>NC_142170.1:19195798-20429965 GCF_029865625.1 Vigna umbellata
TTTCTAGAGATAAATGAATCATCTTGGATGTATGACTTACCTCTCTATGTGTTTATTGTTACATGGAAAGTATTTAAGTCTGAAGATCAATAACATTTAAAGTTCAAAACTAAGAAGAGTATAATAGGGATCCATACTAAGGGGTAAGAAATAGAACCAGTAAACTCTTTAGGCTAGGTGAGAAAAGATTGAAATGGTTGTGCCACTGTTTACGTCTTTCCATGCATTGGTCTATCTTTTACAATCTATTACAAGAGGTTGTGGTAGTTACATGGTAGAGTGCATGGAGTTTCTATTTTGTGTGCAGCCACGACTTGTCCCTAGTGCTTAAGTATATATATGTGAGATTGTGGAAAGAATGGGTTGTTTGGGTGCACTTTAGCTGAGTAAGTGGTGTAATGGTTTGTTGATATTTAAATGTGATTATACGTAAGGTAGATTGTGGTTTGGGTTGGAGATTTTTTGCCATATATTTTTGTTTCCAAACATGTTTTGTAAGGACCATGGGGTTTAATGGGGCCATGGGGTATCACGTAAAACAGTAAGTTATTTTCTTGATGTGGAGCAAGAGGAAAACATGGGGGTGGGTTTTGTGTATAACAATATTCATGTAAAATGCAGTGATAATGGGTTCTTGGGTTCTCATGGGAGAATGCTTGGGGTTGGTAGAGATTGGGGGTTTTAAATCTATTGTTCCAAACTATGATTCTTTGATTATTCACATGATATGCTTGTGTATATAGTTTCTGTGAGCCTATGGTGTCTATTTTAATTGATATGATGTACCCATGATGCACGTTGAAAATTTTTTCTTACTCCAAAACAAAATTTAAAGCATACAATACATGGAATCAAGGATAAATAACACCTTATACATAAAAAAGTCTTCATAAAGGTCTTCTTTCAACTTGAGACTTGACTTTGAGATATCATCAAAACACGTAAACTTCAAGATTTTGCTAACAACTTCACGTTTTCGCCGAACAATGTTAGGAATGAAATACAATGGCAAACTAAAACATGCCACTCAACTTTATTGGTGTTTCGATAAGTTAGTCATCACACGGGTAAGGAGTTTACTCATTGGTTAAGTAATGTTGAATTCAATTCTCCTCATGTGCATTTGGTATTCAATTGCAATGAGGGGAAATTATACCTTGAGTATGCTCTGAACCTGATGAACATTTGGCAAGTATACCAATCGTTATTGTAGTAATAAAATATCGTCCTCTGGGATTGAATGAGTTGAGTACTACATTCCTAATTTACGTAATTTTGAGCAACAAAAAATATCAAGTAAAATGATGAACATAAACAAGTGATGGGAATTCAAATAGTATAAACATCGTTAGAGAATTGATTTCATACATTTTCATATAAATTCCTACCCTTTCCAATTTATGTGTGAATTATAATTATCCACTTGAGTTTATTAAGAGCTTGTTTACCCCTAATTCCTTAGACAGGCAAACGTATCCATTGAATTCTAACCCCCAATCCCTTAGGTCAGTTACAAAATTCAATAAAATCATGAAGAAGAATTATTATCTCAATTGCAAACTAATTAGTTGTGCCCAATTTCCCAATTGTGACAACATCTAATCTGTTTTATTTATAATCGCAAACAATCCCCAATTTTCCAATTATGAAACTACTCATAGAATAGACATCAAAACATAAATAAAACACTGAGATAATTAAAATTAACTAAACATCAATTCAAAAGGTTAAGAAATTATAATCCAAAGTACTACATCAATCCTCTAACAAAAGGAAATTTAGTTCTGCATAATGTAAAATTCAAAAGCAAACAAGAAGAAGAAGAAGTGTTGAAGCCGTGGCATGAACGTTGATGTCCTCCTGGTATGTTCCTCCCCTCCCTTTTACGTTTTTAATCCCGTATTTAATCTCCCTCATTCCTCTTTTAAGAAGGTGGTTACTCTCTCTCAGTAACTGTTCTTTAATTTCTATTTAATTTAAATCTCTTTAAATCCAGGTCATAAAAGAGGTTAGTAACTGCTCTGAAAAAATTCCACAGCTCATGGAAAAATCAACAATCTGCTTATGCTCTTCTCTGGTTTCAATTCTGCACTTCCTGACATAAATCCACAGGTTGTGGTAAAAACCACAACTTACTTGTGGAACTCTCTGTTTTGTCTTCTATTCTCTGGTGCTAAATCCATAGTTTGTGGAAACTTTCACAGCTCAGTTGTGGAACTCTCTGTTTTCATCTCTTCATCTTAGACATCAATTCTTCCGAAATTGTGATTTTGGCACTTAGAATCACCAATCTACAAGAAAAACACAAAATCCCAATGTATGATCCGAAACAAGGATAATGCATGACTAAATCATTCGATTAATGCAATTATGTATGAAAATGGCCTAAACTAAGATATGAATGCAATTACATTTTATTCCCTCATCAAAATACCCCAAGCTTAGACATTTGCTTGTCCTCAAGCAAAGAGAATTCGACTAACACAGACTGATAATGCACACAGAATGATTAATGAATTTAAATGGAAATATACCCTATCATCTCAAGTTTAGTTCAAACAATGATATTCCTCAAGCACACACTTCACAATGTTTTTAGAATGATGACTAACTTATTGGGTCCCTAAGTGCAATTACTTAGTTGAGGTAGGACACTAGACCTCAAGGCAGATAATATTTGGCATTTTAGTTTCTTTTGAAAAAGATTTTCTATTAGGTTCCTCGGTTAGAAGACACTTACCTGCCAACTAAGCATGGATCTTCCACTCAATTTTTTTCTTTTATTTGCCACACTCAGTCTCAAAGGAGTGTCGCTTCCCCAGTAACATATAGTCTCAAAGGCGTGTCAATTTATTCACTCAATATTTGTTTTTGTTTTTATTTCTTTTTTCCAGCCAATTCTCCAATAACCAAGTGCAGTGAGTGTCACCATAGAAACCTAACAAAAAATATTTTCTATCTTATACATTTCAAAAATTATCTTCCTTAAGTGTCATAGTGTCAAGTCTCATTGTGTAGTGTGTGAAGTTTCCCAACAAGCAATTAGAAATATATAATCACAATGTGCTTAGAAAATGTCATTGTACAAATATAGGCTCAGAGTTAAGATGATACATTTCCATTTAAACATGAGATGCAATATGCAAATGTAACAATGATGTAAGATGTCATGCACAAGAACACCCCAAGCTTAAATATTTACATGGTTCCTAATGTATAGAAAGTAAAAAGTGTAGGGGCTACAACTCACAAGATTACTGATGCTGAGAGCGAAGCATGGTGAAAACTTATTGCAAGAGTTGTTCCACATTTTTTTTATAGAGAAGTTGAGTTTCCCGATACTGTATGAACTCTTGATAATTTTGGAGTTGTTGGGTTTGGAGTTCAATAATGGAATGTTGGAGACAAGCAAGTGTGTCAACAAAGGAAGGTATAGAAACAAGAGGAATTTGAGAGGAGGGTCTTCTTCTTCTCTCTCCCCTTTTTTTTTTGAAAACATATAACTAGTGATGGTCATTTCCATGGGTGATGTGAATGTGCTCCTTTCTTGGGTACAACATGAACAAGACTCACCCATTCACTATCAGAAATTGGATAGATAATGCCCGCATCTAATAGTTTAATTACCACTTCTTTCATAATGGGGTTTAGCCTTCTTTGTGGTTGACGCATAAGTTTAAACTCGTCTTCAAAATAAATTTTATCCATGCACACAGTAGGACTAACACCTTGCAAATCCTCAATTTTCCACCCTATGGTAAATTTATACTCTCTCAACACCCTTAAAAGTTCATCTTCCTTAGTAGTAAGTTCACTGCTCACAATTATGGGGTTAAGCTTCTGCTCGTCTAAGAACCTGTATTTGAGGTGAGAGGGAAGTTGTTTCAATTCTATCTTAGATGTATCTTTTCTCTACTCTCATTCTTGTGTAGGTCTTCTATCCCTTTTGTGGAAGTGACTAATGGCTTGAGGACTTCTAATTGATGAACACACTTCACTACCTCTTCATCATTAATTTTTGTACTCAACTCTTTTGCTTCCATTCTTGGCAGTAGAGCTCTCTCTAATGGATTCTTCCTTACATGGTAGTCTACCTCCTCTAACACAAGAGACTCAATTATTTCATCCTTGAAACAATCTTCTTTGTCCAATTTATGTTTCACTGCTTCATTTATAGAGAATGTGACTTTTTCATCTCTTATTCTTAACATCAATTCACCTTGTTCTACATCTACCAATGCTCTTCTTGTGGCTAAAAATGGTCTTCCCAATATAATTGGGACTTTATCATCTTCCTCCATGTCAAGAACCACAAAATCAGTTGGAAAGATAAATTTATCCACCTTCACTAAGACATCTTCCACAAGGATAAGTCATTGAACGGTCTGCCAATTGTAGAGTTATCATAGTAGGCTTCACTTCTCCAATACCCAGCCTTTTAAAAATGGACAAGGGCATCAAATTGATGCTTGCACCAAGGTCACACAATGCCTTACCCACCGTTATATTTCCAATCTCACATGGAATGACAAAGCTTCTAAGATCCTTCAACTTGGGAGGTAATGTTTGTTGAATTATTGCACTGCACTCCTTTGTAAGCATAATTGTTTCATCTTCTTGAAGCTTCCTTTTCTTTGACAACAAGTCTTTCATGAATTTAGCATAACTTGGCATTTGCTACAATGCTTCAGCAAATGGGATATTAATGTGGAGTTTCCTAACAACGTCAAGAAATCTTGCAAATTGCTTCGCTTATTCTTGCTTCTTCAACCTTTGAGGGAATGGAATTGTAGGAACATATTCACGCATTTTACTCTCACTCTCTTGAGTCTTTTCTCCCTCATTCTTCTTCTCACATTTTCTCTCAACTTCTTCCTTGTCACTCTCTTCTATTATTTCATCAACTATTTTCTTTTTCTCTCTCTCCATCTCATTCCTTTTTTCATTCTCTAACACTCTTCCACTCCTTAATTGAATTGCCTTACATTGTTCCCTTAGGTTTTGTATGGTGTCACTAGGAAATGTTCCAGAAGATCTCTTTGAGAGTTGTCTTGAAACTTGACCAATTTGGTTCTCCAAATTTCTAATGGAAGCATCCTGGTTCTTGAAGTTGGTCCTTGTGTCATTCATGAAATTAGAAGTATGCTCCACAAAGGTAGAATTTTGCATAGGTAGCTTCTCTAATGCATTTTCCAACGTAGACATCTTGTTTCCTTGATTGCTAGGTTTGATATTGATATGAAGGCCTTGGTTGATTAGATTGGATTGGATTACTCCAAGGTCTAGTTGGTTGGTGTCTCCAATTTGCATTAAGGTTGGTAGAAAACTGATTATGTTGTTGTCCCACTGCATTCACATGTGCCTCTTGTTGAGTGGCCTGACATTCACCATTATGATGCATTCCTCCACAAAAATCACACACTGAAGATATTGTATTAACATTATTTGCTTGCATATTTCCCAACTTCTGAGTCAATTAAGTGATCTGTTGTGTTAACAACTTGTTTTGGGCTAGGAAAGCATCCAAAGTATTAACTTCCATCACTCCAGCTTTTCTATTTTGGCGATCAAACTGCATATTCACTGTGTTGTTTGCCATTAGCTCAAGAGTCTCCAAAGCTTCCTCTGGTGTTTTCATATTAAATGATCCTCCACTTGCTGCATCCAAAATTGCTTTAAAAGAGGGTGAAAGACCATTATAGAAAATCTGTACTTGCAACCATTCTGGTAGAGCATGATGTGGACACTTCCTCATTAGCTCCTTGTATCATTCCCATGCCTCATATAAGGATTCAGTTTCTTGCTGCCAAAGATAGTGATCTCACTTCTCATATTAGCTGACTTGGACGGAGGGAAGTATTTGGTTAAAATCGTTTGGCACAAAGGTAGTGATCTGCACAAAAATTTGATGAATGTTTGACAAGTGTACCAATCGTTATTGTAGTAATAAAATATCGTCCTCTGGGATTGAATGAGTTGAGTACTATATTCCGAATTTACATAATTTTGAGCAACCAAAAATATCAAGTAAAATGATGAACATAAACAAGTCATGGGAATTCAAATAGTATAAACAACGTTAGAGAATTGATTTCATACATTTTCATATAAATTCCTACCCTTTCCAATTGATGTGTGAATTATAATTATTCACTTGAGTTTATTAAGAGCTTGTTTACCCCTAATTCTTTAGACAGGCAAACGTATCCATTGAACTCTAACCCCCAATCCATTAGGTCAGTTACAAAATTCAATAAAATCATGAAGAACAATTATTATCTCAATTGCAAACTAATTAGTTGTGCCCAATTTCCCAATTGTGACAACATCTAATCTGTTTTATTTATAATCGCAAGCAATCCCCAATTTCCCAATTGTGAAACTGCTCATAGAATAGACATTAAATCATAAATAAAACACTGAGATAATTAAAATTAACTAAACATCAATTGAAAAGGTTTAGAAATTATAATCCAAAGTACTACATCAATCCTCTAACAAAAGGAAATTTAGTTCTGCATAATGTAAAATTCAAAAGCAAACTAGAAGAAGAAGAAGAAGTGTTGAAGTCGTGGCGTGAACGTTGATGTCCTCCTGGTACGTTCCTCCCCTCCCTTTTACGTTTTTAATCCCGCATTTAATCTCCCTCATTCCTCTTTTAAGAGGGTGGTTACTCTCTTATTAATTGTCCTTTAATTTCTATTTAATTTAAATCTCTTTAAATCCACGTCATAAAAGAGGTTAGTAACTGCTCTAAAAAAATTCCACAACTCATGGAAAATCCACAATCTGCTTGTGCTCTTCTCTGGTTTCACTTCTGCACTTCCTGACGTAAATCCACAGGTTGTGGTAAAAACCACAACTCACTTATGGAACTCTCTGTTTTGTCTTCTATTCTCTGGTGCTAAATCCACAGGTTATGGAAACTTTCACAGCTCAGTTGTGGAACTCTTTGTTTTAATCTCTTCATCTTAGACATCAATTCTTCCGAAATTGTGATTTTGGCACTTAGAATCACCAATCTACAAGAAAAACACAAAATCACAATGTATGATCTGAAACAAGGATAATGAATGACTAAATCATTCGATTAATGCAATTATGTATGCAAATGGCCTAAACTAAGATATGAATGCAATTACATTTTATTCCCTCATCAGAACCCTATTTGTGTTTGCCAATCATTAAATGTCTATAGTCAATAATTATGTATTTGTTTAACAGGTCATTCCTTGTGGCCGAACAAGTCCTAAAAGGAAGTGAACACACTCAGAATTTCCTCATTGGTTTAGATATCAAGTATGTATATGTTTTCGTTAATTAAAAAAACAATTGGTATAACACTTGATCTTACTGATGGTGGTTTGACGTATTTGTAGGTTCACAACTAGCCATTAAGTCCCATAATTCAAGAGTTAAGGGATTTTTCAAATTGGCCCATAAGATGCGTCAAAGAATGGCATGTGTACTTTATCAATGGGTACATGTTCCACATTGATGCACTAGTAAAAAAAACGGATTTAAAAGCGCTATATACGCTTCGGTTTAAGCAAACCCGAAGCGTATACAAGCGCGGTGGCAGAACCGTAAATAAAACTAACCTATATGCCTCGGTTGCTTCGAAACCGATGCCTAAAGCACGATACTACCTCGGTCCAACACCCAACCGAAGCATAAACCTACCAGCTGATGTGACTTTCCAACCTCTGACCGCACTTACTAACTCGGTTTACAAGAAACTGGTGCCTAAAGAGAGATACGAACTCGGTTCTGTGCTGACCGAGGCATATAGGCTGCTTCAGACCTGCCACCACCTGCCATGCCAAAAAAGACGTGCCACTCTACTAACTCGGTTCTCCTCAGAACCGAAGCGTAAAGCTCTGCTCCCTCTGACGTACACGGTTTGGGCCTTGGGTTCGTTGAAGATCGATGCTATTTCATCATGAAACTAACTCGGTTTGGTTGAGAACCGAAGCCTAAAGGGTCTGGTGGTAAGGTATTATGCACCGGTTGACGTTTTGACTGAGTTGGTAAGCTCTTATGCCTCGGTTATTTGTAGAACCGAGGCAGTAAAGTGTTTAAATTTCTTCCGTGAACGGCAGCAAACGCTTCACTTTCGTTCATCCTCTTCTCAGCGCCAGAAACCCGCCAGCAGCAACCTCGGTGCCATCTCCGTTTTGCTTCCATCTCCGACTGCTTCCATCGCCGGTGACCACCGTTTATGCACTGGTTGACGTTTTGACGCGAGCAGCAACCCTCGTCGTCTCCTCCTCTCCGTGTGGTCACCACTACTTTCGTCCGCTTTGCTTCCATCTCCGGCGCGTCTCATTTTTTGGTGGCTGTCGTGTGCTTCCATCTCCGTCGCCGGTGCTTCCATTTCAGTCGTGGCTTGCTGCCACACTTGCTGTTGCGCTCCCAGGTATTGATAAAGAAAATTTCCATTGCTTTCATTGCTTCCATTGCTTGTGTATAGGTTATTCATTCAAATTATTTGTGGTATTGATAAAGAAAATTTGGCATGAAAAAGGAGCACGTAGTTTACCAAATCAATTCGTTGGTTGTTTAATTTTAGATTTGGCATGATAAAGGAGCACGTAGTTTACCAAATCAATTCATTGGTTGTTTAATTTTAGATTTGGCATGATAAAGGAGCACGTAGTTTACCAAAACCAAGGGAAAAATAGAAAATTGTGGAAGCAAAAATGAAGCCTCATTGGTTATGATTGATAAACTTGATTTAATTATAGATATATATTCTTAAAATTTTATGATATGCTTGAATATACTGTTTGTTGTTGTGAATTAGCCTTAGTTTCCCGTTTAAGATTCAGTACAAAAATTATTTACTATCTCCATATTTTTTTAACAAACGTACTTTTTACAATTGAAAATAAAGGAGATGGTAATAATAATTTACAAGTATTGAATCTTGAATTGTCCGGTTGGACAGTTTAAGAAGAGTAATAACTTTTTCATAGTTTATTATAACATATCAATTTTAATATACATTTCTTAAATTTCACGAAAATTTGTCGTTGTGTTTTGTATTGATCTTCGGGTGCATATTTGATTGTGATTTATAATCACTTTCATTTCGTGTAACCTGAAGACCAATGCAAAATGCTGGCAAAATTTCGTGAAATTTAAGATATGTCCTTTAAAATTGATATGTTTAATAAACTAAAAAAAGTGAATCTTCTTGAATGGGATAGGGTCACACCTTGAATACAAACAAGATCAAAGTGATCATTCAAGATTATTGAAATTGTGTAAACAATTTCAGTAAGCATGCGTACGGATAGAGGGTGGATTAATTTACCACGCATCAGCACTGAGTACGAGAGAGGGGTAGAAGAATTTATAGAGTTTGCGCAACGTAATGCGAGTACAAGTGGTGATGATGAAGTCAAGTTCAGATGTCCCTGTGTGAACTGTTTGAATGGGAGGAAGTTGAACGCAACTGATATTAGGGAACATCTTATCTGTGATGGTTTTATACGAAGTTATACAACATGGATATGGCACGGCGAATTAACAGACTTTCCAACTGTCTCTACAACTGAAAATGTTTATGATTCCACAATGGATATGGAAGATCAAGCAGAAGAAGACAACTTAGAGAACATGATCCGCGATGTTGGCCCAGAAGCTTTTGCCCAAGCGCATGTGTATGAAACGATGTCCATTGATGCGGAGACTCCTTTGTATGCGGGTTCAACTAAGTTCACACTATTGTCAGCGGTGTTAAGGCTCATGAATTTAAAGGCGAGCAATGGATGGAGTGATAAGAGTTTTACAGAATTGTTGTCGTTGTTGAATGAAATGCTGCCAGATGGAAATACGTTACCCAATCGTAATTATGATGCAAAAAAAATTCTTTGTCCGATGGGTATGGAATATAAACGGATACATGCATGTCCGAATGATTGCATATTATATAGGAATGAGAATGAAGTTTTGATAAAGTGTCCAAAATGTGGGTTATCACGATACAAGTCAAAAAACAACGGTGAAGATGGTGGTCACACAGAAAAGAATGGTTCTGCAGTGAAAGTAGTTTGGTACCTTCCACTAGTTGCCAGACTTAAGCGTTTGTTCGCGAATCCCAAAGACGCTAAAAACCTAAGATGGCATGCAGATGAGAGAACAATTGATGGGCTGCTTCGTCATCCAGCTGATTCAACGCAATGGAAAATTATTGATCAAGAATTCCCCCAATTTGGTGAAGAATGTAGAAATCTTAGGTTTGGCTTAGCTACTGATGGAATGAATCCATTTGGTAATTTAAGTACCAATCACAGTTGTTGGCCCGTTATACTGATAATTTACAACTTATCTCCTGGATTGTGCATGAAATGAAAGTACATGATGTTGTCAATGTTGATATCTGGTCCAAACCAGCCTGGAAATGACATCGATGTTTATCTAAGGCCACTAGTTGAAGACTTGAAGTTGTTGTGGGTTGATGGGGTTGAAATATTTGATGCCTTTGCTTCAGAAACTTTCATGATGCATGCCATGTTATTTTGCACCATTAATGACTTCCCAGCTTACGGTAATTTGTCGGGATACAGTGTGAAGGGTCATAAAGCATGTCCTATATGTGAAGAAAACTCTGCAACTCAACAATTAAAACACGGAAGGAAGACAATATATATGCGTCATCAGCAATTTTTACAATCTAATCATCCATATCGAAGGTTAAAGAAAGCATTCAATGGAGAACAAGAAAAAGACAATGCACCCATTCCACTTACTGGACTTGAAGTTGCTGAGAAAGTTAATAGAGTCCATCATATATTTGGGAAAACGTTGAAGAAGTCTTCTGTAACGACCCCTTGGAACAAGAAATCAATATTCTTTGATCTTCCATATTGGTCAAAGTTAGATGTTAGACATTGCATAGATGTCATGCATGTTGAGAAAAATGTTTGTGATAGCTTGATTGGTACACTACTAAACATCCAGGGAAAAACAAAAGATGGAGTGAATGCGCGTTTGGATTTGGTTGACATGAAGATTCGAGAAGAGTTGGCACCAAGAGAGATTGGTAAACGTACTTATTTGCCCCCTGCATGTTACACAATGTCCAAACAAGAGAAGATAACTTTTTGTCTTTGTTTAAAGAGTATCAAGGTACCACAAGGATACTCTTCAAATATCAATAGCTTAGTGTCAATGCAGGACTTAAATCTTGTTGGACTGAAGTCTCACGATTGCCACGTCTTAATGCAACAGTTGTCACCAGTGGCAATTCGTGGAATTTTGCCCAAAAAAGTTAGGCAGACCATAACTCGATTGTGCTCATTTTTCTCATCAATTTGTACTAAAGTCATCGATCCTACAAAGTTAGATGAACTTCAAAGCGAAATTATCATCATCTTGTGTCAACTAGAAATGTTTTTCCCTCCATCCTTTTTTGACATCATGGTGCATTTACTTGTTCATTTGGTTAGAGAAATAAAGTTGTGTGGACCAGTATACTTAAGATGGATGTACCCTATTGAGCGTTATATGAAGATTTTGAAAGGGTACGTCAAAAATCAATATCGTCCAGAAGGTTCAATGATTGAAAGATATATTGCTGAAGAAAGTATTGAGTTTTGCTCTAAGTATATGACTAAAGCAAATCCGATAGGAGTCCCTCGGACATCATGGTTGAATAGATATTCTACAAGTAAAAGCATCCGAGGTGTGAATGTGGTGACAAAAAGTCCTGAAGAATTGATGCAAGCACATCTGTACATATTAAACAACACAGATGAAGTAATCCCATTTTTGGAAGCACACAAAGCCGTTGTAAAGGACAACTATCCACGACAATCAGAGAAATGGCAGTTGATGGAGCATAACACAACATTCTTATCCTGGTTTAAATCTGAAGTTTCAAAACAATCACGGTCCTCAGAGACTTTGTTGTGGTTAGAAAATGGCTTGAAGTTTGATGTTGTATGTTGTACAGGCTACGAAATTAATAATTGCACATTCTATACAAAGACTTTCGATGATAATCGCACAGTACAAAATAGTGGCGTCAGTCTAGAAGCTGAGTCGCTACAGTTTTCCACATCCAAAGATCAAAATCCTGTAGTTGGATCCATGAGATATTATGGTAGAATTGAAGAGATATGGGAAGTTGATTACACTAAGTTTTCCGTTGCACTCTTCACATGTAAGTGGGTAGACAATAAGAGTGGTGCCAAAATAGATGAATCTGGTATGACACTTGTTGATTTTCGAAAGGTTGGTTATGGAGACAAACCGTTCATCATGGCATATCAAGCAAGTCAGGTTTTTATGTCAAAGATACTGCGTCTGACCATTGGTATGTTGCTCTCCAAGGAAAAAGGCAAATTGAAGATAAAGAAGAGAATCTAAGTAATCTTCATATTGCTGACAACCATCCATTTAAAACGACAATAAACTTGGATGATGACCCTTTAATTGATGATATACAAGCAATACGAGAAGATCACAATGAGGGAATATATATATGACCAATCCATATGATTATGTATGAATTTCATGTTTGTGTAAATATTTATGGCTTTTGTTAAATATGTGTTATTTTATAAGTGTTTTATTTATCTTTCATCTTATTTATTGTGATAGATATATGACTGAGTCACCTCATTCGTCAGGCGATGAAGTCCCCACCATTTCTATACGGACGAGAGGAGCAACGAGGTTACGACAGCTTATACTTCGAAGAAATGCAGGTGAGAGGACACCTGTCATTATTGACGTGGTCACTAGAGTTGCATCTGGCCCAAATGCAGATGTATTTAGGTCTTATCTTGGAGTATTGGCACGTGATCGTATCTCTATACTTACTCCATCCTTTGACCATGTTTCTGAGGCTGATCGGAATCTTATCTGGCAAGATCTATTGGTAAGTTAAGCAATATTGCTCGAAATTCTATATTCATTATATTGATAAATCTGTATTGATATAAGGTTATTACTTTCTTTGTTGTAGATAACATTTGATATGCCAAACGTCAAGAGCTTAAGGAATAAGTGTTTATCTGCAATTGCAGAAAGATTTCGAGGGTTTAAGACAAAATTGACGTCTACACATATATTTGGACCAAAAAGTAACGAAAATCCATGTTCCAAATATTCAGCAATTGACGAAGAAACATGGCGTCAGTTTGTAGAGCTTCGTTCATCCGAGGCGTGGCAGGTAAGTGCAGTAAAATCATGCAATTCATCATTCATAATTCTATACTATGACAATTGTTTCATTTTGTCACAGGAAAAAAGGTCAAAAGCACAGGGAATAAGCGCTCAGAATAAAAATCCACACTTACTGTCTCGTGGTGGATATAGGAAGCTTGAAGAGAAAATAATGAAGCAGAAGTCAGATAGCAGACTTCCACTTTCTGAGGGTGGTGACCCTCCTCCTCCTCCTTCACCACCATCTCGGCACGAGAAGTGGAAGTTAGCCCGTATAAGACCATCGGGCTCCTACACTTCCGAGTCTGCCAGAGAAATATCTGAAAGAATTGTAAGATGTCATTTCTTATATTTTTACATTAATTTTGTTATATATATTACATAGATCTTTCTAATGATTTTGAATTTTTGTCATGTGACAGGACTCCTTGGTTGAGTAGAGCTCTCAAGGTCAATTCACACAAGAAGGTCGTCAGGATATTCTTGCCACAGCTATTGGACGACCTGAGCACCCAGGACGGGTTCGTGGTGTTGGGACTGGCATAGGCATACGACAATTTTTTGGGTCTTCCTCGCGTTCATATTCATACGAAAAGATGAAGAAGGACATAAGAAAAGAGATGACGCAGGAGATCACAAAGAAGGTTCGGGCAGAGTTGTATGATGAAGTTGCTGAAATGGTTGCGCGCCAGTTCCAGCAGCATTATGAGGGTTATGGCAATCGTCCTCCGCCATCTCCTGTAGCGGAACATGTTGTGCCCCCTACAGGTGAACTTATTTATTTATTTTTTGTTACTAATTTACTTTTTGCATAACCTAACATTTAATTTGACAAGTAGAAGTGGTAAAGGAAGTTGTTCAACTACCGGTGTTCCAGGGGACGACATGGATGAAACTCGTCCATGTCAGTTATATATTCTTTCTGATACTGGGACCGTGCTAGTGGCTCGTGGTATAGTTTATGAGACAGCCACTGTAGTGCATGGTGTACAACTTTCAGAAGATGAGGTCAAGGTCACGGTGGATGAAGTTGTCATAGCAGATGTCGTTCTTCCTGTGCCTACAGATGAGTTCTTCACTGTGGAAGAAGCATTTAAGTCCTTTGTCGCCTGGCCTAGACATTTGGTTGGTGATGTATCTCATCCCGTGGTAAACACTCGTACTATATACTTCTCAATTTTAATATCTACTTCTAATTGACGTTATAACATAACCATTTTTGCATTTAACAGCAGATAGGTCAAGAGGGAAGTCCTACACCGAAGAAGACTCATTTATCTGAGGATGACCCTCTTACTTACCCTCATTTATTTTCCCTATAGTTTAGATTTCAAATACACTAAGTTAAATCATTGTATTTTATGCAGAGATTCAATAGGACTGCTCTAATTCCAGAAAAGTCACTTCAACTTGTGAGGAAAGCACTGGCTAAATATATAATTCATTTATATAATAGTATATAGTAGATATTAGGATATAGTAAGTTCTAAGTTTATGTTTCTAAGTTGTCTGATGCTTATCTAAATTACTATTAGTTTAACTTTGTACATTACATTGATTTATGCTTCAAACTTGATTTATGATTATAATTGGATTGATTTATGCTTATAAGAAGTTGATTTATGATTCAATTGAATGTATTTATGTTTTATTATAATTTTCATTAAAAATATACGTTTCTGGATTATTCTCGATTGTTCTGGCTGTAAATATATATGCAGGTCTGTTTCTGTTGTTGGGAATGTTGCAGAAACAGACCTGATTTTTTTAAAAAAAACAAGCTGATATGCCTCGGTTAGTGTAAAAACCGAGGTAGAAAAGCAACTTATGCCTCGGTTATGACCACACCAGAGGCAGAAAGTACTGCGTAAAAAAAATACCTCTACTGCCTCAGTTCAAGCTATAACCGAGGTAGTAGGGTGGAACATACGGCCTCGGTTCCCCTAACCCGAGGCCTATCGTCCTTCGAAAAACAAAAAAAAAAAAAACCAAAAACCTTACTGCTTCGGTTATGGTAGAACCGATGTCAAAAGTAGTACACTTTTTGCCTCGGTTCAGGCCCGAGGCCAAAAGTAGGACACTTTTTGCCTCGCCTGCATATGCCTCGGTTCGAGAACCGGTGCCTATAACAAAAAACAACCGTTGTCGTTTCACCTAACTGTACTAGTGATGTGTGGTCCAAAGGAAAGAAGACAACTAATTGTGGTATGTTCGTGAAGGGACTTACAATATTGTCGATCGAATACGGTACGGATAGTGGAGAAGTTATCCACTATGTTAGGTGGCAGAATGTTGAACCACGCCAATGCTTCCCCCTTTAGAGACAAGGAGAAGACCCTACACCATACTAGATCACGCGTTGAGTAGAACGCCTGGGTGTTGACCATCGCAGATGCTCGTCGGGGTTAGTCGACCCATCATACTTCTCGAACACTAGAGGCATCGACCGCTCGAACATCGTTACCTCCATGAAAGTAGCTATAAAAGGTAGCAAACCCTCTGTCTATATCGTTTGCACTGTGAGAGCTCCCATACTCGCCCACGTGCTCGCCTCTTAAATTGTTTTGGTCATTCGATCGACCTACTTGTTCCGATTGGACAGACTAGAAACAATCGATAGAGAATGCTGAGTGGTCTTATCGTGACGCACAGTTGTGTTCTCAACCCTTAATGTCGCTATCTCGACTTCATGTCTTCTTTGCATCTCTTGTATTTGCCTTTGCACTTCCCTTATCAACTTTAGGGGTTCTTATTCACCTGTCTCTCTTATCGGGCTCCTATTCCTTGTAGTCACCATTGGATTTTCTTCAACTTCTTAAGATACCACGGTGGGTGCCAAAATGTTTCGATTTGTGGGGTCGAGGTCAATAGTCTTCCATACTCCGTTCGTTCGACTCCTAACACAGGTCACCATTCGTCCTTCACTATGTTCGGTCATACTGGGAGGTCACCTGAAAAAGACATTTTGATGCATAAGTTAGCATAGATTTGACAGTCTAATAATAAGTGTACTTTGGTTTAACATAATCATCAATCCTAATTCTTGTTTAAGACCAACCGCTCAATTCATTTTGCTTGGCTGGAGGTTCTTGACAGATGAGACTGTCTAGTCCTAAGCTGACCAAATACTCATACAATACTGAATAAGAAAAGACAGACTGGGAATCTCAATAGCAAGCCACTGCAATTGACTTCGTGCCAATTCATCCACAAACATCATCCAAAATGCAAACCATGTTATGTCATCGCATTGGACATACAATTGATAGGTATTTGAAGCTAAATGGGAAAACCCCTCAATCACACAATATTGCCCAACCATATATTGTTAAGTCACATGTTGCTCCTACCTTATTGGTTGATTTATCTACACCAATGTTTAAACACTTTATGGTATGCAACATGCCAATCCTCCAGTAACACTGCTTTGGTGGCACACACCGTAATTCATTCACTGGTCTCTCTCAATCTCCCTCCCTTGGTCCTTGGGTCATTGACTCCAGTGCAATTGATCATGTATCTAGTAATCCTTCTCTTTTCTCTTCCTTTACTACCGTTGTCAATTTTCCTTTTATAACTGCAATTAATGGTTCACAAACACAAGCTTGTAGCATAAGTACTACATAACCCTTCTCATACCTTACAGTTGACTTTGTTGTTTTTATACCCGTAATTGATCTCCTAATTTACTTTATATTACCCATTTAACCAATTCCCATGATATTATCCTGAACTTTATTAAAAATAATGTTACCTTGAAGGATCGGATATCAAACCAGACAATTGATGCTAGATTTGAGTCACATGGCTTTTACTACCTCTCTCCATCACCACGGCTATGTGCTTCGGTGATCTATCAATGATGATTCATTAAAAATTAAGACATCCCAGGTTGACAAAATTGCAAAAGGCAATGTCTGTCTTCTTTGAAATGTGAATCATAATTAAGTAAACATGTTCCTCGATCTTTTCTTGACTGTCTTAATAAACAAGTTGTCTCTTTTTCCTTTAATTCACTCTGATATTTGGCATCCTTCCCATACTATTACCCCTTTTTATTTTAAATATTGTTACCTTTATTGATGGTTATTCTACATGTACTTGGATTTTATGGTTATTCTAGATATATCTAGACATGGTTATTGAATGACCGAAAGTGTTTTCTATGTTTCAAACTTATATTTATGAAATCAAAAACACAATATTATATATGCATAACTTTTTTTCGTGGTGGCAATGCTCATGTGAATATTTGTCGAGCCAATTTCAATAAGTTATCAAATAATATCATTCACCAGACTTCGTGTAATCATAATCCTCAACAAAAAGGAGAAGCCAAAAACAAAAACATATATTTTATTCATACTATTTGGGTACTTCTTCATAGTCATCTTCACCAATTTTGGGGACATGTTATCCTTAGAACATGCTATCTCATTAATTGGATGTCATCATCTTTCCTTAAGAATTGGGTAGCCCGCTGTGTCCTTTTTTCCTTGTTGCCCTCTGTACAATCTTTATTGTACAAAACATCACACTTGGTTGAGATAAATTTTTCCTTGGTTATTTAAATGTGTCTTCATGGGATATAATCCTTGTCAAAAATGGTATCGACTTTTCTCTTCTGATCTTCATAGGTATAGTGGAGGACATGCCTAATCCTTCCCCATCAACCTTTCCTGCACTAGATCCGGTCTCCTCTAAAAATGATCGGCCTATTTTTGTTCAGAAGGTATACATTCTATCATTAACCCTCGTCCGCACCATACAAACCTTAGTTATCATCAACTTTCCACCATACACTATGCTTGTATATCCACATTATCTTCTATTAATTTTCCTAAGTCACACGGTGAAACTCTATCCCATCCAGAGTGGAGACAACCAATGATTGAGGGAGAAGTGTGCATTTCAAAGTAGTGGTACTTAGGTGTTGGTTCCTCTTCCAGCTAGAAAATCAATTGTTTGGTGATAATGGTTGTATACTCTTAAAACAAGACAAGATGGAACCATTGGTCGCTATAAAATTGGACTGGTTGCCAAAAGCTACACACAAATCTATGGCCAAGATTATATTGACACCTCCCCTCCTATTACTAAAATGACATCTATTTGACTTCTCTTTTCCATTACAGCCATTCACCATTAGACAATTTCAGCTTGACGTCAAAAATGCCTTTATTGTGTAAAAAACGTGGAATTTGAGAGCTTTTAAGTTTGTGTGGATCCTTTTTGAGAGCCAACTTTTGGAACCGTGTTAAGTTTCTTTTTCATTTTGGGCTCTTGTAAACCTAAGCCCATAAAACCCACTAGCAACAGAGAAAAACACCTTCATTGACCTGACATCACCACATCCTTTTCAAACTCTATTGCAACATGTGTCATCTCGTACCAGGCCCCCAAAATGCATTGCATGAACCACTGCAACCAGAGCTCTTTATTGTGTGCTTGAGGTTGCAGACTCTCTGTTTGGTTTCTCTACTTCTGCTGCTCAGCTTGGTTGGTCCATTGATTCTCTACTGTGGAAGAAATAAGGATCTCTAGAGCAATTATGATTTCAATTTGGATGATCTATTTTAGAGGTCTAGTCTAAGAGTTCAAATGTTGTGTTTTGCTACTTGGCACTACTACAGTCATTTTTATGCTGCTTTGTTATTTATGACTTGTGAAATGAGCTTTGTGTGGGGTTTAGCCACTGACTTTCATATGCTTATTAGTATGTGATTATAAATTTAACCTTAATTAAATGTTACATGGGTTTTTCTCTCTTATATTACATGCATTTGTACGAATTTTATATATCTTATAGAACCTTATGCATCATGTTGTGGTTCCATGGTTTACGATTTTGTATCCCCTTTCCAAGTCTCAATACAATCCCAAGTTGAATTCCTTGGTGTATTGCTAACATTTCTCTAAAATTATATAATGCTAGAGGAGAACAAAACATTCAACAAAACATTAACTTAATGTCCAATTAGGCCATTGATCAGCCTTAAACTCATATTTCATTCCAAATTATTTGGAAACACAATCAGGCAATGTTCATGACATTGATCCACGCCAAAAAACAAAAGAACTAATTTAGACTTTAAGCAAAACAGAATGAGGTGTTTATAGTCCTAGAAGAAGAGTAGTCCATTTATCCTCTATCCAAACCAAATACCTTATAAAGTGAGATACTAATATAATCAGATAGTAAATAATCACTAGATTACAAACCTCAACTTTCAAATCACATCAACAACAAAATAAATAGTAGAGTAAATTGCACTAACCACCTCTTAAAAATACAAAAAACATTCCTGAATTTTTCCATCCCTGCACACCTCCCTTAATTGTTTAAAAAACATTATACTAACATTCTTTATGCATTACAGTAACCACCCTAATTGTTTGAAAGCATTACATCGTCTACCCCTATAAGGTAGATGTTAATAAGCAGAAGGTGCTTGTGTAATTTCACATAACCTTACGACTGATTAGTGTAATTTATTCTACAAGCACCTCCACCTTTTTAACATTTACAGTAACTTTAGAAGGAGAACAGAACACAAAACAAGAGGAAAGAGAGGATCCACTAGGTTAGAGTAGAGAGGGAGAATTACAAGGGAAAAGAGGAACAAACAAAGGCAGAGAGAGGGATCATGTATTAGGAAAGGGTCGTGCAACAATTAGGGTATTTTGATCAAAATGGGTGATACGACCTTGGAGTAACAATCCAAAGTAATTCACCCATGGAACCAATTCAGCATGGCACACAACTCATTAGGGAGCAAAGAAAATAATTGGATCATGCCATTCATTAAGTTGGCAGAAAAAATAGACAACCATGAACTGCAAGATTGCCAAACTCTCTAGTTAACTAATAAACTGTTATGTAATTTTGGATGGAGGAAACAAGTTAACTCTATCTCTAAGCAGATAAACTTGGCTGAACACTTTAAACCCATTAACACATTTTGTATAGAAGAATCAAATTATGATTTCATGTTAATCCACATTTACAATCTCAAACATGCACAAAAGACTGGCATTTAAAAATTAAAATACATTGAATATATATTTGTTTTGTTCTAGAAAAACAAACTGATACCTGCCGGTTATCAGTGACCCTAAGTACCAACTTGCCATCACAATGCCTGTACTTCATGACATACCGTGTCTGCTCCAAATACAATTGAAGAAATTTCATTTTCAGTACGTTTTAATAGAACAAGAAGGACAAGTTGGATAACTTGGACAATCAAGAAACTGAATTATAAAAAATCAATTGAGTATTGCCCAAGTGAATATGAAAACAGAGCAAATATTCCAATTAAAGGCTTTTATAACAGTAAAATAAAACAAAAGTCTGAATGAAGTTTGTCAGGGTTCTGTTACTTTAAGAAACGAGAAAACGTTGAAGGTATAGAATTACAGAATCAGGATCAGCACAGAACAACTGAATGGATTGCTCCACAAATTTGTCCCACTCAGTTATGTAAACCATCGCACCAGACAAATACTTCGAAACAATTTTCTGCCAATTGTCAAGCTCTGGTCAACTAAGTTCACCTGCATATCAATGAGAAAAAAATGAAAATATAAAAAACCAGTGTCACTAAATTGATAACAAAGTGTACATATGATGAAAAATTAGGATCTATAGTCAGCAATTAAATTTCATTATGTCAACAAAACTAAAAAAACAACAAATTCAAATGCATAGTCTCACACCTCCCGAAATTTCACACAAATATTATCAACCGAATGAACCAATCCACATTCTCTGGTAAAAATAGAAACTCACGTTTATAATGAAATAAAAAACTTGTCAGAAAAAACAAATTAGATTTATATTGAAGATATCTCATTCTTATCGATCCTCGATTTGTCTACAACCCTACTTTCTTAGTAAATTATGCAAAGAACAATGCAAGTTACCCTATTAAAAGAGAGGAACATGACAAGAGAAGCCATTCAAGAAGTACCAAGTTCCTTCAGGGATCCAAAACCACCAATGCCACATTGCATGCCATTTAAGCCTACACTTTGAAAAAACACACACACACTCACAAGTGACTAGCTAAAAATACAAAACCCATTGTTAAACTGATTTTTGTCACCTAAAATCAGAACAAACTAAGTTTTTCCACTAATGTAGGAGTCAACCTAGGTATCAATCCAAGGACTCAGTACAATTAAAGTTAACTCTTGTATTTTATTTATTTACTACCTATTAACTAATGCAAGGTGGGGAAATAAAAATGAAAGAATGAAATTTATAAAGGAAAAGAGAATTTAAAATCTGTAAAATGTTTAAAAGAAAAAAATGAAATTAATCAAAAGAGAAAGTGTCAAAACTAAACTATTCTAAATGAACAACATCCTATATGAAAAGCTATTTAACTGTCACTCATTAAACTAGATCTATTACTATTTACACACAACTGAAACAAAACTTAAGACTGTGTATCATGATCAAAGAATAAAATCTGAAATTGAAAATACAGAAAAATCTAAACTAAAACTATTTTAATTTCCAATCCACAGTAACATAAAAAAATGAAATTAACATGGAAAAGAATTTCTAATCTATGAGAAAGAGTTCCAATTTAAAAAAAATAGAAAACAAGTAACTAGACCTACAGGTTGCAGATAGAATGCTCAAACTAAAATGAAGAACAATTTAACAAGTAACACCTAACTAAGGAGCAGAACAAACTCATTGGTTAAAACCATGAATCAGAAACCTAAAAGCAAAGATTAGTGCAGAATAGTATTCACTTGCAACTCAGGAAGACATCCTGTAAAATCATACCCTCTTGTATACTGTAACATCCCAAAATTATACAGTCATCAACTATATAATAGAATATTCACATATATTAATATAACAAAACAGTCTTACAACTTAAGAGATAAACCTCGCAGGTGGTCGAACGGCCTTACATAGATACATAAAATTTTACGAGCGTTCACTAATTTAATAAGAACGAACGGTTTACAAAAATAAATACCGAACGTTCAAATATTCAACAAAAACAAAAGGGCGCTCGCTCTAAACGGCCCGCTATACTAACTAGACTAAAACATAATCGAACGTCCTACTGTTCGGATTTCACTTCAATCTCCACTAAGTTCTCTTCAGCCAGAATTCCTTCTTCAAGCGTTTCTTCCAGAGATGCATCTCCCTCTGCTCACATCCACACGGATGATCATTGCAAGGACAAGACGGACGTACAGATACAGACAACACAATGGAAAAACGAAGGGTAAGCTTATTGAATTTAATTCAATGAAAACATACATTTCATAGCATATCAAACACATCAAATAATTCACAATACATAACTTCAATTCATTCATTACTCAATCAAATTCCTGATACTAGACTGACTGTCCGGACCGTATGAATTCTGTGTAGCTACGACGCTCGTGCACTCAGTGGTATAATAACTGGAATGTTACATCAGCTACTCCCTGAGGTTAGTCCGTTCCGTCCAAGTTACAGTTATGGACTAAGACCTCCTGCCATTCCCACACATGACATACTCCTCTCTACTTGAGAACGAGCACTCACGGAACATCAGGATGAGCCGCCAGCTAAGCTTACCACCTTCATACTTTACAAATCTCAATTTTCATCCAAGAGTCGTTCTTCCCTGGAACGCTCGTTCAAAATCCAAAATCATAAATTCTTCTCTTATACTGTTCACACATTTTAATCTTTCCTCTTAATAACATTTTCATTCTTAGTTCCATTTTCATAAAAGGACGAGCGTTCAATCCTCTTCATAACGAGGATGAACGTCAAAAGCGAGACTGAAAGACCCTCTTTTCCGAAAGGATAAAGCTGAAACATTTTAACGGACGAGCGTCATTACAATTTGAATCAGTTAAATGAACTGACTCTAGAACGATTCGATTTATACTTAGAATAAATTAAGTATCAAGATTCCGGGTCAAATCCCACTGGATTGAAATACAAAAGACTAGTCTGAAAGGTACCAAGGACAAATTAGTTAGAGTAAACCGACTGCCAATCAATGACAAAACGCGGTACGTGAATTCACTGAAATTTAGGATGAACACTATTTAAGTTTTGGACGAACGCTATTTCTACTCGTTGGCAATTATGGAAAGAATGAACGTTCGGTATAGGACCGAGTGTTACTTATAACGTACGCTCTGGGACGAGCGTTCGGTATAAGACCGAGCGCCACTTAGGACGTACGCTTTGGCTCGAGACCCTTCGCTGATTAGAGTTCATAATAAAGAAAGTAATAAGGGTACTATACGATAGTGAAATTAGATTTCAAAATGACTAAGAGTCCAATGGTATATTTATAAGTTTCTCACTTCTCACGAATTACTCAGGATATCTACATTTAGCCGAACGCTCAAGCGTAGAATTAATACAAGAGGGCGTTCGTCCTCGAATAGATTTCTTTCCAAATGAAAGAATTCAGTTATTCAAATAAGTTACTAAGACTATCGAACGGTCAAGGACCGTTCAATAACGAACGTTCAATATCATAGGAATTTCATATTCAACATCTCACTTACAGTAAATCCATTTTTTTCAGTATATACATTTCATACTTCCAAATAATCATACTATAGTTCATCTCATATTTACCATACATCAGTTCATACTTTATACTTCACATTCAATATCCATTTACAAAATTTCACATTGATACATTTCCAACATCATCATGCAGATTAATCATCATAAATCACATTCAATCCATCAAACAGTGAACGTTCAAAACAACCAAAACAGATGAATTAAATCAAATAAGCTTCCCTTACCTGGATGCGTGACGGAAACGTCTAAGAATTTGACTCGTCCACAACAGTTTTCTACCCTCAACGATTCTCTTAAGTTCTTCACTATATTTAACCACAAGAAATGTAGAAAAGTTTAGCCTATACTCTCGCATGCAGCCAACTATTGGTTTGCATGTAACCCAGAAACGAGCGTCCAGAGTCAAGAGACTTACCGGTTTCAAAACTGGTATCTATTCGGTTCAGATTGAAGCTCTCAACTCAGAGGATGCTCCTACGGTTTCTGAATGCGAATTGGAGACGAGAATGGTAAGTTACAGAAGAGAGAAGGAAGAGGGTTCTAGAGAGAAGGAGGAGAAATGGAGGTTTGAGTTTGGGGAGGAAGACGGTGCATGCAGAAGAGTGAGCGGTGTTTTTCAGAAAATCATTTTGTTTACCCCACTCCCACGCAGACGTGCGTGCTTCTGCTGACATCTGCCCCCCACTCACTAACTTCCGAATGTTCTATGGTGACACTTGGCGTTAGTGCAGGAAATGTTGAGTCCATTTTTAATGCATCTGAACAAGTGGCACGGTGCATTTATGGAAGCTAATAGGTGACTCAGCAGTGTAATTAATGAGTCGTGACATATACTCTCTGTACCAAACCATAGCAATTGTGAGTCTGATGCAAGCTTTTATTCAATATCAAATGCACAGTCTAGTCTAAATGCACTTAAAACATACAATCTAATTCTAAAAACCTATAAATTTTCAATGAAAACAAACTGCCAGAAACAACTTATCGTGAACAGCAAATGAAATCAAGTAATAAAACCTAAACTATTATCAACCAATCAAAAGAATCCATAAAAGGAATCAGAATTGCATTAAACATTAAACATTGAAGATAAAAGTACATGATACCAGAAATCACCGAAAATCACGGCCTGTCACCCTCGCAACTCAGTGAAATCTAGAATCGAAGAAAAGCGCGATAAACCATGAAAGCGATAAACCTATAACGCAGTGTCTGTCACCCGCCGCTCTCTACTCTATGAAACTAAAGAATTGTCTCTCGCTCTCACTCTCGTGATCTCCAAGTCTCGTGAGTGAAGTCTGTCACCCTTCACACACTCGTTCGTGGAGTCTGTCACCCTCCGCGATTCACTCCCTAGAGCTAAGAATGGCGCCTGTCACCCACCACCCGTGTCTATTTACATAAAGAAAACCCCGGGTCTAAAGAAAAGAGAAAATGAAAAAAAGGAAAAGAGGAAACTTGCTTGTGATGCTTTATTCTTCTCTTCATCATCGGACGGCTACCGTTTATCTGTTTCCTTGCTTTGCTCTGACCGTCGATCCTATCCACGTGGCAGCTCCGGTCAGCTCTTCTTCTCCACCGGTCAGTGACGTTTGGAGCACTGGCTAAATGGCTTGAACATTGGGAGCTTTCCTCTCTCACCTTTAGCTTTGCCCCAGCTTTGGGTTCTTTCTTCAAATGAAAACGAGGGGAAGAGACCCCAAGGCAGCTGCTGCTTGTGCAATCAACCCGGTCTATGCCAGCAGCGCCAATTCAGTGCATTCCAGCATCGGTGCAGAAAGCTTCCTCGCGGCCCAGCTTAAGACGGCCCAATTCAGTCGCATCAGCACCAACTTCAAGCGTGGCAGCAGTGGTCCAAATGTTAATCAGCTTCAATTCAAACAGCCCAAAGAGTCCAGGTGCACTGCACAAAGAGTATTAATCCAAAATTAAAGAAAAAAGAGAAAATCAAATAAAAGAAAAGAATTTTTATCAAAAGATTTTCTAAAAACAATTTTAATTTTCTAATTATTTAAAAATTCTACAAAATACACCTAAAAACCTATTTTTAACTAAAATTATACAAAACTAAAGAATTTAAAGAAAAACCTAAATCTAGCCTAATTCTAAACAAGTAAAGACTAAAATAGACTAACATAGACTCGTAAACACCTAAAAGAATGCAAATTTAAGGAGTTATCACCCACTTAATGACATACTGTGTCTGCTCCAAATACAATTGAAGAAATTTCATTTTCAGTACGTTTTAATAGAACAAGAAGGACAAGTTGGATAACTTGGACAATCAAGAAACTAAATTATAAAAAATCAATTGAGTATTGCACAACTGAATATGAAAACAGAGCAAATATACCCATTAAAGGCTTTTATAACAGTAAAATAAAACAACAGTCTGAATGAAGTTTGTCAGGCTTCTGTTACTTTAAGAAACGAGAAAACGTTGAAGGTATAGAATTACAGAATCAGGATCAGCACGGAACAACTGAATGGATTGCTCCACAAATTTGTCCCACTCAGTTATGTAAACCATCGCACCAGACAGAGACTTCGAAACAATTTTCTACCAATTGTCAAGCTCTGGTCAACTAAGTTCACTTGCATGTCAATGAGAAAAAAATGAAAATATAAAAAACCAGTGTCACTAAATTGATAACAAAGTGTACATATGATGAAAAATTAGGATCTATAGTCAGCAATTGAATTTCGTTATATCAACAAAACTAAAAAAACAACGAATTCAAATGCATAGTCTCACACCTCCCGAAATTTCACACGAATATTATCAATCGAATGAACCAATCCACATTCTCCGACAAAAAGAAACTCACGTTTATAATAAAATAAAAAACTTGTCAAAAAAAACAAATTAGATTTATATTGAAGGAATATCTCATTCTTATCAATCTTTGATTTGTCTACAACCCTACTTTCTTAGAAAATTATGCAAACAACAATGCAAGTTACCCTATTAAAAGAGAGGAATATCACAAGAGAAGCCATTCAAGAAGTACCAGGTTCCTTCAAGGATCCAAAACCCACCAATGCCACATTGCAAGCCATTTAAGCCTACACTTTGAACACACACACTCACAAGTGACTAGCTAAAAAAAAGAAAACTCACTTAATTGCATAGAGTAAATACCCACATAAGTGGGGACCTACAACTATTAATTACAGCATGTCATGAAATCCTCAGTACATGACAACCAAAACAAAAATGGAAAAATCCTTCTAACATCACTCTCATCATTCAACAACAACGTGACAATAACCATTTAAGAATCAATCCAAATCAAATGATCCATGAAAAGTAAAACATATTATCAATTTGAGTCAATTTTGATCCATAGAAGAAAAATGAAAATCGATTCAGTGTTTACCGCGAACTACGAGAAACAAAATGAGGCAGTGAAAACCCTTCGATGGGAGCATTTCGAGCGTTTTCTATTCAATCCGAAAGAGCCTCAATAGTGGCAAAGCCGAAAGCTCGTAGGCACTGCAAGCAAGCCTTTTAAACAATAAAATTGGGTTAGACTTAGATCTGCTTAAAGGAAAAACTCAGTTTTTTTTTCGTCATGTTTTAGAGAGGCGTTTTAACTTCTACAAATAGGAAACATAAAATACACAGATATTGTAAGGACCGTAATTTTAGGAGTAGTGGGGACACGGTGGTCACCCACTCTTTGCATTATTGGGAGTGCATTATTGGGGAGTGCATTATTGGAGTGGAAGGGGGAAAGGGAAAAAGACGGGGGGGGGGGGGTGACACCTCCGTGTTGTTGTAGCTGGGAACGGGAAAACTCTCTCTGCATGGACTGTGAAGTGCTGGTCTCCAAAGCTGGAAGTGTGCCTACTGGATATGAAGGTTGCTACTCACTCTGCTGGACGGTAGATGAAGATGGCTGGACGGGTTGCTGCACTTCTTTGGTGGCTTGTTCTCTGTCGACTTGCTGGATCGGGGAGCATCTCCCCCACTGGACTTGCCTCCTCCAGTAACGAGCGTTACGTTCGTTCTGTGCTTGATTTGTGAGCGTTCGTTATCAATTGATATTCTAGGTTTCCACTTGAGCGTTCGTCCGTAAATTGGCATCCACTAGAAGTAATCTTGGGCGTTCGGTATTGAGTATCAGTGATTGCAGTCGTCCGTCCTTAATATGGATTTTTAGGGTTGAATCCTGAACGTTAGGTTTTTATGATATAATTGAACGTTCGACAGTCGGTATTCGTATAATAGTGATCAGTCAAATGATGTTCAGAAAATACGTTCGGTAATTAACGTTCGTTCTTTTTAGTAGCGTTCGGTCTTAATTATGCTTTGGCTTAGGCATTTAGCGTTCGTCTTTGTCTGGAGAGCGTTCGGTTTTAATGGATGTTATTAATAGCGTCCGGTCTTTGGTTTAAATAACGATCGCTCAACTTGTGGTTTAGTAGCGATCGCTCAGGTATTGGTTAGTAGCGTTCGTTCATTCGCTGGTTTAGTAGTGTTCGGTCAGTTGATGGTTTAATAAGCGTTCGTCCAAATTCTGGCTCGACCAATTAGTGGTCGGCCAATTGAGCGTTCGGTTTTGGTGGATTAAATAGCGTTCGGTCTTCAAGTGGTAGTCCTAAGTTTCAATCAGGAGCGTTCGGTATTCTTATTTGTGAATCTGATACAGTCGATTTCGATGTATTAGTGAACTGTAACGTTCGGTTTTATTTGGGTAGTCTTTAATGGTGATCTAGAGCGTTCGTATGGGTGTATTATTGATTTTGAGCTTCGTGGTTAAATTGATATACTTAGGTTTCAAAATTTAGTGTTCGATCTTGTGAAATAGTAACCGTAGGCGTTCTTATTTAAATTGGTATTCTCACCTTTAGCGTTAGGTATTTATTTTGTATTAGTAACTGTAGCGTTCGACTTAAGTTAGTATAATCGGACTTGAATCGTGAACGTCCGCTTTGATGAATTAGTGATTGTAGCGTTCGACCTTCTTTTGACATTCAAAGTTTAAATCTTAAGCGATCGGTCTTGAAATCTGTTAGTGATTGTTAGTGTCCGATCTTGATCACTTAGTCTTAGGCTTCAATCTGAAGCGTTCGGTCATATTATGTGCTAATGAACGCTCGGTCTTGATAACGTTTTCAGTTAGTGAACGACCATAGTAAGGGTTCGATCTTGGTGATGTTTTCTGGTTAGTGATCGTTCATATGGAACGGTCGTTCTCGATGATATTTGTCCTTGGGTAGTACTCGTCGTAGAGAGCGTTCGTTCTTGATGGAGGTTAATCGTTGAGCGCTCGTCCAAAAAGTATTGAAGTCAATAGGGTGTTCGGTTTTGAGCGTTCGGCCTAGTGTTTGATCTCTCAGTGTTCGTTCTAAGACTGTTCGGTCAAGGTGCAGAGTTTTAGCGTTCGGCTCAATAGTACATGATTCCCTAGCGTTCGTTCAATTATGACCCAATCAAATAGTGTTCGGTGGATGGCGTCCGGCAGATAGCGTTCGGTCTCAGAACGTCCGTCCATGTGACGTTCGGCCAAATAGTGCTAGACAAAAAAGGGTTTGGTCCCAAGGTTAATTTGCTCTTGTTTTAAGTGTGCAATGTGTTTTGAATGCATACACTGAGGTAAATTGTGTGTAAAATAGGTAAATGCATGAGATATGATAAAATTACTGTGATGAATGTATTTTATGATGTTGTCATGAAATTATGCATCTGATCATGATATGTGTATTATGTGGAAGTTTTGTAATGGTGTAATGTGAGTCGAGAAATATGAGTATGGTATGAATCTCATGGAGAGATTCTGAATGGTTTTATTATTAGTGTATATGTTGATGTTGAGGGTCCCGTAGTTGGAGGTTATCCTGATACTCTAATAATTCATCCAGTCTCAAGTAGAGAAGGATGAATTATGTGGTGAGAGGAGCAGGAGGTCCTGGTCTATGTGCCGGTATTGGACATAGTGAAGGGACTAACCTTGTGAATGGTATGAAGAATGTTGGAAGTGTATTTGTAAGAAAAAGCAAAAGTCATCGCAAGTGGTGCATAACCTCCCGTGACCGCTCATCAACGTATCATCCGGATGAGTGTCTAGTAGGAATTGTGATATGAGGGTATATGAGGATGTCTGACATAAATTTTATATGATGTTTTTATCAAAGCAATTATGCATGTTTTATAATTGTTGTGTTGCATGTTAGCTCACCCTTACTTGTTTGTTTGTGCCGGAAAATCATATTTTTGCGATGACCGTATAACGTTTTTGTTATACGGGAGTAGATGAAGGGATGTCGCGTGATCTGGTGCAAGTGCAGGAAGAGATGGAAGAGTGTATTAGAAAGATTCAATGTTATCTTTACTGTTATGTCTGAGCTGTAAACTTTGTATAGATTTGAGCTTGAGGTTCGGGGTGTTACCGTAATTGTATTATTGTAATATTTTAAATTTTTGAATTTTTAAGGGGTGAAATTTTTGGGATGTTACAGTTTTCACCGTTGGATTTAGCTAAAATTTTAATGTAAATGATGTTGGTTTGCGCTACTTTGGTAAGTAGGCAAGTAGATGTTGGGTCTGCGTTACTTTGGTAAGTAAGCAGGGTGATTTGCGCTACTTTAATAAGTAGGCAGGATGAGATGATGAATGAAGAGATAAAGAGAATGATATAAAACGGGCTACTTTGATAAGTAGGCAGATTAACTATACTGTGCTACTTTGGTAAGTAGACAACATTGTCTTGCTGCGCTACTTTGGTAAGTAGGTAGAAGATTTTGTTTTATGCTACTTTGGTAAGTAGGCGAATTAATTATATTGTACTGCTTTGATAAGTAGACAGTATTGTCTTGCGATGCTACTTTGATAAGTAGAGAGAATAACTTGGTTTGTACTACTTTGGTAAGTAGGTCGGATGAGGTGAAGTTGTAACACTTTGATAAGTGGAATAGTAAAATTGTTGAGCAATGATATTGTGATAATATGTTGAGTGGGTGTGCTTAACTGTATTGAATACTGTGGATGTATTATTAACGGATTGTGAATGGATTGTATGCTTGTTTCAGTTAGCTCACCCTATTGTTTGTGTTTGTGTATGTGAATGCAATGATCGTATAATGTGTGGTATTATACAGGAGCAGAAACTATTTCAGATGAATTAGCAGATGGTTCTGGACTTGCTTAGAAGATGAGATCTGTGGGAAAAAAGAGACATGGGGAATTTCTAAAATAAATCTATGTTTGAATTTCCGAATTGTGTGAAATTTTTAAATTTCAGAAGTTTATGAACTGTGTGGAATTTTATTTTCAGAAGACTTGTGTTGTAACGAAGGACGTAATATTTTGTTGGTGTTAAAAAAAAAATATATATATATATATATATATATATATATATATATATATATATATATATATATGTATTTTATGGAATATAAATTGTAACGCCTAATTCGGGGTGTTACAGATATCCCCAAAAGTTTACCTTTTTCTTTTTTTACAAATAAGGACTTTAAATTTTAATTAATTAATGCTGAACGAAAGCTTATCACATTTGTAAATGTATACCTGGAACTTTAATTTTAGTCCAAGATCCTTAAAGATTATCATTTTTATAAATAAGTAATTTAAAGTTTTTTTTTATTTCAATTCATTCTAAAAACGTAACAATATTTATAAACAGTTTTTTTGAAAAAGTTTGAATTAAATTTCTTATATCAAATGTCAATTTTTTTTTCAATTTTGTTATTCTTCTTACTATGACTCGTTTTTTATGTATTAAAATACAATAAAAAAATAAGAATTTAGAAATAAAGAAAATAACAATCAAATGACCCATTTGCTTTTTAAGATATTTTATTTGACAAGACGTTTAAATTGTTTATGTAAAACTATTTTACTTTAACATAATTTGTTGATTGTATTATAATGGTATCTTTCACAATTTCAGTTTATAATTTTAAAGAATAAGATTAAGAATCTGCATGTCCTAAACCAACAGAAGTATTAGAACCATTTAAATTTTATTAAAAAATCTTGAATTTTTTTTAATTCAGATAAGTAACTATTAATTCAGATAAGTATTTAAATTTTTTGGTTTATATACACGCTTTAGCCCTATAAGAGCAATTGTAATTTTATATTATCAATTATTTTCTTAATTTTAATACCACTCCGTAACGAGATTCATGCCCATGCACTAACATAGAAGCGGTGAACTAATTTCATACGGAAAAATAAGTAACGCATAAAAGGTTTACGTTGCAAAGTTACGTTAGAATGATGTCTTGAACAATGATTGAGTAAAACCGTCATGGGTTTGTGGTGGTCAAAGAATGATTGAATAAGGGTAAGATGGAATTTATAGTTTTATAACGGTGCAGGAAAAAAAAAAGGTGTTGGAAGCAGCAGTCAATCCCATACCATACCAATAACGTGTAATCTATGGGATCTAAAATTCCATATTTCTTGGGGGATAGCATCCAATATTCACTCCCAGTGACTATGAACTATGAATCCTGCAAGTTGGCCTTAGCCTGTTGTAGCTTCAACAATTTGGCCACCAATCTCATTTAGACAGAAGCACACAACAATATTTTGTAATTGCTAAGTTAGTAAGGAAATTCTAGTTTGATGATGAACTGCTGACACGGTGGTTTGGCTGCACCATTGGATAGATGTAAAAGGATTCAATAACGGTAACGATGCACAGTAAATCTTGGTGGCATAACTAAATTCTGTAATACTCAAGACTTCCAAAAGATCAGCAAAAGATCAGAAATTCAGACTTCAAAACTTCAATATACAACCACTTTCATCATAGAATCTTAAGAAGTAATAATTAGATCGGGAAAAGTATAACTGTTCAAATTCTTAGAAAGTCCTCTGACTCAAAACCATCATGTCTCGCAAAGAGCAAGTTATTGCTTCCTTCCTCTTCCTTTCTTGCTTGGTTGAGCATCCATTTGCTCTTTTCCAGTGACTTCTGATAGATCAACTGCAGAATTACAAGTGATGGAGAATGTAGAAAGAAATCTCAGCACCAGACAAGAAAAACACAATCAATGTAAACCATAAAGGAATATTGCACTGAGTGGTTTCGTATTCTCAAAAGAATCTGTCTTTGACCAGTTTTATAGATAACACGAATGTTGCACAGAAGTCTTTTTAGTTAAAGCATCATCACATTAACAGCTTAGAGTAAGACATACCATCAGGACCACGGGCCATCAAAGCAAAGAACATATTGTTCAGTTTTTCCATCTTCTTAGCCTCCTGTGCTTGGTCTGTCTTGTACTTTAGACACTGTAAAAAGTACAACAATTGACAATTAGAAATTAAGATTACGAGGCTAATAATGTAAGAGGCAGTCAATCATAAAACAATGGAAAATGATGCTAATTGCTAGGAATATAATTATTACAAATCATTGAATAACAGATTTTGTTCTGCTAATTAAAATGAGAGCTCATACGCGGCTAAATTAAATTTTCACCACCAACAATCATGAGAATTTTATTAGTATATTATTTTCTTTGTCAGAATAATTATAATGTTAGAGTCATTATTAAGTCTAAGAAGGGAGTAGTGTGTTGGGAGCTGCTTCCTGTTGTACCTAGTTATGTCCCTAGGTATCTAGTAAACTTTTTTGATCTTTCATCTTCCCATTATATCAGATTTCTATCATTATAAATAGAAGATGATTAGAGGGGTCTTTCAAGCCCTCAAAAATATATTTCCTCTCTGTTTTAATCTTAAGCTTCTTTTATGCATATTATATTCTTCTTTAGAGAATCTGATAGAATAATTTTATTGGTAGAGTTATATACCACCCGAATTAAAAGGGCAACCCAACTGAAACATTAATGGGTAACTTCACGTGTATTGCCGTAGTTAAAGAAGTATGGAGTTACTTAAGATTAAAAACAGAGAAAACACTTTTGGAGGGCTTAAAGGACCCTCTTATGGTCTTCTATTTATAACAATAAAGAGCTGATACACTAGGGAGATGAAAAAATCAAAGGACTGTACTTGACTGCTAGGAACAGAACTAGGTATAGTTGGAAGAGACTTCCCAACACACTACTCCCTACTTTAGACTTAGTGATTACACTAGCATACACAGATTTAATTATTATTCCAACAAAATTGATATTATATAATCAACATAATCTAGATTATATATGTATTATTAGGAATGTTTTTATTTATTTCCATATCACATATTTATTTTCAGAGGATATCAAATTTCATCTATTCATTGCATTCATTCCTTTTTCTAGATAGATATAATTGAAACACCCACGTTGCTTCATAAACACGGTCTCAGCTCAATGTTTCTTTCTTTTCTAAAGTTTATCATAAGATCTTGTTTTTCGGAAATGTGTCCGGTAGACCCATTTGTCTTTGAAGGATTTTTATTTTTTTGCAAACCTTTCACAGGTTCCCTTTCACTATTTAGGCACAGCTTCCAATGAGTTTTTGACAACCACCACTCTTTCCAGCAAATATAGGGTTGTGATCGCATCGTGCCAATTCATCCACAAACATCATCCAAAATGCAAACCATGTTATGTCATCGCATTGGACATACAATTGATAGGTATTTGAAGCTAAATGGGAAAACCCTTCAATCACACAATATTGCCCAACCATATATTGTTAAGTCACCTGTTGCTCCTACCTTATTGGTTGATTTATCTACACCAATGTTTAAACACTTTATGGTATGCAACATGCCAATCCTCCAGTAACACTGCTTTGGTGGCACACACCGTAATTCATTCACTGGTCTCTCTCAATCTCCCTCCCTTGGTCCTTGGGTCATTGACTCCAGTGCAATTGATCATGTATCTAGTAATCCTTCTCTTTTCTCTTCCTTTACTACCGTTGTCAATTTTCCTTTTATAACTGCAATTAATGGTTCACAAACACAAGCTTGTAGCATAAGTACTACATAACCCTTCTCATACCTTACAGTTGACTTTGTTGTTTTTATACCCGTAATTGATCTCCTAATTTACTTTCTATTACCCATTTAACCAATTCCCATGATATTATCCTGAACTTTATTAAAAATAATGTTACCTTGGAAGGATCGGATATCAAACCAGACAATTGATGCTAGATTTGAGTCACATGGCTTTTACTACCTCTCTCCATCACCACGGCTATGTGCTTCGGTGATCTATCAATGATGATTCATTAAAAATTAAGACATCCCAGGTTGACAAAATTGCAAAAGGCAATGTCTGTCTTCTTTGAAATGTGAATCATAATTAAGTAAACATGTTCCTCGATCTTTTCTTGACTGTCTTAATAAACAAGTTGTCTCTTTTTCCTTTAATTCACTCTGATATTTGGCATCCTTCCCATACTATTACCCCTTTTTATTTTAAATATTGTTGCCTTTATTGATGGTTATTCTACATGTACTTGGATTTTATGGTTATTCTAGATATATCTAGACATGATTATTGAATGATCGAAAGTGTTTTCTATGTTTCAAACTTATATTTATGAAATCAAAAACACAATATTATATATGCATAACTTTTTTTCGTGGTGGCAATGCTCATGTGAATATTTGTCGAGCCAATTTCAATAAGTTATCAAATAATATCATTCACCAGACTTCGTGTAATCATAATCCTCAACAAAAAGGAGAAGCCAAAAACAAAAACATATATTTTATTCATACTATTTGGGTACTTCTTCATAGTCATCTTCACCAATTTTGGGGACATGTTATCCTTAGAACATGCTATCTCATTAATTGGATGTCATCATCTTTCCTTAAGAATTGGGTAGCCCGCTGTGTCCTTTTTTCCTTGTTGCCCTCTGTACAATCTTTATTGTACAAAACATCACACTTGGTTGAGATAAATTTTTCCTTGGTTATTTAAATGTGTCTTCATGGGATATAATCCTTGTCAAAAATGGTATCGACTTTTCTCTTCTGATCTTCATAGGTATAGTGGAGGACATGCCTAATCCTTCCCCATCAACCTTTCCTGCACTAGATCCGGTCTCCTCTAAAAATGATCGGCCTATTTTTGTTCAGAAGGTATACATTCTATCATTAACCCTCGTCCGCACCATACAAACCTTAGTTATCATCAACTTTCCACCATACACTATGCTTGTATATCCACATTATCTTCTATTAATTTTCCTAAGTCACACGGTGAAACTCTATCCCATCCAGAGTGGAGACAACCAATGATTGAGGGAGAAGTGTGCATTTCAAAGTAGTGGTACTTAGGTGTTGGTTCCTCTTCCAGCTAGAAAATCAATTGTTTGGTGATAATGGTTGTATACTCTTAAAACAAGACAAGATGGAACCATTGGTCGCTATAAAATTGGACTGGTTGCCAAAAGCTACACACAAATCTATGGCCAAGATTATATTGACACCTCCCCTCCTATTACTAAAATGACATCTATTTGACTTCTCTTTTCCATTACAGCCATTCACCATTAGACAATTTCAGCTTGACGTCAAAAATGCCTTTATTGTGTAAAAAACGTGGAATTTGAGAGCTTTTAAGTTTGTGTGGATCCTTTTTGAGAGCCAACTTTTGGAACCGTGTTAAGTTTCTTTTTCATTTTGGGCTCTTGTAAACCTAAGCCCATAAAACCCACTAGCAACAGAGAAAAACACCTTCATTGACCTGACATCACCACATCCTTTTCAAACTCTATTGCAACATGTGTCATCTCGTACCAGGCCCCCAAAATGCATTGCATGAACCACTGCAACCAGAGCTCTTTATTGTGTGCTTGAGGTTGCAGACTCTCTGTTTGGTTTCTCTACTTCTGCTGCTCGGCTTGGTTGGTCCATTGATTCTCTACTGTGGAAGAAATAAGGATCTCTAGAGCAATTATGATTTCAATTTGGATGATCTATTTTAGAGGTCTAGTCTAAGAGTTCAAATGTTGTGTTTTGCTACTTGGCACTACTACAGTCATTTTTATGCTGCTTTGTTATTTATGACTTGTGAAATGAGCTTTGTGTGGGGTTTAGCCACTGACTTTCATATGCTTATTAGTATGTGATTATAAATTTAACCTTAATTAAATGTTACATGGGTTTTTCTCTCTTATATTACATGCATTTGTACGAATTTTATATATCTTATAGAACCTTATGCATCATGTTGTGGTTCCATGGTTTACGATTTTGTATCCCCTTTCCAAGTCTCAATACAATCCCAAGTTGAATTCCTTGGTGTATTGCTAACATTTCTCTAAAATTATATAATGCCAGAGGAGAACGGAACATTCAACAAAACATTAACTTAATGTCCAATTAGGCCATTGATCAGCCTTAAACTCATATTTCATTCCAAATTATTTGGAAACACAGTCAGGCAATGTTCATGACATTGATGCTCGCCAAAAAACAAAAGAACTAATTTAGACTTTAAGCAAAACAGAATGAGGTGTTTATAGTCCTAGAAGAAGAGTAGTCCATTTATCCTCTATCCAAACCAAATACCTTATAAAGTGAGATACTAATATAATCAGATAGTAAATAATCACTAGATTACAAACCTCAATTTTCAAATCACATCAACAACAAAATAAATAGTAGAGTAAATTGCACTAACCACCTCTTAAAAATACAAAAAACATTCCTGAATTTTTCCATCCCTGCACACCTCCCTTAATTGTTTAAAAAACATTATACTAACATTCTTTATGCATTACAGTAACCACCCTAATTGTTTGAAAGCATTACACCGTCTACCCCTATAAGGTAGATGTTAATAAGCAGAAGGTGCTTGTGTAATTTCACATAACCTTACGACTGATTAGTGTAATTTATTCTACAAGCACCTCCACCTTTTTAACATTTACAGTAACTTTAGAAGGAGAACAGAACACAAAACAAGAGGAAAGAGAGGATCCAGTAGGTTAGAGTAGAGAGGGAGAATTACAAGGGAAAAGAGGAACAAACAAAGGCAGAGAGAGGGATCATGTATTAGGAAAGGGTCGTGCAGCAATTAGGGTATTTTGATCAAAATGGGTGATACGACCTTGGAGTAACAATCCAAAGTAATTCACCCATGGAACCAATTCAGCATGGCACACAACTCATTAGGGAGCAAAGAAAATAATTGGATCATGCCATTCATTAAGTTGGCAGCAAAAATAGACAACCATGAACTGCAAGATTGCCAAACTCTCTAGTTAACTAATAAACTGTTATGTAATTTTGGATGGAGGAAACAAGTTAACTCTATCTCTCAGCAGATAAACTTGGCTGAACACTTTAAACCCATTAACACATTTTGTATAGAAGAATCAAATTATGATTTCATGTTAATCCACATTTACAATCTCAAACATGCACAAAAGACTGGCATTTAAAAATTAAAATACATTGAATATATATTTGTTTTGTTCTAGAAAAACAAACTGATACCTGCCGGTTATCAGTGACCCTAAGTACCAACTTGCCATCACAATGCCTGTACTTCATGACATACCGTGTCTGCTCCAAATACAATTGAAGAAATTTCATTTTCAGTACGTTTTAATAGAACAAGAAGGACAAGTTGGATAACTTGGACAATCAAGAAACTGAATTATAAAAAATCAATTGAGTATTGCCCAAGTGAATATGAAAACAGAGCAAATATTCCAATTAAAGGCTTTTATAACAGTAAAATAAAACAAAAGTCTGAATGAAGTTTGTCAGGGTTATGTTACTTTAAGAAACGAGAAAACGTTGAAGGTATAGAATTACAGAGTCAGGATCAGCACGAAACAACTGAATGGATTGCTCCACAAATTTGTCCCACTCAGTTATGTAAACCATCGCACCAGACAGATACTTCGAAACAATTTTCTGCCAATTGTCAAGCTCTGGTCAACTAAGTTCACCTGCATATCAATGAGAAAAAAATGAAAATATAAAAAACCGGTGTCACTAAATTGATAACAAAGTGTACATATGATGAAAAATTAGGATCTATAGTCAGCAATTAAATTTCATTATGTCAACAAAACTAAAAAAACAACAAATTCAAATGCATAGTCTCACACCTCCCGAAATTTCACACAAATATTATCAACCGAATGAACCAATCCACATTCTCTGGTAAAAATAGAAACTCATGTTTATAATGAAATAAAAAACTTGTCAGAAAAAACAAATTAGATTTATATTGAAGATATCTCATTCTTATCGATCCTTGATTTGTCTACAACCCTACTTTCTTAGTAAATTATGCAAAGAACAATGCAAGTTACCCTATTAAAAGAGAGGAACATGACAAGAGAAGCCATTCAAGAAGTACCAAGTTCCTTCAGGGATCCAAAACCCACCAATGCCACATTGCATGCCATTTAAGCCTACACTTTGAAAACACACACACACTCACAAGTGACTAGCTAAAAATACAAAACCCACTGTTAAACTGATTTTTGTCACCTGAAATCAGAACAAACTAAGTTTTTCCACTAATGTAGGGGTCAACCTAGGTATCAATCCAAGGACTCAGTACAATTAAAGTTAACTCTTGTATTTTATTTATTTACTACCTATTAACTAATGCAAGGTGGGGAAATAAAAATGAAAGAATGAAATTTATAAAGGAAAAGAGAATTTAAAATCTGTAAACTGTTTAAAAGAAAAAAATGAAATTAATCAAAAGAGAAAATGTCAAAACTAAACTATTCTAAATGAACAACATCCTATATGAAAAGCTATTTAACTGTCACTCATTAAATTGGATCTATTACTATTTACACACAACTGAAACAAAACTTAAGACTGTGTATCATGATCAAAGAATAAAATCTGAAATTGAAAATACAGAAAAATCTAAACTAAAACTATTTTAATTTCCAATCCACAGTAACATAAAAAAATGAAATTAACATGGAAAAGAATTTCTAATCTATGAGAAAGAGTTCCAATTTAAAAAAAATAGAAAACAAGTAACTAGACCTACAGGTTGCAGATAGAATGCTCAAACTAAAATGAAGAACAATTTAACAAGTAACACCTAACTAAGGAGCAGAACAAACTCATTGGTTAAAACCATGAATCAGAAACCTAAAAGCAAAGATTAGTGCAGAATAGTATTCACTTGCAACTCAGGAAGACATCCTGTAAAATCATACCCTCTTGTATACTCTCTGTACCAAACCATAGCAATTGTGAGTCTGATGCAAGCTTTTATTCAATATCAAATGCACAGTCTAGTCTAAATGCACTTAAAACATACAATCTAATTCTAAAAACCTATAAATTTTCAATGAAAACAAACTGCCAGAAACAACTTATCGTGAACAGCAAATGAAATCAAGTAATAAAACCTAAACTATTATCAACCAATCAAAAGAATCCATAAAAGGAATCAGAATTGCATTAAACATTAAACATTGAAGATAAAAGTACATGATACCAGAAATCACCGAAAATCACGGCCTGTCACCCTCGCAACTCAGTGAAATCTAGAATCGAAGAAAAGCGCGATAAACCATGAAAGCGATAAACCTATAACGCAGTGTCTGTCACCCGCCGCTCTCTACTCTATGAAACTAAAGAATTGTCTCTCGCTCTCACTCTCGTGATCTCCAAGTCTCGTGAGTGAAGTCTGTCACCCTTCACACACTCGTTCGTGGAGTCTGTCACCCTCCGCGATTCACTCCCTAGAGCTAAGAATGGCGCCTGTCACCCACCACCCGTGTCTATTTACATAAAGAAAACCCCGGGTCTAAAGAAAAGAGAAAATGAAAAAAAGGAAAAGAGGAAACTTGCTTGTGATGCTTTATTCTTCTCTTCATCATCGGACGGCTACCGTTTATCTGTTTCCTTGCTTTGCTCTGACCGTCGATCCTATCCACGTGGCAGCTCCGGTCAGCTCTTCTTCTCCACCGGTCAGTGACGTTTGAAGCACTGGCTAAATGGCTTGAACATTGGGAGCTTTCCTCTCTCACCTTTAGCTTTGCCCTAGCTTTGGGTTCTTTCTTCAAATGAATTGCCAGCAGCGCCAATTCAGTGCATTCCAGCAGCGGTGCAGAAAGCTTCCTCGCAGCCCAGCTTAAGACGGCCCAATTCAGTGGCATCAGCACCAACTTCAAGCGTGGCAGCAGTGGCCCAAATGTTAATCAGCTTCAATTCAAACAGCCCAAAGAGTCCAGGAGCACCACTGCACAAAGAGTATTAATCCAAAATTAAAGAAAAAAGAGAAAATCAAATAAAAAAAGAATTTTTATCAAAAGATTTTCTAAAAACAATTTTAATTTTCTAATTATTTAAAAATTCTACAAAATACACCTAAAAACATATTTTTAACTAAAATTATACAAAACTAAAGAATTTAAAGAAAAACCTAAATCTAGCCTAATTCTAAACAAGTAAAGACTAAAATAGACTAACATAGACTCCTAAACACCTAAAAGAATGCAAATTTAAGGAGTTATCACCCACTTAATGACATACCGTGTCTGCTCCAAATACAATTGAAGAAGAAATTTCATTTTCAGTACGTTTTAATAGAACAAGAAGGACAAGTTGGATAACTTGGACAATCAAGAAACTAAATTATAAAAAATCAATTGAGTATTGCACAACTGAATATGAAAACAGAGCAAATATACCCATTAAAGGCTTTTATAACAGTAAAATAAAACAAAAGTCTGAATGAAGTTTGTCAGGCTTCTGTTACTTTAAGAAACGAGAAAACGTTGAAGGTATAGAATTACAGAATCAGGATCAACACGGAACAACTGAATGGATTGCTCCACGAATTTGTCCCACTCAGTAATGTAAACCATCGCACCAGACAGAGACTTCGAAACAATTTTCTGCCAATTGTCAAGCTGTGGTCAACTAAGTTTACCTGCGTGTCAATGAGAAAAAAATGAAAATATAAAAAACCAGTGTCACTAAATTGATAACAAAGTGTACATATGATGAAAAATTAGGATCTATAGTGAGCAATTAAATTTCTTTATCAACAAAACTAAAAAAACAACAAATTCAAATGCATAGTCTCACACCTCCCAAAATTTCACACGAATATTATCAACCGAATGAACCAATCCACATTCTCCGACAAAAAGAAACTCACGTTTATAATAAAATAAAAAACTTGTCAAAAAAAACAAATTAGATTTATATTGAAGGAATATCTCATTCTTATCAATCTTTGATTTGTCTACAACCCTACTTTCTTAGTAAATTATGCAAACAACAATGCAAGTTACCCTATTAAAAGAGAGGAACATCACAAGAGAAGTCATTCAAGAAGTACCAGGTTCGTTGCTTTACTCTGACCGTCGATCCTATCCACGTGGCAGCTCCGGTCAGCTCTTCTTCTCCACCGGTCAGTGACGTTTGGAGCACTGGGTAAATGGCTTGAACATTGGGAGCTTTCCTCTCTCACCTTTAGCATTGCCCTAGCTTTGGGTTCTTTCTTCAAATGAAAACGAGGGGAAGAGACCCATAAGGCAGCTGCTGCTTGTGCGCACCGTTTCACTAAAGTTGCAGACCCAACTTGTGCAATCAACCCAGTCTATGACAGCAGTGCCAATTCAGTGCATTCCAGCAGCGGTGCAGAAAGCTTCCTCGCGGCCCAGCTTAAGACGGCCCAATTCAGTGGCATCAGCACCAACTTCAAGCGTGGCAGCAGTGGCCCAAATGTTAATCAGCTTCAATTCAAACAGCCCAAAGAGTCCAGGAGCACCACTGCACAAAGAGTATTAATCCAAAATTAAAGAAAGAAAAGAAAATCAAATAAAAGAAAAGAATATTTATCAAAAGATTTTCTAAAAAAAATATTAATTTCCTAATTATTTAAAAATTCTACAAAATACACCTAAAAACCTATTTTTAACTAAAATTATACAAAACTAAAGAATTTAAAGAAAAACCTAAATCTAGCCTAATTCTAAATAAGTAAAGACTAAAATAGACTAACATAGACTCCTAAACACCTAAAAGAATGCAAATTTAAGGAGTTATCACCCACTTAATTGCATAAAGTAAATATTCACAAAGTGGGGACCTACCACTATCAATAACAGCATGTCATGAAATCCTTCTAACATGACTCTCATTCATTCAACAACGACGTGGCAATAACAATTTAAGAATCAATCGATATCAAATGATCCATGAAAAGTAAAAGACGTTATCAATTCGAGTCAATTTTGATCCATAGCAAAACAATCAAAATCGATTCAGTGCTTACCTACGAACTACGAGAAACAAAATGAGGCAGTGAAAACCTTTCGATGGAACACTTTGCGTAGTGCCAAAGCCGAAAGCTCGTAGGCACTGCAAGCAAGCCTTTTATACAGTAAAATTGGGTTAGACTTAGATATGCTTAAATGAAAAACCCAATTTCTGTTTCGTTATGTTTTAGAGAGGCGTTTTAACTTCTACATATGATTCTATAACTCTATCATGCCTTAACGAGTTTGACCATGCTTAAAATAGATGTTGAGCAAAACAGGTAGAATTGTAAAAAACGTGGAATTTCAGAGCTTTTAAGTTTGTGTGGATCTTGTTTAAGAGCCAACTTTTGGAACCGCGTTAAGTTTCTTTTTCATTTTGGGCTCTTGTAAACCTATGCCCATAAAACCCACTATCAACAGAGAAAAACACCTGCAATGACCTGACATCACTACATCCTTTTCAAACTCTATTGCAACATGTGTCATCTCTTACCAGGCCCCCAAAATGCATTGCATGAACCACTGCAACCAGAGCTCTTTATTGTGTGTTTGAGGTTACAGACTCTCTGTTTGGTTACTCTACTTCTGCTGCTCGGCTTGCTTGGTCCATTGATTCTCTACTATGGAAGAAATAAGGATCTCTAGAGCAATTATTATTTCAATTTGGATATCTATTTTAGAGGTCTAGTCTAAGAGTTCAAATGTTGTGTTTTGCTCTTGGAATAGTCACTTGGCACTACTACAGTCATTTTTATGCTGCTTTGTTATTTATGACTTGTGAAATGAGGTTTGTGTGGGATTTAGCCACTGATTTTCATATGCTTATTAGTCTGTGACCTTTGTTATGTCTACATGGAGCAACTTCCTGGATTTGTTGCTCATGAGAAGTCATTTATATGGTATGTAGTCTAGACATCTAGGATTATTTTCATCTGAGGGCAAAAATTTCTTTAAGATTTGGATTGTGTTAGGATATTTACCCTATTTATCATCATTATATTGTGTCAAGGGTTACCCTATTTATCATGATTATATTGTGTCTAGGGTTGCCCTATTTATCATGTACTCTTGTATAAATTTATTCTTATAAATAGAAGATTAAGAGAATGATTAATCAAGCCCTCTAGAATTATTTTACAGATTAATTCTCAAGTGATTGCTATCTTACAAAAGTGCTTTCATTGGCAATAATAGAATTTTATTTTAAATGGTCTTTCCCTATTCCTCTTAATGCTTCAGTTTAATATAATCTAGTAGGTTCAAGGATTCCTTGATACCACTTTCATTTAGGCCCCATCAAAGAACATGTTGAACTCCATAAAACAATGTTCTTTCCACTCTAATGAATCTCCTCACAATTTCATCAATATCCAAGCTATAATTGGATTGGTGGTCTCAATTACTTGAAGGTTTTGAATGGTTAGATATCTCAACCATGCCACCATTTGGACGAGTGCAGAGAATGCACAAGCCCTATACATGTTGAACTCAAGTCGACATAGATATAAAAGGGTGCATGGAAGGGACTAACTTCAGACCACCAAGCTTAAAAGGCATAAGAACCAATTCTCCTAAAAGCTTAAGCAACTAGATGTACACCTATAAATGGGTCTGTATCATTAAAAAATTAATGAGACTCGTCATTAAGAGTTGAGATCCCATTATTTTTTAGTGCATTGCATGGTATACAGAATCACATATGATTCTATAACTCTATCATGCCTTAACGAGTTTGACCATGCTTAGAATAGATGTTGAGAAAAACAGGTAGAATTGTAAAAAACGTGGAATTTCAAAGCTTTTAAGTTTGTGTGGATCTTGTTTGAGAGCCAACTTTTGGAACCGCGTTAAGTTTCTTTTTCATTTTGGGCTCTTGTAAACCTATGCCCATAAAACCCACTATCAACAAAGAAAAACACCTTCAATGACCTGACATCACTACATCCTTTTCAAACTCTATTGCAACATGTGTCATCTCTTACTAGGCCCCCAAAATGCATTGCATGAACCACTGCAACCAGAGCTCTTTATTGTGTGCTTGAGGTTGCAGACTCTCTGTTTGGTTTCTCTACTTCTGTTGCTCGGCTTGCTTGGTCCATTGATTCTCTACTATGGAAGAAATAAGAATCACTAGAGCAATTATGATTTCAATTTGGATTTCTATTTTAGAGGTCTAGTCTAAGAGTTCAAATGTTGTGTTTTGCTCTTGGAATAGTCACTTGGCACTACTACAGTCATTTTTATGCTGCTTTGTTATTTATGACTTGAGAAATGAGCTTTGTGTGGGGTTTAGCCACTGACTTTCATATGCTTATTAGTCTTTGATTATAAATTTAACCTTAATTAAATGTTACATGGGTTTTTCTCTCTTATATTATATGCATTTGTACGAATTTTATATATCTTGTAAAACCTTATGCATCATGTTGTAGTTCCATGGTTTATGATTTTGTATCCCCTTTCCAAGTCTGAATAGAATCCCAAGTTGAATTCCTTGGTGTATTGCTAACATTACTCTAAAATTATCTAAATTATATAATGCGAGAGGAGAAAGGAACAATCAACAAAACATTAACTTAATGTCCAATTAGGCCATTGATCAACCTTAAACTCATATTTCATTCCAAACTATTTGGAAACACAATCAGGCAATGTTCATGACATTGATGGTCGCGAAAAAAAAACAAAAAAACTAATTTAGTCTTAAAGCAAACCGTAATGAGGTGTTTATAGCCCTAGAAGAAGAGTAGTCCATTAATCCTCTATCTAAACAAAACAAGTTATAAAGTGAGATACTAATATAGTCAGAAAGTAAATAGTCACTAGATTACAAACCTCAACTTTCAAATCACATCAACGAAAAAATAAATAGTAGAGTAAATTGCACTAACCACCTCTTAAAAATACAAAAAACATTCCTGAATTTTTCCATCCCTGCACAACTCCCTTAATTGTTTAAAAAACATTATACTAACATTCTTTATGCATTACAGTAACAACCCTAATTGTTTGAAAGGATTACACCGTCTACCCCTATAAGGAAGATGTTAATAAGCAGAAGGTGCTTGTGTAATTTCACATAACCTTATGACTGCTTAGTGTAATTTATTCTACAACCACCTCCACCTTTTTAACATTTACAGTAACTTTAGAAGGAGAACAGAACACGAAACAAGAGGAAAGAGAGGATCCAGTAGGTTAAAGTAGAGAGGGATAATTACAAGGGAAGATAGGAAGAAACAAAGGCAGAGAGAGGGATCATGTATTAGGAAAGGGTCGTGCAACAATTAGGGCAATTAGGGTATTTTGATCAAAATGGGTGATACGACCTTGGAGTAACAATCCAAAGTAATTCACCCATGGAAACAATTCAGCATGGCACAAACCTCATTAGGGAGGAAAAAAAGTAATTGGATCATGCCATTCATCAAGTTGGCAGAAAAAATCGACAACCGTGAACTGCAAGATTGCCAAACTCTCTAGTTAACTAACAAACTTTTATGTAATTTTGGATTGAGGAAAGAAGTTAATTGTATCTCTCAGTAGATAAACTTGGCTGAACACATTAAACCCATTAACACATGTTGTATAGAAGAATCAGATTATGATTTCATGTCAATCCACATTTACAATCTCAAACATGCATAAAACATTGGCATTTAAAAGTTAAAATACATTGAATATATATTTGTTTTGTTCTAGAAAAACAAACTGATATCTGCCGTTTATCAGTGACCTTAACTACCAACTTGCCATCATAGTGCATGTACTTCATGACATACCACGTATGCTTCAAATACAATTGAAGAAATTTCATTTTCAGTACGTTTTAATAGAACAAGAAGGACAAGTTGGATAACTTGGACAATCAAGAAACTGAATTATAAAAAATCAATTGAGTATTACACAACTGAATATGAAAAGAAAGCAAATATACCAATTAAAAGCTTTTATAACAGTAAAATAAAACAAAATTCTGAATGAAGTTTGTCAGGCTTCTGTTACTTTAAGAAACGTGAAAACGTTGAAGGTATAGAATTACAGAGTCAGGATCAGCACGAAACAATTGAATGGATTGCTCCACAAATTTGTCCTGTAACACCCCGAATTTGGCGTTACAATTTATGTTCCATAAAATACATATAATTTTTTTTTTCTAAATTTAATTTCAACATCAACAAAATATTAAGTTCTTTATTACAACACAAGTCTTCTGAAAATAAAATCCCACACAGTTCATAAACTTCTGAAATTTAAAATTTCCCACAGTTCGGAAATTCAAACACAGATTTATTTTAGAAATTCCCCATGTCTCCTTTTTCCCCCACAGATCTCTCATCTTCTAAGCAAGTCCAGAACCATCTGCTAATTCATCTGAAATAGTTTCTGCTCCCGTATAATATCACACATTATACGATCGTTGCATTCACATGCACAAACACAAACAGTAGGGTGAGCTAACCGATTCAAGAAATATACATCATCCACAATCTTACTAACATCACAAGTGTGGCAATCAGTCAAATACATGCATCTCAAACATACTCAAAAACCAACTATTACACTGATACTTCATAATATTTCTCCAGTCAAAATCATCAGTCGATTCACTAGAGTCAATACAACATATTATTAATATTATTAATCTGCCTACTTACCAAAGCACAACAGTCAACAATCCTTCTGTCTACTTACCAAAGTAGTATAACCATGATATACTGATTACTTACCAAAGTAATCTAACAAGGTGATTTTTATTATCTACTTACCAAAGTAGTACAACAAGATGATATTGTCTACTTACCAAAGTAGCACAATAAGGTAATATTGTCTACTTACCAAAGTAGTACAATGAGGTGATATTGTCTACTTAACAAAGTAGCACAATAAGGTGATATTGTCTACTTACCAAAGTAGCACAAGAAGGTAATATTCAGCCTACTTACCAAAGTAGTACGGTTTATGTTAAATTCACCTCTCATTTTCCCACCTACTTACCAAAGTAGTGTTCGGCTTCAAACCTTTCCCCTCTCGACTTACCAAAGTCGTAGGAAAATAAATAAAAATTCAGATTTACAATTATGGCAATAATGCCTATACTACCCATCCAAATTTACCATCAACTTATTTACAATTCATGATTTAACTCAAATAATTATGACAACTCAGAATGTTCAATATAATTAAATTTTATAATATAGAATATATTATATTACTCATCCTCCGATCTCCAAAATACAACTACACATACAATTTAAGGATATAATATCCAAGTTTTTTTTTTTTTACTCAATGCAAATAAATTTACTATTTCGTGAAAAGATTTTTCTTCACTCATATCATTAATTACAGATCTGAACCAATCAAACTAATAATCAGCATGTTTAACTCATATGGTAAAATTTTCAGTCCAATCCAACGGTTAATGAGGCGGAAATCATAATTTTTGTATAAATGATCCAAAAACATAAATTAAGCAATATTGAGATCCCTGAGAAGATACGAAATTAATATCTCTAAATCTGTAACTCCGATCTAAAATCCGAACGGTCGAAGTATGCCACTATCTCTTAGGAACAACATACTAAAAGTTCAGATTAATCTAACGGTTATCTAAGTAGATATGGAGATTTTACCGAGGTAACTCAGAGACAGAAATTTAAGTGGTTCTCGGTTAAACTCAAAATGCGGAATGAATTCCTCTAAGCACAGACATCTAATTCCAAATCTGAACGGTCAAGATCACTTAATATGTCTTATGAACTACATACTAAAGTTTGCGCTCAATCTAACGGTAGATGAAATATATATGAAATTTGTACCATGATAGCTTAAGAACAACAATACAGTGTTCATCCGATTGTTTCACACTTTCGAAATTTCTTTCTCTAAACATAGACCTTCAATTACAAATCCGATCGGTCAAATTGTATTAATATGTCCTAAGAATCATATATCAAATTTTGAGGTTGATCTAACGGTTAAATAGGTCAAAATCTATATTTTTACCGAGACAACTTAGTAACAGAACTACAGGGTAACTAATTTACTCAAAATTGCAGTATTTATTTCTCCTTCTATTTTCAAATCCGAACGGTCAAAGTTTAGTAATAGGTCTTAGGATTCACATACTAAAATTTTAGCTAAATCCAACGGTGAAAACAATTAATAGAAATTTTTCACCACAGTAACTCGAAAACAAGAAATTATAATCATGAAAACCAAATTTTACACAAGTCAATATATAACTACTGTCAACACCCAATTTCGTCCGGATTTACTAGATAAATTTAGGCTTAATTACCTACTTAGTCCCCATGTTCGGAGGTAATTTGCTGTTTAGTACCCGGTTTTAAAAATGTAGGCATTTGATACCTATGTTTTGAAATTTGTATCAATTGAATCCTACCCACTTAACGCCGTTATAAATCTAACGTTTTTTTGACTGTGTATGTGATTTGTGAACGAGCGTTTGTGGACGAGCGACGAGGACGCTCGTCCAGCGAAGAGGACGCTCGTCCAGCGAGGCAGAAGAGGACGCTCGTCCAGCGAAGCGAACGCCCAGTCAGGCAGAAGAGGACGCTCGTCCAGCGAAGCGAACGCCCAGTCAGGCAGAAGAGGACGCTCGTCCAGCGAAGCGAACGCCCAGTCAGGCAGAAGAGGACGCTCGTCCAACGAAGCGAACGCTCGTCCATAACCGCTCGTCCACAAATCACATACACAGTCAGAAAAAACGTTAGATTTATAACGGCGTTAAGTGGGTAGGATTCAATTGATACAAATTTCAAAACATAGGTATCAAATGCCTACATTTTTAAAACCGGGTACTAAACAGCAAATTACCTCTGAACATGGGGACTAAGTAGGTAATTAAGCCATAAATTTATTTTATCGTAAAAACAAAAATAAAAAAAATATCTGTATATAAAAAGAAAAAAATAACAAATAAACAAATAAATAGATAAATAAACAAGGGAAGAAGAAAATATAATAAATAAAATAAAAAATAACAAAAAAAAAAAGAAAAACGTTCGTCCTCCATTGAGCGCGTTCGGTTCCATCCTCTGCATGAAACCGATCGTCCTTTACCATGCGTCTCAGTGACGCTCGCCCGCTTGTGCTCAACCGTTCGGTCATTCAGTTTGATAGGACGTTCGTTAGTTCTCAGCCTCAAACGTTCGGCCATCCATGAGGCATTCACTAGTCGACCGTTCGGCCACTCGGTCCTTTAGGACGCTCGTCCTTCGTTTCAACCGTTCGGTCATCATCAAGCTTTCCACACACTACCGTTCGGTCATACTCAAGCGTTTCAATATATAACCGTCATCCTCAAGTGTTCGACCGATCGGCCTCGCATGTTTACCGTTCGTTCTTTAGTATTTATTAGCGTTCGGTCATCATTGTTTAAAAGAACGCTCGGTCTCTTCATTTGATCGTTCGGTTGGTGAAATTAACGTTCGGTCTGCATGATGTTGGTCTTCTGCGTACGTACTAATGGTGCTTTATTTTGATTAGCGTTCGGTTTAGTGCGTTCGGTCTAGTTTGATTTGATGTCAGTGTTCGGCCCAATAGTGTTGGATCCAGTTGATTCGTTTTTAACGTTCGCCCTGCGTGATTCTTAGAGTTCGTCCAAACAATCTGAGGCGTTCGTTCAAGAACCGAATATCACAGACCTTCGGCTTTTTACAATCGTGCCGCTCGTCCAAGTCACTCCTTATTCTGGCGCTCGCCCAACTCACTTCTTTTCTACCGCTCGTCCAGGTGATTTCCCCATGCTCGTCAGGGCCCCAGGAGGCTTGCCGACAATTTGGGGATTTTCTGCCAATTTAAGGAGTGCACTGGCCTCCATCAAAGGGGAGGACACCTGAGATGATGATGCCATGACCGAACTTCAAATTCTGGAGGAGCCTTTGTGAGACCCTAAAAAAATTAACTCTGTAAATTACCTGTCATATCACCATTAATGCACACCACAATCCATGCTTATCTCTTTTAAAAACCCACTCCCAATTCTGATTTTCATCTCTGCTGTGCACGGAAAGCTGAGCCAAATCATTTCTCTGAAAACATTAAAAACGCACCTAGCCTTGCATGCACACACGCCACGTGTCACGGGAGAAACTTCCAATTCAGAGTTTGGTGTGCAGGTGTCAGTTTGGGACACGCTCGTTCAAACGAAACGAGTTTAACAAAACCAGATTTTTCTGAAAAACTCTCTCACCTGCATCACTCATCTTCTTCCTCGCGAAACACACCCATTCATCTTCTCCAACTTCTCTCTTGAACTTCCAACCTTCTCTCTACTGTAAAACTCACATCTATTCTCCGATCACGTTTGCAGCACCGTAGGAGTGTTCGTTCTGCTGTGATCTTCCTTTTGGACCGAACAAAATTGGAATCGAAGCTGGTGAGTCCCCCTTCCGTAGTTCGTCCTTAGGTTCTGGAAAAATAGGGTTTTTAGTTTCATACAAGATTGTATTCTAAGTGTTCTGTATTCCGTGGTTAGATTTTGTTTTGGAAGAGTCAAGAATATAAGAAAAGCTTGTTGAACGAAGCCACTTTTACATCTAGGACAAGTTTGGTTGCCAATCCGGGTAAGGGAAGCTTGTATGTTTAATTTATACTTGCATGTTGTGTAATCTGGATTGAATGTATTAAAAGCATGATGTTGGAGCTGTATGGATGACCACTGTTATGGAATATGATTTCTGATTTTGATTTATCTGTCATGAACGAGCACTGCTTGTATGTATTATATATGTTGTGGTGGTTTGAAATGTATGTTGATTTGATTATGTATGAACGGAGTATGGTTATTGTATAGTGGGAATGATTAAAATGTTGAGATCTGTATGATGATGATGTTTAAGGTGAATTAAATCTGGAATGAGAGTTATAAAGTTTATAAATTTGAAATCTGGAAAAATTCTGTCAAGTTTGAGAAATCTGAAACTTAAATCATCCCCTTGATAAATGACGCTCGTCACCGTACGGTCTTAGACCGTTCGGTTTTCCTTTAAACAACTTAGAATGGAATTCCTTCATTTGGAAAGAATTCTGCTCGAGAACGAGCGTCCCCATTTGATTGACTGAGCGTTCGGTTCAACTCAACTGTATATAAATATTTGAAGCTTTATAAATACGTAAAGTTCGGCCTTATGTCGAGCGTTCGTCTTTGATAGCGTTCGGCCTTGTGTCGAACGTTCGTTCTTAATAGCGTTCGGCCTTATGTCGAACGTTCGTCTTAAACGGCGCACGGTATTCTACCAAGCGTTCGTCCGAAATAGCGCTCGGTCCTATAACGAGCGTCCGTTCTAAATCGCGCAAGGTCTCATATCAAGCGCTCGTACTAATTGAATAATTATTTGATAAAATAGCGTTCGTTCTAAAGTATTAGACATTCATTCTCCGTACGTCCGTTAAATCTCTGGCCTTAGTTTTCATTATGCATCCATTTTCAAATATGATTCTAAGTATTCTTGACACTCCATTGTGTATTAAATCTTGTTCATATTTTTATCATAAATATTTTCTAAGTACCAGTACACTTCAAGTCGAGTCAGTTCATCTAAATGGCCAAATAGCAAATTTCGTTTGTTGTATATTTCCCTGAGTATTCAGTAACCTTATTTGGACGTTCGTTCTACTTCTTCAATGGATTGAGCGTTCGTCATTTTTGACTCCTGAACCTAATGATGTAAAAGATGATGGAATATGATAAATTAAAGTGTGAACACTATGAGAACTGAATTTATGATGTTGGATTTTGAACGAGCGTTCCATGGAGGAACGTCTCAGTTGTATTAAATGCTAAATTTGGTAAAGTATGAACATGGATAAGTTAGGACTCGCGGTCCATCCTGATATTCCGTGATACTCACCTTCACGTAGAAGGGGGTAGTCATGTGGGGGAATGGCAGGAGGTTCTTCGTTCATCGCTTAGTTATGGGCGAGGGATTAACCTCGAGTGGCAGCTGTTGAGTGTATCCCAGTTACTACATCACTCGAGTGCAAGGACGCTTGTAACTACATGGTTCATACAGTCCGGACGGTCTGTCGTTATATACATATTTCTATGTTAAATTATATGATAAAATTTCATGTCGTATGTATGAATTGGAGTGTTAAATGTATGTGTTAATTGTATAAATTAAATATTATAAGCTTACCCTTGCATTTCCATTGTGTTGTCTACTGTCCATGTACTTCCGTCGTTCGACTAAGTATTTTGTAAAGTCGATCGTCCTAAATTATCCCTGTTTCTGTTTGAGCGTACGCTGTTATTTTATTCAAGCCGTTCGGCTTTTGAACTCTGCTTTATTAATGTAAAGACTGTTTGCTGTTTACTGTTAATTGTAATTAATTCTCAATTATGGTATTACTATATTTTGGGATGTTACAGCCTTCATCTCCAACAGCCCATCATCTTCATCCCTTCATGACAGACAACCCCTTGATCGTCCTCACCTCCAACATCCATCAATATTCGTCCCTTCCCTCTTCGTTGTCACCTCACGGCCAACCCCTATCATCACCTCTTTTTACTTCATTTTGATCTCCAAATGTTAATGACCACGGCACAAAGCACTGGCTCCTCTCACCCGTAACCATCCCAACCATTTCTTCTTCACAACTCATTCACTACCTCCACTACATTTCCCGTCACAATCCTTATTCCCTCACCCAACCTTCAATCTTCATCCATTCCCAACAACCCAAATACACCCACGGCTACTGGGAATACCTCTACCTTCAACCATAATCCATCTCTTCATCCCTACGCCCACATGCTACTAGTAACTGCCCATCCTCCATATTCACCCATCAACACCAACACCTTATACACGGCTAAACACTCATTCCCCATATTCACACACCCACGGATATACCCGTAACCACCCTACTTCAACTTCATCTTTCAACTGTCAAAGAAACCAAAACCATTTTCATTTTTTTTCACACAGACAGTAAAACACCACCCTCCATCACGCACGTCACAAGAACCCATCACCCAAAAGCTTCATTATCTTCTTCCGTAACACTCACACACGGCCAAATCAACATCCAGTTCAACTTCACCCATCAACCACTAAAAACCCCAAGAGTCAAACCCAATCAAAGTACAGGAACAAAGGGGGAGAAACCGTTCCTTCAGCTGGCAGCCGATAACACCGTCACGCGAAGAGAAGAGAAGGGAGGAGGGGCCTGGATCTGGTGGCAGAAGCGAACCCCTCCCTGGGTGGCCGGATCGTGTGCAGCAGTGGTTGGTCTGGTTCGCGGCTTATTGGTGCGTGTGCGGCGGCGGCTGGAAGCAGTGACGCGATAGACAGAAGGCGAGCATCTCGGCCTCGCGCACGAAGAAGAGGTGGCAGCAGCGGCGGCCATGGCCGGGCAACGTTTTGGCCTGTAGATAGCGGCGGCTGGATGCGTGAGTTGGAGAACGAGGCAAGGCTCGTTGGGAGAGAAGCGGTCCGCAGGCTTTCTGGATGTTTGGAATGGAGAGAAGGGAATAGAACCCCTAAGGGATTCTGATTAGGTTTGAAAGAGGCTTTGAACCCTGAAACAAAAAAAGAGAACCTTTTCTGCACCCTTTGTTTCATGATTTGCACCCCTTTAATTTGGGCTTAAGCCTGCCAACAAAATAAGAAAAAAGAGATAAAAAAAAATAGAGAACCGGGCCTGACCACCAAATATTCAATGGCACTCTTTACACCCGTGGCAAATCCAAAGCTGAAGCAAAAAGTATTGGGCCTAAACAAAAGAGCCTCAATTTCACTCAACACCTCTGATTTCCGCCTTTGCACTCTTATTCTTCTCGGTTTGTTTTCCCTCGCTTTATTTTTAAGCTTTTATTTCTCTATTTTTATTATTTGTTTGATTGTTAGTTTTCTTTTACTGTATGTAGCCCTTTGTGTGATAACTACACTCTTGTATATTGTATCTTATATTTTGTCGGGTTTGTTAATAAAAAATATAAAAAATATATACATAAAATAAACAAAACAAAGCCGTGTGAGTGCTCGTACGATCGTACGCATCAGCCTAGTGTTCATTACGCAAAACAATAAAAAACCAAAGAAAAAGCCGTGTGAGTGCTCGTGCGATCATACGCATCAGCCTAGTGCTCATTACGCAAAAATTTAAATATTATACAAAAAATACAAAATAAAAAAATATAAAATCTTCAAAAAACCAAAAACATCAACATTTTCAAACAACAAACAGTCTTGCTAGCTAGAACTATGTGATCCTTCATTCTCCATCAAAAGTGGAGATACGTAGGAGCAAGGCCAGTCCTTGTCAGGTTCACTTTCCCAAAAATCCAAAATCATTTTACAAACAAAATTCTCAAACAATTTCCAAACAAATTTTCTAAACAATTTTCAAACAAATTTTCAAGCAGTTTTCTAAAAGAACTACGTAACCCTGATTTCTCATTCTAAATGAGAATACGTAGGAGCAAGGTCAATCCTTGTCGGGCACAAAAAACTAAAAAATATATTTTGTTTATTTAGAAGTTTTATTTTAGGGGATAGTTAAACATTTTGAAAACCACATCATATTCGCATATTTAGTTAAAGGTACTGCCTTAGGGCAGGCGTTGTAGGGTGCTAACACCTTCCCTACACGTAACCGACTCCCGAACTTAGAATCTCATTTTCGCAGACCATGCCTTATCATTTTATGGTTTTTCCGTAGTTTTCCAGAATAAACTATGGTGGCGACTCCAAAATCTCTTTTTTTCAAAACCGCGTTTTTATTTTTCGGATCGTCGTCCTGTCGCGATTCCGGTTGCGACAACTACCATTACCAAATTTTAACACATTCATACTCATATTCATGATCATAATCAAGAAAGGATTAGCTCCCCTACCTCTTCTCCTTGCAAGAAATGCTTCACTCTTGATACCTCTAGACCACCACCTTTGCTTGTTTTCACTTTCAATTTCAAAGAAAATTCTAACTTAAATCTCTCTTCTTCAAAGAGAGCAATTCCTCTCCTCCTTGCTAGACCAAGTCAGTCTCCACACTTAGAACACTTAGGATTTTCGTTCACCTCCCACCAAGGACCTCTCTACTCTCCCCCAAAACTCCAAATCTGATTTGGAATTAAAAGAAGATGCCTTAGACAACTAAGGACCTATGCACTTGGTACTTAGCAATAATAAACAACCAATGAACCATCCTAAACCATTTTTTTCAGCCCTAAAACATGGTAGGAAAGTCTCCAAAGGTTCCAAAATGTTCTCCTAGTGCAGAACACAACCTACCCACTCCAAAAAAATTGCAACTTGTAAAAATGTACCTAAAATTAAGGTTGGACGCTAGCCCCTGGACAGCAACACTGTCACGTTTCCCCCAGCTCAGTTAGACCCCTTCCCGAAGTCCAAAATATGCGTATGAGTAGTCAAATTGAAGCTCTTTGAGTCTAGTTTCCAATGAAACAAGAATCAACTCAATTGGAGTTCGGTAGAGAGAGTAATAAGCAAAACAGTCATCATAGGTCAAAACTGAACATACCTGAGCGTGATTAACGTTTCCGAGTTTTAATAATTTTACTGCAGCTAGCCCGGTAGTCCAAAAATTTATATTTATATGTCCAATTAAAGATATTTGAGTCTAGTTTCCAATAAAACAAGAATCAACTCAATTGATATTTTCTACAAAAAGTTATGATTAAAATAGTAAACCATGTCAAACCTGACAGCATTCCATTTTACATTATAACTTGAACTTTTTACAACTTGGTAAATTCTTGAGGTTCTAGGGTCTTACGAGAAACAAAATGAGGCAGTGAAAACCCTTCGATGGGAGCACTTCGAGCGTTTTCTATTCAATCCGAAAGAGCCTCAATAGTGGCAAAGCCGAAAGCTCGTAGGCACTGCAAGCAAGCCTTTTAAACAATAAAATTGGGTTAGACTTAGATCTGCTTAAAGGAAAAACTCAGTTTTTTTTCGTCATGTTTTAGAGAGGCGTTTTAACTTATGCAAATAGGAAAAATAAAATACACAGATATCCCCAAAAGTTTACCTTTTTCTTTTTTTACAAATAAGGACTTTAAATTTTAATTAATTAATGCTGAACGAAAGCTTATCACATTTGTAAATGTATACCTGGAACTTTAATTTTAGTCCAAGATCCTTAAAGATTATCATTTTTATAAAGGCTTAATTACCTACTTAGTCCCCATGTTCGGAGGTAATTTGCTGTTTAGTACCCGGTTTTAAAAATGTAGGCATTTGATACCTATGTTTTGAAATTTGTATCAATTGAATCCTACCCACTTAACGCCGTTATAAATCTAACGTTTTTCTGACTGTGTATGTGATTTGTGGACGAGCGTTTGTGGACGAGCGACGAGGACGCTCGTCCAGCGAAGAGGACGCTCGTCCAGCGAGGCAGAAGAGGACGCTCGTCCAGCGAAGCGAACGCCCAGTCAGGCAGAAGAGGACGCTCGTCCAACGAAGCGAACGCCCAGTCAGGCAGAAGAGGACGCTCGTCCAACGAAGCGAACGCTCGTCCATAACCGCTCGTCCACAAATCACATACACAGTCAGAAAAAACGTTAGATTTATAACGGCGTTAAGTGGGTAGGATTCAATTGATACAAATTTCAAAACATAGGTATCAAATGCCTACATTTTTAAAACCGGGTACTAAACAGCAAATTACCTCTGAACATGGGGACTAAGTAGGTAATTAAACCTTTTTATAAATAAGTAATTTAAAGTTTTTTTTTTATTTCAATTCATTCTAAAAACGTAACAATATTTATAAACAGTTTTTTTGAAAAAGTTTGAATTAAATTTCTTATATCAAATGTCAATTTTTTTTCAATTTTGTTATTCTTCTTACTATGACTCGTTTTTTATGTATTAAAATACAATAAAAAAATAAGAATTTAGAAATAAAGAAAATAACAATCAAATGACCCATTTGCTTTTTAAGATATTTTATTTGACAAGACGTTTAAATTGTTTATGTAAAACTATTTTACTTTAACATAATTTGTTGATTGTATTATAATGGTATCTTTCACAATTTCAGTTTATAATTTTAAAGAATAAGATTAAGAATCTGCATGTCCTAAACCAACAGAAGTATTAGAACCATTTAAATTTTATTAAAAAATCTTGAATTTTTTTTAATTCAGATAAGTAACTATTAATTCAGATAAGTATTTAAATTTTTTGGTTTATATTCACGCTTTAGCCCTATAAGAGCAATTGTAATTTTATATTATCAATTATTTTCTTAATTTTAATACCACTCCGTAACGAGATTCATGCCTATGCACTAACATAGAAGCGGTGAACTAATTTCATACGGAAAAATAAGTAACGCATAAAAGGTTTACGTTGCAAAGTTACGTTAGAATGATGTCTTGAACAATGATTGAGTAAAACCGTCATGGGTTTGTGGTGGTCAAAGAATGATTGAATAAGGGTAAGATGGAATTTATAGTTTTATAACGGTGCAGGAAAAAAAAAAGGTGTTGGAAGCAGCAGTCAATCCCATACCATACCAATAACGTGTAATCTATGGGATCTAAAATTCCATATTTCTTGGGGGATAGCATCCAATATTCACTCCCAGTGACTATGAACTATGAATCCTGCAAGTTGGCCTTAGCCTGTTGTAGCTTCAACAATTTGGCCACCAATCTCATTTAGACAGAAGCACACAACAATATTTTGTAATTGCTAAGTTAGTAAGGAAATTCTAGTTTGATGATGAACTGCTGACACGGTGGTTTGGCTGCACCATTGGATAGATGTAAAAGGATTCAATAACGGTAACGATGCACAGTAAATCTTGGTGGCATAACTAAATTCTGTAATACTCAAGACTTCCAAAAGATCAGCAAAAGATCAGAAATTCAGACTTCAAAACTTCAATATACAACCACTTTCATCATAGAATCTTAAGAAGTAATAATTAGATCGGGAAAAGTATAACTGTTCAAATTCTTAGAAAGTCCTCTGACTCAAAACCATCATGTCTCGCAAAGAGCAAGTTATTGCTTCCTTCCTCTTCCTTTCTTGCTTGGTTGAGCATCCATTTGCTCTTTTCCAGTGACTTCTGATAGATCAACTGCAGAATTACAAGTGATGGAGAATGTAGAAAGAAATCTCAGCACCAGACAAGAAAAACACAATCAATGTAAACCATAAAGGAATATTGCACTGAGTGGTTTCGTATTCTCAAAAGAATCTGTCTTTGACCAGTTTTATAGATAACACGAATGTTGCACAGAAGTCTTTTTAGTTAAAGCATCATCACATTAACAGCTTAGAGTAAGACATACCATCAGGACCACGGGCCATCAAAGCAAAGAACATATTGTTCAGTTTTTCCATCTTCTTAGCCTCCTGTGCTTGGTCTGTCTTGTACTTTAGACACTGTAAAAAGTACAACAATTGACAATTAGAAATTAAGATTACGAGGCTAATAATGTAAGAGGCAGTCAATCATAAAACAATGGAAAATGATGCTAATTGCTAGGAATATAATTATTACAAATCATTGAATAACAGATTTTGTTCTGCTAATTAAAATGAGAGCTCATACGCGGCTAAATTAAATTTTCACCACCAACAATCATGAGAATTTTATTAGTATATTATTTTCTTTGTCAGAATAATTATAATGTTAGAGTCATTATTAAGTCTAAGAAGGGAGTAGTGTGTTGGGAGCTGCTTCCTGTTGTACCTAGTTATGTCCCTAGGTATCTAGTAAACTTTTTTGATCTTTCATCTTCCCATTATATCAGATTTCTATCATTATAAATAGAAGATGATTAGAGGGGTCTTTCAAGCCCTCAAAAATATATTTCCTCTCTGTTTTAATCTTAAGCTTCTTTTATGCATATTATATTCTTCTTTAGAGAATCTGATAGAATAATTTTATTGGCAGAGTTATATACCACCCGAATTAAAAGGGCAACCCAACTGAAACATTAATGGGTAACTTCACGTGTATTGCCGTAGTTAAAGAAGTATGGAGTTACTTAAGATTAAAAACAGAGAAAACACTTTTGGAGGGCTTAAAGGACCCTCTTATGGTCTTCTATTTATAACAATAAAGAGCTGATACACTAGGGAGATGAAAAAATCAAAGGACTGTACTTGACTGCTAGGAACAGAACTAGGTATAGTTGGAAGAGACTTCCCAACACACTACTCCCTACTTTAGACTTAGTGATTACACTAGCATACACAGATTTAATTATTATTCCAACAAAATTGATATTATATAATCAACATAATCTAGATTATATATGTATTATTAGGAATGTTTTTATTTATTTCCATATCACATATTTATTTTCAGAGGATATCAAATTTCATCTATTCATTGCATTCATTCCTTTTTCTAGATAGATATAATTGAAACACCCACGTTGCTTCATAAACACGGTCTCAGCTCAATGTTTCTTTCTTTTCTAAAGTTTATCATAAGATCTTGTTTTTCGGAAATGTGTCCGGTAGACCCATTTGTCTTTGAAGGATTTTTATTTTTTTGCAAACCTTTCACAGGTTCCCTTTCACTATTTAGGCACAGCTTCCAATGAGTTTTTGACAACCACCACTCTTTCCAGCAAATATAGGGTTGTGATCGCATCGTGCCAATTCATCCACAAACATCATCCAAAATGCAAACCATGTTATGTCATCGCATTGGACATACAATTGATAGGTATTTGAAGCTAAATGGGAAAACCCTTCAATCACACAATATTGCCCAACCATATATTGTTAAGTCACCTGTTGCTCCTACCTTATTGGTTGATTTATCTACACCAATGTTTAAACACTTTATGGTATGCAACATGCCAATCCTCCAGTAACACTGCTTTGGTGGCACACACCGTAATTCATTCACTGGTCTCTCTCAATCTCCCTCCCTTGGTCCTTGGGTCATTGACTCCAGTGCAATTGATCATGTATCTAGTAATCCTTCTCTTTTCTCTTCCTTTACTACCGTTGTCAATTTTCCTTTTATAACTGCAATTAATGGTTCACAAACACAAGCTTGTAGCATAAGTACTACATAACCCTTCTCATACCTTACAGTTGACTTTGTTGTTTTTATACCCGTAATTGATCTCCTAATTTACTTTCTATTACCCATTTAACCAATTCCCATGATATTATCCTGAACTTTATTAAAAATAATGTTACCTTGGAGGATCGGATATCAAACCAGACAATTGATGCTAGATTTGAGTCACATGGCTTTTACTACCTCTCTCCATCACCACGGCTATGTGCTTCGGTGATCTATCAATGATGATTCATTAAAAATTAAGACATCCCAGGTTGACAAAATTGCAAAAGGCAATGTCTGTCTTCTTTGAAATGTGAATCATAATTAAGTAAACATGTTCCTCGATCTTTTCTTGACTGTCTTAATAAACAAGTTGTCTCTTTTTCCTTTAATTCACTCTGATATTTGGCATCCTTCCCATACTATTACCCCTTTTTATTTTAAATATTGTTGCCTTTATTGATGGTTATTCTACATGTACTTGGATTTTATGGTTATTCTAGATATATCTAGACATGATTATTGAATGATCGAAAGTGTTTTCTATGTTTCAAACTTATATTTATGAAATCAAAAACACAATATTATATATGCATAACTTTTTTTCGTGGTGGCAATGCTCATGTGAATATTTGTCGAGCCAATTTCAATAAGTTATCAAATAATATCATTCACCAGACTTCGTGTAATCATAATCCTCAACAAAAAGGAGAAGCCAAAAACAAAAACATATATTTTATTCATACTATTTGGGTACTTCTCATAGTCATCTTCACCAATTTTGGGGACATGTTATCCTTAGAACATGCTATCTCATTAATTGGATGTCATCATCTTTCCTTAAGAATTGGGTAGCCCGCTGTGTCCTTTTTTCCTTGTTGCCCTCTGTACAATCTTTATTGTACAAAACATCACACTTGGTTGAGATAAATTTTTCCTTGGTTATTTAAATGTGTCTTCATGGGATATAATCCTTGTCAAAAATGGTATCGACTTTTCTCTTCTGATCTTCATAGGTATAGTGGAGGACATGCCTAATCCTTCCCCATCAACCTTTCCTGCACTAGATCCGGTCTCCTCTAAAAATGATCGGCCTATTTTTGTTCAGAAGGTATACATTCTATCATTAACCCTCGTCCGCACCATACAAACCTTAGTTATCATCAACTTTCCACCATACACTATGCTTGTATATCCACATTATCTTCTATTAATTTTCCTAAGTCACACGGTGAAACTCTATCCCATCCAGAGTGGAGACAACCAATGATTGAGGGAGAAGTGTGCATTTCAAAGTAGTGGTACTTAGGTGTTGGTTCCTCTTCCAGCTAGAAAATCAATTGTTTGGTGATAATGGTTGTATACTCTTAAAACAAGACAAGATGGAACCATTGGTCGCTATAAAATTGGACTGGTTGCCAAAAGCTACACACAAATCTATGGCCAAGATTATATTGACACCTCCCCTCCTATTACTAAAATGACATCTATTTGACTTCTCTTTTCCATTACAGCCATTCACCATTAGACAATTTCAGCTTGACGTCAAAAATGCCTTTATTGTGTAAAAAACGTGGAATTTGAGAGCTTTTAAGTTTGTGTGGATCCTTTTTGAGAGCCAACTTTTGGAACCGTGTTAAGTTTCTTTTTCATTTTGGGCTCTTGTAAACCTAAGCCCATAAAACCCACTAGCAACAGAGAAAAACACCTTCATTGACCTGACATCACCACATCCTTTTCAAACTCTATTGCAACATGTGTCATCTCGTACCAGGCCCCCAAAATGCATTGCATGAACCACTGCAACCAGAGCTCTTTATTGTGTGCTTGAGGTTGCAGACTCTCTGTTTGGTTTCTCTACTTCTGCTGCTCGGCTTGGTTGGTCCATTGATTCTCTACTGTGGAAGAAATAAGGATCTCTAGAGCAATTATGATTTCAATTTGGATGATCTATTTTAGAGGTCTAGTCTAAGAGTTCAAATGTTGTGTTTTGCTACTTGGCACTACTAGAGTCATTTTTATGCTGCTTTGTTATTTATGACTTGTGAAATGAGCTTTGTGTGGGGTTTAGCCACTGACTTTCATATGCTTATTAGTATGTGATTATAAATTTAACCTTAATTAAATGTTACATGGGTTTTTCTCTCTTATATTACATGCATTTGTACGAATTTTATATATCTTATAGAACCTTATGCATCATGTTGTGGTTCCATGGTTTACGATTTTGTATCCCCTTTCCAAGTCTCAATACAATCCCAAGTTGAATTCCTTGGTGTATTGCTAACATTTCTCTAAAATTATCTAAATTATATAATGCCAGAGGAGAACGGAACATTCAACAAAACATTAACTTAATGTCCAATTAGGCCATTGATCAGCCTTAAACTCATATTTCATTCCAAATTATTTGGAAACACAGTCAGGCAATGTTCATGACATTGATGCTCGCCAAAAAACAAAAGAACTAATTTAGACTTTAAGCAAAACAGAATGAGGTGTTTATAGTCCTAGAAGAAGAGTAGTCCATTTATCCTCTATCCAAACCAAATACCTTATAAAGTGAGATACTAATATAATCAGATAGTAAATAATCACTAGATTACAAACCTCAATTTTCAAATCACATCAACAACAAAATAAATAGTAGAGTAAATTGCACTAACCACCTCTTAAAAATACAAAAAACATTCCTGAATTTTTCCATCCCTGCACACCTCCCTTAATTGTTTAAAAAACATTATACTAACATTCTTTATGCATTACAGTAACCACCCTAATTGTTTGAAAGCATTACACCGTCTACCCCTATAAGGTAGATGTTAATAAGCAGAAGGTGCTTGTGTAATTTCACATAACCTTACGACTGATTAGTGTAATTTATTCTACAAGCACCTCCACCTTTTTAACATTTACAGTAACTTTAGAAGGAGAACAGAACACAAAACAAGAGGAAAGAGAGGATCCAGTAGGTTAGAGTAGAGAGGGAGAATTACAAGGGAAAAGAGGAACAAACAAAGGCAGAGAGAGGGATCATGTATTAGGAAAGGGTCGTGCAGCAATTAGGGTATTTTGATCAAAATGGGTGATACGACCTTGGAGTAACAATCCAAAGTAATTCACCCATGGAACCAATTCAGCATGGCACACAACTCATTAGGGAGCAAAGAAAATAATTGGATCATGCCATTCATTAAGTTGGCAGCAAAAATAGACAACCATGAACTGCAAGATTGCCAAACTCTCTAGTTAACTAATAAACTGTTATGTAATTTTGGATGGAGGAAACAAGTTAACTCTATCTCTCAGCAGATAAACTTGGCTGAACACTTTAAACCCATTAACACATTTTGTATAGAAGAATCAAATTATGATTTCATGTTAATCCACATTTACAATCTCAAACATGCACAAAAGACTGGCATTTAAAAATTAAAATACATTGAATATATATTTGTTTTGTTCTAGAAAAACAAACTGATACCTGCCGGTTATCAGTGACCCTAAGTACCAACTTGCCATCACAATGCCTGTACTTCATGACATACCGTGTCTGCTCCAAATACAATTGAAGAAATTTCATTTTCAGTACGTTTTAATAGAACAAGAAGGACAAGTTGGATAACTTGGACAATCAAGAAACTGAATTATAAAAAATCAATTGAGTATTGCCCAAGTGAATATGAAAACAGAGCAAATATTCCAATTAAAGGCTTTTATAACAGTAAAATAAAACAAAAGTCTGAATGAAGTTTGTCAGGGTTATGTTACTTTAAGAAACGAGAAAACGTTGAAGGTATAGAATTACAGAGTCAGGATCAGCACGAAACAATTGAATGGATTGCTCCACAAATTTGTCCCACTCAGTTATGTAAACCATCGCACCAGACAGATACTTCGAAACAATTTTCTGCCAATTGTCAAGCTCTGGTCAACTAAGTTCACCTGCATATCAATGAGAAAAAAATGAAAATATAAAAAACCGGTGTCACTAAATTGATAACAAAGTGTACATATGATGAAAAATTAGGATCTATAGTCAGCAATTAAATTTCATTATGTCAACAAAACTAAAAAAACAACAAATTCAAATGCATAGTCTCACACCTCCCGAAATTTCACACAAATATTATCAACCGAATGAACCAATCCACATTCTCTGGTAAAAATAGAAACTCATGTTTATAATGAAATAAAAAACTTGTCAGAAAAAACAAATTAGATTTATATTGAAGATATCTCATTCTTATCGATCCTTGATTTGTCTACAACCCTACTTTCTTAGTAAATTATGCAAAGAACAATGCAAGTTACCCTATTAAAAGAGAGGAACATGACAAGAGAAGCCATTCAAGAAGTACCAAGTTCCTTCAGGGATCCAAAACCCACCAATGCCACATTGCATGCCATTTAAGCCTACACTTTGAAAACACACACACACTCACAAGTGACTAGCTAAAAATACAAAACCCACTGTTAAATTGATTTTTGTCACCTGAAATCAGAACAAACTAAGTTTTTCCACTAATGTAGGGGTCAACCTAGGTATCAATCCAAGGACTCAGTACAATTAAAGTTAACTCTTGTATTTTATTTATTTACTACCTATTAACTAATGCAAGGTGGGGAAATAAAAATGAAAGAATGAAATTTATAAAGGAAAAGAGAATTTAAAATCTGTAAACTGTTTAAAAGAAAAAAATGAAATTAATCAAAAGAGAAAATGTCAAAACTAAACTATTCTAAATGAACAACATCCTATATGAAAAGCTATTTAACTGTCACTCATTAAATTGGATCTATTACTATTTACACACAACTGAAACAAAACTTAAGACTGTGTATCATGATCAAAGAATAAAATCTGAAATTGAAAATACAGAAAAATCTAAACTAAAACTATTTTAATTTCCAATCCACAGTAACATAAAAAAATGAAATTAACATGGAAAAGAATTTCTAATCTATGAGAAAGAGTTCCAATTTAAAAAAAATAGAAAACAAGTAACTAGACCTACAGGTTGCAGATAGAATGCTCAAACTAAAATGAAGAACAATTTAACAAGTAACACCTAACTAAGGAGCAGAACAAACTCATTGGTTAAAACCATGAATCAGAAACCTAAAAGCAAAGATTAGTGCAGAATAGTATTCACTTGCAACTCAGGAAGACATCCTGTAAAATCATACCCTCTTGTATACTCTCTGTACCAAACCATAGCAATTGTGAGTCTGATGCAAGCTTTTATTCAATATCAAATGCACAGTCTAGTCTAAATGCACTTAAAACATACAATCTAATTCTAAAAACCTATAAATTTTCAATGAAAACAAACTGCCAGAAACAACTTATCGTGAACAGCAAATGAAATCAAGTAATAAAACCTAAACTATTATCAACCAATCAAAAGAATCCATAAAAGGAATCAGAATTGCATTAAACATTAAACATTGAAGATAAAAGTACATGATACCAGAAATCACCGAAAATCACGGCCTGTCACCCTCGCAACTCAGTGAAATCTAGAATCGAAGAAAAGCGCGATAAACCATGAAAGCGATAAACCTATAACGCAGTGTCTGTCACCCGCCGCTCTCTACTCTATGAAACTAAAGAATTGTCTCTCGCTCTCACTCTCGTGATCTCCAAGTCTCGTGAGTGAAGTCTGTCACCCTTCACACACTCGTTCGTGGAGTCTGTCACCCTCCGCGATTCACTCCCTAGAGCTAAGAATGGCGCCTGTCACCCACCACCCGTGTCTATTTACATAAAGAAAACCCCGGGTCTAAAGAAAAGAGAAAATGAAAAAAAGGAAAAGAGGAAACTTGCTTGTGATGCTTTATTCTTCTCTTCATCATCGGACGGCTACCGTTTATCTGTTTCCTTGCTTTGCTCTGACCGTCGAACCTATCGGCAGCTCCGGTCAGCTCTTCTTCTCCACCGGTCAGTGACGTTTGAAGCACTGGCTAAATGGCTTGAACATTGGGAGCTTTCCTCTCTCACCTTTAGCTTTGCCCTAGCTTTGGGTTCTTTCTTCAAATGAATTGCCAGCAGCGCCAATTCAGTGCATTCCAGCAGCGGTGCAGAAAGCTTCCTCGCGGCCCAGCTTAAGACGGCCCAATTCAGTGGCATCAGCACCAACTTCAAGCGTGGCAACAGTGGCCCAAGTGTTAATCAGCTTCAATTCAAACAGCCCAAAGAGTCCAGGAGCACCACTGCACAAAGAGTATTAATCCAAAATTAAAGAAAAAAGAGAAAATCAAATAAAAAAAAGAATTTTTATCAAAAGATTTTCTAAAAACAATTTTAATTTTCTAATTATTTAAAAATTCTACAAAATACACCTAAAAACATATTTTTAACTAAAATTATACAAAACTAAAGAATTTAAAGAAAAACCTAAATCTAGCCTAATTCTAAACAAGTAAAGACTAAAATAGACTAACATAGACTCCTAAACACCTAAAAGAATGCAAATTTAAGGAGTTATCACCCACTTAATGACATACCGTGTCTGCTCCAAATACAATTGAAGAAGAAATTTCATTTTCAGTACGTTTTAATAGAACAAGAAGGACAAGTTGGATAACTTGGACAATCAAGAAACTAAATTATAAAAAATCAATTGAGTATTGCACAACTGAATATGAAAACAGAGCAAATATACCCATTAAAGGCTTTTATAACAGTAAAATAAAACAAAAGTCTGAATGAAGTTTGTCAGGCTTCTGTTACTTTAAGAAACGAGAAAACGTTGAAGGTATAGAATTACAGAATCAGGATCAACACGGAACAACTGAATGGATTGCTCCACGAATTTGTCCCACTCAGTAATGTAAACCATCGCACCAGACAGAGACTTCGAAACAATTTTCTGCCAATTGTCAAGCTGTGGTCAACTAAGTTTACCTGCGTGTCAATGAGAAAAAAATGAAAATATAAAAAACCAGTGTCACTAAATTGATAACAAAGTGTACATATGATGAAAAATTAGGATCTATAGTGAGCAATTAAATTTCTTTATCAACAAAACTAAAAAAACAACAAATTCAAATGCATAGTCTCACACCTCCCAAAATTTCACACGAATATTATCAACCGAATGAACCAATCCACATTCTCCGACAAAAAGAAACTCACGTTTATAATAAAATAAAAAACTTGTCAAAAAAAACAAATTAGATTTATATTGAAGGAATATCTCATTCTTATCAATCTTTGATTTGTCTACAACCCTACTTTCTTAGTAAATTATGCAAACAACAATGCAAGTTACCCTATTAAAAGAGAGGAACATCACAAGAGAAGTCATTCAAGAAGTACCAGGTTCGTTGCTTTACTCTGACCGTCGATCCTATCCACGTGGCAGCTCCGGTCAGCTCTTCTTCTCCACCGGTCAGTGACGTTTGGAGCACTGGGTAAATGGCTTGAACATTGGGAGCTTTCCTCTCTCACCTTTAGCATTGCCCTAGCTTTGGGTTCTTTCTTCAAATGAAAACGAGGGGAAGAGACCCATAAGGCAGCTGCTGCTTGTGCGCACCGTTTCACTAAAGTTGCAGACCCAACTTGTGCAATCAACCCAGTCTATGACAGCAGTGCCAATTCAGTGCATTCCAGCAGCGGTGCAGAAAGCTTCCTCGCGGCCCAGCTTAAGACGGCCCAATTCAGTGGCATCAGCACCAACTTCAAGCGTGGCAGCAGTGGCCCAAATGTTAATCAGCTTCAATTCAAACAGCCCAAAGAGTCCAGGAGCACCACTGCACAAAGAGTATTAATCCAAAATTAAAGAAAGAAAAGAAAATCAAATAAAAGAAAAGAATATTTATCAAAAGATTTTCTAAAAAAAATATTAATTTCCTAATTATTTAAAAATTCTACAAAATACACCTAAAAACCTATTTTTAACTAAAATTATACAAAACTAAAGAATTTAAAGAAAAACCTAAATCTAGCCTAATTCTAAATAAGTAAAGACTAAAATAGACTAACATAGACTCCTAAACACCTAAAAGAATGCAAATTTAAGGAGTTATCACCCACTTAATTGCATAAAGTAAATATTCACAAAGTGGGGACCTACCACTATCAATAACAGCATGTCATGAAATCCTTCTAACATGACTCTCATTCATTCAACAACGACGTGGCAATAACAATTTAAGAATCAATCGAAATCAAATGATCCATGAAAAGTAAAAGACGTTATCAATTCGAGTCAATTTTGATCCATAGCAAAACAATCAAAATCGATTCAGTGCTTACCTACGAACTACGAGAAACAAAATGAGGCAGTGAAAACCTTTCGATGGAACACTTTGCGTAGTGCCAAAGCCGAAAGCTCGTAGGCACTGCAAGCAAGCCTTTTATACAGTAAAATTGGGTTAGACTTAGATATGCTTAAATGAAAAACCCAATTTCTGTTTCGTTATGTTTTAGAGAGGCGTTTTAACTTCTACATATGATTCTATAACTCTATCATGCCTTAACGAGTTTGACCATGCTTAAAATAGATGTTGAGCAAAACAGGTAGAATTGTAAAAAACGTGGAATTTCAGAGCTTTTAAGTTTGTGTGGATCTTGTTTAAGAGCCAACTTTTGGAACCGCGTTAAGTTTCTTTTTCATTTTGGGCTCTTGTAAACCTATGCCCATAAAACCCACTATCAACAGAGAAAAACACCTGCAATGACCTGACATCACTACATCCTTTTCAAACTCTATTGCAACATGTGTCATTTCTTACCAGGCCCCCAAAATGCATTGCATGAACCACTGCAACCAGAGCTCTTTATTGTGTGTTTGAGGTTGCAGACTCTCTGTTTGGTTACTCTACTTCTGCTGCTCGGCTTGCTTGGTCCATTGATTCTCTACTATGGAAGAAATAAGGATCTCTAGAGCAATTATTATTTCAATTTGGATATCTATTTTAGAGGTCTAGTCTAAGAGTTCAAATGTTGTGTTTTGCTCTTGGAATAGTCACTTGGCACTACTACAGTCATTTTTATGCTGCTTTGTTATTTATGACTTGTGAAATGAGGTTTGTGTGGGATTTAGCCACTGATTTTCATATGCTTATTAGTCTGTGACCTTTGTTATGTCTACATGGAGCAACTTCCTGGATTTGTTGCTCATGAGAAGTCATTTATATGGTATGTAGTCTAGACATCTAGGATTATTTTCATCTGAGGGCAAAAATTTCTTTAAGATTTGGATTGTGTTAGGATATTTACCCTATTTATCATCATTATATTGTGTCAAGGGTTACCCTATTTATCATGATTATATTGTGTCTAGGGTTGCCCTATTTATCATGTACTCTTGTATAAATTTATTCTTATAAATAGAAGATTAAGAGAATGATTAATCAAGCCCTCTAGAATTATTTTACAGATTAATTCTCAAGTGATTGCTATCTTACAAAAGTGCTTTCATTGGCAATAATAGAATTTTATTTTAAATGGTCTTTCCCTATTCCTCTTAATGCTTCAGTTTAATATAATCTAGTAGGTTCAAGGATTCCTTGATACCACTTTCATTTAGGCCCCATCAAAGAACATGTTGAACTCCATAAAACAATGTTCTTTCCACTCTAATGAATCTCCTCACAATTTCATCAATATCCAAGCTATAATTGGATTGGTGGTCTCAATTACTTGAAGGTTTTGAATGGTTAGATATCTCAACCATGCCACCATTTGGACGAGTGCAGAGAATGCACAAGCCCTATACATGTTGAACTCAAGTCGACATAGATATAAAAGGGTGCATGGAAGGGACTAACTTCAGACCACCAAGCTTAAAAGGCATAAGAACCAATTCTCCTAAAAGCTTAAGCAACTAGATGTACACCTATAAATGGGTCTGTATCATTAAAAAATTAATGAGACTCGTCATTGAGAGTTGAGATCCCATTATTTTTTAGTGCATTGCATGGTATACAGAATCACATATGATTCTATAACTCTATCATGCCTTAACGAGTTTGACCATGCTTAGAATAGATGTTGAGAAAAACAGGTAGAATTGTAAAAAACGTGGAATTTCAAAGCTTTTAAGTTTGTGTGGATCTTGTTTGAGAGCCAACTTTTGGAACCGCGTTAAGTTTCTTTTTCATTTTGGGCTCTTGTAAACCTATGCCCATAAAACCCACTATCAACAAAGAAAAACACCTTCAATGACCTGACATCACTACATCCTTTTCAAACTCTATTGCAACATGTGTCATCTCTTACTAGGCCCCCAAAATGCATTGCATGAACCACTGCAACCAGAGCTCTTTATTGTGTGCTTGAGGTTGCAGACTCTCTGTTTGGTTTCTCTACTTCTGTTGCTCGGCTTGCTTGGTCCATTGATTCTCTACTATGGAAGAAATAAGAATCTCTAGAGCAATTATGATTTCAATTTGGATTTCTATTTTAGAGGTCTAGTCTAAGAGTTCAAATGTTGTGTTTTGCTCTTGGAATAGTCACTTGGCACTACTACAGTCATTTTTATGCTGCTTTGTTATTTATGACTTGAGAAATGAGCTTTGTGTGGGGTTTAGCCACTGACTTTCATATGCTTATTAGTCTTTGATTATAAATTTAACCTTAATTAAATGTTACATGGGTTTTTCTCTCTTATATTATATGCATTTGTACGAATTTTATATATCTTGTAAAACCTTATGCATCATGTTGTAGTTCCATGGTTTATGATTTTGTATCCCCTTTCCAAGTCTGAATAGAATCCCAAGTTGAATTCCTTGGTGTATTGCTAACATTACTCTAAAATTATCTAAATTATATAATGCGAGAGGAGAAAGGAACAATCAACAAAACATTAACTTAATGTCCAATTAGGCCATTGATCAACCTTAAACTCATATTTCATTCCAAACTATTTGGAAACACAATCAGGCAATGTTCATGACATTGATGGTCGCGAAAAAAAAACAAAAAAACTAATTTAGTCTTAAAGCAAACCGTAATGAGGTGTTTATAGCCCTAGAAGAAGAGTAGTCCATTAATCCTCTATCTAAACAAAACAAGTTATAAAGTGAGATACTAATATAGTCAGAAAGTAAATAGTCACTAGATTACAAACCTCAACTTTCAAATCACATCAACGAAAAAATAAATAGTAGAGTAAATTGCACTAACCACCTCTTAAAAATACAAAAAACATTCCTGAATTTTTCCATCCCTGGACAACTCCCTTAATTGTTTAAAAAACATTATACTAACATTCTTTATGCATTACAGTAACAACCCTAATTGTTTGAAAGGATTACACCGTCTACCCCTATAAGGAAGATGTTAATAAGCAGAAGGTGCTTGTGTAATTTCACATAACCTTACGACTGCTTAGTGTAATTTATTCTACAACCACCTCCACCTTTTTAACATTTACAGTAACTTTAGAAGGAGAACAGAACACGAAACAAGAGGAAAGAGAGGATCCAGTAGGTTAAAGTAGAGAGGGATAATTACAAGGGAAGATAGGAAGAAACAAAGGCAGAGAGAGGGATCATGTATTAGGAAAGGGTCGTGCAACAATTAGGGCAATTAGGGTATTTTGATCAAAATGGGTGATACGACCTTGGAGTAACAATCCAAAGTAATTCACCCATGGAAACAATTCAGCATGGCACAAACCTCATTAGGGAGGAAAAAAAGTAATTGGATCATGCCATTCATCAAGTTGGCAGAAAAAATCGACAACCGTGAACTGCAAGATTGCCAAACTCTCTAGTTAACTAACAAACTTTTATGTAATTTTGGATTGAGGAAAGAAGTTAATTGTATCTCTCAGTAGATAAACTTGGCTGAACACATTAAACCCATTAACACATGTTGTATAGAAGAATCAGATTATGATTTCATGTCAATCCACATTTACAATCTCAAACATGCATAAAACATTGGCATTTAAAAGTTAAAATACATTGAATATATATTTGTTTTGTTCTAGAAAAACAAACTGATATCTGCCGTTTATCAGTGACCTTAACTACCAACTTGCCATCATAGTGCATGTACTTCATGACATACCACGTATGCTTCAAATACAATTGAAGAAATTTCATTTTCAGTACGTTTTAATAGAACAAGAAGGACAAGTTGGATAACTTGGACAATCAAGAAACTGAATTATAAAAAATCAATTGAGTATTACACAACTGAATATGAAAAGAAAGCAAATATACCAATTAAAAGCTTTTATAACAGTAAAATAAAACAAAATTCTGAATGAAGTTTGTCAGGCTTCTGTTACTTTAAGAAACGCGAAAACGTTGAAGGTATAGAATTACAGAGTCAGGATCAGCACGAAACAATTGAATGGATTGCTCCACAAATTTGTCCTGTAACACCCCGAATTTGGCGTTACAATTTATGTTCCATAAAATACATATAATTTTTTTTTTCTAAATTTAATTTCAACATCAACAAAATATTAAGTTCTGTTTCGGTGTACATCTTCCTGCGTGTCTTTACTGTTCTTGGCTGTCTGGGTTGCTTGCTGATCTTCAATTGTTGTTCTTCATATTCGCCAAAGGAGGGGAGGAGGTACCTGCAAAGATACTCCGACGCTCAAGTCAGATATGAATTATGGAGCTGAAGCTCTCAGGAGAATTGGAGAATGATTATGATACTGCTCTGAAATATTATTCAGGATCTCTAGAGCATAAAGAGAACGTACCTGGACTTTTGTCCTGTCACTGCATTTATAAGCAAAATAAAAATAACCACCTTACCTAAAAATGTGGCTAGTGGCTTTGACAAATATCTTAACTGTCTAAAATATCTAAGATATTTATGTTATTACATAAATATCCTTACTACATAACAAGTTCTTTATTACAACACAAGTCTTCTGAAAATAAAATCCCACACAGTTCATAAACTTCTGAAATTTAAAATTTCCCACAGTTCGGAAATTCAAACACAGATTTATTTTAGAAATTCCCCATGTCTCCTTTTTCCCCCACAGATCTCTCATCTTCTAAGCAAGTCCAGAACCATCTGCTAATTCATCTGAAATAGTTTCTGCTCCCGTATAATATCACACATTATACGATCATTGCATTCACATGCACAAACACAAACAGTAGGGTGAGCTAACCGATTCAAGAAATATACATCATCCACAATCTTACTAACATCACAAGTGTGGCAATCAGTCAAATACATGCATCTCAAACATACTCAAAAACCAACTATTACACTGATACTTCATAATATTTCTCCAGTCAAAATCATCAGTCGATTCACTAGAGTCAATACAACATATTATTAATATTAGGGTTAAATATGTTTTTAGTCCCTGAAGTATCAGACGATTTTGTTTTTAGTCCCTACTCAGAACTTTGATGGTTTTTAGTCCTTATTGTTTTGAAACTCTGAGTATTAGTCCTTAAAATTGGACGGCGTTAACTTTGATCAGACGTGGCAAACGGCGATGCTATGTTTTATGCCTGCTGTCTTCTTCACCTCTGCCACGTTAGTTGTTTAAGTTTTGAAATAGATTAAGTATGTTAAGTGTGTATTTGGTTCGTCATCTATTATAAATGAAATTTTAAGAAGATGGATTCTTCTTCGTCAATGAAAACTGAGGAGGTAGATCTGAAGGTTGGAATTCGTCTTCGAGGAGGTAAGTTGATACGATTTATTAGCCCTCATGTACATCACCTCCCCATCACCTCCAGCTTCGTAAGGACGTGTTCCGCACGGGCGTACGCCGCTCCTTTTCCTAACACAATCAACGGCCTCTCCGCGCGTCTAAGCAGAGAAACAGCTTCTTCGATCTTCGAATTGGAAATAGAATAAGGACGGTAGGCCAGGTGTTGATAGAGGCATTAGAGAGGTCGGCGAGGCCGTGGACGCAGCCGGGGCCGGAGACGGTGAGGAAAACGCCGGGTGTCGCGGTGAGGTAGCCGTAGGAAGAGGCGGCGTAGCCCGCGGACTGCTCATTGTGGAAGGCGATGAATCGGACGCCGAGGGCGACGGCGCGGTTCGCCAGCGAAGTCACCGAAATTCCCACCACGCCGAACATATGGCGCACGCCGAAGCGGACCAACGACTTGGCGGCGAGAACGTTGTCGTCGATCTCCATCGGCGGTGAATTCAGTGTTTCTGTTTTTTGGAGCTTGTGTGTGACTTACGTGGAAAGCGATAGGACTCTGAAGTGCGAATTGCGATTTGGTTAACGTGCGGATCTGAATTTATACACCAGTGAAAATTTGGGACCTTGTCGAATTTGCCTCCACCTAACCACGACTTCAGTCAGATAACTCATAACATAACTTAGTTACTGTAATTATAATTATTGGTAAACAACTGGGAGTGGAAGACCCTTGTCATCTTGTTCTTGTTCGTCTTTTCCCTTTGTGTTTGCGTCTTCCTTTATGATTTTGGACATTGTTTCAGAGGAGGGGACTTGGATGTCTTTATTTCCAGCATTGTTGGTCCAATGGAAATGCCTCTTGGAGGATGAGTCTTGAGGTTGAGGGGTTGAGGTTGTATCCATGACTGGGGTCTTAATATGAGAAAGAAGAACAAGCTTTAAAGGAAGGTCAGATAGTAGAGAGAGGGAGGGAGACAGAGAGACGGACAGAATCTGGTTTCTTCTTTTTACTGTTGGGGATAGATATGTTGGGCTTTTAGGTTTATTTAATTATTTCTTTGTTATTCTAGCCATCTCCCCCTTTCATACAGTGACTACAAGAGATTCCTGATAAAAGAAACATAACCAGTCCCACCCAGATCTACCTCCTCAGCTTTCTTTGCCCCAACTGCATTGACGAAGAAGAACCCAACTTCTTAAAATTTCATTTATAATAGATGACGAACCAAATGCACACTTAACTTACTTAATCTCATTTCAAAACTTAAACAACCAACGTGTCAGAGGGTGAAGAGGACAGCAGGCATAAAACGTAGCATCGCCGTTTGCCACGTCTGATCAAAGTTAACGCCGTCCAATTTTAAGGACTAATACTCAGAGTTTCAAAACAATAAGGACTAAAAACCATCAAAGTTCTGAGTAGGGACTAAAAACAAAATCGTCTGATACTTCAGGGACTAAAAACATATTTAACCCTTAATATTATTAATCTGCCTACTTACCAAAGCACAACAGTCAACAATCCTTCTGTCTACTTACCAAAGTAGTATAACCATGATATACTGATTACTTACCAAAGTAATCTAACAAGGTGATTTTTATTATCTACTTACCAAAGTAGTACAACAAGATGATATTGTCTACTTACCAAAGTAGCACAATAAGGTAATATTGTCTACTTACCAAAGTAGTACAATGAGGTGATATTGTCTACTTAACAAAGTAGCCCAATAAGGTGATATTGTCTACTTACCAAAGTAGCACAAGAAGGTAATATTCAGCCTACTTACCAAAGTAGTACGGTTTATGTTAAATTCACCTCTCATTTTCCCACCTACTTACCAAAGTAGTGTTCGGCTTCAAACCTTTCCCCTCTCGACTTACCAAAGTCGTAGGAAAATAAATAAAAATTCAGATTTACAATTATGGCAATAATGCCTATACTACCCATCCAAATTTACCATCAACTTATTTACAATTCATGATTTAACTCAAATAATTATGACAACTCAGAATGTTCAATATAATTAAATTTTATAATATAGAATATATTATATTACTCATCCTCCGATCTCCAAAATACAACTACACATACAATTTAAGGATATAATATCCAAGTTTTTTTTTTTACTCAATGCAAATAAATTTACTATTTCGTGAAAAGATTTTTCTTCACTCATATCATTAATTACAGATCTGAACCAATCAAACTAATAATCAGCATGTTTAACTCATATGGTAAAATTTTCAGTCCAATCCAACGGTTAATGAGGCGGAAATCATAATTTTTGTATAAATGATCCAAAAACATAAATTAAGCAATATTGAGATCCCTGAGAAGATACGAAATTAATATCTCTAAATCTGTAACTCCGATCTAAAATCCGAACGGTCGAAGTATGCCACTATCTCTTAGGAACAACATACTAAAAGTTCAGATTAATCTAACGGTTATCTAAGTAGATATGGAGATTTTACCGAGGTAACTCAGAGACAGAAATTTAAGTGGTTCTCGGTTAAACTCAAAATGCGGAATGAATTCCTCTAAGCACAGACATCTAATTCCAAATCTGAACGGTCAAGATCACTTAATATGTCTTATGAACTACATACTAAAGTTTGCGCTCAATCTAACGGTAGATGAAATATATATGAAATTTGTACCATGATAGCTTAAGAACAACAATACAGTGTTCATCCGATTGTTTCACACTTTCGAAATTTCTTTCTCTAAACATAGACCTTCAATTACAAATCCGATCGGTCAAATTGTATTAATATGTCCTAAGAATCATATATCAAATTTTGAGGTTGATCTAACGGTTAAATAGGTCAAAATCTATATTTTTACCGAGACAACTTAGTAACAGAACTACAGGGTAACTAATTTACTCAAAATTGCAGTATTTATTTCTCCTTCTATTTTCAAATCCGAACGGTCAAAGTTTAGTAATAGGTCTTAGGATTCACATACTAAAATTTTAGCTAAATCCAACGGTGAAAACAATTAATAGAAATTTTTCACCACAGTAACTCGAAAATAAGAAATTATAATCATGAAAACCAAATTTTACACAAGTCAATATATAACTACTGTCAACACCCAATTTCGTCCGGATTTACTAGATAAATTTAGGCTTAATTACCTACTTAGTCCCCATGTTCGGAGGTAATTTGCTGTTTAGTACCCGGTTTTAAAAATGTAGGCATTTGATACCTATGTTTTGAAATTTGTATCAATTGAATCCTACCCACTTAACGCCGTTATAAATCTAACGTTTTTCTGACTGTGTATGTGATTTGTGAACGAGCGTTTGTGGACGAGCGACGAGGACGCTCGTCCAGCGAAGAGGACGCTCGTCCAGCGAAGAGGACGCTCGTCCAGCGAGGCAGAAGAGGACGCTCGTCCAGCGAAGCGAACGCCCAGTCAGGCAGAAGAGGACGCTCGTCCAGCGAAGCGAACGCCCAGTCAGGCAGAAGAGGACGCTCGTCCAGCGAAGCGAACGCCCAGTCAGGCAGAAGAGGACGCTCGTCCAACGAAGCGAACGCTCGTCCATAACCGCTCGTCCACAAATCACATACACAGTCAGAAAAAACGTTAGATTTATAACGGCGTTAAGTGGGTAGGATTCAATTGATACAAATTTCAAAACATAGGTATCAAATGCCTACATTTTTAAAACCGGGTACTAAACAGCAAATTACCTCTGAACATGGGGACTAAGTAGGTAATTAAGCCATAAATTTATTTTATCGTAAAAACAAAAATAAAAAAAATATCTGTATATAAAAAGAAAAAAATAACAAATAAACAAATAAATAGATAAATAAACAAGGGAAGAAGAAAATATAATAAATAAAATAAAAAATAACAAAAAAAAAAAGAAAAACGTTCGTCCTCCATTGAGCGCGTTCGGTTCCATCCTCTGCATGAAACCGATCGTCCTTTACCATGCGTCTCAGTGACGCTCGCCCGCTTGTGCTCAACCGTTCGGTCATTCAGTTTGATAGGACGTTCGTTAGTTCTCAGCCTCAACCGATCGCTCATCCTCAATTGTTCAGTATTTCGATCTCACCTTAAACGTTCGGCCATCCATGAGGCATTCACTAGTCGACCGTTCGGCCACTCGGTCCTTTAGGACGCTCGTCCTTCGTTTCAACCGTTCGGTCATCATCAAGCTTTCCACACACTACCGTTCGGTCATACTCAAGCGTTTCAATATATAACCGTCATCCTCAAGTGTTCGACCGATCGGCCTCGCATGTTTACCGTTCGTTCTTTAGTATTTATTAGCGTTCGGTCATCATTGTTTAAAAGAACGCTCGGTCTCTTCATTTGATCGTTCGGTTGGTGAAATTAACGTTCGGTCTGCATGATGTTGGTCTTCTGCGTACGTACTAATGGTGCTTTATTTTGATTAGCGTTCGGTTTAGTGCGTTCGGTCTAGTTTGATTTGATGTCAGTGTTCGGCCCAATAGTGTTGGATCCAGTTGATTCGTTTTTAACGTTCGCCCTGCGTGATTCTTAGAGTTCGTCCAAACAGTCTGAGGCGTTCGTTCAAGAACCGAATATCACAGACCTTCGGCTTTTTACAATCGTGCCGCTCGTCCAGGTCACTCCTTATTCTGGCGCTCGCCCAACTCACTTCTTTTCTACCGCTCGTCCAGGTGATTTCCCCATGCTCGTCAGGGCCCCAGGAGGCTTGCCGACAATTTGGGGATTTTCTGCCAATTTAAGGAGTGCACTGGCCTCCATCAAAGGGGAGGACACCTGAGATGATGATGCCATGACCGAACTTCAAATTCTGGAGGAGCCTTTGTGAGACCCTAAAAAAATTAACTCTGTAAATTACCTGTCATATCACCATTAATGCACACCACAATCCATGCTTATCTCTTTTAAAAACCCACTCCCAATTCTGATTTTCATCTCTGCTGTGCACGGAAAGCTGAGCCAAATCATTTCTCTGAAAACATTAAAAACGCACCTAGCCTTGCATGCACACACGCCACGTGTCACGGGAGAAACTTCCAATTCAGAGTTTGGTGTGCAGGTGTCAGTTTGGGACACGCTCGTTCAAACGAAACGAGTTTAACAAAACCAGATTTTTCTGAAAAACTCTCTCACCTGCATCACTCATCTTCTTCCTCGCGAAACACACCCATTCATCTTCTCCAACTTCTCTCTTGAACTTCCAACCTTTTCTCTACTGTAAAACTCACATCTATTCTCCGATCACGTTTGCAGCACCGTAGGAGTGTTCGTTCTGCTGTGATCTTCCTTTTGGACCGAACAAAATTGGAATCGAAGCTGGTGAGTCCCCCTTCCGTAGTTCGTCCTTAGGTTCTGGAAAAATAGGGTTTTTAGTTTCATACAAGATTGTATTCTAAGTGTTCTGTATTCCGTGGTTAGATTTTGTTTTGGAAGAGTCAAGAATATAAGAAAAGCTTGTTGAACGAAGCCACTTTTACATCTAGGACAAGTTTGGTTGCCAATCCGGGTAAGGGAAGCTTGTATGTTTAATTTATACTTGCATGTTGTGTAATCTGGATTGAATGTATTAAAAGCATGATGTTGGAGCTGTATGGATGACCACTGTTATGGAATATGATTTCTGATTTTGATTTATCTGTCATGAACGAGCACTGCTTGTATGTATTATATATGTTGTGGTGGTTTGAAATGTATGTTGATTTGATTATGTATGAACGGAGTATGGTTATTGTATAGTGGGAATGATTAAAATGTTGAGATCTGTATGATGATGATGTTTAAGGTGAATTAAATCTGGAATGAGAGTTATAAAGTTTATAAATTTGAAATCTGGAAAAATTCTGTCAAGTTTGAGAAATCTGAAACTTAAATCATCCCCTTGATAAATGACGCTCGTCACCGTACGGTCTTAGACCATTCGGTTTTCCTTTAAACAACTTAGAATGGAATTCCTTCATTTGGAAAGAATTCTGCTCGAGAACGAGCGTCCCCATTTGATTGACTGAGCGTTCGGTTCAACTCAACTGTATATAAATATTTGAAGCTTTATAAATACGTAAAGTTCGGCCTTATGTCGAGCGTTCGTCTTTGATAGCGTTCGGCCTTGTGTCGAACGTTCGTTCTTAATAGCGTTCGGCCTTATGTCGAACGTTCGTCTTAAACGGCGCACGGTATTCTACCAAGCGTTCGTCCGAAATAGCGCTCGGTCCTATAACGAGCGTCCGTTCTAAATCGCGCAAGGTCTCATATCAAGCGCTCGTACTAATTGAATAATTATTTGATAAAATAGCGTTCGTTCTAAAGTATTAGACATTCATTCTCCGTACGTCCGTTAAATCTCTGGCCTTAGTTTTCATTATGCATCCATTTTCAAATATGATTCTAAGTATTCTTGACACTCCATTGTGTATTAAATCTTGTTCATATTTTTATCATAAATATTTTCTAAGTACCAGTACACTTCAAGTCGAGTCAGTTCATCTAAATGGCCAAATAGCAAATTTCGTTTGTTGTATATTTCCCTGAGTATTCAGTAACCTTATTTGGACGTTCGTTCTACTTCTTCAATGGATTGAGCGTTCGTCATTTTTGACTCCTGAACCTAATGATGTAAAAGATGATGGAATATGATAAATTAAAGTGTGAACACTATGAGAACTGAATTTATGATGTTGGATTTTGAACGAGCGTTCCATGGAGGAACGTCTCAGTTGTATTAAATGCTAAATTTGGTAAAGTATGAACATGGATAAGTTAGGACTCGCGGTCCATCCTGATATTCCGTGATACTCACCTTCACGTAGAAGGGGGTAGTCATGTGGGGGAATGGCAGGAGGTTCTTCGTTCATCGCTTAGTTATGGGCGAGGGATTAACCTCGAGTGGCAGCTGTTGAGTGTATCCCAGTTACTACATCACTCGAGTGCAAGGACGCTTGTAACTACATGGTTCATACAGTCCGGACGGTCTGTCGTTATATACATATTTCTATGTTAAATTATATGATAAAATTTCATGTCGTATGTATGAATTGGAGTGTTAAATGTATGTGTTAATTGTATAAATTAAATATTATAAGCTTACCCTTGCATTTCCATTGTGTTGTCTACTGTCCATGTACTTCCGTCTTGTCAAAATGCAATGATCATCCGTGTGGATGTGAGCAGATGGTGGTGCATCTCTTGAAGAAATGCTGGAAGAAGAAAATTTAGAAGATGCAAATATGGTGGAAGTGGAAGTAAAGGCCGAGCCTTAGAGCGCTCGTTAGATTAGTATTTGTAAATGTTAGCGTAGTTTGAACGTTCGACTAAGTATTTTGTAAAGTCGATCGTCCTAAATTATCCCTGTTTCTGTTTGAGCGTACGCTGTTATTTTATTCAAGCCGTTCGGCTTTTGAACTCTGCTTTATTAATGTAAAGACTGTTTGCTGTTTACTGTTAATTGTAATTAATTCTCAATTATGGTATTACTATATTTTGGGATGTTACAGCCTTCATCTCCAACAGCCCATCATCTTCATCCCTTCATGACAGACAACCCCTTGATCGTCCTCACCTCCAACATCCATCAATATTCGTCCCTTCCCTCTTCGTTGTCACCTCACGGCCAACCCCTATCATCACCTCTTTTTACTTCATTTTGATCTCCAAATGTTAATGACCACGGCACAAAGCACTGGCTCCTCTCACCCGTAACCATCCCAACCATTTCTTCTTCACAACTCATTCACTACCTCCACTACATTTCCCGTCACAATCCTTATTCCCTCACGGCTTTGTTACCAAAGTAGGCAAAAATGTGGTATTTATTACCAAAGTAGGCAAAAATTGACTAAAAGTGAAGTCGTGGGGGATCCAAACAACTTCAAATGAAGAAGTCGTGACCCCCCTGCACGACTTCACACTGTTCATAGCAACAGTGTTGAAGTCGTGCACCCCAAAAACGACTTCTGGGTCCTGTAATCGATTACCATTCTTTGGTAATCGATTACACAATGTTGAAATCCTGACCCCTGCAAGACTGAAAATGGACGAGCGTTCACTGAAAATGGACGAGCGTCCACTTCTTCTGCCGAGCGTCCACTGAGTGCATCTCGACGACGCTCGTCCAGACAGGTAGAGAGAACGCTCGTCCAGAAAGCTAAGAGGACGTTCGTCCATCTAGCTAAGTGGACGCTCGGCAGGAGAAGTGGACGCTCGTCCATTTTCAGTGAACGCTCGTCCATTTTCAGTCTTGCAGGGGTCAGGATTTCAACATTGTGTAATCGATTACCAAAGAATGGTAATCGATTACAGGACCCAGAAGTCGTTTTTGGGGTGCACGACTTCAACACTGTTGCTATGAACAGTGTGAAGTCGTGCAGGAGGGGCACGACTTCATCATTTGAAGTCGTTTGGGCCCCTCACGACTTCCCCATTTTCGTAAATTTGGTTGAATTTGCCCATTTTGGTAATATTATAGGCAAATATGCCTAGTTTGGTGCAAAAACCATTCCCTCACCCAACCTTCAATCTTCATCCATTCCCAACAACCCAAATACACCCACGGCTACTGGGAATACCTCTACCTTCAACCATAATCCATCTCTTCATCCCTACGCCCACATGCTACTAGTAACTGCCCATCCTCCATATTCACCCATCAACACCAACACCTTATACACGGCTAAACACTCATTCCCCATATTCACACACCCACGGATATACCCGTAACCACCCTACTTCAACTTCATCTTTCAACTGTCAAAGAAACCAAAACCATTTTCATTTTTTTTCACACAGACAGTAAAACACCACCCTCCATCACGCACGTCACAAGAACCCATCACCCAAAAGCTTCATTATCTTCTTCCGTAACACTCACACACGGCCAAATCAACATCCAGTTCAACTTCACCCATCAACCACTAAAAACCCCAAGAGTCAAACCCAATCAAAGTACAGGAACAAAGGGGGAGAAACCGTTCCTTCAGCTGGCAGCCGATAACACCGTCACGCGAAGAGAAGAGAAGGGAGGAGGGGCCTGGATCTGGTGGCAGAAGCGAACCCCTCCCTGGGTGGCCGGATCGTGTGCAGCAGTGGTTGGTCTGGTTCGCGGCTTATTGGTGCGTGTGCGGCGGCGGCTGGAAGCAGTGACGCGATAGACAGAAGGCGAGCATCTCGGCCTCGCGCACGAAGAAGAGGTGGCAGCAGCGGCGGCCATGGCCGGGCAACGTTTTGGCCTGTAGATAGCGGCGGCTGGATGCGTGAGTTGGAGAACGAGGCAAGGCTCGTTGGGAGAGAAGCGGTCCGCAGGCTTTCTGGATGTTTGGAATGGAGAGAAGGGAATAGAACCCCTAAGGGATTCTGATTAGGTTTGAAAGAGGCTTTGAACCCTGAAACAAAAAAAGAGAACCTTTTCTGCACCCTTTGTTTCATGATTTGCACCCCTTTAATTTGGGCTTAAGCCTGCCAACAAAATAAGAAAAAAGAGATAAAAAAAAATAGAGAACCGGGCCTGACCACCAAATATTCAATGGCACTCTTTACACCCGTGGCAAATCCAAAGCTGAAGCAAAAAGTATTGGGCCTAAACAAAAGAGCCTCAATTTCACTCAACACCTCTGATTTTCGCCTTTGCACTCTTATTCTTCTCGGTTTGTTTTCCCTCGCTTTATTTTTAAGCTTTTATTTCTCTATTTTTATTATTTGTTTGATTGTTAGTTTTCTTTTACTGTATGTAGCCCTTTGTGTGATAACTACACTCTTGTATATTGTATCTTATATTTTGTCGGGTTTGTTAATAAAAAATATAAAAAATATATACATAAAATAAACAAAACAAAGCCGTGTGAGTGCTCGTACGATCGTACGCATCAGCCTAGTGTTCATTACGCAAAACAATAAAAAACCAAAGAAAAAGCCGTGTGAGTGCTCGTGCGATCATACGCATCAGCCTAGTGCTCATTACGCAAAAATTTAAATATTATACAAAAAATACAAAATAAAAAAATATAAAATCTTCAAAAAACCAAAAACATCAACATTTTCAAACAACAAACAGTCTTGCTAGCTAGAACTATGTGATCCTTCATTCTCCATCAAAAGTGGAGATACGTAGGAGCAAGGCCAGTCCTTGTCAGGTTCACTTTCCCAAAAATCCAAAATCATTTTACAAACAAAATTCTCAAACAATTTCCAAACAAATTTTCTAAACAATTTTCAAACAAATTTTCAAGCAGTTTTCTAAAAGAACTACGTAACCCTGATTTCTCATTCTAAATGAGAATACGTAGGAGCAAGGTCAATCCTTGTCGGGCACAAAAAACTAAAAAATATATTTTGTTTATTTAGAAGTTTTATTTTAGGGGATAGTTAAACATTTTGAAAACCACATCATATTCGCATATTTAGTTAAAGGTACTGCCTTAGGGCAGGCGTTGTAGGGTGCTAACACCTTCCCTACACGTAACCGACTCCCGAACTTAGAATCTCATTTTCGCAGACCATGCCTTATCATTTTATGGTTTTTCCGTAGTTTTCCAGAATAAACTATGGTGGCGACTCCAAAATCTCTTTTTTTCAAAACCGCGTTTTTATTTTTCGGATCGTCGTCCTGTCGCGATTCCGGTTGCGACAACTACCATTACCAAATTTTAACACATTCATACTCATATTCATGATCATAATCAAGAAAGGATTAGCTCCCCTACCTCTTCTCCTTGCAAGAAATTCTTCACTCTTGATACCTCTAGACCACCACCTTTGCTTGTTTTCACTTTCAATTTCAAAGAAAATTCTAACTTAAATCTCTCTTCTTCAAAGAGAGCAATTCCTCTCCTCCTTGCTAGACCAAGTCAGTCTCCACACTTAGAACACTTAGGATTTTCGTTCACCTCCCACCAAGGACCTCTCTACTCTCCCCCAAAACTCCAAATCTGATTTGGAATTAAAAGAAGATGCCTTAGACAACTAAGGACCTATGCACTTGGTACTTAGCAATAATAAACAACCAATGAACCATCCTAAACCATTTTTTTCAGCCCTAAAACATGGTAGGAAAGTCTCCAAAGGTTCCAAAATGTTCTCCTAGTGCAGAACACAACCTACCCACTCCAAAAAAATTGCAACTTGTAAAAATGTACCTAAAATTAAGGTTGGACGCTAGCCCCTGGACAGCAACACTGTCACGTTTCCCCCAGCTCAGTTAGACCCCTTCCCGAAGTCCAAAATATGCGTATGAGTAGTCAAATTGAAGCTCTTTGAGTCTAGTTTCCAATGAAACAAGAATCAACTCAATTGGAGTTCGGTAGAGAGAGTAATAAGCAAAACAGTCATCATAGGTCAAAACTGAACATACCTGAGCGTGATTAACGTTTCCGAGTTTTAATAATTTTACTGCAGCTAGCCCGGTAGTCCAAAAATTTATATTTATATGTCCAATTAAAGATATTTGAGTCTAGTTTCCAATAAAACAAGAATCAACTCAATTGATATTTTCTACAAAAAGTTATGATTAAAATAGTAAACCATGTCAAACCTGACAGCATTCCATTTTACATTATAACTTGAACTTTTTACAACTTGGTAAATTCTTGAGGTTCTAGGGTCTTACGAGAAACAAAATGAGGCAGTGAAAACCCTTCGATGGGAGCACTTCGAGCGTTTTCTATTCAATCCGAAAGAGCCTCAATAGTGGCAAAGCCGAAAGCTCGTAGGCACTGCAAGCAAGCCTTTTAAACAATAAAATTGGGTTAGACTTAGATCTGCTTAAAGGAAAAACTCAGTTTTTTTTCGTCATGTTTTAGAGAGGCGTTTTAACTTCTGCAAATAGGAAAAATAAAATACACAGATATCCCCAAAAGTTTACCTTTTTCTTTTTTTACAAATAAGGACTTTAAATTTTAATTAATTAATGCTGAACGAAAGCTTATCACATTTGTAAATGTATACCTGGAACTTTAATTTTAGTCCAAGATCCTTAAAGATTATCATTTTTATAAAGGCTTAATTACCTACTTAGTCCCCATGTTCGGAGGTAATTTGCTGTTTAGTACCCGGTTTTAAAAATGTAGGCATTTGATACCTATGTTTTGAAATTTGTATCAATTGAATCCTACCCACTTAACGCCGTTATAAATCTAACGTTTTTCTGACTGTGTATGTGATTTGTGGACGAGCGTTTGTGGACGAGCGACGAGGACGCTCGTCCAGCGAAGAGGACGCTCGTCCAGCGAGGCAGAAGAGGACGCTCGTCCAGCGAAGCGAACGCCCAGTCAGGCAGAAGAGGACGCTCGTCCAACGAAGCGAACGCCCAGTCAGGCAGAAGAGGACGCTCGTCCAACGAAGCGAACGCTCGTCCATAACCGCTCGTCCACAAATCACATACACAGTCAGAAAAAACGTTAGATTTATAACGGCGTTAAGTGGGTAGGATTCAATTGATACAAATTTCAAAACATAGGTATCAAATGCCTACATTTTTAAAACCGGGTACTAAACAGCAAATTACCTCTGAACATGGGGACTAAGTAGGTAATTAAGCCTTTTTATAAATAAGTAATTTAAAGTTTTTTTTTTATTTCAATTCATTCTAAAAACGTAACAATATTTATAAACAGTTTTTTTGAAAAAGTTTGAATTAAATTTCTTATATCAAATGTGAATTTTTTTTCAATTTTGTTATTCTTCTTACTATGACTCGTTTTTTATGTATTAAAATACAATAAAAAAAATAAGAATTTAGAAATAAAGAAAATAACAATCAAATGACCCATTTGCTTTTTAAGATATTTTATTTGACAAGACGTTTAAATTGTTTATGTAAAACTATTTTACTTTAACATAATTTGTTGATTGTAATATAATGGTATCTTTCACAATTTCAGTTTATAATTTTAAAGAATAAGATTAAGAATCTGCATGTGAGAACCTGATTTAATTAGCACACAAAACCACTCTCTGATCACTCTTATGATGCGTTTTGCCACGTCATAATCCACTCACATTCCCACTGCATGTGTCTGCCATGTGTCACAGTGGAAGCACTCTGCGAATGATAGTGGAAGACAAGTGGTGTGTGGAGAATGGGAGTTAGTTTCTGTGAAAGAAGGAAGTAAATTTTCAGGAAAACTCTTCCCATTCTCTGCATGCAATCACCTTCCTTTTCTCGAAAATTCTGACCTCAAATTCTCTCTGAAATTTCTCTGCACTCGTTCATCATCTCTTCAAGATAACTTACCATCAAACCCTCTGATCTCATTTCAGACACAGGAGAAAGTTTCCCTGTACCGTGAGCACTATTCAGATCCGAACAGAATTGAGAACTGAACTGGTAAGTTCTCGTTTCTGCACAATTGTCCACTTAGTTCATGCGAACCAAAATTCTGGTTGCATGCAGGATTAGAAGTCTGATCTGTTATGATTTTTGGTGTATTAGATTTAGTGGAAGTGGTTGAGTGAATTCCTGGATAGAAAGCCGTGAGTGAAAGAGTGAAATTCTGAGCAATTGGAAGTACACTGCAGTAACAGGTAAGGGAAGCTTAGTAATTTAATTTAATGTTGTTTTAATGTTAATGACAGTAATGAAGTGCACTGGATGTTGAATTGTATGAAATATCTGAATTTTAAGTATGCATGTATGAGTATGTTGCACTGGTTGTGTATGAATGTTAATGTTTGAAACTGTATATTAATGCTGGTATGTCTGCACTGGAAAATGATTAATTCGGGTTGATCAGATGTTGAAAAATGTTGAATTTTATGCAGAAAATGTGCTGTATGATTTGGGATATTATTGAAGCTATGTAGAATTTGGAATGATATGTTTGGAACTGGAAATTTCTGTATTGATGAAGGAGTAATATGAATTCTGTAATGTATGAAATGTAGGATGGAAATGAAAACTTTAAAATTATGAATCACATGAAAATCTGTGAAGTTATCGAGTTGAAAAACCTGGAAAGTTTATCTTCTCTGATTTATCATGTACGCTCGTCATCGAACGGTCTTATACCGTTCGGTTTCCCTGGAAAATTTCTTAGAATAAGGATTCTTTCATTTGGAAAGGACCCTGATCTGGAACGAGCGTTATTAGTTGTCAAGAGTTAGGCGTGAGCGTTCGGCTTAGCCTAGCGTGTCCAACTATTGAAAATAAAGTGAAGTATAGTTAGGACGCTCGGTTTTGGTTTACCAGCGTTCGTCCTAAGTGGCGCTTTGTATTATACTGAGCGTTCGTCCAAATGAACTCTCGATCTTAGATTGAGCGTTCGTCCTAGTTAGCGTTCGGTCTGATACCGAACGTTCGTTCAAATGCACGATCGTTCAAATGCACGTTCGTTCAAATGGTGTTCGGTCATTGACCTGACGTTCGTCCTAAAGAGGGTTCGGTTTCTACTGAACGCTCGTCCTTACCATTGTTTCGTGGGCGAATCTTGTAACGTTCGTTCAATTGATTAATTAACGTTCGGTCTTTGACTGGCATTGTTCGTTTCCGAATTTACAAAGGCTCTGATTATTTACTTAAAGTCATGAAAAACTGTAATGGTTCTTTTCATTTAATCTCAAGTCTTTATACTTAGAATTTTTCCTAAGTATTATTTGGATCTTTTAGACTCAATTTCAATTAAATTAGTTAATTGTATCAGTGTCCGTGCATGAATAAGGGTGCGTTTCTTTTGTTCAGAAACGTGAATGTATGAGTGCTGTAATATGTTCTTCCCCATCTATTGAGAGATGAACGTCCTTTAAAAAAATTAAGAGAGTGGAACACAGAATGAAAATTTGATTAAGAGAAGTTGTGAATATGCGAGAATGGTTATGTGAATGAATTCTATCGGATTGGATTGTGAATGAGCGTTCCAAGGAGGAACGTCTCCATGATGTGAATATGAGAAGTAGTGTAGTATGACCATGGATTAAGCTACTGATGGCTGTTCATCCTGATATTCCGTGATTGCTCATCCTCATGTAGAGGAGAGTAGTTCATGCGTGGGAATGGCAGGAGGCCCTAGTCCTTATAGTACTTGGGCTGATAAGGGTTAACCTCGGGTGGCAGCTGTTGAGGGCATCCCAGTTACTACATCACTCGGGTGCAAGAACGCCTGTAGATACATGGATCATACAGTCCGGACAGTCTTTAATTATGAGAATTTGGATGAGTTACTGTATGCGTGGATATGTGTTTAATATTGTATGAATTGTATGACTGATTGTATATGTTAAATTATGTTGATTATATTGAATTAAATTACCTAAGCTTACCCTTGCAATTTCCTTGTGTTGTCTACTGTTTTCTGTATGTCCGTCTTGTCAATGCAATGATCATCCGTTGTGGATGTGAGCAGATGGTGAGGCACCCCTTGAATCTATGCTGGAAGAAGAAAATTTGGAGGATGCCAACCTCGTAGAAGTTGAAGTTAAAGCTGAGCAGTAGAGGCTCATTCCGTAGCAGTTTTAGGATTTAGTTCTGTACTGTATTTTGACAGTTCTGTATATAGTTTTGCAGAATTGTAAATACTGAACTGTTTTATATTTTGATGAGTTTCTGAACACTGTAAAGTGCTGCAAGTTCAGTTTTAAATGTTGAGCATCTGCGGTAATGTACTGTGCAGTACTGTCTATTTTTTTACGTGCTGTTTTCTTTTGGAGCAGCTGTTATTTATTTTAAGACTGCACTGTATTTTCTGTAAATGTGATTAGTTCTGATTAATGGTAATTACTATTTATTGGGATGTTACATTTATTGGTATCAGAGCAGTTTTGTTCTTTTAAGGACATATAGGGTATGAGTGCACTGTGCTTTTCGTTGTGTGCTTGATATGTGTTTGATGAGTTATTAATTTTTAACTCTTGAACATAGCTAACGTACGTTTTCTCTGATCCAGAAAACGAATGGCTCCTAGACTTCCTCCCCCACCTCAGCCGAATGAATCTGATGCACCAATTAGTGCCCGTGTGTTGGAGGCAGTCATAGACAGGCTTCAACAACAAAACACAACTTTGGTTGAGCAGAACGCTGCCTTGATGAGGCAAAACCAGGAAGCAATGCAAAGTTTGGAGGCTTCTCGTGTTCACTCAGAAGCAACGCAAAGACAACTAATGGACATCTTGGCAGCTGGCCGAGGCACACCAGGAGCCTCCTCCTCTAATGCTGCACCCCATGCAGAATGGAGTTTGGAAAGCTTCTTGCAGCACCATCCTGCCAAGTTTAATGGGAAAGGACTTCCAGATGAAGCGGATCAGTGGCTTAGAGATATGGAGCGGATTTATGAGGCCAAGAGATGTCCAAATGAAAACCGTTTGGCATTCACAGAGTATTTGTTGACGGGAGAAGCTAGCCATTGGTGGTCAAGTGTGAAGATGTTGTTGACAGAAGCTCAAAGTCCAATTTCCTGGGAGGTTTTCAGAACAAAATTTTATGAAGAATATTTTCCAGACAGTGTACGGTTTGCTAAGGAGGTGGAGTTTCTACAATTGGTACAAGGCAGTATGTCTGTTTCAGAATATACAAATAAATTCAAGCATCTTGTCCGTTTCAATACCATGGCAACCAGTGAAGAATGGCAATGCAGGAAGTTTGAAAATGGTTTGAGAAGTGACTTGAAGGTCTTAATATCCTGTCTATGTATTAGATCTTTTCCTGCAATGGTTGAGAGAGCTAAGGTTCTGGAGAAGAACATTGCTGAAGCCGAGCAACAGAAGAAGCAACAATTGAACAGGGGGCAGGTTGCATCCAGAAACACACCGAACTTAAGAAGATCCCCATACGTTCGTCCAACTCAGTCATCTGGTGGATCACAGGCCTTGGTTCCTGTTGGCCAAACTGGACAGTCAAGGACTGTGACGTGCTATCAGTGTGGAGGACCACATTTGAGATGGGCTTGTCCTCAACTGGCTGGAATAAAACACTGCAACAAATGTGGGAGAAATGGACACTCGGATCAGGAGTGTAATGTGAGAGGCCGTGCGGTAATGAGACCTCCAAATGCTGGAAGGACTCAACAAGGTAGAGGTGGACGTGCACAAGCAACAGGAAGGGTGTACGCTATTACTGGTGCTGAAGCTGCTCGCTCAGGTACCCTTATCACCAGTACTTGTTTACTGTTTGGAAAGCCGTGTGGTGTATTGTATGATTCGGGGGCGACTCACTCCTTCATCTCGAAGGCGTGTGTTGAGAAGTTGGGGCTAGTGGAGAGCGAGTTACAGTTCGATCTGGTGGTGTCAACCCCAGCGGCTGGTGGGATCAAGACATCTACAGTTTGTGTAAGATGTCCTATAGAAGTTGAGGGGCGTAGATATAAAGTTAATCTCATTTGCCTACCCCTTCAAGACTTAGAAGTAATTTTGGGGATGGATTGGTTGGCTACCAATCGGATCCTCATTGACTGTGGGAAGAAGGAATTAGTCTTTCCAGCTGAAGAAGATGAAGAACTGTCAATCACTCTTGGGCAGTTAAAGGAGGACATCATGGAAGGAGCAAGCTGTTTCCTTATCATGACATATGAAGGCAATGAGATGGGGCGTTCATCTGATGTTGATAACAGTGGAGGGAGAACAGTAGTGGATGAGTTTTCAGATGTTTTTCCGGATGAAGTACCTGGTTTACCTCCCATTCGTGAGGTAGAATTCACGATTGACTTGGTGACCACTGCTGCACCCATCTCGGTTCAACCTTACAGAATGGCACCAGCTGAATTAGTGGAACTTAAGAAACAGATTGAGGAATTGATGGACAAGAGGTTCATCCGTCCAAGTGCTTCACCGTGGGGAGCACCTGTATTATTGGTAAAGAAGAAGGATGGCAGCTCCCGTCTCTGTATTGATTATAGGCAACTTAATAAGCTGACCATCAAGAACAAGTATCCACTGCCGAGGATAGACGATCTGCTGGATCAATTGCATGGTGCGTGCGTATTTTCAAAAATTGATTTACGTTCGGGCTATCATCAAATCAGAGTTAAAGAGGAGGACATTCAGAAGACTGCATTTCGGTCTCGTTATGGCCATTATGAGTATGTGGTGATGCCCTTTGGAGTGACAAACGCACCTGCAATCTTCATGGATTATATGAACAGAATTTTTAGACCGTACCTGGATAAATTTGTTGTGGTGTTTATTGATGACATCCTCATTTATTCCAAGAGCTTTGAAGAGCATGAAGACCATTTGAGGACTGTCTTGAGCGTATTAAGGGAGAAAGAGCTGTATGCCAAGCGTTCAAAGTGTGAATTCTGGATGAAGGAGATCCAATTTTTGGGACACGTTGTGTCTGCTGGTGGTATTGCAGTGGATCCAGCCAAGGTGAAGGCAGTGCTGGATTGGGAGAGTCCACGTTCAGTCACGGAGGTTAGGAGTTTTGTGGGACTCGCTGGCTACTATAGGAGGTTCATTGAGGGATTTTCTAAGATAGTAGCCCCTCTGACTTACCTCACCAGGAAGGACCAGCCGTTTGCTTGGACAGATAAATGTGAGGAGAGCTTCCAGGAATTGAAGAAGAAATTAACAAGCGCTCCTGTGTTGGTCATTCCAGATACAGCCAAACCTTTTGAAGTGTATTGTGATGCATCATATCAAGGTTTGGGCTGTGTACTGATGCAGGAAAGAAAGGCAGTGGCATACGCTTCCAGGCAGTTGAAAGTTCATGAGAAGAATTACCCCACACACGACTTGGAGCTGGCAGCAGTGGTGTTTGCGTTAAAAATCTGGAGGCATTATCTGTATGGTGCAACGTTTCAAGTATTTAGTGATCACAAGAGTCTCAAGTACCTCTTTGATCAAAAGGAGTTGAATATGAGGCAAAGGAGGTGGCTTGAATTCTTAAAGGATTACGAATTTGAATTACTGTATCATCCTGGAAAAGCAAATGTGGTGGCTGATGCATTGAGTAGGAAAGCCGTAAGGGTCTCTGCAATGATGGTGAAGGAGCTGAATTTGGTGGAAAGCTTTAGAGATCTAAGATTGCAGTTTGACTTGGGAACGGATGTTATCAGATGCTGTAATCTCAGAATTTCCAGTGATGTATTTGACCGAATCTGGAAGAAGCAACGTGAGGATGAAGAGCTGGTGAAGATATTGGGCGAGCTCGGTTTGAGTAAAGATAAGGATTTCAATGCAGGAACAGACGGTATGTTGCGCTACCGGGGAAGGACGTGTGTCCCTAATGATGGCGAGCTGAAGAAAATCATATTGGAGGAAGCACATCACAGCCGTCTTAGCATGCATCCTGGCATGACTAAGATGTATCATGACCTTCGTTTGTCATTCTGGTGGCCTGGTATGAAGAGTGACATTGCACGTTTTGTGTCCTCTTGCTTAACTTGTCAAAGAGCCAAAGCTGAACATCAAAGACCGGGAGGATTGCTGCAGCCATTGGAAATTCCAGAATGGAAGTGGGACAGCATCTCTATGGATTTCGTGACTCATCTGCCACGTACAGTCCGAAACCATGATTCAATTTGGGTAATTGTGGATAGATTGACTAAGAGCGCCCATTTCCTGGCTGTTAATTTAAGGATGTCCATGACAAATTTGGCCAAGCTGTACGTCAAAGAGATTGTTCGGTTGCATGGAGTTCCCTCAAGCATTATATCAGATCGAGACACGAGATTCACATCTCGTTTTTGGCAGTCATTGCAAGGAGAATTGGGAAGCAAACTTCAAATGAGTTCTGCATATCACCCTCAGACGGATGGCCAATCTGAACGAACCATCCAAACTCTTGAAGACTTGTTGAGGACCTGCGTTATAGATCATATGGGAGTATGGGATGAGGTTCTGCCGCTTGTGGAATTCACGTATAATAACAGTTATCAAGCAAGCATAGGAATGGCACCGTTTGAAGCTCTTTATGGAAGAAAGTGTAGAACTCCTTTGTGTTGGTTCCAAGAAGGTGAAACTGCAGTCACTGGACCAGAATTAATCCAGCAAACAACAGAGAAAGTGAAACTGATCCAAGAGCGTTTGAAGACTTCTCAAAGCAGGCAGAAATCATATGCAGATAAGAGAAGAAGACCCTTAGAATTCACTACTGGAGATCACGTGTTTCTGAGGTTAAATCCAATCACTGGTGTGGGAAGAGTCCTTCGTCCAAAGAAGCTTTCTCCCAAGTATGTTGGACCTTATCTAATTCTGAAGAAGATTGGAGCAGTGGCGTATGAATTGGCTTTACCACCTCAACTGTCCAACCTTCATCCAGTATTTCATGTCTCTCAACTCAGGAAATATATAGCTGATCCATCACACGTATTGGAGTTAGAAGATATCCAACTTCGGCCAGATAGAACACTGGAGATGCAACCAGTCTGCATTGAAGACAGCCGCACCAGACTTTACAAAGGGAAGGATGTTAGTCTTGTGAAAGTGGTGTGGAATGCAAAGACTGGTGACTCAACTTGGGAGGTTGAAGAGGCTGTGAAGGAATTATATCCGCACCTATTCCCTGGTAAGTTTTAGAATTTTCGAGGACGAAAATTTTTGAAGTAAGGGGGAATGTGAGAACCTGATTTAATTAGCACACAAAACCACTCTCTGATCACTCTTATGATGCGTTTTGCCACGTCATAATCCACTCACATTCCCACTGCATGTGTCTGCCATGTGTCACAGTGGAAGCACTCTGCGAATGATAGTGGAAGACAAGTGGTGTGTGGAGAATGGGAGTTAGTTTCTGTGAAAGAAGGAAGTAAATTTTCAGGAAAACTCTTCCCATTCTCTGCATGCAATCACCTTCCTTTTCTCGAAAATTCTGACCTCAAATTCTCTCTGAAATTTCTCTGCACTCGTTCATCATCTCTTCAAGATAACTTACCATCAAACCCTCTGATCTCATTTCAGACACAGGAGAAAGTTTCCCTGCACCGTGAGCACTATTCAAATCCGAACAGAATTGAGAACTGAACTGGTAAGTTCTCGTTTCTGCACAATTGTCCACTTAGTTCATGCGAACCAAAATTCTGGTTGCATGCAGGATTAGAAGTCTGATCTGTTATGATTTTTGGTGTATTAGATTTAGTGGAAGTGGTTGAGTGAATTCCTGGATAGAAAGCCGTGAGTGAAAGAGTGAAATTCTGAGCAATTGGAAGTACACTGCAGTAACAGGTAAGGGAAGCTTAGTAATTTAATTTAATGCTGTTTTAATGTTAATGACAGTAATGAAGTGCACTGGATGTTGAATTGTATGAAATATCTGAATTTTAAGTATGCATGTATGAGTATGTTGCACTGGTTGTGTATGAATGTTAATGTTTGAAACTGTATATTAATGCTGGTATGTCTGCACTGGAAAATGATTAATTCGGGTTGATCAGATGTTGAAAAATGTTGAATTTTATGCAGAAAATGTGCTGTATGATTTGGGATATTATTGAAGCTATGTAGAATTTGGAATGATATGTTTGGAACTGGAAATTTCTGTATTGATGAAGGAGTAATATGAATTCTGTAATGTATGAAATGTAGGATGGAAATGAAAACTTTAAAATTATGAATCACATGAAAATCTGTGAAGTTATCGAGTTGAAAAACCTGGAAATTTTATCTTCTCTGATTTATCATGTACGCTCGTCATCGAACGGTCTTATACCGTTCGGTTTCGCTGGAAAATTTCTTAGAATAAGGATTCTTTCATTTGGAAAGGACCCTGATCTGGAACGAGCGTTATTAGTTGTCAAGAGTTAGGCGTGAGCGTTCGGCTTAGCCTAGCGTGTCCAACTATTGAAAATAAAGTGAAGTATAGTTAGGACGCTCGGTTTTGGTTTACCAGCGTTCGTCCTAAGTGGCGCTTTGTATTATACTGAGCGTTCGTCCAAATGAACTCTCGATCTTAGATTGAGCGTTCGTCCTAGTTAGCGTTCGGTCTGATACCGAACGTTCGTTCAAATGCACGATCGTTCAAATGCACGTTCGTTCAAATGGTGTTCGGTCATTGACCTGACGTTCGTCCTAAAGAGGGTTCGGTTTCTACTGAACGCTCGTCCTTACCATTGTTTCGTGGGCGAATCTTGTAACGTTCGTTCAATTGATTAATTAACGTTCGGTCTTTGACTGGCATTGTTCGTTTCCGAATTTACAAAGGCTCTGATTATTTACTTAAAGTCATGAAAAACTGTAATGGTTCTTTTCATTTAATCTCAAGTCTTTATACTTAGAATTTTTCCTAAGTATTATTTGGATCTTTTAGACTCAATTTCAATTAAATTAGTTAATTGTATCAGTGTCCGTGCATGAATAAGGGTGCGTTTCTTTTGTTCAGAAACGTGAATGTATGAGTGCTGTAATATGTTCTTCCCCATCTATTGAGAGATGAACGTCCTTTAAAAAAATTAAGAGAGTGGAACACATAATGAAAATTTGATTAAGAGAAGTTGTGAATATGCGAGAATGGTTATGTGAATGAATTCTATCGGATTGGATTGTGAATGAGCGTTCCAAGGAGGAACGTCTCCATGATGTGAATATGAGAAGTAGTGTAGTATGACCATGGATTAAGCTACTGATGGCTGTTCATCCTGATATTCCGTGATTGCTCATCCTCATGTAGAGGAGAGTAGTTCATGCGTGGGAATGGCAGGAGGCCCTAGTCCTTATAGTACTTGGGCTGATAAGGGTTAACCTCGGGTGGCAGCTGTTGAGGGCATCCCAGTTACTACATCACCCGGGTGCAAGAACGCCTGTAGATACATGGATCATACAGTCCGGACAGTCTTTAATTATGAGAATTTGGATGAGTTACTGTATGCGTGGATATGTGTTTAATATTGTATGAATTGTATGACTGATTGTATATGTTAAATTATGTTGATTATATTGAATTAAATTACCTAAGCTTACCCTTGCAATTTCCTTGTGTTGTCTACTGTTTTCTGTATGTCCGTCTTGTCAATGCAATGATCATCCGTTGTGGATGTGAGCAGATGGTGAGGCACCCCTTGAATCTATGCTGGAAGAAGAAAATTTGGAGGATGCCAACCTCGTAGAAGTTGAAGTTAAAGCTGAGCAGTAGAGGCTCATTCCGTAGCAGTTTTAGGATTTAGTTCTGTACTGTATTTTGACAGTTCTGTATATAGTTTTGCAGAATTGTAAATACTGAACTGTTTTATATTTTGATGAGTTTCTGAACACTGTAAAGTGCTGCAAGTTCAGTTTTAAATGTTGAGCATCTGCGGTAATGTACTGTGCAGTACTGTCTATTTTTTTACGTGCTGTTTTCTTTTGGAGCAGCTGTTATTTATTTTAAGACTGCACTGTATTTTCTGTAAATGTGATTAGTTCTGATTAATGGTAATTACTATTTATTGGGATGTTACACTGCATGTCCTAAACCAACAGAAGTATTAGAACCATTTAAATTTTATTAAAAAATCTTGAATTTTTTTTAATTCAGATAAGTAACTATTAATTCAGATAAGTATTTAAATTTTTTGGTTTATATACACGCTTTAGCCCTATAAGAGCAATTGTAATTTTATATTATCAATTATTTTCTTAATTTTAATACCACTCCGTAACGAGATTCATGCCCATGCACTAACATAGAAGCGGTGAACTAATTTCATACGGAAAAATAAGTAACGCATAAAAGGTTTACGTTGCAAAGTTACGTTAGAATGATGTCTTGAACAATGATTGAGTAAAACCGTCATGGGTTTGTGGTGGTCAAAGAATGATTAAATAAGGGTAAGATGGAATTTATAGTTTTATAACGGTGCAGGAAAAAAAAAAGGTGTTGGAAGCAGCAGTCAATCCCATACCATACCAATAACGTGTAATCTATGGGATCTAAAATTCCATATTTCTTGGGGGATAGCATCCAATATTCACTCCCAGTGACTATGAACTATGAATCCTGCAAGTTGGCCTTAGCCTGTTGTAGCTTCAACAATTTGGCCACCAATCTCATTTAGACAGAAGCACACAACAATATTTTGTAATTGCTAAGTTAGTAAGGAAATTCTAGTTTGATGATGAACTGCTGACACGGTGGTTTGGCTGCACCATTGGATAGATGTAAAAGGATTCAATAACGGTAACGATGCACAGTAAATCTTGGTGGCATAACTAAATTCTGTAATACTCAAGACTTCCAAAAGATCAGAAATTCAGACTTCAAAACTTCAATATACAACCACTTTCATCATAGAATCTGAAGGAGTAATAATTAGATCGGGAAAAGTATAACTGTTCAAATTCTTAGAAAGTCCTCTGACTCAAAACCATCATGTCTCGCAAAGAGCAAGTTATTGCTTCCTTCCTCTTCCTTTCTTGCTTGGTTGAGCATCCATTTGCTCTTTTCCAGTGACTTCTGATAGATCAACTGCAGAATTACAAGTGATGGAGAATGTAGAAAGAAATCTCAGCACCAGACAAGAAAAACACAATCAATGTAAACCATAAAGGAATATTGCACTGAGTGGTTTCGTATTCTCAAAAGAATCTGTCTTTGACCAGTTTTATAGATAACACGAATGTTGCACAGAAGTCTTTTTAGTTAAAGCATCATCACATTAACAGCTTAGAGTAAGACATACCATCAGGACCACGGGCCATCAAAGCAAAGAACATATTGTTCAGTTTTTCCATCTTCTTAGCCTCCTGTGCTTGGTCTGTCTTGTACTTTAGACACTGTAAAAAGTACAACAATTGACAATTAGAAATTAAGATTACGAGGCTAATAATGTAAGAGGCAGTCAATCATAAAACAATGGAAAATGATGCTAATTGCTAGGAATATAATTATTACAAATCATTGAATAACAGATTTTGTTCTGCTAATTAAAATGAGAGCTCATACGCGGCTAAATTAAATTTTCACCACCAACAATCATGAGAATTTTATTAGTATATTATTTTCTTTGTCAGAATAATTATAATGTTAGAGTCATTATTAAGTCTAAGAAGGGAGTAGTGTGTTGGGAGCTGCTTCCTGTTGTACCTAGTTATGTCCCTAGGTATCTAGTAAACTTTTTTGATCTTTCATCTTCCCATTATATCAGATTTCTATCATTATAAATAGAAGATGATTAGAGGGGTCTTTCAAGCCCTCAAAAATATATTTCCTCTCTGTTTTAATCTTAAGCTTCTTTTATGCATATTATATTCTTCTTTAGAGAATCTGATAGAATAATTTTATTGGCAGAGTTATATACCACCCGAATTAAAAGGGCAACCCAACTGAAACATTAATGGGTAACTTCACGTGTATTGCCGTAGTTAAAGAAGTATGGAGTTACTTAAGATTAAAAACAGAGAAAACACTTTTGGAGGGCTTAAAGGACCCTCTTATGGTCTTCTATTTATAACAATAAAGAGCTGATACACTAGGGAGATGAAAAAATCAAAGGACTGTACTTGACTGCTAGGAACAGAACTAGGTATAGTTGGAAGAGACTTCCCAACACACTACTCCCTACTTTAGACTTAGTGATTACACTAGCATACACAGATTTAATTATTATTCCAACAAAATTGATATTATATAATCAACATAATCTAGATTATATATGTATTATTAGGAATGTTTTTATTTATTTCCATATCACATATTTATTTTCAGAGGATATCAAATTTCATCTATTCATTGCATTCATTCCTTTTTCTAGATAGATATAATTGAAACACCCACGTTGCTTCATAAACACGGTCTCAGCTCAATGTTTCTTTCTTTTCTAAAGTTTATCATAAGATCTTGTTTTTCGGAAATGTGTCCGGTAGACCCATTTGTCTTTGAAGGATTTTTATTTTTTTGCAAACCTTTCACAGGTTCCCTTTCACTATTTAGGCACAGCTTCCAATGAGTTTTTGACAACCACCACTCTTTCCAGCAAATATAGGGTTGTGATCGCATCGTGCCAATTCATCCACAAACATCATCCAAAATGCAAACCATGTTATGTCATCGCATTGGACATACAATTGATAGGTATTTGAAGCTAAATGGGAAAACCCTTCAATCACACAATATTGCCCAACCATATATTGTTAAGTCACCTGTTGCTCCTACCTTATTGGTTGATTTATCTACACCAATGTTTAAACACTTTATGGTATGCAACATGCCAATCCTCCAGTAACACTGCTTTGGTGGCACACACCGTAATTCATTCACTGGTCTCTCTCAATCTCCCTCCCTTGGTCCTTGGGTCATTGACTCCAGTGCAATTGATCATGTATCTAGTAATCCTTCTCTTTTCTCTTCCTTTACTACCGTTGTCAATTTTCCTTTTATAACTGCAATTAATGGTTCACAAACACAAGCTTGTAGCATAAGTACTACATAACCCTTCTCATACCTTACAGTTGACTTTGTTGTTTTTATACCCGTAATTGATCTCCTAATTTACTTTCTATTACCCATTTAACCAATTCCCATGATATTATCCTGAACTTTATTAAAAATAATGTTACCTTGGAGGATCGGATATCAAACCAGACAATTGATGCTAGATTTGAGTCACATGGCTTTTACTACCTCTCTCCATCACCACGGCTATGTGCTTCGGTGATCTATCAATGATGATTCATTAAAAATTAAGACATCCCAGGTTGACAAAATTGCAAAAGGCAATGTCTGTCTTCTTTGAAATGTGAATCATAATTAAGTAAACATGTTCCTCGATCTTTTCTTGACTGTCTTAATAAACAAGTTGTCTCTTTTTCCTTTAATTCACTCTGATATTTGGCATCCTTCCCATACTATTACCCCTTTTTATTTTAAATATTGTTGCCTTTATTGATGGTTATTCTACATGTACTTGGATTTTATGGTTATTCTAGATATATCTAGACATGATTATTGAATGATCGAAAGTGTTTTCTATGTTTCAAACTTATATTTATGAAATCAAAAACACAATATTATATATGCATAACTTTTTTTCGTGGTGGCAATGCTCATGTGAATATTTGTCGAGCCAATTTCAATAAGTTATCAAATAATATCATTCACCAGACTTCGTGTAATCATAATCCTCAACAAAAAGGAGAAGCCAAAAACAAAAACATATATTTTATTCATACTATTTGGGTACTTCTCATAGTCATCTTCACCAATTTTGGGGACATGTTATCCTTAGAACATGCTATCTCATTAATTGGATGTCATCATCTTTCCTTAAGAATTGGGTAGCCCGCTGTGTCCTTTTTTCCTTGTTGCCCTCTGTACAATCTTTATTGTACAAAACATCACACTTGGTTGAGATAAATTTTTCCTTGGTTATTTAAATGTGTCTTCATGGGATATAATCCTTGTCAAAAATGGTATCGACTTTTCTCTTCTGATCTTCATAGGTATAGTGGAGGACATGCCTAATCCTTCCCCATCAACCTTTCCTGCACTAGATCCGGTCTCCTCTAAAAATGATCGGCCTATTTTTGTTCAGAAGGTATACATTCTATCATTAACCCTCGTCCGCACCATACAAACCTTAGTTATCATCAACTTTCCACCATACACTATGCTTGTATATCCACATTATCTTCTATTAATTTTCCTAAGTCACACGGTGAAACTCTATCCCATCCAGAGTGGAGACAACCAATGATTGAGGGAGAAGTGTGCATTTCAAAGTAGTGGTACTTAGGTGTTGGTTCCTCTTCCAGCTAGAAAATCAATTGTTTGGTGATAATGGTTGTATACTCTTAAAACAAGACAAGATGGAACCATTGGTCGCTATAAAATTGGACTGGTTGCCAAAAGCTACACACAAATCTATGGCCAAGATTATATTGACACCTCCCCTCCTATTACTAAAATGACATCTATTTGACTTCTCTTTTCCATTACAGCCATTCACCATTAGACAATTTCAGCTTGACGTCAAAAATGCCTTTATTGTGTAAAAAACGTGGAATTTGAGAGCTTTTAAGTTTGTGTGGATCCTTTTTGAGAGCCAACTTTTGGAACCGTGTTAAGTTTCTTTTTCATTTTGGGCTCTTGTAAACCTAAGCCCATAAAACCCACTAGCAACAGAGAAAAACACCTTCATTGACCTGACATCACCACATCCTTTTCAAACTCTATTGCAACATGTGTCATCTCGTACCAGGCCCCCAAAATGCATTGCATGAACCACTGCAACCAGAGCTCTTTATTGTGTGCTTGAGGTTGCAGACTCTCTGTTTGGTTTCTCTACTTCTGCTGCTCGGCTTGGTTGGTCCATTGATTCTCTACTGTGGAAGAAATAAGGATCTCTAGAGCAATTATGATTTCAATTTGGATGATCTATTTTAGAGGTCTAGTCTAAGAGTTCAAATGTTGTGTTTTGCTACTTGGCACTACTAGAGTCATTTTTATGCTGCTTTGTTATTTATGACTTGTGAAATGAGCTTTGTGTGGGGTTTAGCCACTGACTTTCATATGCTTATTAGTATGTGATTATAAATTTAACCTTAATTAAATGTTACATGGGTTTTTCTCTCTTATATTACATGCATTTGTACGAATTTTATATATCTTATAGAACCTTATGCATCATGTTGTGGTTCCATGGTTTACGATTTTGTATCCCCTTTCCAAGTCTCAATACAATCCCAAGTTGAATTCCTTGGTGTATTGCTAACATTTCTCTAAAATTATCTAAATTATATAATGCCAGAGGAGAACGGAACATTCAACAAAACATTAACTTAATGTCCAATTAGGCCATTGATCAGCCTTAAACTCATATTTCATTCCAAATTATTTGGAAACACAGTCAGGCAATGTTCATGACATTGATGCTCGCCAAAAAACAAAAGAACTAATTTAGACTTTAAGCAAAACAGAATGAGGTGTTTATAGTCCTAGAAGAAGAGTAGTCCATTTATCCTCTATCCAAACCAAATACCTTATAAAGTGAGATACTAATATAATCAGATAGTAAATAATCACTAGATTACAAACCTCAATTTTCAAATCACATCAACAACAAAATAAATAGTAGAGTAAATTGCACTAACCACCTCTTAAAAATACAAAAAACATTCCTGAATTTTTCCATCCCTGCACACCTCCCTTAATTGTTTAAAAAACATTATACTAACATTCTTTATGCATTACAGTAACCACCCTAATTGTTTGAAAGCATTACACCGTCTACCCCTATAAGGTAGATGTTAATAAGCAGAAGGTGCTTGTGTAATTTCACATAACCTTACGACTGATTAGTGTAATTTATTCTACAAGCACCTCCACCTTTTTAACATTTACAGTAACTTTAGAAGGAGAACAGAACACAAAACTAGAGGAAAGAGAGGATCCAGTAGGTTAGAGTAGAGAGGGAGAATTACAAGGGAAAAGAGGAACAAACAAAGGCAGAGAGAGGGATCATGTATTAGGAAAGGGTCGTGCAGCAATTAGGGTATTTTGATCAAAATGGGTGATACGACCTTGGAGTAACAATCCAAAGTAATTCACCCATGGAACCAATTCAGCATGGCACACAACTCATTAGGGAGCAAAGAAAATAATTGGATCATGCCATTCATTAAGTTGGCAGCAAAAATAGACAACCATGAACTGCAAGATTGCCAAACTCTCTAGTTAACTAATAAACTGTTATGTAATTTTGGATGGAGGAAACAAGTTAACTCTATCTCTCAGCAGATAAACTTGGCTGAACACTTTAAACCCATTAACACATTTTGTATAGAAGAATCAAATTATGATTTCATGTTAATCCACATTTACAATCTCAAACATGCACAAAAGACTGGCATTTAAAAATTAAAATACATTGAATATATATTTGTTTTGTTCTAGAAAAACAAACTGATACCTGCCGGTTATCAGTGACCCTAAGTACCAACTTGCCATCACAATGCCTGTACTTCATGACATACCGTGTCTGCTCCAAATACAATTGAAGAAATTTCATTTTCAGTACGTTTTAATAGAACAAGAAGGACAAGTTGGATAACTTGGACAATCAAGAAACTGAATTATAAAAAATCAATTGAGTATTGCCCAAGTGAATATGAAAACAGAGCAAATATTCCAATTAAAGGCTTTTATAACAGTAAAATAAAACAAAAGTCTGAATGAAGTTTGTCAGGGTTATGTTACTTTAAGAAACGAGAAAACGTTGAAGGTATAGAATTACAGAGTCAGGATCAGCACGAAACAACTGAATGGATTGCTCCACAAATTTGTCCCACTCAGTTATGTAAACCATCGCACCAGACAGATACTTCGAAACAATTTTCTGCCAATTGTCAAGCTCTGGTCAACTAAGTTCACCTGCATATCAATGAGAAAAAAATGAAAATATAAAAAACCGGTGTCACTAAATTGATAACAAAGTGTACATATGATGAAAAATTAGGATCTATAGTCAGCAATTAAATTTCATTATGTCAACAAAACTAAAAAAACAACAAATTCAAATGCATAGTCTCACACCTCCCGAAATTTCACACAAATATTATCAACCGAATGAACCAATCCACATTCTCTGGTAAAAATAGAAACTCATGTTTATAATGAAATAAAAAACTTGTCAGAAAAAACAAATTAGATTTATATTGAAGATATCTCATTCTTATCGATCCTTGATTTGTCTACAACCCTACTTTCTTAGTAAATTATGCAAAGAACAATGCAAGTTACCCTATTAAAAGAGAGGAACATGACAAGAGAAGCCATTCAAGAAGTACCAAGTTCCTTCAGGGATCCAAAACCCACCAATGCCACATTGCATGCCATTTAAGCCTACACTTTGAAAACACACACACACTCACAAGTGACTAGCTAAAAATACAAAACCCACTGTTAAACTGATTTTTGTCACCTGAAATCAGAACAAACTAAGTTTTTCCACTAATGTAGGGGTCAACCTAGGTATCAATCCAAGGACTCAGTACAATTAAAGTTAACTCTTGTATTTTATTTATTTACTACCTATTAACTAATGCAAGGTGGGGAAATAAAAATGAAAGAATGAAATTTATAAAGGAAAAGAGAATTTAAAATCTGTAAACTGTTTAAAAGAAAAAAATGAAATTAATCAAAAGAGAAAATGTCAAAACTAAACTATTCTAAATGAACAACATCCTATATGAAAAGCTATTTAACTGTCACTCATTAAATTGGATCTATTACTATTTACACACAACTGAAACAAAACTTAAGACTGTGTATCATGATCAAAGAATAAAATCTGAAATTGAAAATACAGAAAAATCTAAACTAAAACTATTTTAATTTCCAATCCACAGTAACATAAAAAAATGAAATTAACATGGAAAAGAATTTCTAATCTATGAGAAAGAGTTCCAATTTAAAAAAAATAGAAAACAAGTAACTAGACCTACAGGTTGCAGATAGAATGCTCAAACTAAAATGAAGAACAATTTAACAAGTAACACCTAACTAAGGAGCAGAACAAACTCATTGGTTAAAACCATGAATCAGAAACCTAAAAGCAAAGATTAGTGCAGAATAGTATTCACTTGCAACTCAGGAAGACATCCTGTAAAATCATACCCTCTTGTATACTCTCTGTACCAAACCATAGCAATTGTGAGTCTGATGCAAGCTTTTATTCAATATCAAATGCACAGTCTAGTCTAAATGCACTTAAAACATACAATCTAATTCTAAAAACCTATAAATTTTCAATGAAAACAAACTGCCAGAAACAACTTATCGTGAACAGCAAATGAAATCAAGTAATAAAACCTAAACTATTATCAACCAATCAAAAGAATCCATAAAAGGAATCAGAATTGCATTAAACATTAAACATTGAAGATAAAAGTACATGATACCAGAAATCACCGAAAATCACGGCCTGTCACCCTCGCAACTCAGTGAAATCTAGAATCGAAGAAAAGCGCGATAAACCATGAAAGCGATAAACCTATAACGCAGTGTCTGTCACCCGCCGCTCTCTACTCTATGAAACTAAAGAATTGTCTCTCGCTCTCACTCTCGTGATCTCCAAGTCTCGTGAGTGAAGTCTGTCACCCTTCACACACTCGTTCGTGGAGTCTGTCACCCTCCGCGATTCACTCCCTAGAGCTAAGAATGGCGCCTGTCACCCACCACCCGTGTCTATTTACATAAAGAAAACCCCGGGTCTAAAGAAAAGAGAAAATGAAAAAAAGGAAAAGAGGAAACTTGCTTGTGATGCTTTATTCTTCTCTTCATCATCGGACGGCTACCGTTTATCTGTTTCCTTGCTTTGCTCTGACCGTCGAACCTATCGGCAGCTCCGGTCAGCTCTTCTTCTCCACCGGTCAGTGACGTTTGAAGCACTGGCTAAATGGCTTGAACATTGGGAGCTTTCCTCTCTCACCTTTAGCTTTGCCCTAGCTTTGGGTTCTTTCTTCAAATGAATTGCCAGCAGCGCCAATTCAGTGCATTCCAGCAGCGGTGCAGAAAGCTTCCTCGCGGCCCAGCTTAAGACGGCCCAATTCAGTGGCATCAGCACCAACTTCAAGCGTGGCAGCAGTGGCCCAAATGTTAATCAGCTTCAATTCAAACAGCCCAAAGAGTCCAGGAGCACCACTGCACAAAGAGTATTAATCCAAAATTAAAGAAAAAAGAGAAAATCAAATAAAAAAAAAAATTTTATCAAAAGATTTTCTAAAAACAATTTTAATTTTCTAATTATTTAAAAATTCTACAAAATACACCTAAAAACCTATTTTTAACTAAAATTATACAAAACTAAAGAATTTAAAGAAAAACCTAAATCTAGCCTAATTCTAAACAAGTAAAGACTAAAATAGACTAACATAGACTCCTAAACACCTAAAAGAATGCAAATTTAAGGAGTTATCACCCACTTAATGACATACCGTGTCTGCTCCAAATACAATTGAAGAAGAAATTTCATTTTCAGTACGTTTTAATAGAACAAGAAGGACAAGTTGGATAACTTGGACAATCAAGAAACTAAATTATAAAAAATCAATTGAGTATTGCACAACTGAATATGAAAACAGAGCAAATATACCCATTAAAGGCTTTTATAACAGTAAAATAAAACAAAAGTCTGAATGAAGTTTGTCAGGCTTCTGTTACTTTAAGAAACGAGAAAACGTTGAAGGTATAGAATTACAGAATCAGGATCAGCACGGAACAACTGAATGGATTGCTCCACGAATTTGTCCCACTCAGTAATGTAAACCATCGCACCAGACAGAGACTTCGAAACAATTTTCTGCCAATTGTCAAGCTGTGGTCAACTAAGTTTACTTGCGTGTCAATGAGAAAAAAATGAAAATATAAAAAACCAGTGTCACTAAATTGATAACAAAGTGTACATATGATGAAAAATTAGGATCTATAGTGAGCAATTAAATTTCTTTATCAACAAAACTAAAAAAACAACAAATTCAAATGCATAGTCTCACACCTCCCAAAATTTCACACGAATATTATCAACCGAATGAACCAATCCACATTCTCCGATAAAAAGAAACTCACGTTTATAATAAAATAAAAAACTTGTCAAAAAAAACAAATTAGATTTATATTGAAGGAATATCTCATTCTTATCAATCTTTGATTTGTCTACAACCCTACTTTCTTAGTAAATTATGCAAACAACAATGCAAGTTACCCTATTAAAAGAGAGGAACATCACAAGAGAAGCCATTCAAGAAGTACCAGGTTCGTTGCTTTACTCTGACCGTCGATCCTATCCACGTGGCAGCTCCGGTCAGCTCTTCTTCTCCACCGGTCAGTGACGTTTGGAGCACTGGGTAAATGGCTTGAACATTGGGAGCTTTCCTCTCTCACCTTTAGCATTGCCCTAGCTTTGGGTTCTTTCTTCAAATGAAAACGAGGGGAAGAGACCCATAAGGCAGCTGCTGCTTGTGCGCACCGTTTCACTAAAGTTGCAGACCCAACTTGTGCAATCAACCCAGTCTATGACAGCAGCGCCAATTCAGTGCATTCCAGCAGCGGTGCAGAAAGCTTCCTCGCGGCCCAGCTTAAGACGGCCCAATTCAGTGGCATCTGCACCAACTTCAAGCGTGGCAGCAATGGCCCAAATGTTAATCAGCTTCAATTCAAACAGCCCAAAGAGTCCAGGAGCACCACTGCACAAAGAGTATTAATCCAAAATTAAAGAAAGAAAAGAAAATCAAATAAAAGAAAAGAATATTTATCAAAAGATTTTCTAAAAAAAATATTAATTTCCTAATTATTTAAAAATTCTACAAAATACACCTAAAAACCTATTTTTAACTAAAATTATACAAAACTAAAGAATTTAAAGAAAAACCTAAATCTAGCCTAATTCTAAACAAGTAAAGACTAAAATAGACTAACATAGACTCCTAAACACCTAAAAGAATGCAAATTTAAGGAGTTATCACCCACTTAATTGCATAAAGTAAATATTCACAAAGTGGGGACCTACCACTATCAATAACAGCATGTCATGAAATCCTTCTAACATGACTCTCATTCATTCAACAACGACGTGGCAATAACAATTTAAGAATCAATCGAAATCAAATGATCCATGAAAAGTAAAAGACGTTATCAATTCGAGTCAATTTTGATCCATAGCAAAACAATCAAAATTGATTCAGTGCTTACCTACGAACTACGAGAAACAAAATGAGGCAGTGAAAACCTTTCGATGGAACACTTTGCGTAGTGCCAAAGCCGAAAGCTCGTAGGCACTGCAAGCAAGCCTTTTATACAGTAAAATTGGGTTAGACTTAGATATGCTTAAATGAAAAACCCAATTTCTGTTTCGTTATGTTTTAGAGAGGCGTTTTAACTTCTACATATGATTCTATAACTCTATCATGCCTTAACGAGTTTGACCATGCTTAAAATAGATGTTGAGCAAAACAGGTAGAATTGTAAAAAACGTGGAATTTCAGAGCTTTTAAGTTTGTGTGGATCTTGTTTAAGAGCCAACTTTTGGAACCGCGTTAAGTTTCTTTTTCATTTTGGGCTCTTGTAAACCTATGCCCATAAAACCCACTATCAACAGAGAAAAACACCTGCAATGACCTGACATCACTACATCCTTTTCAAACTCTATTGCAACATGTGTCATCTCTTACCAGGCCCCCAAAATGCATTGCATGAACCACTGCAACCAGAGCTCTTTATTGTGTGTTTGAGGTTGCAGACTCTCTGTTTGGTTACTCTACTTCTGCTGCTCGGCTTGCTTGGTCCATTGATTCTCTACTATGGAAGAAATAAGGATCTCTAGAGCAATTATTATTTCAATTTGGATATCTATTTTAGAGGTCTAGTCTAAGAGTTCAAATGTTGTGTTTTGCTCTTGGAATAGTCACTTGGCACTACTACAGTCATTTTTATGCTGCTTTGTTATTTATGACTTGTGAAATGAGGTTTGTGTGGGATTTAGCCACTGATTTTCATATGCTTATTAGTCTGTGACCTTTGTTATGTCTACATGGAGCAACTTCCTGGATTTGTTGCTCATGAGAAGTCATTTATATGGTATGTAGTCTAGACATCTAGGATTATTTTCATCTGAGGGCTAAAATTTGTTTAAGATTTGGATTGTGTTAGGATATTTACCCTATTTATCATCATTATATTGTGTCAAGGGTTACCCTATTTATCATGATTATATTGTGTCTAGGGTTGCCCTATTTATCATGTACTCTTGTATAAATTTATTCTTATAAATAGAAGATTAAGAGAATGATTAATCAAGCCCTCTAGAATTATTTTACAGATTAATTCTCAAGTGAATTCTATCTTACAAAAGTGCTTTCATTGGCAATAATAGAATTTTATTTTAAATGGTCTTTCCCTATTCCTCTTAATGCTTCAGTTTAATATAATCTAGTAGGTGGTTAGATATCTCAACCATGCCACCATTTGGACGAGTGCAGAGAATGCACAAGCCCTATACATGTTGAACTCAAGTCGACATAGATATAAAAGGGTGCATGGAAGGGACTAACTTCAGACCACCAGGCTTAAAAGGCATAAGAACCAATTCTCCTAAAAGCTTAAGCAACTAGATGTACACCTATAAATGGGTCTGTATCATTAAAAAATTAATGAGACTCGTCATTGAGAGTTGAGATCCCATTATTTTTTAGTGCATTGCATGGTATACAGAATCACATATGATTCTATAACTCTATCATGCCTTAACGAGTTTGACCATGCTTAGAATAGATGTTGAGAAAAACAGGTAGAATTGTAAAAAACGTGGAATTTCAAAGCTTTTAAGTTTGTGTGGATCTTGTTTGAGAGCCAACTTTTGGAACCGCGTTAAGTTTCTTTTTCATTTTGGGCTCTTGTAAACCTATGCCCATAAAACCCACTATCAACAAAGAAAAACACCTTCAATGACCTGACATCACGACATCCTTTTCAAACTCTATTGCAACATGTGTCATCTCTTACTAGGCCCCCAAAATGCATTGCATGAACCACTGCAACCAGAGCTCTTTATTGTGTGCTTGAGGTTGCAGACTCTCTGTTTGGTTTCTCTACTTCTGTTGCTCGGCTTGCTTGGTCCATTGATTCTCTACTATGGAAGAAATAAGAATCTCTAGAGCAATTATGATTTCAATTTGGATTTCTATTTTAGAGGTCTAGTCTAAGAGTTCAAATGTTGTGTTTTGCTCTTGGAATAGTCACTTGGCACTACTACAGTCATTTTTATGTTGCTTTGTTATTTATGACTTGAGAAATGAGCTTTGTGTGGGGTTTAGCCACTGACTTTCATATGCTTATTAGTCTTTGATTATAAATTTAACCTTAATTAAATGTTACATGGGTTTTTCTCTCTTATATTATATGCATTTGTACGAATTTTATATATCTTGTAAAACCTTATGCATCATGTTGTAGTTCCATGGTTTATGATTTTGTATCCCCTTTCCAAGTCTGAATAGAATCCCAAGTTGAATTCCTTGGTGTATTGCTAACATTACTCTAAAATTATCTAAATTATATAATGCTAGAGGAGAAAGGAATAATCAACAAAACATTAACTTAATGTCCAATTAGGCCATTGATCAACCTTAAACTCATATTTCATTCCAAACTATTTGGAAACACAATCAGGCAATGTTCATGACATTGATGGTCGCGAAAAAAAAACAAAAAAACTAATTTAGTCTTAAAGCAAACCGTAATGAGGTGTTTATAGCCCTAGAAGAAGAGTAGTCCATTAATCCTCTATCTAAACAAAACAAGTTATAAAGTGAGATACTAATATAGTCAGAAAGTAAATAGTCACTAGATTACAAACCTCAACTTTCAAATCACATCAACGAAAAAATAAATAGTAGAGTAAATTGCACTAACCACCTCTTAAAAATACAAAAAACATTCCTGAATTTTTCCATCCCTGCACAACTCCCTTAATTGTTTAAAAAACATTATACTAACATTCTTACGCATTACAGTAACAACCCTAATTGTTTGAAAGGATTACACCGTCTACCCCTATAAGGAAGATGTTAATAAGCAGAAGGTGCTTGTGTAATTTCACATAACCTTACGACTGCTTAGTGTAATTTATTCTACAACCACCTCCACCTTTTTAACATTTACAGTAACTTTAGAAGGAGAACAGAACACGAAACAAGAGGAAAGAGAGGATCCAGTAGGTTAAAGTAGAGAGGGATAATTACAAGGGAAGATAGGAAGAAACAAAGGCAGAGAGAGGGATCATGTATTAGGAAAGGGTCGTGCAACAATTAGGGCAATTAGGGTATTTTGATCAAAATGGGTGATACGACCTTGGAGTAACAATCCAAAGTAATTCACCCATGGAAACAATTCAGCATGGCACAAACCTCATTAGGGAGGAAAAAAAGTAATTGGATCATGCCATTCATCAAGTTGGCAGAAAAAATCGACAACCGTGAACTGCAAGATTGCCAAACTCTCTAGTTAACTAACAAACTTTTATGTAATTTTGGATTGAGGAAAGAAGTTAATTGTATCTCTCAGTAGATAAACTTGGCTGAACACATTAAACCCATTAACACATGTTGTATAGAAGAATCATATTATGATTTCATGTCAATCCACATTTACAATCTCAAACATGCATAAAACACTGGCATTTAAAAATTAAAATACATTGAATATATATTTGTTTTGTTCTAGAAAAACAAACCGATATCTACCATTTATCAGTGACCTTAACTACCAACTTGCCATCATAGTGCATGTACTTCATGACATACCACGTATGCTTCAAATACAATTGAAGAAATTTCATTTTCAGTACGTTTTAATAGAACAAGAAGGACAAGTTGGATAACTTGGACAATCAAGAAACTGAATTATAAAAAATCAATTGAGTATTACACAACTGAATATGAAAAGAAAGCAAATATACCAATTAAAAGCTTTTATAACAGTAAAATAAAACAAAATTCTGAATGAAGTTTGTCAGGCTTCTGTTACTTTAAGAAACGCGAAAACGTTGAAGGTATAGAATTACAGAGTCAGGATCAGCACGAAACAATTGAATGGATTGCTCCACAAATTTGTCCTGTAACACCCCGAATTTGGCGTTACAATTTATGTTCCATAAAATACATATAATTTTTTTTTTCTAAATTTAATTTCAACATCAACAAAATATTAAGTTCTTTATTACAACACAAGTCTTCTGAAAATAAAATCCCACACAGTTCATAAACTTTTGAAATTTAAAATTTCCCACAGTTCGGAAATTCAAACACAGATTTATTTTAGAAATTCCCCATGTCTCCTTTTTCCCCCACAGATCTCTCATCTTCTAAGCAAGTCCAGAACCATCTGCTAATTCATCTGAAATAGTTTCTGCTCCCGTATAATATCACACATTATACGATCATTGCATTCACATGCACAAACACAAACAGTAGGGTGAGCTAACCGATTCAAGAAATATACATCATCCACAATCTTACTAACATCACAAGTGTGGCAATCAGTCAAATACATGCATCTCAAACATACTCAAAAACCAACTATTACACTGATACTTCATAATATTTCTCCAGTCAAAATCATCAGTCGATTCACTAGAGTCAATACAACATATTATTAATCTGCCTACTTACCAAAGCACAGCAGTCAACAATCCTTCTGTCTACTTACCAAAGTAGTATAACCATGATATACTGATTACTTACCAAAGTAATCTAACAAGGTGATTTTTATTATCTACTTACCAAAGTAGTACAACAAGATGATATTGTCTACTTACCAAAGTAGCACAATAAGGTAATATTGTCTACTTACCAAAGTAGTACAATGAGGTGATATTGTCTACTTAACAAAGTAGCACAATAAGGTGATATTGTCTACTTACCAAAGTAGCACAAGAAGGTAATATTCAGCCTACTTACCAAAGTAGTATGGTTTATGTTAAATTCACCTCTCATTTTCCCACCTACTTACCAAAGTAGTGTTCGGCTTCAAACCTTTCCCCTCTCGACTTACCAAAGTTGTAGGAAAATAAATAAAAATTCAGATTTACAATTATGGCAATAATGCCTATACTACCCATCCAAATTTACCATCAACTTATTTACAATTCATGACTTAACTCAAATAATTATGACAACTCAGAATGTTCAATATAATTAAATTTTATAATATAGAATATATTATATTACTCATCCTCCAATCTCCAAAATACAACTACACATACAATTTAAGGATATAATATCCAAGTTTTTTTTTTTTACTCAATGCAAATAAATTTACTATTTCGTGAATAGATTTTTCTTCACTCATATCATTAATTACAGATCTGAACCAATCAAACTAATAATCAGCATGTTTAACTCATATGGTAAAATTTTCAGTCCAATCCAACGGTTAATGAGGCGGAAATCATAATTTTTGTATAAATGATCCAAAAGCATAAATTAAGCAATATTGAGATCCCTGAGAAGATACGAAATTAATATCTCTAAATCTGTAACTCCGATCTAAAATCCGAACGGTCGAAGTATGCCACTATCTCTTAGGAACAACATACTAAAAGTTCAGATTAATCTAACGGTTATCTAAGTAGATATGGAGATTTTACCGAGGTAACTCAGAGACAGAAATTTAAGTGGTTCTCGGTTAAACTCAAAATGCGGAATGAATTCCTCTAAGCACAGACATCTAATTCCAAATTTGAACGGTCAAGATCACTTAATATGTCTTATGAACTACATACTAAAGTTTGCGCTCAATCTAACGGTAGATGAAATATATATGAAATTTGTACCATGATAGCTTAAGAACAACAATACAGTGTTCATCCGATTGTTTCACACTTTCGAAATTTCTTTCTCTAAACATAGACCTTCAATTACAAATCCGATCGGTCAAATTGTATTAATATGTCCTAAGAATCATATATCAAATTTTGAGGTTGATCTAACGATTAAATAGGTCAAAATCTATATTTTTACCGAGACAACTTAGTAACAGAACTACAGGGTAACTAATTTACTCAAAATTGCAGTATTTATTTCTCCTTCTATTTTCAAATCCGAACGGTCAAAGTTTAGTAATAGGTCTTAGGATTCACATACTAAAATTTTAGCTAAATCCAACGGTGAAAACAATTAATAGAAATTTTTCACCACAGTAACTCGAAAATAAGAAATTATAATCATGAAAACCAAATTTTGTTAGCAAAAATCAAAGATGAAGTTTTGATGATGAACAGATTTGCACAAGTCAAGATCCATAAAGACAAATTGAAGATCTCTGTATTTTATAAAGCTTTTATAATAATCAAAGTTGATGTAATAGTGCTCAAATATCTATTAGGGTTGATTCTTGTAATTTATATTTGATTTATTTAGCTAATTGATTATTCCTGAGAATAATCAATTAACACTAGCCGTTGGGGGTTTCAGATTTGAAAAACTAGCCGTTGGGGGTTTCAGATTTGAAAAACTAGCCGTTGTACTCATTATTAATCGATTAATATTTATGTTAATCGATTAAATGCGTTAGATGGCCCGTTTTCGAAGAATGGAAGGGTATTAGGCTGAGTCTATAAAATGGCTCACTCTTTATCTCAAAAATAACTCTTCCCTTGTGCTCTAGTACTCTGAACTCTTTTGAGAACTCTGTGAATTTGCTGAAGCTAAGGAAACTCTTGTCTGCAAAGTCCTGAAGTGGTACTGCGGTGACAGAGGAATAGCTTGATCATCCTTGGTGTGTCTGAGGAAGTGTCTGGAAGAGAATCATCCTTCGTGAAGCATTCGAAGGAGGTGATCATCCTTTGTGAAGATTCAAAGGAGGTGTAAGTTCATCTCTTGTGGTTTCAAGAGAGGTGGTAATTTCTAAACTGTTACAAATTGTTTTTCTGTGTGACTAATATTTGTAACTGTTTTGTGATAGTGAAAAAGGTTTATCTTGTTTGAGATAAGCGACTGGACGTAGGATCCTAGTGATCTGAACCAGGATAAAATCACCTGTGCAATTTTTCTCTTTCCCTTACTCTGTCATTTATATTTAATCATTCGCCCAGTAAGTAAAATTAAGAGAAAAATATTAAAAAGGCATAATAAAAGAATATAACCAATTCACCCCCCCTCTTGGTTTGTTACCACGCTAATAATTCCGCTGCAGCGATTCTAACAAATTTTACACAAGTCAATATATAACTACTGTCAACACCCAATTTCGTCCGGATTTACTAGATAAATTTATTTTATCGTAAAAAGAAAAATAAAAAAAATATCTGTATATAAAAAGAAAAAAATAACAAATAAACAAATAAATAGATAAATAAACAAGGGAAGAAGAAAATATAATAAATAAAATAAAAAATAACAAAAAAAAAAGAAAAACGTTCGTCCTCCATTGAGCGCGTTCGGTTCCATCCTCTACATGAAATCGATCGTCCTTTACCATGCGTCTCAGTGACGCTCGCCCGCTTGTGCTCAACCGTTCGGTCATTCAGTTTGATAGGACGTTCGTTAGTTCTCAGCCTCAACCGATCGCTCATCCTCAATTGTTCAGTATTTCGATCTCACCTTAAACGTTCGGCCATCCATGAGGCATTCACTAGTCGACCGTTCGGCCACTCGGTCCTTTAGGACGCTCGTCCTTCGTTTCAACCGTTCGGTCATCATCAAGCTTTCCACACACTACCGCTCGTCCAGCGAAGAGGACGCTCGTCCAGCGAGGCAGAAGAGGACGCTCGTCCAGCGAAGCGAACGCCCAGTCAGGCAGAAGAGGACGCTCGTCCAACGAAGCGAACGCCCAGTCAGGCAGAAGAGGACGCTCGTCCAACGAAGCGAACGCTCGTCCATAACCGCTCGTCCACAAATCACATACACAGTCAGAAAAAACGTTAGATTTATAACGGCGTTAAGTGGGTAGGATTCAATTGATACAAATTTCAAAACATAGGTATCAAATGCCTACATTTTTAAAACCGGGTACTAAACAGCAAATTACCTCTGAACATGGGGACTAAGTAGGTAATTAAGCCTTTTTATAAATAAGTAATTTAAAGTTTTTTTTTTATTTCAATTCATTTTAAAACGTAACAATATTTATAAACAGTTTTTTTGAAAAAGTTTGAATTAAATTTCTTATATCAAATGTCAATTTTTTTTCAATTTTGTTATTCTTCTTACTATGACTCGTTTTTTATGTATTAAAATACAATAAAAAAATAAGAATTTAGAAATAAAGAAAATAACAATCAAATGACCCATTTGCTTTTTAAGATATTTTATTTGACAAGACGTTTAAATTGTTTATGTAAAACTATTTTACTTTAACATAATTTGTTGATTGTATTATAATGGTATCTTTCACAATTTCAGTTTATAATTTTAAAGAATAAGATTAAGAATCTGCATGTCCTAAACCAACAGAAGTATTAGAACCATTTAAATTTTATTAAAAAATCTTGAATTTTTTTTAATTCAGATAAGTAACTATTAATTCAGATAAGTATTTAAATTTTTTGGTTTATATACACGCTTTAGCCCTATAAGAGCAATTGTAATTTTATATGATCAATTATTTTCTTAATTTTAATACCACTCCGTAACGAGATTCATGCCCATGCACTAACATAGAAGCGGTGAACTAATTTCATACGGAAAAATAAGTAACGCATAAAAGGTTTACGTTGCAAAGTTACGTTAGAATGATGTCTTGAACAATGATTGAGTAAAACCGTCATGGGTTTGTGGTGGTCAAAGAATGATTGAATAAGGGTAAGATGGAATTTATAGTTTTATAACGGTGCAGGAAAAAAAAAAGGTGTTGGAAGCAGCAGTCAATCCCATACCATACCAATAACGTGTAATCTATGGGATCTAAAATTCCATATTTCTTGGGGGATAGCATCCAATATTCACTCCCAGTGACTATGAACTATGAATCCTGCAAGTTGGCCTTAGCCTGTTGTAGCTTCAACAATTTGGCCACCAATCTCATTTAGACAGAAGCACACAACAATATTTTGTAATTGCTAAGTTAGTAAGGAAATTCTAGTTTGATGATGAACTGCTGACACGGTGGTTTGGCTGCACCATTGGATAGATGTAAAAGGATTCAATAACGGTAACGATGCACAGTAAATCTTGGTGGCATAACTAAATTCTGTAATACTCAAGACTTCCAAAAGATCAGAAATTCAGACTTCAAAACTTCAATATACAACCACTTTCATCATAGAATCTGAAGGAGTAATAATTAGATCGGGAAAAGTATAACTGTTCAAATTCTTAGAAAGTCCTCTGACTCAAAACCATCATGTCTCGCAAAGAGCAAGTTATTGCTTCCTTCCTCTTCCTTTCTTGCTTGGTTGAGCATCCATTTGCTCTTTTCCAGTGACTTCTGATAGATCAACTGCAGAATTACAAGTGATGGAGAATGTAGAAAGAAATCTCAGCACCAGACAAGAAAAACACAATCAATGTAAACCATAAAGGAATATTGCACTGAGTGGTTTCGTATTCTCAAAAGAATCTGTCTTTGACCAGTTTTATAGATAACACGAATGTTGCACAGAAGTCTTTTTAGTTAAAGCATCATCACATTAACAGCTTAGAGTAAGACATACCATCAGGACCACGGGCCATCAAAGCAAAGAACATATTGTTCAGTTTTTCCATCTTCTTAGCCTCCTGTGCTTGGTCTGTCTTGTACTTTAGACACTGTAAAAAGTACAACAATTGACAATTAGAAATTAAGATTACGAGGCTAATAATGTAAGAGGCAGTCAATCATAAAACAATGGAAAATGATGCTAATTGCTAGGAATATAATTATTACAAATCATTGAATAACAGATTTTGTTCTGCTAATTAAAATGAGAGCTCATACGCGGCTAAATTAAATTTTCACCACCAACAATCATGAGAATTTTATTAGTATATTATTTTCTTTGTCAGAATAATTATAATGTTAGAGTCATTATTAAGTCTAAGAAGGGAGTAGTGTGTTGGGAGCTGCTTCCTGTTGTACCTAGTTATGTCCCTAGGTATCTAGTAAACTTTTTTGATCTTTCATCTTCCCATTATATCAGATTTCTATCATTATAAATAGAAGATGATTAGAGGGGTCTTTCAAGCCCTCAAAAATATATTTCCTCTCCGTTTTAATCTTAAACTTCTTTTAAAAAACATTATACTAACATTCTTTATGCATTACAGTAACCACCCTAATTGTTTGAAAGCATTACACCGTCTACCCCTATAAGGAAGATGTTAATAAGCAGAAGGTGCTTGTGTAATTTCACATAACATTACACTGATTAGTTTAATTTATTCTACAAGCACCTCCACCTTTTTAACATTTACAATAACTTTAGAAGGAGAACAGAACACGAAACAAGAGGAAAGAGAGGATCCAGTAGGTTAGAGTAGAGAGGGAGAATTTCAAGGGAAGAGAGGAACAAACAAAGGCAGAGAGAGGGATCATGTATTAGGAAAGGTTCGTGCAGCAATTAGGGCAGGTAGGGTATTTTGATCAAAATGGGTGATACGACCTTGGAGTAACAATCCAAAGTAATTCACCCATGGAATCAATTTAGCATGGCACACAACTCATTAGGGAGGAAAAAAAAATAATTGGATCATGCCATTCATCAAGTTCGCAGAAAAAATAGACAACCATGAACTGCAAGATTGCCAAACTCTCTAGTTAACTAATGAACTGTTATGTAATTTTGGATTGAGGAAACAAGTTAACTCTATCTCTCAGCAGATAAACTTGGCTGAACACTTTAAACCCATCAAGACATTTTGTATAGAAGAATCAGATGATGATTTCATGTCAATCCACATTTACAATCTCAAACATGCACAAAAGACTGACATTTAAAAATTAAAATACATTGAATATATATTTGTTTTGTTCTAGAAAAACAAACTGATACCTACCGGTTATCAGTGACCTTAAGTACCAACTTGCCATCACAGTGCCTGTACTTCATGACATACCGTGTCTGTTCCAAAAACAATTGAAGAAGAAATTTCATTTTCAGTACGTTTTAATAGAACAAGAAGGACAAGTTCGATAACTTGGACAATCAAGAAACTGAATTATAAAAAATTAATTGAATATTGCACAACTGAATATGAAAACAGAGAAAATATACCAATTAAAAGCTTTTATAACAGTAAAATAAAACAAAAGTCTGAATGAAGTTTGTCAGGCTTCTACTTTAAGAAACGAGAAAAATTGTAGGTATAGAATTACAGAATCAGGATCAGCACGGAACAACTGAATGGATTGCTCCACGAATTTGTCCCACTCAGTAATGTAAACCATCGCACCAGACAGAGACTTCGAAACAATTTTCTGCCAATTGTCAAGCTGTGGTCAACTAAGTTTACCTGCGTGTCAATGAGAAAAAAATGAAAATATAAAAAACCAGTGTCACTAAATTGATAACAAAGTGTACATATGATGAAAAATTAGGATCTATAGTGAGCAATTAAATTTCTTTATCAACAAAACTAAAAAAACAACAAATTCAAAAGCATAGTCTCACACCTCCCAAAATTTCACACGAATATTATCAACCGAATGAACCAATCCACATTCTCCGACAAAAAGAAACTCACGTTTATAATAAAATAAAAAACTTGTCAAAAAAAACAAATTAGAATTATATTGAAGGAATATCTCATTCTTATCCATCTTTGATTTGTCTACAACCCTACTTTCTTAGTAAATTATGCAAACAACAATGCAAGTTACCCTATTAAAAGAGAGGAACATCACAAGAGAAGCCATTCAAGAAGTACCAGGTTCGTTGCTTTACTCTGACCGTCGATCCTATCCACGTGGCAGCTCCGGTCAGCTCTTCTTCTCCACCGGTCAGTGACGATTGGAGCACTGGGTAAATGGCTTGAACATTGGGAGCTTTCCTCTCTCACCTTTAGCATTGCCCTAGCTTTGGGTTCTTTCTTCAAATGAAAACGAGGGGAAGAGACCCATAAGGCAGCTGCTGCTTGTGCGCACCGTTTCACTAAAGTTGCAGACCCAACTTGTGCAATCAACCCAGTCTATGACAGCAGCGCCAATTCAGTGAATTCCAGCAGCGGTGCAGAAAGCTTCCTCGCGGCCCAGCTTAAGACGGCCCAATTCAGTGGCATCAGCACCAACTTCAAGCGTGGCAGCAGTGGCCCAAATGTTAATCAGCTTCAATTCAAACAGCCCAAAGAGTCCAGGAGCACCACTGCACAAAGAGTATTAATCCAAAATTAAAGAAAGAAAAGAAAATCAAATAAAAGAAAAGAATATTTATCAAAAAAATTTCTAAAAAAAATATTAATTTCCTAATTATTTAAAAATTCTACAAAATACACCTAAAAACCTATTTTTAACTAAAATTATACAAAACTAAAGAATTTAAAGAAAAACCTAAATCTAGCCTAATTCTAAACAAGTAAAGACTAAAATAGACTAACATAGACTCCTAAACACCTAAAAGAATGCAAATTTAAGGAGTTATCACCCACTTAATTGCATAAAGTAAATATTCACAAAGTGGGGACCTACCACTGTCAATAACAGCATGTCATGAAATCCTTCTAACATGACTCTCATTCATTCAACAATGACGTGGCAATAACAATTTAAGAATCAATGGAAATCAAATGATCCATGAAAAGTAAAAGACGTTATCAATTCGAGTCAATTTTGATCCATAGCAAAACAATCAAAATCGATTCAGTGCTTACCTACGAACTACAAGAAACAAAATGAGGCAGTGAAAACCTTTCGATGGAACACTTTGCGTAGTGCCAAAGCCGAAAGCTCGTAGGCACTGCAAGCAAGCCTTTTATACAGTAAAATTGGGTTAGACTTAGATATGCTTAAATGAAAAACCCGATTTCTATTTCGTTATGTTTTAGAGAGGCGTTTTAACTTCTACATATGATTCTATAACTCTATCATGCCTTAACGAGTTTGACCATGCTTAGAATAGATGTTGAGAAAAACAGGTAGAATTGTAAAAAACGTGGAATTTCAGAGCTTTTAAGTTTGTGTGGATCTTGTTTGAGAGCCAACTTTTGGAACCGCGTTAAGTTTCTTTTTCATTTTGGGCTCTTGTAAACCTATGCCCATAAAACCCACTATCAACAGAGAAAAACACCTTCAATGACCTGACATCACTACATCCTTTTCAAACTCTATTGCAACATGTGTCATCTCTTACTAGGCCCCCAAAATGCATTGGATGAACCACTGCAACCAGAGCTCTTTATTGTGTGTTTGAGGTTGCAGACTCTCTGTTTGGTTACTCTACTTCTGCTGCTCGGCTTGCTTGGTCCATTGATTCTCTACTGTGGAAGAAATAAGGATCTCTAGAGCAATTATTATTTCAATTTGGATATCTATTTTAGAGGTCTAGTCTAAGAGTTCAAATGTTGTGTTTTGCTCTTGGAATAGTCACTTGGCACTACTACAGTCATTTTTATGCTGCTTTGTTATTTATGACTTGTGAAATGAGGTTTGTGTGGGATTTAGCCACTGATTTTCATATGCTTATTAGTCTGTGACCTTTGTTATGTCTACATGGAGCAACTTCCTGGATTTGTTGCTCATGAGAAGTCATTTATATGGTATGTAGTCTAGACATCTAGGATTATTTTCATCTGAGGGCTAAAATTTGTTTAAGATTTGGATTGTGTTAGGATATTTACCCTATTTATCATCATTATATTGTGTCAAGGGTTACCCTATTTATCATGATTATATTGTGTCTAGGGTTGCCCTATTTATCATGTACTCTTGTATAAATTTATTCTTATAAATAGAAGATTAAGAGAATGATTAATCAAGCCCTCTAGAATTATTTTACAGATTAATTCTCAAGTGATTGCTATCTTACAAAAGTGCTTTCATTGGCAATAATAGAATTTTATTTTAAATGGTCTTTCCCTATTCCTCTTAATGCTTCAGTTTAATATAATCTAGTAGGTTCAAGGATTCCTTGATACCACTTTCATTTAGGCCCCATCAAAGAACATGTTGAACTCCATAAAACAATGTTCTTTCCACTCTAATGAATCTCCTCACAATTTCATCAATATCCAAGCTATAATTGGATTGGTGGTCTCAATTACTTGAAGGTTTTGAATGGTTAGATATCTCAACCATGCCACCATTTGGACGAGTGCAGAGAATGCACAAGCCCTATACATGTTGAACTCAAGTCGACATAGATATAAAAGGGTGCATGGAAGGGACTAACTTCAGACCACCAGGCTTAAAAGGCATAAGAACCAATTCTCCTAAAAGCTTAAGCAACTAGATGTACACCTATAAATGGGTTTGTATCATTAAAAAATTAATGAGACTCGTCATTGAGAGTTGAGATCCCATTATTTTTACCCAATAGTAGAGTGTAATGGAAATAATTTGTTAGTGCATTGCATGGTATACAGAATCACATATGATTCTATAACTCTATCATGCCTTAACGAGTTTGACCATGCTTAGAATAGATGTTGAGAAAAACAGGTAGAATTGTAAAAAACGTGGAATTTCAGAGCTTTTAAGTTTGTGTGGATCTTGTTTGAGAGCCAACTTTTGGAACCGCGTTAAGTTTCTTTTTCATTTTGGGCTCTTGTAAACCTATGCCCATAAAACCCACTATCAACAGAGAAAAACACCTTCAATGACCTGACATCACTACATCTTTTTCAAACTCTATTGCAACATGTGTCATCTCTTACTAGGCCCCCAAAATGCATTGCATGAACCACTGCAACCAGAGCTCTTTATTGTGTGCTTGAGGTTGCAGACTCTCTGTTTGGTTTCTCTACTTCTGTTGCTCGGCTTGCTTGGTCCATTGATTCTCTACTATGGAAGAAATAAGAATCTCTAGAGCAATTATGATTTCAATTTGGATTTCTATTTTAGAGATCTAGTCTAAGAGTTCAAATGTTGTGTTTTGCTCTTGGAATAGTCACTTGGCACTACTACAGTCATTTTTATGCTGCTTTGTTATTTATGACTTGAGAAATGAGCTTTGTGTGGGGTTTAGCCACTGACTTTCATATGCTTATTAGTCTTTGATTATAAATTTAACCTTAATTAAATGTTACATGGGTTTTTCTCTCTTATATTATATGCATTTGTACAAATTTTATATATCTTGTAAAACCTTATGCATCATGTTGTAGTTCCATGGTTTATGATTTTGTATCCCCTTTCCAAGTCTGAATAGAATCCCAAGTTGAATTCCTTGGTGTATTGCTAACATTACTCTAAAATTATCTAAATTATATAATGCTAGAGGAGAAAGGAACAATCAACAAAACATTAACTTAATGTCCAATTAGGCCATTTATCAACCTTAAACTCATATTTCATTCCAAACTATTTGGAAACACAATCAGGCAATGTTCATGACATTGATGGTCGCGAAAAAAAAACAAAAAAACTAATTTAGTCTTAAAGCAAACCGTAATGAGGTGTTTATAGCCCTAGAAGAAGAGTAGTCCATTAATCCTCTATCTAAACAAAACAAGTTATAAAGTGAGAAACTAATATAGTCAGAAAGTAAATAGTCACTAGATTACAAACCTCAACTTTCAAATCACATCAACGAAAAAATAAATAGTAGAGTAAATTGCACTAACCACATCTTAAAAATACAAAAAACATTCCTGAATTTTTCCATCCCTGCACAACTCCCTTGATTGTTTAAAAAACATTATACTAAAATTCTTTATGCATTACAATAACAACCCTAATTGTTTGAAAGGATTACACCGTCTACCCCTATAAGGAAGATGTTAATAAGTAGAAGGTGCTTGTGTAATTTATCATAACCTTATGACTGCTTAGTGTAATTTATTCTACAACCACCTCCACCTTTTTAACATTTACAGTAACTTTAGAAGGAGAACAGAACACGAAACAAGAGGAAAGAGAGGATCCAGTAGGTTAAAGTAGAGAGGGATAATTACAAGGGAAGATAGGAAGAAACAAAGGCAGAGAGAGGGATCATGTATTAGGAAAGGGTCGTGCAACAATTAGGGCAATTAGGGTATTTTGATCAAAATGGGTGATACGACCTTGGAGTAACAATCCAAAGTAATTCACCCATGGAAACAATTCAGCATGGCACAAACCTCATTAGGGAGGAAAAAAAATAATTGGATCATGCCATTCATCATGTTCGCAGAAAAAATCGACAACCGTGAACTGCAAGATTGCCAAACTCTCTAGTTAACTAACAAACTTTTATGTAATTTTGGATTGAGGAAAGAAGTTAATTGTATCTCTCAGTAGATAAACTTGGTTGAACACATTAAACCCATTAACACATGTTGTATAGAAGAATCAGATTATGATTTCATGTCAATCCACATTTACAATCTCAAACATGCATAAAACACTGGCATTTAAAAATTAAAATACATTGAATATATATTTGTTTTGTTCTAGAAAAACAAACTGATATCTACCGTTTATCAGTGACCTTAACTACCAACTTGCCATCATAGTGCCTGTACTTCATGACATACCACGTATGCTTCAAATACAATTGAAGAAATTTCATTTTCAGTACGTTTTAATAGAACAAGAAGGACAAGTTGGATAACTTGGACAATCAAGAAACTAAATTATAAAAAATCAATTGAGTATTGCACAACTGAATATGAAAACAGAGCAAATATACCCATTAAAGGCTTTTATAACAGTAAAATAAAACAAAAGTCTGAATGAAGTTTGTCAGGCTTCTGTTACTTTAAGAAAGGAGAAAACGTTGAAGGTATAGAATTACAGAATCAGGATCAGCACGGAACAACTGAATGGATTGCTCCACAAATTTGTCCCACTCAATTATGTAAACCATCGCACCAGACAGAGACTTCGAAACAATTTTCTGCCAATTGTCAAGCTCTGGTCAACTAAGTTCACTTGCATGTCAATGAGAAAAAAATGAAAATATAAAAAATCAGTGTCACTAAATTGATAACAAAGTGTACATATGATGAAAAATTAGGATCTATAGTGAGCAATTAAATTTCTTTATCAACAAAACTAAAAAAACAACAAATTCAAATGCATAGTCTCACACCTTCCGAAATTTCACACGAATATTATCAACCGAATGAACCAATCCACATTCTCCGACAAAAAGAAACTCACGTTTATAATAAAATAAAAAACTTGTCAAAAAAAACAAATTAGATTTATATTGAAGGAATATCTCATTCTTATCGATCTTTGATTTGTCTACAACCCTACTTTCTTAGAAAATTATGCAAACAACAATGCAAGTTACCCTATTAAAAGAGAGGAACATCACAAGAGAAGCCATTCAAGAAGTACCAGGTTCCTTCAAGGATCCAAAACCCACCAATGCCACATTGCAAGCCATTTAAGCCTACACTTTGAACACACACACTCACAAGTGACTAGCTAAAAAAAAGAAAACTCACTTAATTGCATAGAGTAAATACCCACATAAGTGGGGACCTACAACTATCAATAACAGCATGTCATGAAATCCTCAGTACATGACATCCAAAACAAAAATGGAAAAATCCTTCTAACATCACTCTCATCATTCAACAACGACGTGACAATAACCATTTAAGAATCAATCCAAATCAAATGATCCATGAAAAGTAAAACATATTATCAATTTGAGTCAATTTTGATCCATAGAAGAAAAATGAAAATCGATTCAGTGTTTACCGCGAACTACGAGAAACAAAATGAGGCAGTGAAAACCCTTCGATGGGAGCACTTCGAGCGTTTTCTATTCAATCCGAAAGAGCCTCAATAGTGGCAAAGCCGAAAGCTCGTAGGCACTGCAAGCAAGCCTTTTAAACAATAAAATTGGGTTAGACTTAGATCTGCTTAAAGGAAAAACTCAGTTTTTTTCGTCATGTTTTAGAGAGGCGTTTTAACTTCTGCAAATAGGAAAAATAAAATACACAGATATCCCCAAAAGTTTACCTTTTTCTTTTTTTACAAATAAGGACTTTAAATTTTAATTAATTAATGCTGAACGAAAGCTTATCACATTTGTAAATGTATACCTGGAACTTTAATTTTAGTCCAAGATCCTTAAAGATTATCATTTTTATAAAGGCTTAATTACCTACTTAGTCCCCATGTTCGGAGGTAATTTGCTGTTTAGTACCCGGTTTTAAAAATGTAGGCATTTGATACCTATGTTTTGAAATTTGTATCAATTGAATCCTACCCACTTAACGCCGTTATAAATCTAACGTTTTTCTGACTGTGTATGTGATTTGTGGACGAGCGTTTGTGGACGAGCGACGAGGACGCTCGTCCAGCGAAGAGGACGCTCGTCCAGCGAGGCAGAAGAGGACGCTCGTCCAGCGAAGCGAACGCCCAGTCAGGCAGAAGAGGACGCTCGTCCAACGAAGCGAACGCCCAGTCAGGCAGAAGAGGACGCTCGTCCAACGAAGCGAACGCTCGTCCATAACCGCTCGTCCACAAATCACATACACAGTCAGAAAAAACGTTAGATTTATAACGGCGTTAAGTGGGTAGGATTCAATTGATACAAATTTCAAAACATAGGTATCAAATGCCTACATTTTTAAAACCGGGTACTAAACAGCAAATTACCTCTGAACATGGGGACTAAGTAGGTAATTAAGCCTTTTTATAAATAAGTAATTTAAAGTTTTTTTTTTATTTCAATTCATTCTAAAAACGTAACAATATTTATAAACAGTTTTTTTGAAAAAGTTTGAATTAAATTTCTTATATCAAATGTCAATTTTTTTTCAATTTTGTTATTCTTCTTACTATGACTCGTTTTTTATGTATTAAAATACAATAAAAAAATAAGAATTTAGAAATAAAGAAAATAACAATCAAATGACCTATTTGCTTTTTAAGATATTTTATTTGACAAGACGTTTAAATTGTTTATGTAAAACTATTTTACTTTAACATAATTTGTTGATTGTATTATAATGGTATCTTTCACAATTTCAGTTTATAATTTTAAAGAATAAGATTAAGAATCTGCATGTCCTAAACCAACAGAAGTATTAGAACCATTTAAATTTTATTAAAAAATCTTGAATTTTTTTTAATTCAGATAAGTAACTATTAATTCAGATAAGTATTTAAATTTTTTGGTTTATATACACGCTTTAGCCCTATAAGAGCAATTGTAATTTTATATTATCAATTATTTTCTTAATTTTAATTACCACTCCGTAACGAGATTCATGCCCATGCACTAACATAGAAGCGGTGAACTAATTTCATACGGAAAAATAAGTAACGCATAAAAGGTTTACGTTGCAAAGTTACGTTAGAATGATGTCTTGAACAATGATTGAGTAAAACCGTCATGGGTTTGTGGTGGTCAAAGAATGATTGAATAAGGGTAAGATGGAATTTATAGTTTTATAACGGTGCAGGAAAAAAAAAAGGTGTTGGAAGCAGCAGTCAATCCCATACCATACCAATAACGTGTAATCTATGGGATCTAAAATTCCATATTTCTTGGGGGATAGCATCCAATATTCACTCCCAGTGACTATGAACTATGAATCCTGCAAGTTGGCCTTAGCCTGTTGTAGCTTCAACAATTTGGCCACCAATCTCATTTAGACAGAAGCACACAACAATATTTTGTAATTGCTAAGTTAGTAAGGAAATTCTAGTTTGATGATGAACTGCTGACACGGTGGTTTGGCTGCACCATTGGATAGATGTAAAAGGATTCAATAACGGTAACGATGCACAGTAAATCTTGGTGGCATAACTAAATTCTGTAATACTCAAGACTTCCAAAAGATCAGCAAAAGATCAGAAATTCAGACTTCAAAACTTCAATATACAACCACTTTCATCATAGAATCTTAAGAAGTAATAATTAGATCGGGAAAAGTATAACTGTTCAAATTCTTAGAAAGTCCTCTGACTCAAAACCATCATGTCTCGCAAAGAGCAAGTTATTGCTTCCTTCCTCTTCCTTTCTTGCTTGGTTGAGCATCCATTTGCTCTTTTCCAGTGACTTCTGATAGATCAACTGCAGAATTACAAGTGATGGAGAATGTAGAAAGAAATCTCAGCACCAGACAAGAAAAACACAATCAATGTAAACCATAAAGGAATATTGCACTGAGTGGTTTCGTATTCTCAAAAGAATCTGTCTTTGACCAGTTTTATAGATAACACGAATGTTGCACAGAAGTCTTTTTAGTTAAAGCATCATCACATTAACAGCTTAGAGTAAGACATACCATCAGGACCACGGGCCATCAAAGCAAAGAACATATTGTTCAGTTTTTCCATCTTCTTAGCCTCCTGTGCTTGGTCTGTCTTGTACTTTAGACACTGTAAAAAGTACAACAATTGACAATTAGAAATTAAGATTACGAGGCTAATAATGTAAGAGGCAGTCAATCATAAAACAATGGAAAATGATGCTAATTGCTAGGAATATAATTATTACAAATCATTGAATAACAGATTTTGTTCTGCTAATTAAAATGAGAGCTCATACGCGGCTAAATTAAATTTTCACCACCAACAATCATGAGAATTTTATTAGTATATTATTTTCTTTGTCAGAATAATTATAATGTTAGAGTCATTATTAAGTCTAAGAAGGGAGTAGTGTGTTGGGAGCTGCTTCCTGTTGTACCTAGTTATGTCCCTAGGTATCTAGTAAACTTTTTTGATCTTTCATCTTCCCATTATATCAGATTTCTATCATTATAAATAGAAGATGATTAGAGGGGTCTTTCAAGCCCTCAAAAATATATTTCCTCTCTGTTTTAATCTTAAGCTTCTTTTATGCATATTATATTCTTCTTTAGAGAATCTGATAGAATAATTTTATTGGCAGAGTTATATACCACCCGAATTAAAAGGGCAACCCAACTGAAACATTAATGGGTAACTTCACGTGTATTGCCGTAGTTAAAGAAGTATGGAGTTACTTAAGATTAAAAACAGAGAAAACACTTTTGGAGGGCTTAAAGGACCCTCTTATGGTCTTCTATTTATAACAATAAAGAGCTGATACACTAGGGAGATGAAAAAATCAAAGGACTGTACTTGACTGCTAGGAACAGAACTAGGTATAGTTGGAAGAGACTTCCCAACACACTACTCCCTACTTTAGACTTAGTGATTACACTAGCATACACAGATTTAATTATTATTCCAACAAAATTGATATTATATAATCAACATAATCTAGATTATATATGTATTATTAGGAATGTTTTTATTTATTTCCATATCACATATTTATTTTCAGAGGATATCAAATTTCATCTATTCATTGCATTCATTCCTTTTTCTAGATAGATATAATTGAAACACCCACGTTGCTTCATAAACACGGTCTCAGCTCAATGTTTCTTTCTTTTCTAAAGTTTATCATAAGATCTTGTTTTTCGGAAATGTGTCCGGTAGACCCATTTGTCTTTGAAGGTGTACCAGAGGTGCCGGATGCCGTACGGAAGGACGCCCACATAGACGGCGCCATATGTACCGATAGAGGACGTCTACCCAAAGTAGAACGTCCGCCCAAGAGCTGGACGTCCGCCCAAAGAGTGGACGACCGCCCAAGAAGTGGACGTCCGCCAAACAGTCTGGACCGAGCGTCCTTAGGAACCGGACGTCCGTCCAAGGACGTCCGTCATCCGCCAGTCCGCCCAATAATCTGATATGCGTTCACGAGCTGGGCGTCCGCCCTAGGAGTGGACGACCGCCCAAGAGTTGGACGTCCGCCCAAAGAGTGGACGTCCGCCCAAGAGTGGACAACCGCCCAAGAGTTGGATGTCCGCCCAAGGAGTGGACGACCGCCCAAGGAGTGGACGACCGCCCAAGAGCTGGACGTCCGCCCAAGGATTGGACGTCCGCCCGAGAGCAGGACGCCCACCTAGGGTAACATCCCTGACCGTCCATCATTCCCAACCGACGCACGTTGCTGATTACACGGTTAAATGCTAATGACACATTAAAGTCCTTAACGAAGATTAAGGTATTATTGGGCCGTCCCAAGGCCCCCAAAAGGTAAAAGCCCATTACAATTCGCTATAAATAAAGGTCTCAGGTATGAACTCTAGACTAACTTGAATAACGATGCATACACGCATTACAATCGCTCTGTCATAATACTGACTTGAGCGTCGGAGTGCCTTTAGCAGGTACCCGGCCCCTCCCCAACTCGGAGTGTGGAGTAGCACTTGGAGTAGGAGGATGTCCGCCCAACTTGGAGTGAGATGCAGCGCCAGAGGACGTCCGCCCAACATGGAGGAGGAGCAGCACCAGAAAGCGTCCGTCCGCCTTTGTGCCGTCCGTCCAATCCACTGGAAGAGCCGCAAGCGTTCGCCTGCCCGTCATCAATCAACCGTCCGCACGCCATCGACCTCCTGCAACGATCGTTCACAATTCAAGTGTGTTTTTGCGGGGTCCGCCCGGATCCAGTCGAAACAGAAGGATTTTTATTTTTTTGCAAACCTTTCACAGGTTCCCTTTCACTATTTAGGCACAGCTTCCAATGAGTTTTTGACAACCACCACTCTTTCCAGCAAATATAGGGTTGTGATCGCATCGTGCCAATTCATCCACAAACATCATCCAAAATGCAAACCATGTTATGTCATCGCATTGGACATACAATTGATAGGTATTTGAAGCTAAATGGGAAAACCCTTCAATCACACAATATTGCCCAACCATATATTGTTAAGTCACCTGTTGCTCCTACCTTATTGGTTGATTTATCTACACCAATGTTTAAACACTTTATGGTATGCAACATGCCAATCCTCCAGTAACACTGCTTTGGTGGCACACACCGTAATTCATTCACTGGTCTCTCTCAATCTCCCTCCCTTGGTCCTTGGGTCATTGACTCCAGTGCAATTGATCATGTATCTAGTAATCCTTCTCTTTTCTCTTCCTTTACTACCGTTGTCAATTTTCCTTTTATAACTGCAATTAATGGTTCACAAACACAAGCTTGTAGCATAAGTACTACATAACCCTTCTCATACCTTACAGTTGACTTTGTTGTTTTTATACCCGTAATTGATCTCCTAATTTACTTTCTATTACCCATTTAACCAATTCCCATGATATTATCCTGAACTTTATTAAAACTAATGTTACCTTGAAGGATCGGATATCAACCGTTCGGTCATTCAGTTTGATAGGACGTTCGTTAGTTCTCAGCCTCAACCGATCGCTCATCCTCAATTGTTCAGCATTTCGATCTCACCTTAAACGTTCGGCCATCCATGAGGCAACCACTAGTCGACCGTTCGGCCACTCGGTCCTTTAGGACGCTCGTCCTTCGTTTCAACCGTTCGTTCATCATCAAGCTTTCCACACACTACCATTCGGTCATACTCAAGCGTTTCAATATATAACCGTCATCCTCAAGTGTTCCACTATTCAAGTGTTCGACCGATCGGCCTCGCATGTTTACCGTTCGTTCTTTAGTATTTATTAGCGTTCGGTCATTATTGTTTAAAAGAACGCTCGGTCTCTTCATTTGAACGTTCGGTTGGTGAAATTAACGTTCGGTCTGCATGATGTTGGTCTTCTGCGTACGTACTAATGGTGCTTTATTTTGATTAGCGTTCGGTTTAGTGCGTTCGGTCTAGTTTGATTTGATGTCAGTGTTCGGCCCAATAGTGTTGGATCCAGTTGATTCGTTTTTAACGTTCGCCCTGCGTGATTCTTAGAGTTCGTCCAAACAGTCTGAGGCGTTCGTTCAAGAACCGAATATCACAGACCTTCGGCTTTTTACAATCGTGCCGCTCGTCCAGGTCACTCCTTATTCTGGCGCTCGCCCAACTCACTTCTTTTCTACCGCTCGTCCAGGTGATTTCCCCATGCTCGTCAGGGCCCCAGGAGGCTTGCCGACAATTTGGGGATTTTCTGCCAATTTAAGGAGTGCACTGGCCTCCATCAAAGGGGAGGACACCTGAGATGATGATGCCATGACCGAACTTCAAATTCTGGAGGAGCCTTCATCTCCAACAGCCCATCATCTTCATCCCTTCATGACAGACAACCCCTTGATCGTCCTCACCTCCAACATCCATCAATATTCGTCCCTTCCCTCTTCGTTGTCACCTCACGGCCAACCCCTATCATCACCTCTTTTTACTTCATTTTGATCTCCAAATGTTAATGACCACGGCACAAAGCACTGGCTCCTCTCACCCGTAACCATCCCAACCATTTCTTCTTCACAACTCATTCACTACCTCCACTACATTTCCCGTCACAATCCTTATTCCCTCACCCAACCTTCAATCTTCATCCATTCCCAACAACCCAAATACACCCACGGCTACTGGGAATACCTCTACCTTCAACCATAATCCATCTCTTCATCCGTACGCCCACATGCTACTAGTAACTGCCCATCCTCCATATTCACCCATCAACACCAACACCTTATACACGGCTAAACACTCATTCCCCATATTCACACACCCACGGATATACCCGTAACCACCCTACTTCAACTTCATCTTTCAACTGTCAAAGAAACCAAAACCATTTTCATTTTTTTTCACACAGACAGTAAAACACCACCCTCCATCACGCACGTCACAAGAACCCATCACCCAAAAGCTTCATTATCTTCTTCCGTAACACTCACACACGGCCAAATCAACATCCAGTTCAACTTCACCCATCAACCACTAAAAACCCCAAGAGTCAAACCCAATCAAAGTACAGGAACAAAGGGGGAGAAACCGTTCCTTCAGCTGGCAGCCGATAACACCGTCACGCGAAGAGAAGAGAAGGGAGGAGGGGCCTGGATCTGGTGGCAGAAGCGAACCCCTCCCTAGGTGGCCGGATCGTGTGCAGCAGTGGTTGGTCTGGTTCGCGGCTTATTGGTGCGTGTGCGGCGGCGGCTGGAAGCAGTGACGCGATAGATAGAAGGCGAGCATCTCGGCCTCGCGTACGAAGAAGAGGTGGCAGCAGCGGCGGCCATGGCCGGGATGTTAGCATTATTTTAAATATAAAATAAATATTATAGCATTTTCAGTTCCTATTTTTAAGGAACATAAAGTGGTCCATTAAGCCATTATTTTATGCTTTTAACTGCATAGAGGTTATAGAGCAGTTATTAATTTTTAAACGTAAAGCCCATTTATTTTGAAACCTGTGATGGCCAGACTTTATATAAGGGAATGGGTTACTCTCAGTTTTGATCACTAAGCCTACTCCTCTATTCAGAAAAACACACCATCGAGTTTGAGTGAGTCAAGGTTTAGAAAACAAAGCTGTCTTGTGTTTAGATTTACAAAATTGCAATGGCAGGAGGTACGCACATTATTCTTTCATTTTTTCTTCCGCTGTTTTTGATCTGAATGTGTTACTGTGATGTTAATATAACATGTTTAGGTCAATTTCATACTCTGCTATTTTATCATTTGGTATCAGAGCATTGTTTATTCCTCTGCCTTGCATGTTTTTCGTTGATTTGGATTTGTCTAAAGTCGATAAACGATAAAAGCGAAAGATAAAACTAAAACCGGATCAAGAGGATTTGTCTAAAGTCGATAAACAGTTTATGTCTGTTCGTTTTTTCTTTCTCTCCCGTTTCAGGACTTCATCTCTTTAATATAAAGAGGGAACCCTGTTTCTGCGTTTCAGTTTTTGGGTCATCTCATGACCTGTTACAGCATTGTAATTTTTTTTTATACTGCGTGTCTCCAATTTAATTGCTGGGCTTAGAAAATTTCTCAGCTTTCCCCTCTACAGAATTGCAGTAAAAGGCAATTATTTTGATTGGGATGCGTACATGATCATATTGCTTAAAAAGGTTTCTGTAGTCTATAAACCCTATTCTTTTTCTTGATTGTTGTACATTGCAATATTATAATGAAAGTGAGGGTTAATCCTCTGCCACGTACTGGAGAATTCAGAAATTATTTTTTATTTTTATAGGTCATTTTAATGACCTGAAGAATGCTCTGCAGCTTTATTTTGCACGCATACATTAAATGCTAATGCATGCTTTTATGTTTAAATAATATTATTATTATTTTTATTTTTATTTAACATATTATATAGAATATGTTGTTATAATATTACGTTTTATTATGATACGTAAGCATATCATGTTATATATATATATATATATATATATATATATATATATATATATATATATATATATGTTTAAATCTTTTTGGGTTGATAATTATGTATATTTTATGGATATTATTTGTATGTATATATTTGTTGTTATACGTGCAAATAAAATATACATTATTATTACTATATTTACATATTATGAATTTTATGTAAATATTTATATATTATTAATGTTTTAGTAGTAATATAATTTTAATAAATTAAAGAGTAGCCACAGCATCTTTAATAAATTAAAATTGTATATAAAGTTTTGCTACATGAGAAACATTAGTTGTAAATAATTATATATAATGTGATGAAATATACCCACAGGATTTTCCTTACATTTGTATGATTAATTAGGATAAAATATTTATTATAATTCTTAAATTTCCCACAGGAATTAGGAATGTGATATAATTTAATAGTTTTATCATAAGGTTAAATGAGTCTAATTGAGTAAGACTTTAGCCCACAGGCAAGTTTTATGTTAATAGACTTATTGGTAAAGACATGTTTTACATTGGTAAAACATGATATTTATTTTAGTCTCAAATTTTGATAATGAACATGAAAATTTTGAATTTGCAGTTTCTCAATCTGTGAATATTTCTGATATCAAGTGTGGTATTCCCGAATTGAAAGGAGATAATTATAAGATTTGGAAGGAGAGAATTCTTCTTCATTTAGGCTGGATGGACATAGATTATGCTATTAGAAAACCTGAACCACCGGGTATTACTGAGACTAGCAATTCAGATGCCATTGAACTTTATGAAAAATGGGAGAGGTCAAATCGTCTCTCCGTAACGTTCATAAAAACCAATATTTCCGCTGGAATCCGGGGTTCGGTTGATCAGTATGAGAATGTCAAGGATTTACTGAAGGCTATTGATGAGCAGTTTACGACATCTGATAAATCTCCATTTGCTTTTGTCTGTTATGAATCTAATTTGACTAGTTTTAATCATAACACATGGTGGATTGATTCTGGTTCTACAATCCATGTTTCTAATACCTTGCAGGGTATGGAAAACCTAAGGAAACCGATGGGAAGTGAGCAACACATCTATTCAGGAAGCAAGATGAGTTCACATGTTGAAGCCATTGGGACGTGCAATTTAGTTTTAAGCAGTGGTTTTGTTTTATGTTTAGAAAAGACCTTTTATGTTCCTAGTTTTAGCAAGAACTTGATTTCTATTTCACAACTTGCATCTTTGGGTTTTTCATTTAATTTTATGGATTCTGGTTTTACTTTATTGAATAAATCCAAGGTTATTGGCTTTGGGGAATTATGCGATGGTCTTTACTTTATTAAATTGCAAAACAACGCTGCTTATAGTTCTATGCATGTTTCCGCTGGATTAAAAAGATGTGTTATGAATGAGGATTCTTCTGTTTTATGGCACCGAAGATTGGGACATATCTCCATTGAGAGAATTAAGCGATTAGTAAATGAAGGAGTACTTAGTACTTTGGATTTTACTGATTTTGAGACTTGCGTGGATTGCATTAAGGGTAAGCAAACTAACAAGTCCAAAAGAGGTGCTAAGAGGAGTTCAAATTTACTAGAAATTATTCATACAGATATTTGTTGTCCGGATATGGATGCAAGTAGTCCGAAATACTTTATCACCTTTATAGATGATTACTCACGATACATGTATCTGTATTTACTTCGTTCTAAGGATGAAGCCTTAGATGCCTTTAAAGTTTTTAAGGTTGAAGTAGAATTGCAATGCGGAAAGAAAATTAAGATTGTGAGATCAGATAGAGGTGGAGAGTACTACGGTAGATACACGGAGAATGGACAAGCACCTGGTCCGTTTGCTAGATTTCTTCAAGAACATGGGATTGTTGCCCAATATACCATGCCTGGCTCTCCAGATCAGAATGGTGTAGCAGAAAGAAGAAATCGAACCTTGATGGATATGGTGAGAAGTAATTCAAAACTTCCTCAGTTCTTGTGGACTGAAGCACTTAAGACGGCTGTGTATATAGTAAATCGGGTCCCAACTAAGGCTGTTTTAAAAACACCTTTTGAGTTATTCAAAGGTTGGAAACCTAGTTTGCGACATGTACGCGTTTGGGGATGTCCGTCTGAAGTAAGAATTTATAATCCACAAGAGAAGAAACTAGACCCAAGGACTATTAGTGGGTATTTCATTGGATATGCTGAAAAGTCCAAAGGGTATAGATTCTATTGTCCAAATCATAACACTAGGATTGTGGAATCAAGAAATGCAAAGTTTCTTGAAAATGACTTGATTAGTGGGAGTGATTTAAATCAAGACGTTGATCTTGAAAAAGATCACTATGAAGCTCAAACCTCTCAATCAAATGAAAGATTGGTAGTCATTCACGCTCCTTCAGTTCAAAAGCGTATTGAACAACCAATAATTGATGTTCCACAAATTGCTGAAAATGATAATATAGATCAAGTTGTTAACGAGGAGCAACAAGTAAATGTTGAACAACCAGTTGAACAACAAGCTTCTCATCAAGATGTTGACACAACATTAAGAAGATCTACTAGAATCAGAAGACCAGCAGTTTCTAGTGATTATGAAGTGTATTTACAAGAATCGGATTACAACATTGGAGCCGAAAATGATCCTGAAACGTTTTCACAAGCCATGAGTTCTAAAGAATCAAACCTATGGTATGATGCCATGAAAGACGAGATGGATTCTATGGCATCCAACAAAGTCTGGGATCTCGTTCAGTTGCCTGATGGTGTAAAATCCATTGGATGTAGATGGGTCTTTAAAACCAAGAAAGACTCACAAGGCAACATTGAGAGACATAAGGCAAGACTTGTTGCCAAAGGATTCACTCAAAGAGAAGGAATTGACTACAGAGAGACTTTTTCTCCTGTATCTAAGAAAGATTCCTTCCGAGTAATTATGGCATTAGTAGCTCATTTTGATTTTGAGTTACATCAAATGGATGTGAAAACAAGCATTCCTTAATGGTGATCTAGAGGAAGAGGTTTACATGAAACAACCTGAAGGATTCTTTTCTAAAGACAGTGAACACTTGGTATGTAAGCTTAATAAATCCATCTATGGATTAAAACAAGCCTCCCGCCAATGGTATTTAAAATTTCATGATGTTATCACTTCATTCGGTTTTGAAGAAAACATCATGGATCAATGTATATACCAAAAGGTCAGTGGGAGTAAGATTTGTTTCCTTGTTTTATATGTGGATGACATTTTGCTTGCAACCAACGACAAGGGTATGCTATATGAAGTGAAACAATTTCTCTCAAATAACTTTGACATGAAGGATATGGGAGAGGCGTCTTATGTCATCGGCATTAAGATTCATAGGGAAAGATCTCGAGGCATTTTGGGTTTGTCTCAAGAGACCTATATCAACAAAGTTTTAGAGAGGTTTAATATGAAGAATTGTTCACCAAGTGTAGCTCCCATTGTAAAGGGTGACAAACTTGAATTAAGTCAATGTCCGAAAAATGATCTTGAGCGGGAACAGATGAAAAATATTCCATATGCTTCAGCTGTCGGAAGTCTTATGTATGCTCAAGTTTGCACTAGACCTGACATTGCATTTGCAGTTGGAGTTTTAGGAAGATATCAGAGTAATCCAGGTGTTGACCACTGGAAAGCTGCAAAGAAAGTAATGAGATATCTTCAAGGAACAAAAGATTTCATGCTCATGTATAGACGAACTGCTAATTTAGAAGTGATTGGCTACTCCGATTCAGACTATGCTGGCTGCGTTGATTCACGAAAATCAACGTCTGGTTACATTTTTATGTTAGCTGATGGAGCAGTATCTTGGAGTAGCAAAAAGCAGACCTTGACTGCTACTTCTACTATGGAAGCTGAATTCGTTTCTTGTTTTGAGGCTTCTTCACATGGTGTATGGTTGAAGAGTTTTATATCTGGGCTTACAGTTGTGGACTCAATTGCTAGGCCACTGAAGTTGTACTGTGATAACTCTGCTGCTGTTTTCATGGCTAAGAATAATAAAAGTGGAAGTCGAAGTAAGCACATCGACATTAAATATCTGGCCATAAGAGAACGTGTTAAAGAAAAGAAAGTGGTTATTGAGCACGTTAGCACTGAGTTGATGATTGCTGATCCTTTAACTAAAGGCATGCCACCAAAGAATTTTAAGGATCATGTAACGCGAATGGGACTTGGTTCCATGACGTGACAATCATTGTAAGTACTTTCATTTTGATAAAACTCTTATTCAGTTTGATGTTTTTCTCATATGTTTTTGTGCACATTTATTTTGAGAAGATATCATTTAGTTTTGATCTAGCATAAACATATGGTTTATGCATTAAGTTGAGAGCTAATGTTGAGAGAAATATATATTGTGGTACATGGAAGATAACACTCACTATCAGAGGACCTATCGCCATGACTCGTATATATTCTGTCACTTGTTGTGGTTAATAATTGGATAAATGGACCAAGTGGGAGAATGTTAGCATTATTTTAAATATAAAATAAATATTATAGCATTTTCAGTTCCTATTTTTAAGGAACATAAAGTGGTCCATTAAGCCATTATTTTATGCTTTTAACTGCATAGAGGTTATAGAGCAGTTATTAATTTTTAAACGTAAAGCCCATTTATTTTGAAACCTGTGATGGCCAGACTTTATATAAGGGAATGGGTTACTCTCAGTTTTGATCACTAAGCCTACTCCTCTATTCAGAAAAACACACCATCGAGTTTGAGTGAGTCAAGGTTTAGAAAACAAAGCTGTCTTGTGTTTAGATTTACAAAATTGCAATGGCAGGAGGTACGCACATTATTCTTTCATTTTTTCTTCCGCTGTTTTTGATCTGAATGTGTTACTGTGATGTTAATATAACATGTTTAGGTCAATTTCATACTCTGCTATTTTATCAGGGCAACGTTTTGGCCTGTAGATAGCGGCGGCTGGATGCGTGAGTTGGAGAACGAGGCAAGGCTCGTTGGGAGAGAAGCGGTCCGCAGGCTTTCTGGATGTTTGGAATGGAGAGAAGGGAATAGAACCCCTAAGGGATTCTGATTAGGTTTGAAAGAGGCTTTGAACCCTGAAACAAAAAAAGAGAACCTTTTCTGCACCCTTTGTTTCATGATTTGCACCCCTTTAATTTGGGCTTAAGCCTGCCAACAAAATAAGAAAAAAGAGATAAAAAAAATAGAGAACCGGGCCTGACCACCAAATATTCAATGGCACTCTTTACACCCGTGGCAAATCCAAAGCTGAAGCAAAAAGTATTGGGCCTAAACAAAAGAGCCTCAATTTCACTCAACACCTCTGATTTTCGCCTTTGCACTCTTATTCTTCTCGGTTTGTTTTCCCTCGCTTTATTTTTAAGCTTTTATTTCTCTATTTTTATTATTTGTTTGATTGTTAGTTTTCTTTTACTGTATGTAGCCCTTTGTGTGATAACTACACTCTTGTATATTGTATCTTATGTTTTGTCGAGTTTGTTAATAAAAAATATAAGAAATATATACATAAAATAAACAAAACAAAGCCGTGTGAGTGCTCGTGCGATTGTACGCATCAGCCTAGTGCTCATTACGCAAAACAATAAAAAACCAAAGAAAAAGCCGTGTGAGTGCTCGTGCGATGATACGCATCAGCCTAGTGCTCATTACGCAAAAATTTAAATATTATACAAAAAATACAAAATAAAAAAATATAAAATCTTCAAAAAACCAAAAACATCTAACATTTTCAAACAACAAACAGTCTTGTTAGCTAGAACTACGTGATCCTTGATTCTCCATCAAAAGTGGAGATACGTAGGAGCAAGGCCAGTCCTTGTCAGGTTCACTTTCCCAAAAATCCAAAATCATTTTACAAACAAAATTCTCAAACAATTTCCAAACAAATTTTCTAAACAATTTTCAAACAAATTTTCAAGCAGTTTTCTAAAAGAACTACGTAACCCTGATTTCTCATTCTAAATGAGAATACGTAGGAGCAAGGTCAATCCTTGTCGGGCACAAAAAACTAAAAAATATATTTTTTTTATTTAGAAGTTTTATTTTAGGGGATAGTTAAACATTTTGAAAAGCACATCATATTCGCATATTTAGTTAAAGGTACTGCCTTAGGGCAGGCGTTGTAGGGTGCTAACACCTTCCCTACACGTAACCGACTCCCAAACTTAGAATCTCATTTTCGCAGACCATGCCTTATCATTTTATGGTTTTTCCGTAGTTTTCCAGAATAAACTATGGTGGCGACTCCAAAATCTCTTTTTTTCAAAACCGCGTTTTTATTTTTCGGATCGTCGTCCCGTCGCGATTCCGGTTGCGACAACTACCATTACCAAATTTTAACACATTCATACTCATATTCATGATCATAATCAAGAAAGGATTAGCTCCCCTACCTCTTCTCCTTGCAAGAAATTCTTCACTCTTGATACCTCTAGACCACCACCTTTGCTTGTTTTCACTTTCAATTATTCTAACTTAAATCTCTCTTCTTCAGAGAGAGCAATTCCTCTCCTCCTTGCTAGACCAAGTCAGTCTCCACACTTAGAACACTTAGGATTTTCGTTCACCTCCCACCAAGGACCTCTCTACTCTCCCCCAAAACTCCAAATCTGATTTGGAATTAAAAGAAGATGCCTTAGACAACTAAGGACCTATGCACTTGGTACTTAGCAATAATAAACAACCAATGAACCATCCTAAACCATTTTTTTCAGCCCTAAAACATGGTAGGAAAGTCTCCAAAGGTTCCAAAATGTTCTCCTAGTGCAGAACACAACCTACCCACTCCAAAAAAATCGCAACATGTAAAAATGTACCTAAAATTAAGGTTGGACGCTAGCCCCTGGACAGCAACACTGTCACGTTTTCCCCAGCTCAGTTAGACCCCTTCCCGAAGTCCAAAATATGCGTATGAGTAGTAAAATTGAAGCTCTTTGAGTCTAGTTTCCAATGAAACAAGAATCAACTCAATTGGAGTTCGGTAGAGAGAGTAATAAGCAAAACAGTCATCATAGGTCAAAACTGAACATACCTGAGCGTGATTAACGTTTCCGAGTTTTAATAATTTTACTGCAGCTAGCCCGGTAGTCCAAAAATTTATATTTATATGTCCAATTAAAGATATTTGAGTCTAGTTTCCAATAAAACAAGAATCAACTCAATTAATATTTTCTACAAAAAGTTATGATTAAAATAGTAAACCATGTCAAACCTGACAGCATTCCATTTTACATTATAACTTGAACTTTTTACAACTTGGTAAATTCTTGAGGTTCTAGGGTCTTACATGTCCCACTCAGTTATGTAAACCATCGCACCAGACAGAGACTTCGAAACAATTTTCTGCCAATTGTCAAGCTCTGGTCAACTAAGTTCACCTGCATATCAATGAGAAAGAAATGAAAATATAAAAAACCAGTGTCACTAAATTGATAACAAAGTGTACATATGATAAAAAATTAGGATCTATAGTCAGCAATTAAATTTCATTATATCAACAAAACTAAAAAAACAACAAATTCAAATGCATAGTCTCACACCTTCCGAAATTTCACACGAATATTATCAACCGAATGAACCAATCCACATTCTCTGGCAAAAAGAAACTCACGTTTATAATAAAATAAAAATCTTGTCAGAAAAAAACAAATTAGATTTATATTTAAGGAATATGTCATTCTTATCAATCCTCGATTTGTCTACAACCCTACTTTCTTAGTAAATTATGCAAAGAACAATGCAAGTTCCCCTATTAAAAGAGGGGAACTGCACAAGAGAAGCAATTCAAGAAGTACCAGGTTCCTTCAGGGATCCAAAACCCACCAATGCCACATTGCATGCCATTTAAGCCTACACTTTGAACACACACTCACAAGTGACTAGCTAAAGAAAAAAAAACTCACTTAATTGCATAGAGTAAATACCCACATAAGTGGGGACCTACAACTATCAATTACAGCATGTCATGAAATCCTCAGTACATGACAACCAAAACCAAAATAGAAAAATCCTTCTAACATCACTCTCATTCATTCAACAACGACGTGACAATAACCATTTAAGAATCAATCGAAATCAAATGATCCATGAAAAGTAAAAGACGTTATCAATTTGAGTCAATTTTGATCCATAGAAGAAAAATGAAAATCGATTCAGTGCTTACCGCGAACTATGAGAAACAAAATGAGGCAGTGAAAACCCTTTGATGGGAGCACTTTGCGCGTTTTCTATTCAATCCGAAAGAGCCTTAATAGTGCCAAAGCCGAAAGCTCGTAGGCACTGCAAGCAAGCCTTTTAAACAGTAAAATTGGGTTAGACTTAGATCTGCTTAAAGGAAAAACCCAATTTTTGTTTCGTCATGTTTTAGAGAGGCGTTTTAACTTTTGCAAATAGGAAAAATAAAATAAAGGCTTAATTACCTACTTAGTCCCCATGTTCGGAGGTAATTTGCTGTTTAGTACCCGGTTTTAAAAATGTAGGCATTTGATACCTATGTTTTGAAATTTGTATCAATTGAATCCTACCCACTTAACGCCGTTATAAATCTAACGTTTTTCTGACTGTGTATGTGATTTGTGAACGAGCGTTTGTGGACGAGCGACGAGGACGCTCGTCCAGCGAAGAGGACGCTCGTCCAGCGAAGAGGACGCTCGTCCAGCGAAGAGGACGCTCGTCCAGCGAGGCAGAAGAGGACGCTCGTCCAGCGAAGCGAACGCCCAGTCAGGCAGAAGAGGACGCTCGTCCAGCGAAGCGAACGCCCAGTCAGGCAGAAGAGGACGCTCGTCCAGCGAAGCGAACGCCCAGTCAGGCAGAAGAGGACGCTCGTCCAACGAAGCGAACGCTCGTCCATAACCGCTCGTCCACAAATCACATACACAGTCAGAAAAAACGTTAGATTTATAACGGCGTTAAGTGGGTAGGATTCAATTGATACAAATTTCAAAACATAGGTATCAAATGCCTACATTTTTAAAACCGGGTACTAAACAGCAAATTACCTCTGAACATGGGGACTAAGTAGGTAATTAAGCCTAAAATAAAGAAGTATCCCCAAAAGTTGACCTTTTTTTTTTTTTACAAATAAGGACTTTAAATTTTAGTTAATTAATGTTGAATGAAACCTTATCACATTTGTAAATGTATACCTATAACTTTAATTTTAGTCCAAGATCCTTAAACATTATCATTTTTATAAATAAGCAATTTAAATTTTTATTTTTATTTCAATTCATTCTAAAAACGTAACAATATTTATAAACAGTTTTTTTGAAAAAGTTTGAATTAAATTTCTTATATCAAATGTCAATGTTTTTTCAATTTTGTTCTTCTTCTTACTATGACTTGTTTTTTATGTATTAAAATACAATAAAAAAAATAAGAATTTAGAAATAAAGAAAACAACAATCAAATGACCCATTTGCTTTTTAAGATATTTTATTTGACAAGACGTTTAAATTGTTTATGTAAAACTATTTTACTTTAACAGAATTTGTTGATTGTATTATAATGGTATCTTTCACAATTTCAGTTTATAATTTTAAAGAATAAGATTAAGAATCTGCATGTCCTAAACCAACAGAAGTATTAGAACCATTTAAATTTTATTAAAAAATCTTGAATTTTTTTTTAATTAGATAAGTAACTATTAATTCAGATAAGTATTTAAATTTTTTGGTTTATATACACGCTTTAGCCCTATAAGAGTAATTGTAATTTTATATTATCAATTATTTTCTTAATTTTAATACCACTCCTTAACGAGATTCATGCCCATGCACTAACATAGAAGCGGTGAACTAATTTCATACGGAAAAATAAGTAACGCATAAAAGGTTTACGTTGCAAAGTTACGTTAGAATGATGTCTTGAACAATGATTGAGTAAAACCGTCATGGGTTTGTGGTGGTCAAAGAATGATTGAATAAGGGTAAAATGGAATTTATAGTTTTATAACGGTGCAGGAAAAAAAAAAGGTGTTGGAAGCAGCAGTCAATCCCATACCATACCAATAACGTGTAATCTATGGGATCTAAAATTCCATATTCCTTGGGGGATAGCATCCAATATTCACTCCCAGTGACTATGAACTATGAATCCTGCAAGTTGGCCTTAGCCTGTTGTAGCTTCAACAATTTGGCCACCAATCTCATTTAGACAGAAGCACACAACAATATTTTGTAATTGCTAAGTTAGTAAGGAAATTCTAGTTTGATGATGAACTGCTGACACAGTGGTTTGGCTGCACCATTGGATAGATGTAAAAGGATTCAATAACGGTAACGATGCACAGTAAATCTTGGTGGCATAACTAAATTCTGTAATACTCAAGACTTCCAAAAGATCAGAAATTCAGACTTCAAAACTTCAATATACAACCACTTTCATCATAGAATCTGAAGGAGTAATAATTAGATCGGGAAAAGTATAACTGTTCAAATTCTTAGAAAGTCCTCTGACTCAAAACCATCATGTCTCGCAAAGAGCAAGTTATTGCTTCCTTCCTCTTCCTTTCTTGCTTGGTTGAGCATCCATTTGCTCTTTTCCAGTGACTTCTGATAGATCAACTGCAGAATTACAAGTGATGGAGAATGTAGAAAGAAATCTCAGCACCAGACAAGAAAGAATATCCAAAACACAATCAATGTAAACCATAAAGGAATATTGCACTGAGTGGTTTCGTATTCTCAAAAGAATCTGTCTTTGACCAGTTTTATAGATAATACGAATGTTGCACAGAAGTCTTTTTAGTTAAAGCATCATCACATTAACAGCTTAGAGTAAGACATACCATCAGGACCACGGGCCATCAAAGCAAAGAACATATTGTTCAGTTTTTCCATCTTCTTAGCCTCCTGTGCTTGGTCTGTCTTGTACTTTAGACACTGTAAAAAGTACAACAATTGACAATTAGAAATTAAGATTACGAGGCTAATAATGTAAGAGGCAGTCAATCATAAAACAATGGAAAATGATGCTAATTGCTAGGAATATAATTATTACAAATCATTGAATAACAGATTTTGTTCTGCTAATTAAAATGAGAGCTCATACGCGGCTAAATTAAATTTTCACCACCAACAATCATGAGAATTTTATTAGTATATTATTTTCTTTGTCAGAATAATTATAATGTTAGAGTCATTATTAAGTCTAAGAAGGGAGTAGTGTGTTGGGAGCTGCTTCCTGTTGTACCTAGTTATGTCCCTAGGTATCTAGTAAACTTTTTTGATCTTTCATCTTCCCATTATATCAGATTTCTATCATTATAAATAGAAGATGATTAGAGGGGTCTTTCAAGCCCTCAAAAATATATTTCCTCTCTGTTTTAATCTTAAGCTTCTTTTATGCATATTATATTCTTCTTTAGAGAATCTGATAGAATAATTTTATTGGCAGAGTTATATACCATCCGAATTAAAAGGGCAACCCAACTGAAACATTAATGGGTAACTTCACGTGTATTGCCGTAGTTAAAGAAGTATGGAGTTACTTAAGATTAAAAACAGAGAAAACACTTTTGGAGGGCTTAAAGGACCCTCTTATGGTCTTCCATTTATAACAATAAAGAGCTGATACACTAGGGAGATGAAAAAATCAAAGGACTGTACTTGACTGCTAGGAACAGAACTAGGTATAGTTGGAAGAGACTTCCCAACACACTACTCCCTACTTTAGACTTAGTGATTACACTAGCATACACAGATTTAATTATTATTCCAACAAAATTGATATTATATAATCAACATAATCTAGATTATATATGTATTATTAGGAATGTTTTTATTTATTTCCATATCACATATTTATTTTCAGAGGATATCAAATTTCATCTATTCATTGCATTCATTCCTTTTTCTAGATAGATATAATTGAAACACCCACGTTGCTTCATAAACACGGTCTTAGCTCAATGTTTCTTTCTTTTCTAAAGTTTATCATAAGATCTTGTTTTTCGGAAATGTGTCCGGTAGACCCATTTGTCTTTGAAGGATTTTTATTTTTTTGCAAACCTTTCACAGGTTCCCTTTCACTATTTAGGCACAGCTTCCAATGAGTTTTTGACAACCACCACTCTTTCCAGCAAATATAGGGTTGTGTTCGCATCGTGCCAATTCATCCACAAACATCATCCAAAATGCAAACCATGTTATGTCATCGCATTGGACATACAATTGATAGGTATTTGAAGCTAAATGGGAAAACCCCTCAATCACACAATATTGCCCAACCATATATTGTTAAGTCACCTGTTGCTCCTACCTTATTGGTTGATTTATCTACACCAATGTTTAAACACTTTATGGTATGCAACATGCCAATCCTCCAGTAACACTGCTTTGGTGGCACACACCGTAATTCATTCACTGGTCTCTCTCAATCTCCCTCCCTTGGTCCTTGGGTCATTGACTCCAGTGCAATTGATCATGTATCTAGTAATCCTTCTCTTTTCTCTTCCTTTACTACCGTTGTCAATTTTCCTTTTATAACTGCAATTAATGGTTCACAAACACAAGCTTGTAGCATAAGTACTACATAACCCTTCTCATACCTTACAATTGACTTTGTTGTTTTTATACCCGTAATTGATCTCCTAATTTACTTTCTATTACCCATTTAACCAATTCCCATGATATTATCCTGAACTTTATTAAAAATAATGTTACCTTGAAGGATCGGATATCAAACCAGACAATTGATGCTAGATTTGAGTCACATGGCTTTTACTACCTCTCTCCATCACCACGGCTATGTGCTTCGGTGATCTATCAATGATGATTCATTAAAAATTAAGACATCCCAGGTTGACAAAATTGCAAAAGGCAATGTCTGTCTTCTTTGAAATGTGAATCATAATTAAGTAAACATGTTCCTCGATCTTTTCTTGACTGTCTTAATAAACAAGTTGTCTCTTTTTCCTTTAATTCACTCTGATATTTGGCATCCTTCCCATACTATTACCCCTTTTTATTTTAAATATTGTTACCTTTATTGATGGTTATTCTACATGTACTTGGATTTTATGGTTATTCTAGATATATCTAGACATGATTATTGAATGATCGAAAGTGTTTTCTATGTTTCAAACTTATATTTATGAAATCAAAAACACAATATTATATATGCATAACTTTTTTTCGTGGTGGCAATGCTCATGTGAATATTTGTCGAGCCAATTTCAATAAGTTATCAAATAATATCATTCACCAGACTTCGTGTAATCATAATCCTCAACAAAAAGGAGAAGCCAAAAACAAAAACATATATTTTATTCATACTATTTGGGTACTTCTCATAGTCATCTTCACCAATTTTGGGGACATGTTATCCTTAGAACATGCTATCTCATTAATTGGATGTCATCATCTTTCCTTAAGAATTGGGTAGCCCGCTGTGTCCTTTTTTCCTTGTTGCCCTCTGTACAATCTTTATTGTACAAAACATCACACTTGGTTGAGATAAATTTTTCCTTGGTTATTTAAATGTGTCTTCATGGGATATAATCCTTGTCAAAAATGGTATCGACTTTTCTCTTCTGATCTTCATAGGTATAGTGGAGGACATGCCTAATCCTTCCCCATCAACCTTTCCTGCACTAGATCCGGTCTCCTCTAAAAATGATCGGCCTATTTTTGTCCAGAAGGTATACATTCTATCATTAACCCTCGTCCGCACCATACAAACCTTAGTTATCATCAACTTTCCACCATACACTATGCTTGTATATCCACATTATCTTCTATTAATTTTCCTAAGTCACACGGTGAAACTCTATCCCATCCAGAGTGGAGACAACCAATGATTGAGGGAGAAGTGTGCATTTCAAAGTAGTGGTACTTAGGTGTTGGTTCCTCTTCCAGCTAGAAAATCAATTGTTTGGTGATAATGGTTGTATACTCTTAAAACAAGACAAGATGGAACCATTGGTCGCTATAAAATTGGACTGGTTGCCAAAAGCTACACACAAATCTATGGCCAAGATTATATTGACACCTCCCCTCCTATTACTAAAATGACATCTATTTGACTTCTCTTTTCCATTACAGCCATTCACCATTAGACAATTTCAGCTTGACGTCAAAAATGCCTTTATTGTGTAAAAAACGTGGAATTTGAGAGCTTTTAAGTTTGTGTGGATCCTTTTTGAGAGCCAACTTTTGGAACCGTGTTAAGTTTCTTTTTCATTTTGGGCTCTTGTAAACCTAAGCCCATAAAACCCACTAGCAACAGAGAAAAACACCTTCATTGACCTGACATCACCACATCCTTTTCAAACTCTATTGCAACATGTGTCATCTCGTACCAGGCCCCCAAAATGCATTGCATGAACCACTGCAACCAGAGCTCTTTATTGTGTGCTTGAGGTTGCAGACTCTCTGTTTGGTTTCTCTACTTCTGCTGCTCGGCTTGGTTGGTCCATTGATTCTCTACTGTGGAAGAAATAAGGATCTCTAGAGCAATTATGATTTCAATTTGGATGATCTATTTTAGAGGTCTAGTCTAAGAGTTCAAATGTTGTGTTTTGCTACTTGGCACTACTACAGTCATTTTTATGCTGCTTTGTTATTTATGACTTGTGAAATGAGCTTTGTGTGGGGTTTAGCCACTGACTTTCATATGCTTATTAGTATGTGATTATAAATTTAACCTTAATTAAATGTTACATGGGTTTTTCTCTCTTATATTACATGCATTTGTACGAATTTTATATATCTTATAGAACCTTATGCATCATGTTGTGGTTCCATGGTTTACGATTTTGTATCCCCTTTCCAAGTCTCAATACAATCCCAAGTTGAATTCCTTGGTGTATTGCTAACATTTCTCTAAAATTATCTAAATTATATAATGCCAGAGGAGAACGGAACATTCAACAAAACATTAACTTAATGTCCAATTAGGCCATTGATCAGCCTTAAACTCATATTTCATTCCAAATTATTTGGAAACACAATCAGGCAATGTTCATGACATTGATGCTCGCCAAAAAACAAAAGAACTAATTTAGACTTTAAGCAAAACAGAATGAGGTGTTTATAGTCCTAGAAGAAGAGTAGTCCATTTATCCTCTATCCAAACCAAATACCTTATAAAGTGAGATACTAATATAATCAGATAGTAAATAATCACTAGATTACAAACCTCAACTTTCAAATCACATCAACAACAAAATAAATAGTAGAGTAAATTGCACTAACCACCTCTTAAAAATACAAAAAACATTCCTGAATTTTTCCATCCCTGCACACCTCCCTTAATTGTTTAAAAAACATTATACTAACATTCTTTATGCATTACAGTAACCACCCTAATTGTTTGAAAGCATTACACCGTCTACCCCTATAAGGTAGATGTTAATAAGCAGAAGGTGCTTGTGTAATTTCACATAACCTTACGACTGATTAGTGTAATTTATTCTACAAGCACCTCCACCTTTTTAACATTTACAGTAACTTTAGAAGGAGAACAGAACACAAAACAAGAGGAAAGAGAGGATCCACTAGGTTAGAGTAGAGAGGGAGAATTACAAGGGAAAAGAGGAACAAACAAAGGCAGAGAGAGGGATCATGTATTAGGAAAGGGTCGTGCAACAATTAGGGTATTTTGATCAAAATGGGTGATACGACCTTGGAGTAACAATCCAAAGTAATTCACCCATGGAACCAATTCAGCATGGCACACAACTCATTAGGGAGCAAAGAAAATAATTGGATCATGCCATTCATTAAGTTGGCAGAAAAAATAGACAACCATGAACTGCAAGATTGCCAAACTCTCTAGTTAACTAATAAACTGTTATGTAATTTTGGATGGAGGAAACAAGTTAACTCTATCTCTAAGCAGATAAACTTGGCTGAACACTTTAAACCCATTAACACATTTTGTATAGAAGAATCAAATTATGATTTCATGTTAATCCACATTTACAATCTCAAACATGCACAAAAGACTGGCATTTAAAAATTAAAATACATTGAATATATATTTGTTTTGTTCTAGAAAAACAAACTGATACCTGCCGGTTATCAGTGACCCTAAGTACCAACTTGCCATCACAATGCCTGTACTTCATGACATACCGTGTCTGCTCCAAATACAATTGAAGAAATTTCATTTTCAGTACGTTTTAATAGAACAAGAAGGACAAGTTGGATAACTTGGACAATCAAGAAACTGAATTATAAAAAATCAATTGAGTATTGCCCAAGTGAATATGAAAACAGAGCAAATATTCCAATTAAAGGCTTTTATAACAGTAAAATAAAACAAAAGTCTGAATGAAGTTTGTCAGGGTTATGTTACTTTAAGAAACGAGAAAACGTTGAAGGTATAGAATTACAGAGTCAGGATCAGCACGAAACAACTGAATGGATTGCTCCACAAATTTGTCCCACTCAGTTATGTAAACCATCGCACCAGACAGATACTTCGAAACAATTTTTTGCCAATTGTCAAGCTCTGGTCAACTAAGTTCACCTGCATATCAATGAGAAAAAAATGAAAATATAAAAAACCGGTGTCACTAAATTGATAACAAAGTGTACATATGATGAAAAATTAGGATCTATAGTCAGCAATTAAATTTCATTATGTCAACAAAACTAAAAAAACAACAAATTCAAATGCATAGTCTCACACCTCCCGAAATTTCACACAAATATTATCAACCGAATGAACCAATCCACATTCTCTGGTAAAAATAGAAACTCACGTTTATAATGAAATAAAAAACTTGTCAGAAAAAACAAATTAGATTTATATTGAAGATATCTCATTCTTATCGATCCTCGATTTGTCTACAACCCTACTTTCTTAGTAAATTATGCAAAGAACAATGCAAGTTACCCTATTAAAAGAGAGGAACATGACAAGAGAAGCCATTCAAGAAGTACCAAGTTCCTTCAGGGATCCAAAACCCACCAATGCCACATTGCATGCCATTTAAGCCTACACTTTGAAAACACACACACACACTCACAAGTGACTAGCTAAAAATACAAAACCCACTGTTAAACTGATTTTTGTCACCTAAAATCAGAACAAACTAAGTTTTTCCACTAATGTAGGAGTCAACCTAGGTATCAATCCAAGGACTCAGTACAATTAAAGTTAACTCTTGTATTTTATTTATTTACTACCTATTAACTAATGCAAGGTGGGGAAATAAAAATGAAAGAATGAAATTTATAAAGGAAAAGAGAATTTAAAATCTGTAAACTGTTTAAAAGAAAAAAATGAAATTAATCAAAAGAGAAAATGTCAAAACTAAACTATTCTAAATGAACAACATCCTATATGAAAAGCTATTTAACTGTCACTCATTAAACTGGATCTATTACTATTTACACACAACTGAAACAAAACTTAAGACTGTGTATCATGATCAAAGAATAAAATCTGAAATTGAAAATACAGAAAAATCTAAACTAAAACTATTTTAATTTCCAATCCACAGTAACATAAAAAAATGAAATTAACATGGAAAAGAATTTCTAATCTATGAGAAAGAGTTCCAATTTAAAAAAAATAGAAAATAAGTAACTAGACCTACAGGTTGCAGATAGAATGCTCAAACTAAAATGAAGAACAATTTAACAAGTAACACCTAACTAAGGAGCAGAACAAACTCATTTGTTAAAACCATGAATCAGAAACCTAAAAGCAAAGATTAGTGTAGAATAGTATTCACTTGCAACTCAGGAAGACATCCTGTAAAATCATACCCTCTTGTATACTCTCTGTACCAATCCATAGCAATTGTGAGTCTGATGCAAGCTTTTATTCAATATCAAATGCACAGTCTAGTCTAAATGCACTTAAAACATACAATCTAATTCTAAAAACCTATAAATTTTCAATGAAAACAAACTGTCAGAAACAACTTATCGTGAACAGCAAATGAAATCAAGTAATAAAACCTAAACTATTATCAACCAATCAAAAGAATCCATAAAAGGAATCAGAATTGCATTAAACATTAAACATTGAAGATAAAAGTACATGATACCAGAAATCACCGAAAATCACGGCCTGTCACCCTCGCAACTCAGTGAAATCTAGAATCGAAGAAAAGCGCGATAAACCATGAAAGCGATAAACCTATAACGCAGTGTCTGTCACCCGCCGCTCTCTACTCTATGAAACTAAAGAATTGTCTCTCGCTCTCACTCTCGTGATCTCCAAGTCTCGTGAGTGAAGTCTGTCACCCTTCACACACTCGTTCGTGGAGTCTGTCACCCTCCGCGATTCACTCCCTAGAGCTAAGAATGGCGCCTGTCACCCACCACCCGTGTCTATTTACATAAAGAAAACCCCGGGTCTAAAGAAAAGAGAAAATGAAAAAAAGGAAAAGAGGAAACTTGCTTGTGATGCTTTATTCTTCTCTTCATCATCGGACGGCTACCGTTTATCTGTTTCCTTGCTTTGCTCTGACCGTCGATCCTATCCACGTGGCAGCTCCGGTCAGCTCTTCTTCTCCACCGGTCAGTGACGTTTGGAGCACTGGCTAAATGGCTTGAACATTGGGAGCTTTCCTCTCTCACCTTTAGCTTTGCCCTAGCTTTGGGTTCTTTCTTCAAATGAAAACGAGGGGAAGAGACCCCCAAGGCAGCTGCTGCTTGTGCAATCAACCCGGTCTATGCCAGCAGCGCCAATTCAGTGCATTCCAGCAGCGGTGCAGAAAGCTTCCTCGCGGCCCAGCTTAAGACGGCCCAATTCAGTGGCATCAGCACCAACTTCAAGCGTGGCAGCAGTGGCCCAAATGTTAATCAGCTTCAATTCAAACAGCCCAAAGAGTCCAGGAGCACCACTGCACAAAGAGTATTAATCCAAAATTAAAAAAAGGTTTAATAGCCAATTTAGTCCTCACTTTGGTTGAAAAATCTCAATTTAGTCCCTCGTTATAAAAGTGTTTTGAATTAGTCCTAACTTTTAAAATAGTGGGTCAGATTGGTCCTTTCTGTTAAATATAAGTTGACAAAATTAATGGATGATGATGTGACACAACTTAAAGCTAACGAGGGACCAATCTAACACATCAGCTTTAAGCTGTGTCACATCATCATCCATTAATTTCGTTAACTTATATTTAACGAAAGGGACCAATCTGACCCACTATTTTAAAAGTTATGACTAATGTAAAACACTTTTATAACGAGGGACTAAATTGAGATTTTTCAACCAAAGTGGGGACTAAATTGGCTATTAAACCTTAAAGAAAAAAGAGAAAATCAAATAAAAGAAAAGAATTTTTACCAAAAGATTTTCTAAAAACAATTTTAATTTTCTAATTATTTAAAAATTCTACAAAATACACCTAAAAACCTATTTTTAACTAAAATTATACGAAACTAAAGAATTTAAAAAAAACCTAAATCTAGCCTAATTCTAAACAAGTAAAGACTAAAATAGACTAACATAGACTCCTAAACACCTAAAAGAATGCAAATTTAAGGAGTTATCACCCACTTAATAACATACCGTGTCTGCTCCAAATACAATTGAAGAAATTTTATTTTCAGTACGTTTTAATAGAACAAGAAGGACAAGTTGGATAACTTGGACAATCAAGAAACTAAATTATAAAAAATCAATTGAGTATTGCACAACCGAATATGAAAACAGAGCAAATATACCCATTAAAGGCTTTTATAACAGTAAAATAAAACAAAAGTCTGAATGAAGTTTGTCAGGCTTCTGTTACTTTAAGAAACGAGAAAACGTTGAAGGTATAGAATTACAGAATCAGGATCAGCACGGAACAACTGAATGGATTGCTCCACAAATTTGTCCCACTCAGTTATGTAAACCATCGCACCAGACAGAGACTTCGAAACAATTTTCTGCCAATTGTCAAGCTCTGGTCAACTAAGTTCACTTGCATGTCAATGAGAAAAAAATGAAAATATAAAAAACCAGTGTCACTAAATTGATAACAAAGTGTACATATGATGAAAAATTAGGATCTATAGTGACCAATTAAATTTCTTTATCAACAAAACTAAAAAAACAACAAATTCAAATGCATAGTCTCACACCTCCCAAAATTTCACACGAATATTATCAACCGAATGAACCAATCCACATTCTCCGACAAAAAGAAACTCACGTTTATACGGGGAGGGGTACTTCTTTCTTTTACTTTATAGAAAACATTTATACTTTATTGAAGATATACCAAAACTCTTGTCTATTTCGATGGTATGATAGTAACTAGAGCTCCATTATAGGGAGAAAATGACCATCGAATTCTTACCACCTATAGGCGGCCGTCCGTTCTACAGCCGCCCGAAAAGGAACTGCAGTTATCTTGAATAGGGATCCTACAGCGATAGATAGAATCCCCATAAACTGCTAAGTTGGTATGGAAGAACTGCTGCGCCGCGGGAAATCCTTTTCTATACAAGTTCTAAGGTCCCTTTTTCTTTTCGCATCTCGGATGCTTAGAGTTCTGTCCTGAATTGGAGGGTTGTTGAGTCAAGTCAAGAAGAATAAAAAGAAAGTCCCACAAAGGAATCTTGGTTCACATAGATAATGTGTCGTTGCCTGTAGCCTGTAGAAGGAGTGGGAGGATGGTCTAAAGGGTGTAATCCCGATTTCTCTAAAGCGCTACGTCTTTTCCCGGCCATCATGCATCGCTCCAACCTCCTATTGCCACAGCCTTACAAGCCAAGCAAGAAGTGAAAAATGAATAGCTACTAGTTAGAATGAATTCTTATCGGTCTTTAACACCAACTCCTCTCCGAGGCTTTCCAGTGAACTAGGATGTCTTCCTTGATTCTATTAGTGAGTGAGCTACCGATTTATTGAGAGAATCTTGCTAGGTTGAATAGAACGAGTTACCCGATTTCAGGAGAATGGATAAAGGGAATAGAGATGATTATAGAGATCATACTGAGAAACAGAAGAATTCCGTACGGGTAGCATGTCGTGAAAGAAGCACACTGGGCGTGCTTCGACCGTGTCTCCGGGCGTAATGGATGACCCTCGAAACCATAATCTGTTGATATACGGCGTAGATCCGGATGATTGATGGAAGAAACACCAAACATATCCCAAACTTCTCGCTCCCACCGGCCGGCTGATGGAAATAGACAACTCTTTCCTCCTAACGCAGGTAAGACGCTTTCTTATCCCGAACTATATGGCGTAGTGTATTCCACTTAGACTCAATTGAAACTGAGCTTTTGTGGGCTGGGCCTTTCCCCTACAGGCTTTCTTTCTAATGAAAGCGGAATCTACCTGAAGTGTGGAGATCAAAAGGCTTATGACGGAAATCCATAGTGGGGGCCTAGATGAATGGCCATGGATGAAGACTGTGCTCAGTTTGTTAGGAGGTATTACTTATTTTGGTTCCCCGAAGCCCCGAATGGATTGTGGATCGTTTCTGCCAACGAAACGAAATGAACGCGGAGCCCGTTCCTATGTGGGGCACCTTTTGGGTGTGGGATGCTCGTTTAACCTCTGTATTCAGAACTTATTCTTTCGAATAGGCCTAACCCTTGGGGAGAGGTTTATGTTATTGGGTTCTAAAGAGGGACTCCCACCTCAACCATAAGGAGACATTTAGAATAGTGATTTCTTATGAATACTTTTACTAGCAAGTCACTAGCAAGGGTCTTGAGGGGTGAGCCCTATGACTCAAGATACACGAGCTCCTCTACACCCATTTCCTCGGAAAGCCCTTTTGCCAGCTTAGCGTAGAGAGATAGCCCCATGAAAGGAAGAATATATGGGTAGATCAAAGCCGGCTGAGATCTCTTTTTTATGACTTCAACTTATCTATCGATCCCGGCCCGGAAAAGTGACCGACCAGGGCCCTCTTTTTGAATGAAAGAAAGGCTTTATGAGGCTTTCTTTTTTATCCGGAGGGTCAGGCACTTTCTTTTAAAGCGAAAGGGATCGTCAAGCCAAGCAAAGATTTGATAGCCGGTCTTTAATGCAATAGGTCGGTAGGCAACCAAAGGAAAGATTCGACAGGGATTTGAGCTTGCTTTTCAGCGAGCCCCTGAGAAAGCCTTGGGAAAGTCAAGCGCGTTAGCTCTTTGAAGTGAAGGCGCGCATCCTCTTGAAACTGATGAAAGAGGAGCCGTCACAGCTTCTCCTTCGGATCACTTACTCGTCAGTGAGTGGACTTCCTAGAATATCCAGTGATGAACCGACGAGTTCCTGCCGGCGAGAAAAATAAAAAAAGGCAAGGGGGAGATAGGGAAGAGGGGATTCAGGATAGTCACTCCGCTCCATAGATAGTGAACACAGATTCTTGTTTCCGGATTGGTTGGAGTAGAGCTAGTAGATCGGACACCTTCGCCAACTTGAGAAGAATGCTCATCTGAAATGAGAGTCGTTGCAGCGGAGCGATTTGAGCATCATTGCTCGGTGTCACGGATGAGACTGCCTGAAGACCAAGCCAATCTCGAAGAAAAAAGTGAACTACACGCAACTACATCTCCAGATTCCATTCAAAGGGCCAGTGAACAGACGCGTCAGCACGCACCTCCGAAAGAAACGGAGGACTTCATTCAGTGACTCCGCGATCGCCCTCTAAACGATCAGAATAAGGTAAAGCTTGAAGATAAGTTTTGTACTCTATTAATTTCTCAGTCCCTCTAGTCGGGTGGGCGAAGGCTAGCAAGAAGAAGCAAAAAGATAGTCAAAGCTCAAGGGATTCATCACAAGTTCGTTCTGTTCCTCTGTGCATCTCTGTGATGGGTAAATCTGCATGAAAAAGGGGCAACTTTCGTGTAGTTTGTGATTGGATGTAACTGTTCATATTTTTTCTCGGAGAAATCTTTCTCTTAAGAGATCTCCTCTGGGCACGTCGGAGCCGCATGAGTTCACCGGGGTGGAGCACAGTCCGCCAAAATCGGCATAGGTTAGGTGCTATTGATGGAACATGGCAGTCTTATCTTCTATGCGATATATGCGTTAAGTTGAAGTTCTTCGCCTTGGTCTACTCCTTCATGTAGTGAGTCGAGGTCCGTCCCTCAGGAGAAAGACGAAGCAAAAACTATCCTTATTATTTAACTCATTGCATATGTCCTCCCAATTTCTTGAACTTGTCATCCAGGGAGAGGAACCATCTTAAGGCAGCGCCGGTCAGTGTCCTTTGGAACAACTGAGCAAGGGTTTCTTCTAAACGCAGGGACAGCTTTTGAATCGTAATTCTGTTTTCTTTATCTCAATCTCATGCGCGATCCATTCACTGAAGGTTTGAAGATCTCGACTCACAGGAGAGGAAAGGGGACCGAAATAGTGAAGGGTGCTTGATAATATTCCATTCCTTGAAAGCCAGTGAATACTAGAGCCAGTGAAACGGAGAAGCGGTTAGCGGAACTCAGTTCCACGAGCTACTTCTTTGAAGTCTTTTTCTAGGACTAGAGGCCTTTGGGATTGATGCCGAGACTAGATTCGAAACTAGAGATTGCTCTTCTTCTTATTCACACTGAAATTTTGTGAATGAGAAATACAAGTCACCTATCTTCATATCCATCAATGGGATTATCTCAAATTGATCAAGGTCCTGCTCTTTCTTCTAGGATTTTCTGGACTTCTTCTGCTTTTTGGTTCTTCCTCTGTTAATCTGCCTATTATTAGTATCTATAATACTAATAATATTTTCCAAAATATTGTGCCATTTGATGGTCTTAAGAGACAACAGTTTGTCAAACAAATACCTGGAAAAATTCATTTTCATGTCTTTCCTTATCCGGGGTATCTGATGCAGAAGTCAGTCATTGGACTAACAGAGCTAACCCTTGTTCTATTGGTTTGGTAGTTGCTACCAAGACGATTTCTTTATGCCCATCAAAGGACCTCGAGATGCTAATCCACGAAAAACGATACGAGAAATTCGAAAGAACTCATATACGGAACGAGGGCAACCCGTGGCTTAGTCGCTGGAAGATTCCCCAACTGAGTGAGGTACAATAGGTCTCAGGATCATCCGATCTCGGCCCGGGAAGCTAAGAACCGTCATAGCCCAAAGGTGCGAATTCAAAAATGTCTTCAAAGAAAGAAGACTAGGGCGCAAGGGACTCTCAATAACGGGGAATAAAGACTCAGAGTGGTTCTCTGTCTGTGGTAACCTTCCCAATCCTCTACCGGTTTTGAATGTCAGTAAAGTAATCCAGTATAAGAAGCCCACATACACGCTCTCCTCCTCCACCCCATACCTGATAGGGTGGCCTCACCTTATTTAGAAGGCTACAGAAAAAGGTGAAGCCCACCTTTCACACCTCCGGCAAACTACTATGGAGGACAGGACTCCCATGGGTCAGCAAAGCAGGAATCTGCCCGCGAAGATAGCGTCTGTCTCTGTTGGCGCCCTCGAAGAGCATAAAGAAGGAACCAAATGAACCCAGATGTACTAAAAAATGCGAAAGAGGGATTTAAAAAAGTGGAAAAAATCGAAACATTCTATCTGTATATCTAGGGGGTCTCTCTATACATAAAAAAGAGTTTTATGGCACGATATGATCGCCTAGCCGTAGCCGCATATTGAGCGCAGCGGATATGCGGGATTTCAGTTGGATCAGATCTTTCGCTTTGACGGAAGCTTTTGGACCTTAGAGAATGGAGTTGGAAGGCTGTTCAGTCTTGAATCTCCCCTCCCTCACTGATTGACTCCTCCGGGAAATGTCGAATAGTAGGGACAGCGGAAGGGTGAGATTCTTTCTTCAGGAACCGGGTATTCCCTCAAGAGCCAAATTGACCTGTACCGCACAAGGAAAGATCTCAATCGGCGAAAATTAAAAACTTGTCAAAAAAAACAAATTAGATTTATATTGAAGGAATATCTCATTCTTATCAATCTTTGATTTGTCTACAACCCTACTTTCTTAGTAAATTATGCAAACAACAATGCAAGTTACCCAATTAAAAGAGAGGAACATCACAAGAGAAGCCATTCAAGAAGTACCAGGTTCGTTGCTTTACTCTGACCGTCGATCCTATCCACGTGGCAGCTCCGGTCAGTTCTTCTTCTCCACCGGTCAGTGACGTTTGGAGCACTGGGTAAATGGCTTGAACATTGGGAGCTTTCCTCTCTCACCTTTAGCATTGCCCTAGCTTTGGGTTCTTTCTTCAAATGAAAACGAGGGGAAGAGACCCATAAGGCAGCTGCTGCTTGTGCGCACCGTTTCATTAAAGTTGCAGACCCAACTTGTGCAATCAACCCAGTCTATGACAGCAGCGCCAATTCAGTGCATTCCAGCAGCGGTGCAGAAAGCTTCCTCGCGGCCCAACTTAAGACGGCCCAATTCAGTGGCATCAGCACCAACTTCAAGCGTGGCAGCAATGGCCCAAATGTTAATCAGCTTCAATTCAAACAGCCCAAAGAGTCCAGGAGCACCACTGCACAAAGAGTATTAATCCAAAATTAAAGAAAGAAAAGAAAATCAAATAAAAGAAAAGAATATTTATCAAAAGATTTTCTAAAAAAAAATATTAATTTCCTAATTATTTAAAAATTCTACAAAATACACCTAAAAACCTATTTTTAACTAAAATTATACAAAACTAAAGAATTTAAAGAAAAACCTAAATCTAGCCTAATTCTAAACAAGTAAAGACTAAAATAGACTAACATAGACTCCTAAACACCTAAAAGAATGCAAATTTAAGGAGTTATCACCCACTTAATTGCATAAAGTAAATATTCACAAAGTGGGGACCTACCACTATCAATAACAGCATGTCATGAAATCCTTCTAACATGACTCTCATTCATTCAACAACGACGTGGCAATAACAATTTAAGAATCAATCGAAATCAAATGATCCATGAAAAGTAAAAGACGTTATCAATTCGAGTCAATTTTGATCCATAGCAAAACAATCAAAATCGATTCAGTGCTTACCTACGAACTACGAGAAACAAAATGAGGCAGTGAAAACCTTTCGATGGAACACTTTGCGTAGTGCCAAAGCCGAAAGCTCGTAGGCACTGCAAGCAAGCCTTTTATACAGTAAAATTGGGTTAGACTTAGATATGCTTAAATGAAAAACCCAATTTCTGTTTCGTTATGTTTTAGAGAGGCGTTTTAACTTCTACATATGATTCTATAACTCTATCATGCCTTAACGAGTTTGACCATGCTTAAAATAGATGTTGAGCAAAACAGGTAGAATTGTAAAAAACGTGGAATTTCAGAGCTTTTAAGTTTGTGTGGATCTTGTTTAAGAGCCAACTTTTGGAACCGCGTTAAGTTTCTTTTTCATTTTGGGCTCTTGTAAACCTATGCCCATAAAACCCACTGCTTTGTTATTTATGACTTGTGAAATGAGGTTTGTGTGGGATTTAGCCACTGATTTTCATATGCTTATTAGTCTGTGACCTTTGTTATGTCTACATGGAGCAACTTCCTGGATTTGTTGCTCATGAGAAGTCATTTATATGGTATGTAGTCTAGACATCTAGGATTATTTTCATCTGAGGGCTAAAATTTGTTTAAGATTTGGATTGTGTTAGGATATTTACCCTATTTATCATCATTATATTGTGTCAAGGGTTACCCTATTTATCATGATTATATTGTGTCTAGGGTTGCCCTATTTATCATGTACTCTTGTATAAATTTATTCTTATAGATAGAAGATTAAGAGAATGATTAATCAAGCCCTCTAGAATTATTTTACAGATTAATTCTCAAGTGATTGCTATCTTACAAAAGTGCTTTCATTGGCAATAATAGAATTTTATTTTAAATGGTCTTTCCCTATTCCTCTTAATGCTTCAGTTTAATATAATCTAGTAGGTTCAAGGATTCCTTGATACCACTTTCATTTAGGCCCCATCAAAGAACATGTTGAACTCCATAAAACAATGTTCTTTCCACTCTAATGAATCTCCTCACAATTTCATCAATATCCAAGCTATAATTGGATTGGTGGTCTCAATTACTTGAAGGTTTTGAATGGTTAGATATCTCAACCATGCCACCATTTGGACGAGTGCAGAGAATGCACAAGCCCTATACATGTTGAACTCAAGTCGACATAGATATAAAAGGGTGCATGGAAGGGACTAACTTCAGACCACCAGGCTTAAAAGGCATAAGAACCAATTCTCCTAAAAGCTTAAGCAACTAGATGTACACCTATAAATGGGTCTGTATCATTAAAAAATTAATGAGACTCGTCATTGAGAGTTGAGATCCCATTATTTTTTAGTGCATTGCATGGTATACAGAATCACATATGATTCTATAACTCTATCATGCCTTAACGAGTTTGACCATGCTTAGAATAGATGTTGAGAAAAACAGGTAGAATTGTAAAAAACGTGGAATTTCAAAGCTTTTAAGTTTGTGTGGATCTTGTTTGAGAGCCAACTTTTGGAACCGCGTTAAGTTTCTTTTTCATTTTGGGCTCTTGTAAACCTATGCCCATAAAACCCACTATCAACAAAGAAAAACACCTTCAATGACCTGACATCACTACATCCTTTTCAAACTCTATTGCAACATGTGTCATCTCTTACTAGGCCCCCAAAATTCATTGCATGAACCACTGCAACCAGAGCTCTTTATTGTGTGCTTGAGGTTGCAGACTCTCTGTTTGGTTTCTCTACTTCTGTTGCTCGGCTTGCTTGGTCCATTGATTCTCTACTATGGAAGAAATAAGAATCTCTAGAGCAATTATGATTTCAATTTGGATTTCTATTTTAGAGGTCTAGTCTAAGAGTTCAAATGTTGTGTTTTGCTCTTGGAATAGTCACTTGGCACTACTACAGTCATTTTTATGCTGCTTTGTTATTTATGACTTGAGAAATGAGCTTTGTGTGGGGTTTAGCCACTGACTTTCATATGCTTATTAGTCTTTGATTATAAATTTAACCTTAATTAAATGTTACATGGGTTTTTCTCTCTTATATTATATGCATTTGTACGAATTTTATATATCTTGTAGAACCTTATGCATCATGTTGTAGTTCCATGGTTTATGATTTTGTATCCCCTTTCCAAGTCTGAATAGAATCCCAAGTGGAATTCCTTGGTGTATTGCTAACATTACTCTAAAATTATCTAAATTATATAATGCTAGAGGAGAAAGGAACAATCAACAAAACATTAACTTAATGTCCAATTAGGCCATTGATCAACCTTAAACTCATATTTCATTCCAAACTATTTGGAAACACAATCAGGCAATGTTCATGACATTGATGGTCGCGAAAAAAAAACAGAAAAACTAATTTAGTCTTAAAGCAAACCGTAATGAGGTGTTTATAGCCCTAGAAGAAGAGTAGTCCATTAATCCTCTATCTAAACAAAACAAGTTATAAAGTGAGATACTAATATAGTCAGAAAGTAAATAGTCACTAGATTACAAACCTCAACTTTCAAATCACATCAACAACAAAATAAATAGTAGAGTAAATTGCACTAACCACCTCTTAAAAATACAAAAAACATTCCTGCACAACTCCCTTAATTGTTTAAAAAACATTATACTAACATTCTTTATGAATTACAGTAACAACCCTAATTGTTTGAAAGGATTACACCGTCTACCCCTATAAGGAAGATGTTAATAAGCAGAAGGTGCTTGTGTAATTTCACATAACCTTACGACTGCTTAATGTAATTTATTCTACAACCACCTCCACCTTTTTAACATTTACAGTAACTTTAGAAGGAGAACAGAACACGAAACAAGAGGAAAGAGAGGATCCAGTAGGTTAAAGTAGAGAGGGATAATTACAAGGGAAGATAGGAAGAAACAAAGGCAGAGAGAGGGATCATGTATTAGGAAAGGGTCGTGCAACAATTAGGGCAATTAGGGTATTTTGATCAAAATGGGTGATACGACCTTGGAGTAACAATCCAAAGTAATTCACCCATGGAAACAATTCAGCATGGCACAAACCTCATTAGGGAGGAAAAAAAATAATTGGATCATGCCATTCATCAAGTTGGCAGAAAAAATCGACAACCGTGAACTGCAAGATTGCCAAACTCTCTAGTTAACTAACAAACTTTTATGTAATTTTGGATTGAGGAAAGAAGTTAATTGTATCTCTCAGTAGATAAACTTGGCTGAACACATTAAACCCATTAACACATGTTGTGTAGAAGAATCAGATTATGATTTCATGTCAATCCACATTTACAATCTCAAACATGCATAAAACACTAGCATTTAAAAATTAAAATACGATGAATATATATTTGTTTTGTTCTAGAAAAACAAACTGATATCTACCGTTTATCAGTGACCTTAACTACCAACTTGCCATCATAGTGCATGTACTTCATGACATACCACGTATGCTTCAAATACAATTGAAGAAATTTCATTTTCAGTACGTTTTAATAGAACAAGAAGGACAAGTTGGATAACTTGGACAATCAAGAAACTGAATTATAAAAAATCAATTGAGTATTGCACAACTGAATATGAAAAGAAAGCAAATATACCAATTAAAAGCTTTTATAACAGTAAAATAAAACAAAAGTCTGAATGAAGTTTGTCAGGCTTCTGTTACTTTAAGAAACGCGAAAACGTTGAAGGTATAGAATTACAGAGTCAGGATCAGCACGAAACAATTGAATGGATTGCTCCACAAATTTGTCCTGTAACACCCCGAATTTGGCGTTACAATTTATGTTCCATAAAATACAGATAATTTTTTTTCTAAATTTAATTTCAACATCAACAAAATATTAAGTTCTTTATTACAACACAAGTCTTCTGAAAATAAAATCCCACACAGCTCATAAACTTCTGAAATTTAAAATTTCCCACAGTTCGGAAATTCAAACACAGATTTATTTTAGAAATTCCCCATGTCTCCTTTTTCCCCCACAGATTTCTCATCTTCTAAGCAAGTCCAGAACCATCTGCTAATTCATCTGAAATAGTTTCTGCTCCCGTATAATATCACACATTATACGATCATTGCATTCACATGCACAAACACAAACAATAGGGTGAGCTAACCGATTCAAGAAATATACATCATCCACAAGCTTTCTAACATCACAAGTGTGGCAATCAGTCAAATACATGCATCTCAAACATACTCAAAAACCAACTATTACACTAATACTTCATAATATTTCTCGAGTCAAAATCATCAGTCGATTCACTAGAGTCAATACAACATATTATTAATCTGCCTACTTACCAAAGCACAGCAGTCAACAATCCTTCTGTCTACTTACCAAAGTAGTATAACCATGATATACTGATTACTTACCAAAGTAATCTAACAAGGTGATTTTTATTATCTACTTACCAAAGTAGTACAACAAGATGATATTGTCTGCTTACCAAAGTAGCACAATAAGGTAATATTGTCTACTTACCAAAGTAGTACAATGAGGTGATATTGTCTACTTAACAAAGTAGCACAATAAGGTGATATTGTCTACTTACCAAAGTAGCACAAGAAGGTAATATTCAGCCTACTTACCAAAGTAGTACGGTTTATGTTAAATTCACCTCTCATTTTCCCACCTACTTACCAAAGTAGTGTCCGGCTTCAAACCTTTCCCCTCTCGACTTACCAAAGTCGTAGGAAAATAAATAAAAATTCAGATTTACAATTATGGCAACAATGGCTATACTACCCATCCAAATTTACCATCAACTTATTTACAATTCATGATTTAACTCAAATAATTATGACAACTCAGAATGTTCAATATAATTAAATTTTATAATATAGAATATATTATATTACTCATCCTCCAATCTCCAAAATACAACTACACATACAATTTAAGGATATAATTATCCAAGTTTTTTTTTTTTTACTCAATGCAAATAAATTTACTATTTCGTGAAAAGATTTTTCTTCACTCATATCATTAATTACAGATCTGAACCAATCAAACTAATAATCAGCATGTTTAACTCATATGGTAAAATTTTCAGTCCAATCCAACGGTTAATGAGGCGGAACTCATAATTTTTGTATAAATGATCCAAAAACATAAATTAAGCAATATTGAGATCCCTGAGAAGATACGAAATTAATATCTCTAAATCTATAACTCCGATCTAAAATCCGAACGGTCGAAGTATGCCACTATCTCTTAGGAACAACATACTAAAAGTTCAGATTAATCTAACGGTTATCTAAGTAGATATGGAGATTTTACCGAGGTAACTCAGAGACAAAAATTTAAGTGGTTCTCGGTTAAACTCAAAATGCGGAATGAATTCCTCTAAGCACAGACATCTAATTCCAAATCTGAACGGTCAAGATCACTTAATATGTCTTATGAACTACATACTAAAGTTTGGGCTCAATCTAACGGTAGATGAAATATATATGAAATTTGTACCATGATAGCTTAAGAACAGCAATACAGTGTTCATCCGATTGTTTCACACTTTCGAAATTTCTTTCTCTAAACATAGAGCTTCAATTACAAATCCGATCGGTCAAATTGTATTAATATGTCCTAAGAATCATATATCAAATTTTGAGGTTGATCTAACGGTTAAATAGGTCAAAATCTATATTTTTACCGAGACAACTTAGTAACAGAACTACAGGGTAGCTAATTTACTCAAAATTGCAGTATTTATTTCTCCAAGTACAGACTTCTATTTTCAAATCCGAACGGTCAAAGTTTAGTAATAGATCTTAGGATTCACATACTAAACTTTTAGCTAAATCCAACGGTGAAAACAATTAATAGAAATTTTTCACCACAGTAACTCGAAAATAAGAAATTATAATCATGAAAACCAAATTTTACACAAGTCAATATATAACTGTAACATCCCAAAATTATACAGTCAACAACTATATACTTAGAATAATCACATATATTAATATGGCAAAACAGTTTTAACAAAAAGGGAGCAGAATTCATAAATGGCCGAACGGCCTAAAATATATACATATGAATTCGCGAGCGTTCACAAAACAATGAGGACGAACGGTTTACAAAATCATTACCGAACGTCCAAATATTTACAACCAGCAAAAGAGCGCTTGCTCATAGCCACTCGCTCTCCTAACTAAACTAACTAAAACCGAACGCCTTTACTGTTCGGCCTTCACTTCCACGTCTACGAGATTTTCTTCAACTAGGATTTCTTCTTCAAGCGCTTGCTCCAGAGAAGCATCTCCATCTGCTCACATCCACACGGATGATCATTGCAAGGACATGACGGATATACATATACAGACAACACAATGGAAAGTGCAAGGGTAAGCTTATTGAATTTAATTCAAGTCAAACCTATATTTCATACTTATCAAATACAGCAAATGAATCACAACACATACATTCAATTCATACTTTAATTCCATCCAAATCATGATACTAGACCGACCGTCCGGACTGTATGAATCCTGTGTAGCTAAGGCGTCCGTGCACCCAGGTGGGGTAACTGGAATGCTCATCAGTAGCCACCTGAGGTTAGTCTGTTCTGTCCAAGTTACAGTTATGGACTAGACCTCCTGCCATTCCCACGCATGACATACTCCTCTCTACTTGAGAACGAGCACTCACGGAATATCAGGATGAACCACCATCTAAGCTTACCACGTTCATACTTACAAATCTCAATATCCATTCAAGAGTCGTTCCACCCTGGAACGCTCGTTCAAAATCCACAATCACAATTTCAGTTCTCATAGTGTTCGCACATCTTAAATCATCCTCTTAAATACCTTTTCATTCTATGTTCCACTTTCTTAAAAAGACGAACGTTCACTCCCCTTCATAACGAGGGCAAACGTCAAGAGTGAGACCGAGAAAGACTCCTTTGACTAAGTTAAATGAACTGACTCTAGTACGATCCGAATAATACTTAGAATAATTTAAGTTCAATAACACTAGAGCGAATCAAATGAATAGATACATCACAAGTTGTTTAGATAAATAAACTGGGCACGATTTAATTCAAGAAACAACCCACCAGTCAATGACCGAGCGCAAAAATAGACATGTAATGAAGATTTTGGACGAACGTCACATAAATCTTGGACGAACGTTAATAGATCTATTGGACGAACGATATTTAAATATTATGGACGAACGCTATTTCAATTCAGGACGAACGCTATTACCACTCGTGGATAATTACGGAAAGAACGAGCGTTCGGTATAAGACCGAGCGCTACTTTTTATTTATACTTTTAGGACGAGCGTTCGGTATAAGACCGAGCGCTACTTATCACTTACGCTTTGGGACGAGCGTTCGGTATAAGACCGAGCGCCACTCAAGACGTACGCTTTGGTCGAGACCCATAACTGATTCAATATAATAATGGTGAAGTTACCTTTTTAACAATATGACTAAGTATTTGATTATATATATTTTCAGGCTTCTCGAATCTCTCACACAACTCTCAAGATATTTACGTTTGGCCGAACGCTCAAACGTAAAGCTATATATAAGAGGGCGTTCGTCCTACATGCGAATTCTTTCCAAATGAAAGGATTCAGCTTTTTCAGAAAAGTTACAGAGAATACCGAACGGTCAAGGACCGTTCGATAACGAACGTGTGTTATGATACAAATCTCATTTTCAATTTCTCATTTACAATAAACTCATTTTCCAGTATAACTTTCATACATTTAATTAAACATATCATAGCAAAAATCTATAATGTTCATGCATCATCTCATCATACAGCTCACATTTCAGTTTAATCCAACCATATAACTTTTCATCATTTCCATACAATCAATTCAATATCATATTCATACACCAAAATCCACTTATCATACATCATACTTCAAACATCACATAAACGCACATGCAGTACAACACAATCACATGAATTAAATCTAATAAGCTTCCCTTACCCGGATTCAGAAGTGAACGTTCTAAAAGTGAGTTGTTTCTACTCGTCCAAAGGTGGCGTTCTATTCTCAATGTTCCTCTTAAACTTCTTCAACTAAAATTAACAAAAAGAAAACGAAAGAACTGAGTTTACACCCATGCATGCAGCTGGATCAGGGTTTGTAGGAAATCCAGAAACGATCGCCCAAGGAAACTTACCAGAACTGGAAGTGGTTCGGTCCAAAATGAAGCTCACGTTGCAGTGGTCGTTCTCACGGTGCTGAAATGTGAACGGAGCAGAGAATGGTGAGTTGCAGAAGAGAGAAGGAGAATGGTTTTTAGAGAGAAGATGGAGAATTTGGGATTCAGAAATTCTGGGGAAGAAGATGAAGTGTGCAGAGAAATGGGAAGGGGTGTTTTCAGAAAATTAAATTTCCTTCCCAAGTCAAACGGACGTTCTCTGTTGCGTTGACACTTGGCTTCCACTGCCAAATTCAGAACATTCCAAAACGACACCTGGCGGATGCATGTAGAGTGAGCGTGAGTGCGCTTTAATGGCACTGCACGTGTGGCGAGGTGCATTTATGGAAGCAGAGTGGTGATTCAGCAAAGAATTTATGAGACGTGACAATCCCCCTAACTACAAAAATTTTCGTCCTCGAAAATTAAGTCTTACCAGGAAATAGGTGAGGGTATAAGTCTTTCATGGCATCTTCAACTTCCCATGTAGAGTCGCCCGTCTTTTCATCCCACACCACTTTCACCAAGCGAACGTCCTTCCCTTTATGGTACTTGGTGCGGACGTCTTCAACACGAATCGGCTTCATCTCCAGCGTTCGATCTTGTCGAAGACGAACGTCCTCAAGCTCCAATATGTGAGAGGGATCCGATATGTATTTCCGGAGTTGAGAAACGTGAAATACCTGATGAAGGTTGGACAATTGTGGAGGTAGAGCCATTTCGTATGCAACTGGTCCAATCTTCCTTGTGATCTGATACGGCCCCACGAACTTGGGAGATAATTTCTTTGAACGCAACGCTCTGCCTACTCCAGTAGTTGGATTCATCCTTAGGAAAACATGATCGCCAGCTTTGAACTCCAAGGGTCGTCTCCTCTTATCTGCATATGACTTCTGCCTGCTTCTGGACGTCTTCAATCTCTCTTGAATTAATTTCACCTTTTCAGTCGTTTGTTGAACGAGCTCTGGTCCCCGTCAACACGTTTTCTCCTTCTTGAAACCAGCAAAGTGGTGTGCGGCATTTACGTCCGTATAAAGCTTCAAAGGGAGCCATTCCAATACTGGACTGGAAGCTGTTGTTGTAGGTGAACTCCACTAACGGCAAGACTTCATCCCAAACGCCCATATGATCTAACACGCACGTCCTCAATAAGTCCTCGAGCGTCTGGATCGTTCTCTCGGATTGACCGTCCGTCTGGGGATGGTACGCTGAACTCATTTGGAGTTTGCTGCCCAGTTCACTTTGCAACGACTGCCAAAACCGAGAGGTGAATCTTGTGTCTCGGTCCGAGATGATGCTGGACGACACTCCATGCAGACGAACGATTTCTTTGATGTAGAGCTTTGCCAAGTTGGTCAATGACATTTTCAAGTTGACCGCTAGGAAGTGAGCACTCTTCGTTAAACGATCCACAATCACCCAAATTGAATCGTGATTCTTGACTATACGTGGCAAGTGTGTCACGAAGTCCATTGAAATGCTGTCCCACTTCCATTCGGGAATTTCCAAAGGTTGCAGTAGGCCGCCTGGTCTTTGATATTCAGTTTTAGCACGTTGACAGGTTAGGCATGATGCCACAAAGCGTGCGACATCATTCTTCATCCCTGGCCACCAGAACGATTGCTTGAGATCGTGGTACATCTTTGTCATGCCAGGATGCATGCTAAGACGGCTGTGATGCCCTTCTTCTAATATTAATCGCTTCAAATCTCCATCATTGGGAACGCATGTCCTACCCATGTAACGTAGTAAGCCGTCCGTCCCAGCATTAAATTCCTTTGCTTGATCTGTGCCGAGCGCGCCTCTTATCTTCATCAATTCTTCATCTTCTAATTGCTTCATTCTGATCCGCTCAAACACGTTACTGGATATCCTAAGGTTGCAGCATTTGATGCTGTCCGGTTCTAAATTGAACTGCAACCTTAAGTCTCTAAAGCTTTCCACTAAGCTTAACTCACGTACCATCATGGACGACACATACACCACTTTTCTGCTCAAAGCGTCCGCTACAACGTTCGCTTTTCCTGGATGGTAGAGTAACTCAAACTCGTAATCCTTTAAGAACTCAAGCCACCTCCTCTGCCTCATATTCAACTCCTTCTGATCAAAGAGGTACTTGAGACTCTTGTGATCGCTGAAGACTTGGAAAGTTGATCCATACAAATAGTGCCTCCAAATCTTCAAAGCAAAGACGACCACTGCCAGCTCCAGGTCGTGCGTTGGATAATTCCTCTCATGTATCTTCAATTGCCGAGAGGCATACGCCACCGCTCGTCTTTCTTGCATCAATACACAGCCCAAACCTTGGTGGGACGCATCACAGTAGACTTCAAACGGTTTGGCCGTGTCCGGAATTACTAGAACTGGAGTGCTCGTTAGTTTCTGTTTCAGCTCTTGGAAGCTAGATTCACACCGATCGGTCCAAGCGAACGGGTGATCTTTCCTGGTCAGCTGAGTTAACGGCGCTACTATCTTAGAGAATCCTTCTATGAAACGCCTATAGTAGCCCGCAAGTCCCACAAAGCTCCTAACTTCAGTGACCGAGTGCGGACTCTCCCATTCCAAGACCGCTCGTACCTTTGCCGGATCAACTGAGATCCCACCAGCGGATACAACATGACCCAAAAACTGCACTTCCTTCATCCAGAATTCACATTTTGATAACTTAGCGTACAACTCTCTTTCTCTCAACACTCCAAGTACTAACCTCAAATGCTCTTCGTGCTCTTCACAGCTCTTGGAGTAGATGAGAATATCATCAATAAATACCACTACGAACTTATCCAAATACGGCCTAAAGATGCGGTTCATGTAGTCCATAAAAACGGCTGGAGCGTTCGTTACGCCGAACGACATCACTACGTACTCATAGTGTCCGTACCGAGATCTAAAGGCCGTCTTCTGAATGTCCTCATCTTTAACTCGAATTTGATGGTAACCCGATCTTAGATCAATCTTTGAGAAAACGCTCGCTCCATGTAATTGATCCAGTAGATCGTCAATCCGAGGCAGTGGGTATTTATTCTTGATGGTCAGCTTATTCAATTGACGATAGTCAATGCATAGCCGAGAGCTGCCATCCTTCTTCTTTACTAACAGTACGGGCGCTCCCCAGGGTGATACGCTTGGACGGATGAACCTCTTGTCCATCAATTCTTCAATTTGCTTTTTAAGTTCAACCAATTCAGTGGGTGCCATTCTATATGGTTGAACGGATATGGGAGCCGCGGTCGTTACCAGATCAATGGTAAACTCAACTTCACGAACGGGAGGCAATCCAGGCACCTCATCTGGGAAGACGTCCGGGAATTCATTTACTACCGAACGTGCTTCTCTCCACTTAGAATGCGTTCGTTCAGAACCTTCAGATTCATTATCCGCGTGAGTCATTATTAGGAAGCAATTGGCGCCTTCCATTATATCTTCCTTCAACTGACCGAGCGTCACACCCAACTCTTCTTCATTTTCTTCCGGAAAAATTAACTCCTTAGCTCCACAATCTATGAGAATGCGATTGGTATTCAGCCAATCCATTCCCAAAATTATTTCTAAATCCTTGAGAGGCAAACGGATGAGATTCACCTTGTATCTACGCCCTTCTACCTCAATAGGACATCTAACGCACATGGTAGACGTCCTAACCTCACCAGCTGCTGGTGTTGACACCACCAAATCAAACTGCATCTCTCTCTCAGCTATCCCCAACTTATCAACGCACGCCTTCGATATGAAGGAGTGTGTCGCCCCAGAATCATACAACACGCAGCAAGGTATTCCATGAACTAGGCAGGTACCAGTGATGAGCGTACCTGAGTTTGCGGCTTCCGCTCCAGTAATAGCATACACACGCCCAACTGCCTGGGCTCGTCCACCTCTCCCTTGCTGGTTCCTCCCAGCGTTCGGCGGCCTCATCACTGCGCGTCCGCCCATGTTGCACTCGTTCTCCAGATGTCCATTTCTTTTACATCGAGTGCAATATTTTCCTCCAACCAACTGAGGGCATGATGATCTGAAATGGGGTCCTTCACACTGGAAACATCTGACCGGCCCCTGTTGCCCTGATTGTCCAGCAACCACCATAGCTTGAGATCCACTCGCCTGAGTTGGACGAGCGTATGGAGTCCTGTTCCGATTCACATTGGGCCTCGACAGGATTGGTCCTCTTGACGCCTGTTGTTTCTTCTGTTGTTCTGCCTCAGCCATATTTTTCTCTAACACTTTAGCTCTCTCAACTATGGATGGGAACGACCGAATGCACAAACTGGATATCAACACCTTAAGATCACTTCTTAGCCCGTTTTCAAATTTTCTACATTGCCACTCTTCACTGGCCGCCACTGTATTGAACCTCAGCAGATGTTTGAATTTATTTGTATACTCTGAAACGGACATTCCTCCCTGTACTAACTGCAGAAACTCCACCTCTTTAGCAAATCGTACACTGTCAGGGAAGTATTCTTCGTAGAACTTAGCTCTGAAAACCGCCCAATTGATAGGATTGTGAGCGTCCGTCAGTAAAGCCTTTACGCTCGCCCACCAGTGACTCGCTTCTCCAGTCAGAAGGTATTCTGTGAATGCCAAGCGATTCTCGTCCGGACACCTCTTGGCATTAAAGATTCTATCCATGTCGCGCAGCCATTGATCTGCCTCGTCAGGAAGGCAATTTCCACTAAATTTAGTCGGATGATGTTGGAGGAAACTTTCTAAACTCCATTCAGCATGGGGCGTGGCGTTCGAAGAGGACGCTCCTGGCGTGCCTCTGGTGGCAGCAATTATTTCCATTAGTTGCCGCTGAGTCGCCTCAGAATTAGCGCGAGCGGCCTCTAAACTTTGTAATGCAGCAGCATTCTGCTCCATCAACACTGTATTCTGCTGCTGCAGTCTATCTATCACCGTTTCCAACAACCTAGCGTTGTTGGGTGTATCAGATTCATTGGGCTGTGGTGGAGGAGGGAGCCTAGGGGCCATTTGTTCTCTGGAACACAGAGAAAAACGAACGTCAGTTATATTTAAAGAGTTAAAATAACTCATTAAACACAAATTAAGCACACAGCAAAAACACAGTGCACTCATAACCTACAGTGTCCTTTAAAGAACAAAACTGCTCTGATACCAATAATGTAACATCCCAAAATTATACAGTCAACAACTATATACTTAGAATAATCACATATATTAATATGGCAAAACAGTTTTAACAAAAAGGGAGCAGAATTCATAAATGGCCGAACGGCCTAAAATATATACATATGAATTCGCGAGCGTTCACAAAACAATGAGGACGAACGGTTTACAAAATCATTACCGAACGTCCAAATATTTACAACCAGCAAAAGAGCGCTTGCTCATAGCCACTCGCTCTCCTAACTAAACTAACTAAAACCGAACGCCTTTACTGTTCGGCCTTCACTTCCACGTCTACGAGATTTTCTTCAACTAGGATTTCTTCTTCAAGTGCTTGCTCCAGAGAAGCATCTCCATCTGCTCACATCCACACGGATGATCATTGCAAGGACATGACGGATATACATATACAGACAACACAATGGAAAGTGCAAGGGTAAGCTTATTGAATTTAATTCAAGTCAAACCTATATTTCATACTTATCAAATACAGCAAATGAATCACAACACATACATTCAATTCATACTTTAATTCCATCCAAATCATGATACTAGACCGACCGTCCGGACTGTATGAATCCTGTGTAGCTAAGGCGTCCGTGCACCCAGGTGGGGTAACTGGAATGCTCATCAGTAGCCACCTGAGGTTAGTCTGTTCTGTCCAAGTTACAGTTATGGACTAGACCTCCTGCCATTCCCACGCATGACATACTCCTCTCTACTTGAGAACGAGCACTCACGGAATATCAGGATGAACCACCATCTAAGCTTACCACGTTCATACTTACAAATCTCAATATCCATTCAAGAGTCGTTCCACCCTGGAACGCTCGTTCAAAATCCACAATCACAATTTCAGTTCTCATAGTGTTCGCACATCTTAAATCATCCTCTTAAATACCTTTTCATTCTATGTTCCACTTTCTTAAAAAGACGAACGTTCACTCCCCTTCATAACGAGGGCGAACGTCAAGAGTGAGACCGAGAAAGACTCCTTTGACTAAGTTAAATGAACTGACTCTAGTACGATCCGAATAATACTTAGAATAATTTAAGTTCAATAACACTAGAGCGAATCAAATGAATAGATACATCACAAGTTGTTTAGATAAATAAACTGGGCACGATTTAATTCAAGAAACAACCCACCAGTCAATGACCGAGCGCAAAAATAGACATGTAATGAAGATTTTGGACGAACGTCACATAAATCTTGGACGAACGTTAATAGATCTATTGGACGAACGATATTTAAATATTATGGACGAACGCTATTTCAATTCAGGACGAACGCTATTACCACTCGTGGATAATTACGGAAAGAACGAGCGTTCGGTATAAGACCGAGCGCTACTTTTTATTTATACTTTTAGGACGAGCGTTCGGTATAAGACCGAGCGCTACTTATCACTTACGCTTTGGGACGAGCGTTCGGTATAAGACCGAGCGCCACTCAAGACGTACGCTTTGGTCGAGACCCATAACTGATTCAATATAATAATGGTGAAGTTACCTTTTTAACAATATGACTAAGTATTTGATTATATATATTTTCAGGCTTCTCGAATCTCTCACACAACTCTCAAGATATTTACGTTTGGCCGAACGCTCAAACGTAAAGCTATATATAAGAGGGCGTTCGTCCTACATGCGAATTCTTTCCAAATGAAAGGATTCAGCTTTTTCAGAAAAGTTACAGAGAATACCGAACGGTCAAGGACCGTTCGATAACGAACGTGTGTTATCATACAAATCTCATTTTCAATTTCTCATTTACAATAAACTCATTTTCCAGTATAACTTTCATACATTTAATTAAACATATCATAGCAAAAATCTATAATGTTCATGCATCATCTCATCATACAGCTCACATTTTAGTTTAATCCAACCATATAACTTTTCATCATTTCCATACAATCAATTCAATATCATATTCATACACCAAAATCCACTTATCATACATCATACTTCAAACATCACATAAACGCACATGCAGTACAGCACAATCACATGAATTAAATCTAATAAGCTTCCCTTACCCGGATTCAGAAGTGAACGTTCTAAAAGTGAGTTGTTTCTACTCGTCCAAAGGTGGCTTTCTATTCTCAATGTTCCTCTTAAACTTCTTCAACTAAAATTAACAAAAAGAAAACGAAAGAACTGAGTTTACACCCATGCATGCAGCTGGATCAGGGTTTGTAGGAAATCCAGAAACGATCGCCCAAGGAAACTTACCAGAACTGGAAGTGGTTCGGTCCAAAATGAAGCTCACGTTGCAGTGGTCGTTCTCACGGTGCTGAAACGTGAACGGAGCAGAGAATGGTGAGTTGCAGAAGAGAGAAGGAGAATGGTTTTTAGAGAGAAGATGGAGAATTTGGGATTCAGAAATTCTGGGGAAGAAGATGAAGTGTGCAGAGAAATGGGAAGGGGTGTTTTCAGAAAATTAAATTTCCTTCCCAAGTCAAACGGACGTTCTCTGTTGCGTTGACACTTGGCTTCCACTGCCAAATACAGAACATTCCAAAACGACACCTGGCGGATGCATGCAGAGTGAGCGTGAGTGCGCTTTAATGGCACTGCACGTGTGGCGAGGTGCATTTATGGAAGCAGAGTGGTGATTCAGCAAAGAATTTATGAGACGTGACAATAACTACCATTACCAAATTTTAACACATTCATACTCATATTCATGATCATAATCAAGAAAGGATTAGCTCCCCTACCTCTTCTCCTTGCAAGAAATTCTTCACTCTTGATACCTCTAGACCACCACCTTTGCTTGTTTTCACTTTCAATTTCAAAGAAAATTCTAACTTAAATCTCTCTTCTTCAAAGAGAGCAATTCCTCTCCTCCTTGCTAGACCAAGTCAGTCTCCACACTTAGAACACTTAGGATTTTCGTTCACCTCCCACCAAGGACCTCTCTACTCTCCCCCAAAACTCCAAATCTGATTTGGAATTAAAAGAAGATGCCTTAGACAACTAAGGACCTATGCACTTGGTACTTAGCAATAATAAACAACCAATGAACCATCCTAAACCATTTTTTTCAGCCCTAAAACATGGTAGGAAAGTCTCCAAAGGTTCCAAAATGTTCTCCTAGTGCAGAACACAACCTACCCACTCCAAAAAAATCGCAACTTGTACAAATGTACCTAAAATTAAGGTTGGACGCTAGCCCCTGGACAGCAACACTGTCACGTTTTCCCCAGCTCAGTTAGACCCCTTCCCGAAGTCCAAAATATGCGTATGAGTAGTCAAATTGAAGCTCTTTGAGTCTAGTTTCCAATGAAACAAGAATCAACTCAATTGGAGTTCGGTAGAGAGAGTAATAAGCAAAACAGTCATCATAGGTCAAAACTGAACATACCTGAGCGTGATTAACGTTTCCGAGTTTTAATAATTTTACTGCAGCTAGCCCGGTAGTCCAAAAATTTATATGTATATGTCCAATTAAAGATATTTGAGTCTAGTTTCCAATAAAACAAGAATCAACTCAATTGATATTTTCTACAAAAAGTTATGATTAAAATAGTAAACCATGTCAAACCTGACAGCATTCCATTTTACATTATAACTTGAACTTTTTACAACTTGGTAAATTATTGAGGTTTTAGGGTCTTACATTCTACCCCCCTTAAAAAAATTTTCGTCCTCGAAAATTAAGATGTTACTCAAACAAATGAGGGTATTCTTTTATCATATAATCCTCTAGCTCCCATGTCATCTCTTGGGTTTCCTCACTCCAAAGCACCTTCACTGTATGAATTTTCTTTCCCCATAACTTCTTTGTTTGAACTTCTAACACCCTTACTGGCATCACTTCGATAGTAAGATCTTCACGCACTTGAATGTCATCTGTTTCCAAAACATGAGTCGGATCAGAGACATACTTCCTCAGCTGCGACACGTGGAACACATTATGCAAGTTCGCCAACTGTGGTGGTAACGCTACCTCATATGCTACTGGTCCAATCCTCCTAAGAATATCGTAAGGACCAAGAAACTTTGGTGACAACTTCCTTGATTTAATAGCCCTACCTATGCCGGTAATCGGTGTCACACGTAGAAACACATGATCTCCTTCGTTGAACTCAAGAGGTCTTCTTCTCTTGTCTGCATAAGATTTTTGTCGACTTTGTGTTGCACGCATCCGGTCTTGTATCAACTTGACTTTTTCTGTTGTTTGCTGCAATAACTCGGGACCTACTGAAATTGTTTCTCCATCCTGAAACCAGCACAAAGGTGTCCTGCACCTTCTCCCATACAATGCTTCATACGGTGCCATTCCAATGCTCGCATGAAAGCTGTTGTTGTATGTGAATTCCACCAAAGGCAAAACCTCACTCCAACCTCCCAAATGATCCAATACACACGTTCTCAGCAGATCTTCCAATGACTGAATAGTCCTTTCAGTTTGTCCATCTGTTTGAGGATGATATGCTGAACTCATTCTTAACTTTGAACCCAAAGCCTCTTGCAATTGCTGCCAGAACCTTGACGTAAACCTTGGATCCCGATCTGAAACAATGCTATTTGGTACACCATGCAATCTCACTATTTCCTGAATATACAACTCTGCCAATTTCTGCATTGACATTCTCAGGTTGATTGGCAAAAAGTGAGCACTTTTCGTCAATCGATCAACTATCACCCAAATGGAATCATGACCCTTCAATGATCTTGGTAAGTGAGTTACAAAGTCCATCGAGATGCTGTCCCATTTCCATTGGGGAATATCCAACTATTGTAACATTCCACCTGGTCTTTGATGTTCTATCTTAGCCTTCTGACATACCAAACAAGAAGATACAAACTTTGCCACATCCTTTTTCATCCCACTCCACCAGAAAGATTCTTTCAAGTCTTTGTACATCTTAGTCATACCAGGATGTATGCTAAGACGACTTTTGTGTCCTTCTTCTAGAGTCATCTTCTTCAGCTCATCCTTTGCTGGAATGCAGACTCTATTCTAAAAACGAATAATACCATCTAATCCCAAACTGAAGTCTTTAGCTTGATCCGTTCCCAACAACTCCATTGTATCTTGTAGACTTGTGTCTTCCTTTTGTCCCACTTTGATCTCTTCCAAGAAATCATTTGTGATCTTTAAATGACGACACTAAAGGTGATCTTGGCTCAGCTGTAATCCCAAGTTCATATATCTGAACTTCTCTATTAATTCAAACTCCTTCACCATCAAAGCTGACATATGTATTCGCTTCCTACTCAAAGCATCGGCTACAACATTTGCCTTCCCTGGATGGTACTGTAACTCAAAATCAAAATCCTTCAAGTACTCCATCCACCTTCTCTGCCTCATGTTCAACTCCTTCTGATCGAAGAGATACTTCAAACTCTTGTGATCACTAAAGATTTGAAAACGTGATCCGTAAAGATAGTGCCTCCAAGTCCTCAGAGCAAAAACCACAGCTGCTAATTCGATGTCGTGCGTTGGATAGTTCCTTTCATGCACCTTCAACTGTCTCGATGCATAAGCTACTGGTCGCTTCTCCTGCATCAATACACAACCGAGCCCATGGTATGAGGCATCACAAAACACTTCAAAAACTTTAGAAGTATCAGGGACTGCTAATACTGGAGCACTTGTCAACCGTTTCTTCATCTCTTCAAAACTTGTTTCACACTTGTCGGTCCATAAGAAAGGTTGTTCTTTACGAGTCAACTGCGTCAAAGGACCCACTATCTTGGAGAAACCTTCGACGAACTTCCTGTAGTAACCAGCTAGGCCCACAAAACTTCTTACTTCTGACACCGTCTTTGGATGTTCCCACTTTAGCACTGCCTCCACCTTCGTTGGATCTACAGAAATTCCTTTGGCAGAAATCACGTGGCCAAGGAATTGTATTTCCTCCAACCAAAATTCACATTTAGATAATTTCCCAAACAATTGATGCTCCCTAAGAGTCTCCAACACAATCCTCAAATGTTCAGCATGTTCTTCACGATCCCTTGAATATATAAGAATGTCGTCTATGAACACAACAACAAATTTATCTAGCCACGGTCGAAATATTCGATTCATGTAATCCATGAATATAGCAGGAGCATTGGTCACTCCAAATGGCATCACCACATACTCGTAGTGACCGTAACGTGACCTGAAAGCCGTCTTCTGACTATCCTCTGATTTGACCAAGATCTGATGGTAACCAGACCTCAGGTCAATTTTTGAAAACACATCAGCTCCTCGCAACTGATCCAACAAGTCATCAATTCTTGGTAGTGGGTACTTGTTCTTAATCGTCAACTTATTCAGCTGCCGGTAGTCGATGCACAACCTTGAACTACCATCTTTCTTCTTTACTAACAAGACTGGAGCTCCCCATGGTGACACACTCGACCTGATAAACCTCTTCTTCAGTAGTTCCTCAATTTGTCTCTTCAGCTCTGCTAGCTCTGTCGGAGCCATCCTATACGGAGCCATAGACACTGGTCCAGCTCCTGGTACCAAGTCTATAGAGAACTCCACTTCCCTGCTTGGTGGCAACCCTGGTACTTCATCTGGAAAGACATCCTCGAACTCTTCCACTACTGGGATACCCATCGTCTGAACCTCAAAACTCTTCTTCTCTTGAGCTACCAGTACAAAACACATGGCCCCATCACTAACATCCTTTAGAACTTCTTTGGTTGAGATCAGTTCTAAACCATCCGAGTCTGGAAAAACCAATCGTTGTTGTCCACAGTCAAGCAGAACGTGATTGGCGGTCAACCAATCCATTCCCAGAATTACATCTAAGCCTTCGAGAGGTAAGGAGATCAAGTTCACTTTGAACTTACGTCCGTAGACTACAATCGGGCATCCAACACAGATTGAACTGGTTGAGATCTGACCCGATGTTGGTGTAGAAACCATCAATTCATACCTTAGATTACTCACCGGTATACTGAAGTCTTTCAAACAAGTAGAAGAAACAAAGGAGTGCGTAGCTCCGGAATCAAACAATACATGCACACATTTACCAAACAAAAGGCATGTGTCAAGGATGAGATTACCTGGCTTTGCAGCCTCTTCACCGGTCAAAGCGAAAACTCTTCCAGCTATCTTGGGCTTCACGCCTGAAGAACTTGGTTGTTGTGGTGCATATGCTATCTTCTTCTCAGGACAAACATGAGCGAAATGTCCTGGCTTGTTACACACAAAGCACCTCTTCTCTTCAACCTTCACTCCAGAGAGCTTAGGATAATCCTTCTTGTAGTGCGCACCACCGCATTCAAAACATTTCACGGCTGTTCGCATAAGCGGTTGGGGTCGCTGATATGGCTTCTTCCATGGCTTTCCTCTAATAAACTTGTCCTTCTGAGTCTTGTCAACTCGGTTTCGGTTCATTTCCAGTAACTCCACCTTTTTTGTCTTCTCAACTAAGGCTGGAAACTTCTTGATTTCAAGAGGTACAATCATTCTCCTCAAGTCATACCTCAGACCCTGCTCAAATCTTTGACACTTCCACCCTTCCGTCATGTGCTGACTATAAAAACGGATAAGATACTCAAACCTGTCGATGTACTCTTGCACTGACATCCCACTTTGACGCAAGGCCAAGAACTCTTGCTCCCTTTCGATCTTGGCGCTAGTCGGGAAGTACTTTTCCAAAAACTTGTCCTTGAAACTGTTCCAAGTAATAGCCTCTTCATCAGATTCCATCAGTCGCTTCATACCATCCCACCAGTACTCTGCTTCCTCTTTCAGTATGAAGGTTGTGTAATCTAGTTTTTCCTCATCTGTGCACTTGATCACATGAAAGATCTTCTCAATGTCCTTGATCCAAGCATCTGCTTTATCTGGCGTAGCTCTTCCATTGAACCTTGTTGGGTCGTGCCTCAAAAAGTCATTCAGCCTCGAATGAGTCCTCGGTTCCTGAGTGGTATGTTGCCTTTCCATTGCGTTGATCATCCGATCAACAGCCCGATTAAAATCATCAATTGGAGGTGTTTGACCAACATTGTTAGATCGACGTGCCATGTTCTACCATATACGTCAAAAGAAATTAATTTAAAACACAAGTCAAAACAATGCATATCTCTACCTTTCAAACCAACGCTCTCCAAAAGAGCTACAAAATCATCACAACAAATCACAGAGTCGCACAACAGAAGTTAACGATCTCACTTCCCAAAAGCCCCAAAAGATTTTTGAAAACCATGGCTCTGATACCAAACAGTGTAACACCCCGAATTTGGCGTTACAATTTATGTTCCATAAAATACATATAAATTTTTTTTTCTAAATTTAATTTCAACATCAACAAAATATTAAGTTCTTTATTACAACACAAGTCTTCTGAAAATAAAATCCCACACAGTTCATAAACTTCTGAAATTTAAAATTTCCCACAGTTCGGAAATTCAAACAGATTTATTTTAGAAATTCCCCATGTCTCCTTTTTCCCCCACAGATCTCTCATCTTCTAAGCAAGTCCAGAACCATCTGCTAATTCATCTGAAATAGTTTCTGCTCCCGTATAATATCACACATTATACGATCATTGCATTCACATGCACAAACACAAACAGTAGGGTGAGGTAACCGATTCAAGAAATATACATCATCCACAATCTTACTAACATCACAAGTGTGGCAATCAGTCAAATACACGCATCTCAAACATACTCAAAAACCAACTATTACATTGATACTTCATAATATTTCTCGAGTCAAAATCATCAGTCGATTCACTAGAGTCAATACAACATATTATTAATCTGCCTACTTACCAAAGCACAGCAGTCAACAATCCTTCTGTCTACTTACCAAAGTAGTATAACCATGATATACTGATTACTTACCAAAGTAATCTAACAAGGTGATTTTTATTATCTACTTACCAAAGTAGTACAACAAGATGATATTGTCTACTTACCAAAGTAGCACAATAAGGTGACATCTTCTACTTACCAAAGTAGTACAATAAGATGATATTGTCTACTTACCAAAGTAGCACAATAAGGTGACATCTTCTACTTACCAAAGTAGTACAACAAGATGATATTGTCTACTTACCAAAGTAGCACAATAAGGTAATATTGTCTACTTACCAAAGTAGTACAATGAGGTGATATTGTCTACTTAACAAAGTAGCACAATAAGGTGATATTGTCTACTTACCAAAGTAGCACAAGAAGGTAATATTCAGCCTACTTACCAAAGTAGTACGGTTTATGTTAAATTCACCTCTCATTTTCCCACCTACTTACCAAAGTAGTGTCCGGCTTCAAACCTTTCCCCTCTCGACTTACCAAAGTCGTAGGAAAATAAATAAAAATTCAGATTTACAATTATGGCAATAATGCCTATACTACCCATCCAAATTTACCATCAACTTATTTACAATTCATGATTTAACTCAAATAATTATGACAACTCAGAATGTTCAATATAATTAAATTTTATAATATAGAATATATTATATTACTCATCCTCCAATCTCCAAAATACAACTACACATACAATTTAAGGATATAATTATCCAAGTTTTTTTTTTTTACTCAATGCAAATAAATTTACTATTTCGTGAAAAGATTTTTCTTCACTCATATCATTAATTACAGATCTGAACCAATCAAACTAATAATCAGCATGTTTAACTCATATGGTAAAATTTTCAGTCCAATCCAACGGTTAATGAGGCAGAAATCACAATTTTTGTATAAATGATCCAAAAACATAAATTAAGCAATATTGAGATCCCTGAGAAGATACGAAATTAATATCTCTAAATCTGTAACTCCGATTTAAAATCCGAACGGTCGAAGTATGCCACTATCTCTTAAGAACAACATACTAAAAGTTCAGATTAATCTAACGGTTATCTAAGTAGATATGGAGATTTTACCGAGGTAACTCAGAGACAGAAATTTAAGTGGTTCTCGGTTAAACTCAAAATGCGGAATGAATTCCTCTAAGCACAGACATCAAATTCCAAATCTGAACGGTCAAGATCACTTAATATGTCTTATGAACTACATACTAAATTTTGGGCTCAATCTAACGGTAGATGAAATATATATGAAATTTGTACCATGATAGCTTAAGAACAGCAATACAGTGTTCATCCGATTGTTTCACACTTTCGAAATTTCTTTCTCTAAACATAGACCTTCAATTACAAATCCGATCGGTCAAATTGTATTAATATGTCCTAAGAATCATATATCAAATTTTCAGATTGATCTAACGGTTAAATAGGTCAAAATCTATATTTTTACCGAGACAACTTAGTAACAGAAGTACAGGGTAACTAATTTACTCAAAATTGCAGTATTTATTTCTCCAAAGACTTCTATTTTCAAATCGGAATGGTCAAAGTTTAGTAATAGGTCTTAGGATTCACGTACTAAAATTTTAGCTAAATCCAACGGTGAAAAAAATTAATAGAAATTTTTCACCACAGTAACTCGAAAATAAGAAATTATAATCATGAAAACCAAATTTTACACAAGTCAATATATAACTACCATTACCAAATTTTAACACATTCATACTCATATTCATGATCATAATCAAGAAAGGATTAGCTCCCCTACCTCTTCTCCTTGCAAGAAATTCTTCACTCTTGATACCTCTAGACCACCACCTTTGCTTGTTTTCACTTTCAATTTCAAAGAAAATTCTAACTTAAATCTCTCTTCTTCAAAGAGAGCAATTCCTCTCCTCCTTGCTAGACCAAGTCAGTCTCCACACTTAGAACACTTAGGATTTTCGTTCACCTCCCACCAAGGACCTCTCTACTCTCCCCCAAAACTCCAAATCTGATTTGGAATTAAAAGAAGATGCCTTAGACAACTAAGGACCTATGCACTTGGTACTTAGCAATAATAAACAACCAATGAACCATCCTAAACCATTTTTTTCAGCCCTAAAACATGGTAGGAAAGTCTCCAAAGGTTCCAAAATGTTCTCCTAGTGCAGAACACAACCTACCCACTCCAAAAAAATCGCAACTTGTAAAAATGTACCTAAAATTAAGGTTGGACGCTAGCCCCTGGACAGCAACACTGTCACGTTTTCCCCAGCTCAGTTAGACCCCTTCCCGAAGTCCAAAATATGCGTATGAGTAGTCAAATTGAAGCTCTTTGAGTCTAGTTTCCAATGAAACAAGAATCAACTCAATTGGAGTTCGGTAGAGAGAGTAATAAGCAAAACAGTCATCATAGGTCAAAACTGAACATACCTGAGCGTGATTAACGTTTCCGAGTTTTAATAATTTTACTGCAGCTAGCCCGGTAGTCCAAAAATTTATATGTATATGTCCAATTAAAGATATTTGAGTCTAGTTTCCAATAAAACAAGAATCAACTCAATTGATATTTTCTACAAAAAGTTATGATTAAAATAGTAAACCATGTCAAACCTGACAGCATTCCATTTTACATTATAACTTGAACTTTTTACAACTTGGTAAATTCTTGAGGTTCTAGGGTCTTACATGTCCCACTCAGTTATGTAAACCATCGCACCAGACAGAGACTTCGAAACAATTTTCTGCCAATTGTCAAGCTCTGGTCAACTAAGTTCACCTGCATATCAATGAGAAAGAAATGAAAATATAAAAAACCAGTGTCACTAAATTGATAACAAAGTGTACATATGATAAAAAATTAGGATCTATAGTCAGCAATTAAATTTCATTATATCAACAAAACTAAAAAAACAACAAATTCAAATGCATAGTCTCACACCTTCCGAAATTTCACACGAATATTATCAACCGAATGAACCAATCCACATTCTCTGGCAAAAAGAAACTCACGTTTATAATAAAATAAAAATCTTGTCAGAAAAAACAAATTAGATTTATATTTAAGGAATATCTCATTCTTATCAATCCTCGATTTGTCTACAACCCTACTTTCTTAGTAAATTATGCAAAGAACAATGCAAGTTCCCCTATTAAAAGAGGGGAACTGCACAAGAGAAGCAATTCAAGAAGTACCAGGTTCCTTCAGGGATCCAAAACCCACCAATGCCACATTGCATGCCATTTAAGCCTACACTTTGAACACACACTCACAAGTGACTAGCTAAAGAAAAAAAAAACTCACTTAATTGCATAGAGTAAATACCCACATAAGTGGGGACCTACAACTATCAATTACAGCATGTCATGAAATCCTCAGTACATGACAACCAAAACCAAAATAGAAAAATCCTTCTAACATCACTCTCATTCATTCAACAACGACGTGACAATAACCATTTAAGAATCAATCGAAATCAAATGATCCATGAAAAGTAAAAGACGTTATCAATTTGAGTCAATTTTGATCCATAGAAGAAAAATGAAAATCGATTCAGTGCTTACCGCGAACTATGAGAAACAAAATGAGGCAGTGAAAACCCTTTGATGGGAGAACTTTGCGCGTTTTCTATTCAATCCGAAAGAGCCTTAATAGTGCCAAAGCCGAAAGCTCGTAGGCACTGCAAGCAAGCCTTTTAAACAGTAAAATTGGGTTAGACTTAGATCTGCTTAAAGGAAAAACCCAATTTTTGTTTCGTCATGTTTTAGAGAGGCGTTTTAACTTTTGCAAATAGGAAAAATAAAATAAAGGCTTAATTACCTACTTAGTCCCCATGTTCGGAGGTAATTTGCTGTTTAGTACCCGGTTTTAAAAATGTAGGCATTTGATACCTATGTTTTTAAATTTGTATCAATTGAATCCTACCCACTTAACGCCGTTATAAATCTAACGTTTTTCTGACTGTGTATGTGATTTGTGAACGAGCGTTTGTGGACGAGCGACGAGGACGCTCGTCCAGCGAAGAGGACGCTCGTCCAGCGAAGAGGACGCTCGTCCAGCGAAGCGAACGCCCAGTCAGGCAGAAGAGGACGCTCGTCCAGCGAAGCGAACGCCCAGTCAGGCAGAAGAGGACGCTCGTCCAACGAAGCGAACGCTCGTCCATAACCGCTCGTCCACAAATCACATACACAGTCAGAAAAAACGTTAGATTTATAACGGCGTTAAGTGGGTAGGATTCAATTGATACAAATTTCAAAACATAGGTATCAAATGCCTACATTTTTAAAACCGGGTACTAAACAGCAAATTACCTCTGAACATGGGGACTAAGTAGGTAATTAAGCCTAAAATAAACAAGTATCCCCAAAAGTTGACCTTTTTTTTTTTTTACAAATAAGGACTTTAAATTTTAGTTAATTAATGTTGAATGAAACCTTATCACATTTGTAAATGTATACCTATAACTTTAATTTTAGTCCAAGATCCTTAAACATTATCATTTTTATAAATAAGCAATTTAAATTTTTATTTTTATTTCAATTCATTCTAAAAACGTAACAATATTTATAAACAGTTTTTTTGAAAAAGTTTGAATTAAATTTCTTATATCAAATGTCAATGTTTTTTCAATTTTGTTCTTCTTCTTACTATGACTTGTTTTTTATGTATTAAAATACAATAAAAAAAATAAGAATTTAGAAATAAAGAAAACAACAATCAAATGACCCATTTGCTTTTTAAGATATTTTATTTGACAAGACGTTTAAATTGTTTATGTAAAACTATTTTACTTTAACAGAATTTGTTGATTGTATTATAATGGTATCTTTCACAATTTCAGTTTATAATTTTAAAGAATAAGATTAAGAATCTGCATGTCCTAAACCAACAGAAGTATTAGAACCATTTAAATTTTATTAAAAAATCTTGAATTTTTTTTTAATTAGATAAGTAACTATTAATTCAGATAAGTATTTAAATTTTTTGGTTTATATACACGCTTTAGCCCTATAAGAGTAATTGTAATTTTATATTATCAATTATTTTCTTAATTTTAATACCACTCCTTAACGAGATTCATGCCCATGCACTAACATAGAAGCGGTGAACTAATTTCATACGGAAAAATAAGTAACGCATAAAAGGTTTACGTTGCAAAGTTACGTTAGAATGATGTCTTGAACAATGATTGAGTAAAACCGTCATGGGTTTGTGGTGGTCAAAGAATGATTGAATAAGGGTAAAATGGAATTTATAGTTTTATAACGGTGCAGGAAAAAAAAAAGGTGTTGGAAGCAGCAGTCAATCCCATACCATACCAATAACGTGTAATCTATGGGATCTAAAATTCCATATTCCTTGGGGGATAGCATCCAATATTCACTCCCAGTGACTATGAACTATGAATCCTGCAAGTTGGCCTTAGCCTGTTGTAGCTTCAACAATTTGGCCACCAATCTCATTTAGACAGAAGCACACAACAATATTTTGTAATTGCTAAGTTAGTAAGGAAATTCTAGTTTGATGATGAACTGCTGACACAGTGGTTTGGCTGCACCATTGGATAGATGTAAAAGGATTCAATAACGGTAACGATGCACAGTAAATCTTGGTGGCATAACTAAATTCTGTAATACTCAAGACTTCCAAAAGATCAGAAATTCAGACTTCAAAACTTCAATATACAACCACTTTCATCATAGAATCTGAAGGAGTAATAATTAGATCGGGAAAAGTATAACTGTTCAAATTCTTAGAAAGTCCTCTGACTCAAAACCATCATGTCTCGCAAAGAGCAAGTTATTGCTTCCTTCCTCTTCCTTTCTTGCTTGGTTGAGCATCCATTTGCTCTTTTCCAGTGACTTCTGATAGATCAACTGCAGAATTACAAGTGATGGAGAATGTAGAAAGAAATCTCAGCACCAGACAAGAAAGAATATCCAAAACACAATCAATGTAAACCATAAAGGAATATTGCACTGAGTGGTTTCGTATTCTCAAAAGAATCTGTCTTTGACCAGTTTTATAGATAATACGAATGTTGCACAGAAGTCTTTTTAGTTAAAGCATCATCACATTAACAGCTTAGAGTAAGACATACCATCAGGACCACGGGCCATCAAAGCAAAGAACATATTGTTCAGTTTTTCCATCTTCTTAGCCTCCTGTGCTTGGTCTGTCTTGTACTTTAGACACTGTAAAAAGTACAACAATTGACAATTAGAAATTAAGATTACGAGGCTAATAATGTAAGAGGCAGTCAATCATAAAACAATGGAAAATGATGCTAATTGCTAGGAATATAATTATTACAAATCATTGAATAACAGATTTTGTTCTGCTAATTAAAATGAGAGCTCATACGCGGCTAAATTAAATTTTCACCACCAACAATCATGAGAATTTTATTAGTATATTATTTTCTTTGTCAGAATAATTATAATGTTAGAGTCATTATTAAGTCTAAGAAGGGAGTAGTGTGTTGGGAGCTGCTTCCTGTTGTACCTAGTTATGTCCCTAGGTATCTAGTAAACTTTTTTGATCTTTCATCTTCCCATTATATCAGATTTCTATCATTATAAATAGAAGATGATTAGAGGGGTCTTTCAAGCCCTCAAAAATATATTTCCTCTCTGTTTTAATCTTAAGCTTCTTTTATGCATATTATATTCTTCTTTAGAGAATCTGATAGAATAATTTTATTGGCAGAGTTATATACCATCCGAATTAAAAGGGCAACCCAACTGAAACATTAATGGGTAACTTCACGTGTATTGCCGTAGTTAAAGAAGTATGGAGTTACTTAAGATTAAAAACAGAGAAAACACTTTTGGAGGGCTTAAAGGACCCTCTTATGGTCTTCTATTTATAACAATAAAGAGCTGATACACTAGGGAGATGAAAAAATCAAAGGACTGTACTTGACTGCTAGGAACAGAACTAGGTATAGTTGGAAGAGACTTCCCAACACACTACTCCCTACTTTAGACTTAGTGATTACACTAGCATACACAGATTTAATTATTATTCCAACAAAATTGATATTATATAATCAACATAATCTAGATTATATATGTATTATTAGGAATGTTTTTATTTATTTCCATATCACATATTTATTTTCAGAGGATATCAAATTTCATTTATTCATTGCATTCATTCCTTTTTCTAGATAGATATAATTGAAACACCCACGTTGCTTCATAAACACGGTCTTAGCTCAATGTTTCTTTCTTTTCTAAAGTTTATCATAAGATCTTGTTTTTCGGAAATGTGTCCGGTAGACCCATTTGTCTTTGAAGGATTTTTATTTTTTTGCAAACCTTTCACAGGTTCCCTTTCACTATTTAGGCACAGCTTCCAATGAGTTTTTGACAACCACCACTCTTTCCAGCAAATATAGGGTTGTGTTCGCATCGTGCCAATTCATCCACAAACATCATCCAAAATGCAAACCATGTTATGTCATCGCATTGGACATACAATTGATAGGTATTTGAAGCTAAATGGGAAAACCCCTCAATCACACAATATTGCCCAACCATATATTGTTAAGTCACCTGTTGCTCCTACCTTATTGGTTGATTTATCTACACCAATGTTTAAACACTTTATGGTATGCAACATGCCAATCCTCCAGTAACACTGCTTTGGTGGCACACACCGTAATTCATTCACTGGTCTCTCTCAATCTCCCTCCCTTGGTCCTTGGGTCATTGACTCCAGTGCAATTGATCATGTATCTAGTAATCCTTCTCTTTTCTCTTCCTTTACTACCGTTGTCAATTTTCCTTTTATAACTGCAATTAATGGTTCACAAACACAAGCTTGTAGCGTAAGTACTACATAACCCTTCTCATACCTTACAGTTGACTTTGTTGTTTTTATACCCGTAATTGATCTCCTAATTTACTTTCTATTACCCATTTAACCAATTCCCATGATATTATCCTGAACTTTATTAAAAATAATGTTACCTTGAAGGATCGGATATCAAACCAGACAATTGATGCTAGATTTGAGTCACATGGCTTTTACTACCTCTCTCCATCACCACGGCTATGTGCTTCGGTGATCTATCAATGATGATTCATTAAAAATTAAGACATCCCAGGTTGACAAAATTGCAAAAGGCAATGTCTGTCTTCTTTGAAATGTGAATCATAATTAAGTAAACATGTTCCTCGATCTTTTCTTGACTGTCTTAATAAACAAGTTGTCTCTTTTTCCTTTAATTCACTCTGATATTTGGCATCCTTCCCATACTATTACCCCTTTTTATTTTAAATATTGTTACCTTTATTGATGGTTATTCTACATGTACTTGGATTTTATGGTTATTCTAGATATATCTAGACATGATTATTGAATGATCGAAAGTGTTTTCTATGTTTCAAACTTATATTTATCAAATCAAAAACACAATATTATATATGCATAACTTTTTTTCGTGGTGGCAATGCTCATGTGAATATTTGTCGAGCCAATTTCAATAAGTTATCAAATAATATCATTCACCAGACTTCGTGTAATCATAATCCTCAACAAAAAGGAGAAGCCAAAAACAAAAACATATATTTTATTCATACTATTTGGGTACTTCTCATAGTCATCTTCACCAATTTTGGGGACATGTTATCCTTAGAACATGCTATCTCATTAATTGGATGTCATCATCTTTCCTTAAGAATTGGGTAGCCCGCTGTGTCCTTTTTTCCTTGTTGCCCTTTGTACAATCTTTATTGTACAAAACATCACACTTGGTTGAGATAAATTTTTCCTTGGTTATTTAAATGTGTCTTCATGGGATATAATCCTTGTCAAAAATGGTATCGACTTTTCTCTTCTGATCTTCATAGGTATAGTGGAGGACATGCCTAATCCTTCCCCATCAACCTTTCCTGCACTAGATCCGGTCTCCTCTAAAAATGATCGGCCTATTTTTGTTCAGAAGGTATACATTCTATCATTAACCCTCGTCCGCACCATACAAACCTTAGTTATCATCAACTTTCCACCATACACTATGCTTGTATATCCACATTATCTTCTATTAATTTTCCTAAGTCACACGGTGAAACTCTATCCCATCCAGAGTGGAGACAACCAATGATTGAGGGAGAAGTGTGCATTTCAAAGTAGTGGTACTTAGGTGTTGGTTCCTCTTCCAGCTAGAAAATCAATTGTTTGGTGATAATGGTTGTATACTCTTAAAACAAGACAAGATGGAACCATTGGTCGCTATAAAATTGGACTGGTTGCCAAAAGCTACACACAAATCTATGGCCAAGATTATATTGACACCTCCCCTCCTATTACTAAAATGACATCTATTTGACTTCTCTTTTCCATTACAGCCATTCACCATTAGACAATTTCAGCTTGACGTCAAAAATGCCTTTATTGTGTAAAAAACGTGGAATTTGAGAGCTTTTAAGTTTGTGTGGATCCTTTTTGAGAGCCAAGTTTTGGAACCGTGTTAAGTTTCTTTTTCATTTTGGGCTCTTGTAAACCTAAGCCCATAAAACCCACTAGCAACAGAGAAAAACACCTTCATTGACCTGACATCACCACATCCTTTTCAAACTCTATTGCAACATGTGTCATCTCGTACCAGGCCCCCAAAATGCATTGCATGAACCACTGCAACCAGAGCTCTTTATTGTGTGCTTGAGGTTGCAGACTCTCTGTTTGGTTTCTCTACTTCTGTTGCTCGGCTTGGTTGGTCCATTGATTCTCTACTGTGGAAGAAATAAGGATCTCTAGAGCAATTATGATTTCAATTTGGATGATCTATTTTAGAGGTCTAGTCTAAGAGTTCAAATGTTGTGTTTTGCTACTTGGCACTACTACAGTCATTTTTATGCTGCTTTGTTATTTATGACTTGTGAAATGAGCTTTGTGTGGGGTTTAGCCACTGACTTTCATATGCTTATTAGTATGTGATTATAAATTTAACCTTAATTAAATGTTACATGGGTTTTTCTCTCTTATATTACATGCATTTGTACGAATTTTATATATCTTATAGAACCTTATGCATCATGTTGTGGTTCCATGGTTTACGATTTTGTATCCCCTTTCCAAGTCTCAATACAATCCCAAGTTGAATTCCTTGGTGTATTGCTAACATTTCTCTAAAATTATCTAAATTATATAATGCCAGAGGAGAACGGAACATTCAACAAAACATTAACTTAATGTCCAATTAGGCCATTGATCAGCCTTAAACTCATATTTCATTCCAAATTATTTGGAAACACAATCAGGCAATGTTCATGGCATTGATGCTCGCCAAAAAACAAAAGAACTAATTTAGACTTTAAGCAAAACAGAATGAGGTGTTTATAGTCCTAGAAGAAGAGTAGTCCATTTATCCTCTATCCAAACCAAATACCTTATAAAGTGAGATACTAATATAATCAGATAGTAAATAATCACTAGATTACAAACCTCAACTTTCAAATCACATCAACAACAAAATAAATAGTAGAGTAAATTGCACTAACCACCTCTTAAAAATACAAAAAACATTCCTGAATTTTTCCATCCCTGCACACCTCCCTTAATTGTTTAAAAAACATTATACTAACATTCTTTATGCATTACAGTAACCACCCTAATTGTTTGAAAGAATTACACCGTCTACCCCTATAAGGTAGATGTTAATAAGCAGAAGGTGCTTGTGTAATTTCACATAACCTTACGACATATTAGTGTAATTTATTCTACAAGCACCTCCACCTTTTTAACATTTACAGTAACTTTAGAAGGAGAACAGAACACAAAACAAGAGGAAAGAGAGGATCCACTAGGTTAGAGTAGAGAGGGAGAATTACAAGGGAAAAGAGGAACAAACAAAGGTAGAGAGAGGGATCATGTATTAGGAAAGGGTCGTGCAGCAATTAGGGTATTTTGATCAAAATGGGTGATACGACCTTGGTGTAACAATCCAAAGTAATTCACCCATGGAACCAATTCAGCATGGCACACAACTCATTAGGGAGCAAAGAAAATAATTGGATCATGCCATTCATTAAGTTGGCAGAAAAAATAGACAACCATGAACTGCAAGATTGCCAAACTCTCTAGTTAACTAATAAACTGTTATGTAATTTTGGATGGAGGAAACAAGTTAACTCTATCTCTCAGCAGATAAACTTGGCTGAACACTTTAAACCCATTAACACATTTTGTATAGAAGAATCAAATTATGATTTCATGTTAATCCACATTTACAATCTCAAACATGCACAAAAGACTGGCATTTAAAAATTAAAATACATTGAATATATATTTGTTTTGTTCTAGAAAAACAAACTGATACCTGCCGGTTATCAGTGACCCTAAGTACCAACTTGCCATCACAATGCCTGTACTTCATGACATACCGTGTCTGCTCCAAATACAATTGAAGAAATTTCATTTTCAGTACGTTTTAATAGAACAAGAAGGACAAGTTGGATAACTTGGACAATCAAGAAACTGAATTATAAAAAATCAATTGAGTATTGCCCAAGTGAATATGAAAACAGAGCAAATATTCCAATTAAAGGCTTTTATAACAGTAAAATAAAACAAAAGTCTGAATGAAGTTTGTCAGGGTTATGTTACTTTAAGAAACGAGAAAACGTTGAAGGTATAGAATTACAGAGTCAGGATCAGCACGAAACAACTGAATGGATTGCTCCACAAATTTGTCCCGCTCAGTTATGTAAACCATCGCACCAGACAGATACTTCGAAACAATTTTCTGCCAATTGTCAAGCTCTGGTCAACTAAGTTCACCTGCATATCAATGAGAAAAAAATGAAAATATAAAAAACCAGTGTCACTAAATTGATAACAAAGTGTACATTTGATGAAAAATTAGGATCTATAGCCAGCAATTAAATTTCATTATGTCAACAAAACTAAAAAAACAACAAATTCAAATGCATAGTCTCACACCTCCCGAAATTTCACACAAATATTATCAACTGGATGAACCAATCCACATTCTCTGGTAAAAATAGAAACTCACGTTTATAATGAAATAAAAATCTTGTCAGAAAAAACAAATTAGATTTATATTGAAGATATCTCATTCTTATCGATCCTCGATTTGTCTACAACCCTACTTTCTTAGTAAATTATGCAAAGAACAATGCAAGTTACCCTATTAAAAGAGAGGAACATGACAAGAGAAGCCATTCAAGAAGTACCAAGTTCCTTCAGGGATCCAAAACCCACCAATGCCACATTGCATGCCATTTAAGCCTACACTTTGAAAACACACACACACTCACAAGTGACTAGCTAAAAATACAAAACCCACTGTTAAACTGATTTTTGTCACCTAAAATCAGAACAAACTAAGTTTTTCCACTAATGTAGGGGTCAACCTAGGTATCAATCCAAGGACTCAGTACAATTAAAGTTAACTCTTGTATTTTATTTATTTACTACCTATTAACTAATGCAAGGTGGGGAAATAAAAATGAAAGAATGAAATTTATAAAGGAAAAGAGAATTTAAAATCTGTAAACTGTTTAAAAGAAAAAAATGAAATTAATCAAAAGAGAAAATGTCAAAACTAAACTATTCTAAATGAACAACATCCTATATGAAAAGCTATTTAACTGTCACTCATTAAACTGGATCTATTACTATTTACACACAACTGAAACAAAACTTAAGACTGTGTATCATGATCAAAGAATAAAATCTGAAATTGAAAATACAGAAAAATCTAAACTAAAACTATTTTAATTTCCAATCCACAGTAACATAAAAAAATGAAATTAACATGGAAAAGAATTTCTAATCTATGAGAAAGAGTTCCAATTTAAAAAAAAATAGAAAACAAGTAACTAGACCTACAGGTTGCAGATAGAATGCTCAAACTAAAATGAAGAACAATTTAACAAGTAACACCTAACTAAGGAGCAAAACAAACTCATTGGTTAAAACCATGAATCAGAAACCTAAAAGCAAAGATTAGTGCAGAATAGTATTCACTTGCAACTCAGGAAGACATCCTGTAAAATCATACCCTCTTGTATACTCTTTGTACCAAACCATAGCAATTGTGAGTCTGATGCAAGCTTTTATTCAATATCAAATGCACAGTCTAGTCTAAATGCACTTAAAACATACAATCTAATTCTAAAAACCTATAAATTTTCAATGAAAACAAACTGCCAGAAACAACTTATCGTGAACAGCAAATGAAATCAAGTAATAAAACCTAAACTATTATCAACCAATCAAAAGAATCCATAAAAGGAATCAGAATTGCATTAAACATTAAACATTGAAGATAAAAGTACATGATAAAAGTATATGATACCAGAAATCACCGAAAATCACGGCCTGTCACCCTCGCAACTCAGTGAAATCTAGAATCGAAGAAAAGCGCGATAAACCATGAAAGCGATAAACCTATAACGCAGTGTCTGTCACCCGCCACTCTCTACTCTATGAAACTAAAGAATTGTCTCTCGCTCTCACTCTCGTGATCTCCAAGTCTCGTGAGTGAAGTCTGTCACCCTTCACACACTCGTTCGTGGAGTCTGTCACCCTCCGCGATTCACTCCCTAGAGCTAAGAATGGCGCCTGTCACCCACCACCCGTGTCTATTTACATAAAGAAAACCCCGGGTCTAAAGAAAAGAGAAAATGAAAAAAAGGAAAAGAGGAAACTTGCTTGTGATGCTTTATTCTTCTCTTCATCATCGGACGGCTACCGTTTATCTGTTTCCTTGCTTTGCTCTGACCGTCGATCCTATCCACGTGGCAGCTCCGGTCAGCTCTTCTTCTCCACCGGTCAGTGACGTTTGAAGCACTGGCTAAATGGCTTGAACATTGGGAGCTTTCCTCTCTCACCTTTAGCTTTGCCTTTGGGTTCTTTCTTCAAATGAAAACGAAGGGAAGAGACCCCCAAGGCAGCTGCTGCTTGTGCAATCAACCCGGTCTATGCCAGCAGCGCCAATTCAGTGCATTCCAGCAGCGGTGCAGAAAGCTTCCTCGCGGCCGAGCTTAAGACGGCCCAGTTAAGTGGCATCAGCACCAACTTCAAGCGTGGCAGCAGTGGCCCAAATGTTAATCAGCTTCAATTCAAACAGCCCAAAGAGTCCAGGAGTATCACTGCACAAAGAGTATTAATCCAAAATTAAAGAAAAAAAAGAAAATCAAATAAAAGAAAAGAATTTTTATCAAAAGATTTTCTAAAAACAATTTTAATTTTCTAATTATTTAAAAATTCTACAAAATACACCTAAAAACCTATTTTTAACTAAAATTATACAAAACTAAAGAATTTAAAGAAAAACCTAAATCTAGCCTAATTCTAAACAAGTAAAGACTAAAATAGACTAACATAGACTCCTAAACACCCAAAAGAATGCAAATTTAAGGAGTTATCACCCACTTAATTGCATAAAGTAAATATTCACAAAGTGGGGACCTACCACTATCAATAACAGCATGTCATGAAATCCTTCTAACATGACTCTCATTCATTCAACGACGTGGCAATAACAATTTAAGAATCAATCGAAATCAAATGATCCATGAAAAGTAAAACACGTTATTAATTCGAGTCAATTTTGATCCATAGCAAAACAATCAAAATCGATTCAGTGCTTACCTACGAACTACGAGAAACAAAATGAGGCAGTGAAAACCCTTCGATGGAGCACTTTGCGTAGTGCCAAAGCCGAAAGCTCGTAGGCACTGCAAGCAAGCCTTTTAAACAGTAAAATTGGGTTAGACTTAGATATGCTTAAATGAAAAACCCAATTTCTGTTTCGTTATGTTGTAGAAAGGCGTTTTAACTTCTACATATGATTCTATAACTCTATCATGCCTTAACGAGTTTGACCATGGTTAAAATAGATGTTGAGCAAAATAGGTAGAATTGTAAAAAACGTGGAATTTGAGAGCTTTTAAGTTTGTGTGGATCTTGTTTGAGAGCCAACTTTTGGAACCGCGTTAAGTTTCTTTTTCATTTTGGGCTCTTGTAAACCTATGCCCATAAAACCCACTATCAATAGAGAAAAACACCTTCAATGACCTGACATCACTACATCCTTTTCAAACTCTATTGCAACATGTGTCATCTCTTACCAGGCCCCCAAAATGCATTGCATGAACCACTGCAACCAGAGCTCTTTATTGTGTGCTTGAGGTTGCAGACTCTCTGTTTGGTTACTCTACTTCTGCTGCTCGGCTTGCTTGGTCCATTGATTCTCTACTATGGAAGAAATAAGGATCTCTAGAGCAATTATGATTTCAATTTGGATATCTATTTTAGAGGTCTAGTCTAAGAGTTCAAATGTTGTGTTTTGCTCTTGGAATAGTCACTTGGCACTACTACAGTCATTTTTATGCTGCTTTGTTATTTATGACTTGTGAAATGAGCTTTGTGTGGGGTTTAGCCACTGACTTTCATATGCTTATTAGTCTGTGATCTTTATTATGTCTAAATGGAGCAATGATAACAGTTGAAAAACTGTTATTTTCATGCTTAAAATTGATACTAAAAGCAACCTTTACACTTAGAAACTAGCTTGAAATCATGCTTTTATCCATATTTTCATAAATAAGAGAGCTGGATAGGTTTATGCTTGATTTCAGTGTTTTTGTGCAGGTTTTAAGGTGAATTTAGTGAAAGAAGTGAAGAAGGAGAGAGATGGAATCAGAAAAGACATTAAAAAGTGCAAAAGGAGAAGTCGAAAGTACCGATCAAGCGGCAGTTTACCGCTGAGCGGCACTCAGGAAGTCACGGGAGGTCCGCTGAGGGGCAAAATGGCCGCTGAGGGGAAGAAACGAGACGCGCACTCACCGCTGAGCGGCACACTTATGGGCTTGGGCCTGAATTTTCTGTAATTTTAGAATAGTATATAAGCTTTAGGACGTCCTAGGGTTTGTATCTTTGGCAAAGACGAAGCAAACACTCTCTCTTCCACCCCTTTGAAGGAGGATCTTGGATGCTCAGGCTACCTCTTCACCTTTCTAGGGTTTTATCTTTCATTCTTTCATTATTGTTCATCTAGGTTCACCATGAATATGGTGAAAACATTGTATGTTTGTTGGGGAATCAATGTAATCTTTTGAAGCTCTCATATATGGAATTTGTGCTTGCATCTTAATCTAAGATTTATGCTTTCTTTCATCATTAGTTAGGGTTTTTCCTCTTTGCTTAATGCTTGCTTTGTTTAACTCATTCAATGCATGATTATTGATTTTGTCGATACGGGAACGTACGGGGAAGTCTAGATTCGGGGAATTTCTCCCAATAGTATATTGGTTGTCGTTAAGCTCCTGCACTTGATGAACTAATTATTAGGAATGCTAGGAATTGTATGAACTCGTAATTAGGGAGAAGCCTTCTTGAAAGGTACTTTAGAGAGTGGCATTAACAATGATGATTTGAATGTTGAATTCCTAAAATATATGAGAGTAGATAAGATGAAATTGACCCCCAACAACATATTCATATATATATCTCATTGAAAGTGCTTGTCTTTTGCTTTTGCCATTGATCAAAACCTCATGCATACATGTTTATTTTCTTAAGTCTTAGCTAATCAACAAACCACACAACTAAACTAGGCCGTGAGTCCTTTGGGAGAACGATACTTGGTCTTACCGAGTTTATTACTTGAAACGATTCGGTCATACTTGCCGATTGTTAAACAAGTTTGTGACATCATATTTTGGTGATCATAAATTTGTCCATCAAGCAACTTCCTGGATTTGTTGCTCATGAGAAGTCATTTATATGGTATGTAGTCTAGATATCTAGGATTATTTTCATCTGAGGGTAAGAATTTGTTTAAGATTTGGATTGTGTTAGGATATTTACCCTATTTATCATCATTATATTGTGTCAAGGGTTACCCTATTTATCATGATTATATTGTGTCTAGGGTTGCTCTATTTATCATGTACTCTTGTATCAATTTATTCTTATAAATAGAAGATTAAGAGAGAGATCTATCAAGCCCTCTAGAATTATTTTACAGATTAATTGTCAAGTGATTGCTATCTTACAAAAGTGCTTTTATTGGCAATAATAGAATTTTATTTTAAATGGTCTTTCCCTATTCCTCTTAATGCTTCAGTTTAATATAATCTAGTAGGTTCAAGGATTCCTTGATACCACTTTCATTTAGGCCCCATCAAAGAACATGTTGAACTCCATAAAACAATGTTCTTTCCACTCTAATGAATCTCCTCACAATTTCATCAATATCCAAGCTATAATTGGGTTGGTGGTCTCAATTACTTGAAGGTTTTTAATGGTTAGATATCTCCAACATGCCACCATTTGGACGAGTGCAGAGAATGCACAAGCCCTATACATGTTGAACTCAAGTCGACATAGATATAAAAGGGTGCATGAAAGGGACTAACTTCAGACCACCAGGCTTAAAAGGCATAAGAACCAATTCTCCTAAAAGCTTAAGCAACTAGATGTACACCTATAAATGAGTTTGTATCATTATAAAATTAATGAGACTCGTCATTGAGAATTGAGATCCCATTATTTTTACCCAATTGTAGAGTGTAATGAAAATAATTTGTTAATGCATTGGATGGTATACAGAATCACATATGATTCTATAACTCTATCATGCCTTAACGAGTTTGACCATGCTTAAAATAGATGTTGAGCAAAACAGGTAGAATTGTAAAAACCGTGGAATTTCAGAGCTTTTAAGTTTGTGTGGATCTTGTTTGAGAGCCAACTTTTGGAACCGCGTTAAGTTTCTTTTTCATTTTGGGCTCTTGAAACCTATGCCCATAAAACCCACTATCAACAAAGAAAAACACCTTCAATGACCTGACATCACTACATCCTTTTCAAACTCTATTGCAACATGTGTCATCTCTTACCAGGCCCCCAAAATGCATTGCATGAATCACTGCAACCAGAGCTCTTTATTGTGTGCTTGAGGTTGCAGACTCTCTGTTTGGTTTCTCTACTTCTGCTGCTCGGCTTGCTTGGTCCATTGATTCTCTACTATGGAAGAAATATGAATCTCTAGAGCAATTATGATTTCAATTTGGATTTCTATTTTAGAGGTCTAGTCTAAGAGTTCAAATGTTGTGTTTTGCTCTTGGAATAGTCACTTGGCACTACTACAGTCATTTTTATGCTGCTTTGTTATTTATGACTTGAGAAATGAGCTTTGTGTGGGGTTTAGCCACTGACTTTCATATGCTTATCTTTGATTATAAATTTAACCTTAATTAAATGTTACATGGGTTTTTCTCTATTATATTATATGCATTTGTACGAATTTTATATATCTTGTAGAACCTTATGCATCATGTTGTGGTTCCATGGTTTATGATTTTGTATCCCCTTTCCAAGTCTGAATAGAATCCCAAGTTGACTTTCTTGGTGTATTGCTAACATTACTCTAAAATTATCTAAATTATATAATGCTAAAGGAGAACGGAACATTCAACAAAACATTAACTTAATGTCCAATTAGGCCATTAATCAACCTTAAACTCATATTTCATTCCAAACTATTTGGAAACACAATCAGGCAATGTTCATGACATTGATGGTCGCGAAAAAAAAAAACAAAAAAACAAATTTAGTCTTTAAGCAAACCGTAATGAGGTGTTTATAGCCCTAGAAGAAGAGTAGTCCATTAATCCTCTATCTAAACCAAACAAGTTATAAAGTGAGATTCTAATATAGTCAGAAAGTAAATAGTCACTAGATTACAAACCTCAACTTTCAAATCACATCAACAAGAAAATAAATAGTAGAGTAAATTACACTAACCACGTCTTAAAAATAAAAAAAACATTCCTGAATTTTTCCATCCCTGCACACCTCCCTTAATTGTTTAAAAAACATTATACTAACATTCTTTATGCATTACACTAACCACCCTAATTGTTTGAAAGGATTACACCGTCTACCCCTATAAGGAAGATGTTAATAAGCAGAAGGTGCTTGTTTAATTTCACATAACCTTACAACTGATTAGTGTAATTTATTCTACAAGCACCTCCATTTTTTAACATTTACAATAAATTTAGAAGGAGAACAGAACACGAAACAAGAGGAAAGAGAGGATCCAGTAGGTTAAAGTAGAGAGGGAGAATTACAAGGGAAGAGAGGAATAAACAAAGGCAGAGAGAGGGATAAAGTATTAGGAAAGGGTCGTGCAACAATTAGGGGAAGTAGGGTATTTTGATCAAAATGGGTGATATGACCTTGGAGTAACAATCCAAAGTAATTCACCCATGGAAGCAATTCAGCATGGCACAAACCTCATTAGGGAGGAAAAAAATAATTGGGTCATGTCATTCATCAAGTTGGCAGAAAAAATAGATAACCATGAACTGCAAGATTGCCAAACTCTCTAGTTAACTAATAAACTGTTATGTAATTTTGGATTAAGGAAACAAGTTAATTGTATCTCTCAGCAAATAAACTTGGCTGAACACTCTAAACCCATTAACACATTTTGTATAGAAGAATCAGATTATTATTTCATGTCAATCCACATTTACAATCTCAAACATGCACAAAACACTAGCATTTAAAAATTAAAATACATTGAATATATATTTGTTTTGTTCTAGAAAATCAAACTTATACCTACAGGTTATCAGTGACCTTAAGTACCAATTTGCCATCACAGTGCCTGTACTTCATGACATACCGTGTCTGCTCCAAATACAATTGAAGAAATTTCATTTTCAGTACGTTTTAATAGAACAAGAAGGACAAGTTGGATAACTTGGACAATCAAGAAACTAAATTATAAAAAATCAATTGAGTATTGCACAACTGAATATGAAAACAGAACAAATATACCCATTAAAGGCTTTTATAACAGTAAAATAAAACAAAAGTCTGAATGAAGTTTGTCACGCTTCTGTTACTTTAAGAAACGAGAAAACGTTGAAGGTATAGAATTACAGAATCAGGATTAGCACGGAACAACTGAATGGATTGCTCCACAAATTTGTCCCACTCAGTTATGTAAACCATCGCACCAGACAGAGACTTCGAAACAGTTTTCTGCCAATTGTCAAGGTCTGGTCAACTAAGTTCACTTGCATGTTAATGAGAAAAAAATGAAAATATAAAAAACCAGTGTCACTAAATTGATAACAAAGTGTACATATGATGAAAAATTAGGATCTATAGTCAGCAATTAAATTTAATTATATCAACAAAACTACAAAAACAACAAATTCAACTGCATACTCTCACACCTCCCGAAATTTAACACGAATATTATCAACGGAATGAACCAATCCACATTCTCTGGCAAAAAGAAACTCACATTTATAATAAAATAAAAAAATTGTCACGAAAAACAAATTAGATTTATATTGAAGGAATATCTCATTCTTATCAATCCTCGATTTGTCTACAACCCTACTTTCTTAGTAAATTATGCAAAGAACAATGCAAGGTCCCCTATTAAAAGAGGGTAACTGAACAAGAGAAGCAATTCAAGAAGTACCAGGTTCCTTCAAGGATCCAAAACCCACCAATGCCACATTGCATGCCATTTAAGCCTACACTTTGAACACACACACTCACAAGTGACTAGCTAAAAAAAAGAAAACTCACTTAATTGCATAGAGTAAATACCCACATAAGTGGGGACCTACAACTATCAATTACAGCATGTCATGAAATCCTCAGTACATGACAACCAAAACAAAAATGGAAAAATCCTTCTAACATCACTCTCGTCATTCAACAACGACGTGACAATAAACATTTAAGAATCAATCGAAATCAAATGATCCATGAAAAGTAAAACACGTTATCAATTTGAGTCAATTTTGATCCATAGAAGAAAAATGAAAATCGATTCAGTGCTTACCGCGAACTACGAGAAACAAAATGAGGCAGTGAAAACCCTTCGATGGGAGCACTTCGCGCGTTTTCTATTCAATCCGAAAGAGCCTCAATAGTGCCAAAGCCGAAAGCTCGTAGGCACTGCAATCAAGCCTTTTAAACAGTAAAATTGGGTTAGACTTAGATCTGCTTAAAGGAAAAACCCAGTTTTTTTTTTCGTCATGTTTTAGAGAGGCGTTTTAACTTCTGCAAATAGGAAAAATAAAATACACAGGTATCCCCAAAAGTTTACCTTTTTCTTTTTTTACAAATAAGGCCTTTAAATTTTAATTAATTAATGTTGAACGAAAGCTTATTTCATTTGTAAATGTATACCTGTAACTTTAATTTTAGTCCAAGATCCTTAAAGATTATCATTTTTATAAATAAGCAATTTAAATTTTTATTTTTATTTCAATTCATTCTAAAAACGTAACAATATTTATAAACAGTTTTTTTGAGTAAGTTTGAATTAAATTTCTTATATCAAATGTCAATGTTTTTTCAATTTTGTTCTTCTTCTTACTATGACTCGTTTTTTATGTATTAAAATACAATAAAAAAATAAGAATTTAGAAATAAAAAAATAAAAATCAAATCACCCATTTTATTTTAAGGGGCTGAAGCCAATTAATTCTCCAACCACCATGTCAGCACCCTAAACGTCCGTCTTGGGGGGTCGGACGTCTATAATATTATAGACGTCAGTCGGAGGGGGACGGACGTTTACAAGGCTGAACAAATTAACGCTTCAACTCCCCATGTCAGCCCCTAAAATGTTCGGGCCCCCAGGACGGACGTTTAAGGGGCTGACATGGGGAGTTGAAGCCTTAATTTGTTCAGCCTCGTAAACGTTCGTCCCCCTCCGAATGAAGTCTATAAGATTATAGACGTCCGTCCCCCCCCCCCACCCCCCCTCCCCACAACAGACGTCTAGAGTTTAACTTATTTACGAATATGCCACCGGTCAATTATTTACGTTGGGGCTTTTACGGACAGACGTCTATGGGGGGACGTTGAAAGCCAATTCTGCACTAGTGTAATAAGATATTTATAAAGCTTAGCGCAATCAAACCTAATAATTGCTTATTAATACATGTTACGATACCTACTAATTGCAGTTATACTATTAATTACTCTTTGATACCCTAAAACAGCTACCTGGACTTATCGGCTATCATCGGTTACGTTGACCGATATATTCCATAAAGTACACATCATCAATTACGTCAACCGGTATATTTCATACAATACACAAGCCCCTTAAGCCCTGAGCAACTGTTAGTAATTGCAAACAAGATTTACTCTTATGTCAGTTGTCCTTTACAACCGACCGAGTGATCACTCATGGGATTCGTGCCCGTTGAATGTGAAGGGTCGATCATCCCTAGCCGTTAGATTTGAGTGTGATGAACAATTGAGATTAAAACTTCGAAACCACTTTTTTCGGCTATAAATATGATGTGGGGTTCTTGTCATTGTCACGCCTTCCCTCTTCTCTCCTCTGTTGATCCTTCTACCTATCTCTGTCAGGTAACTATGTCGTTTGTCACGTGGTCGTTCGATGAGTCTGTCGGTAAAGAAGGTCGGGGATATGCTGATGATGCGACGGAGTTGTTTTCGTCCGTAGGGTCTTCCATCCTGGGCTCTGTTGAAGGAGGAGATCAACCATTGACATGGGAAGTTGTTGGAAATACTTCCGCCGAGGTCGTTGGCTCCTTCAATGAAACTGAGGAGGAAGGAGAAGTGGAAATAGAAATTGACGCGATCGGAGAGTGGGATGGAGTTACCACTGCTCCTCCTCCAACCGTTCCTAGGTATGATTGGCCCCCCATGAGGTAGGACTTTATACATCCTCCTTTAGCACTAGCTTATCCTTAGAGGAACTTGTTGGTCGGGTGTGTATACTAGCCAACGCGAAGGATGTTGAGAGTATCAAACTAGTTATCCACAAAAGGAACGAGCGGGCATGCCATAGGTGGGAAGGTTACAATACCAATTTTTTCTACGTGTATTCCACCTTGTTCTTTGACTTAGGTGTTCGTCCCCCCTTTTCGAAATTTCAAATGGGCGTTCTTCGTGTGCTGAACTTAGCTCCCACCCAGCTTCATCCAAACGTGTAGGCTTACATTTAGACGTTTACCGTTGTTTGCATCGCCCTTGCCCTTACGTCTACACCAACTTCCTTTCTCTATTTTTTTCGTGCCCTGCCTCACCCCAATAAATCGTGGACTTCCCTGTTGCCCGTTAAGGATCAGCAACTATTCACTATTATTAAAATAGAATGACTCAATTTTCTCACACCAAGAGGGGGTGAACTGGTGAAGTGTAAAAACAAAAACTTTTAAAATATTTTTTGCAAAATGTGATGCCTTTACACTTTTCTTGAATCGCAAGGTAAATGATTAACAATGTAGCGGAAACTTAATCGAATATACAAAGAACTTAATCGAATGAATAAAAGAGAGTAGGGATCAGAAAATTCAAACGCTGTGTTTTTATACTGGTTCGACCAAGCCTACATCTAGTATCCTTCCAACCACAGGAAGCAAATGCACTATAAAGATCAAGGTTTTTACAACAAGGTTTTTATAGCGACTTCACGTAAAAAATATAAAACACCTCTCTAACATTCTAATATGATATAGGCAGTAAACAACAAGACCAACAACAATAACACTCTCTTATGTTGTCTAACCCTTTGAGGCACCCTCAAAGTCAAGAACACCATTGTTCTTCTTCTTGTAATCACAACAGGGAAACCAAGCCAATCTTCAAAAGATTGCAAATCCTGATCACGCAGTAAACACCCAAATGTGTAGATTGATCAAACATTTGAAACACAACAAATCCTGCTCCTCAACAAATCTCATAATTCTTGATCACCACGGTCAATCTTGATTCTTGGAGTTTTTCCCTTCTTTGTAAGATCACACAGCTTTCTGTAAAAATATGAAAGTGTTAGAATCACAAAAGTTCTTACAGAATTCAAATCAGCATCAATTTATAGTTAAACACATATCAGACGCGTTTTAATCGACTTTGCTACTAATGTAATCAAATACATCATTTAGTTATAACAATTTAGCAGCAATCACAACAATTAATAGAATGTACAATTAATTCAATCGACTATCATTTAATGCTTGGTCAACACAATTAAAAATATGATTGTTATGTTAGTTGTGACAAGCATTTAACAGTTTTTCAAAACATTAACCAACTTAGTCGAATACAAATCACATACAATCGATTAAGCAACAATACTTAGCATAGTTTTGAAAAAATTTCTTCTTGAAAAATCTCACAGCACACTTGAAAAGATTTTATGCAAACACACGAGTTTTAATTGATTCACCCCATAATGTAATCGACTTAAAGTTGTTGTTTTGCCACATATTTAAAGTTCAACTAAAGTGCGTGTGGTTTTCCCTTTCCAAAAACATATGTCGTGCATACATGATAACAGTTGAAAAACTGTTATTTTTATATTTAAAATTGACTTCAATTACAACCTTTATGACTTAGAAATTAGCTTGAAGTCATGATTTTGTTGAATTAGTGGAAATAATAGAGTAGACAGGTTTTATGCTTGATTCCCTTGTTTTTGTAGGTTTTTAGATGAAATTGATGAAAGAAGTGAAAAGGGATAGAGATGGAATCAGAAAAGGACAACAAAAGTGCAAAAGAGGAGAAAACATAAGTACCGCTAAGTGCCAATTACCGCTGAGCAACACTCGCAAGAATCGTTGACACTGCTGAGGGGAGAAAAGTCCCTGAGGGGAAGAAGTGTCACGCGTTACTACCACTGAGGGGTACTTTTCTGGGCTTGGGCCTACTTTTCTGTATTTTTTAGATTATTATATAAGCTTTAGGATGTTCTAGGGTTTGTATCTTTGGCTGGAAACGAAGCAGAAACACATTTTTCACCCCTTGGGGGTAGAATTGGAGATGGTGACGGCTCTCCTCTTCTCTTTCTCGGGTTTTTCTATCTCTTTCTCGGGTTTTTCTATCTCTTCCATTCTTTCATTCCATTGTCCATCTAGTTTCACCATGAATATGGTGAACTAAACTTATTTTGTTGTTGGGGGAATCAATGTAAATATTTAGAAACTCTCTTGTATGGAATTTGTTCTTCAAGATCATTTATATGATACATGCTTTCTTTCATTAATTGTTAGGATTTTTCCTCTTTGCTCAAAGCATGCATAATTTAACTCATTCGATATCATGATTATTGGTTTTGTCGATACAGAGACGTACGGGGAAGTCTAGATCTGGAGAATCTCTCCCAACAGTATATTACCAACCTAGAGATAGGAGTATGATAGTTGGTTGCCTTTAAGGTTCTGTTCACTATAATGCATGATTAATTGCTAGGGAGACAAGAGATTGTAAACTAGTGGTTATGATTAGGCTTTCTTCGCCGAGAGATCGGGTTTAAAGTAATTTAGAAAGTGACATTAACATTAATGAAAAGAATGATGAATTCCTAAATACAAGAGAGTGGAAAAGATGAACTTGATAAACCCCAACAACATGTTCATCCATATAATTCAATTCACGCTTTTGTTTCTTCTTGCCATTGATCATCATATGCATACATATTTACTTTTCAGTCTTTTGCATTTAAAACTTATAACACTTTGTTTTCAAGTCTTAATTAATTAATTAATAACATAAGTATCTAGGCCTTGAGTCTTTTGAAAAACGATACTTGGTCTTACCAGGATTATTACTTGCTACAATTTGGTTACACTTGCCGAGAGGTAAACAAGTTTTTGGCGCCGTTGTTGGGGACTCTGGTTTAACTAGTATATTTGTGTGATTTTTAATTAATTTTGACTCGTTGTGAATATTGGTTTTTCTGTTTTTATTTTCTGTTTTTTTCAGTTTTTTTGTTTTTATTTTCTGTTTTTATTTTCTATCTTCTTATCTTTTCAAGTATATCCTTTAATTATTTCTTCTCTTTTTTATCTTTTTGTGCTAACAATTGTTTCTAGGATTTTGTGCCTAATGCTTGCAGGATGCAATTCGAACAAGAATTTAACTATATGGGCACTCAATTCTACCAAAGTAATCTCAACCACTGGTGGGAACCTTACTCAAGCATGGATCAAAGCCAATTTTCGCAAGCTGTCGGACAATTTGAGAATCAACCACAACAACAATGGCAACAACAAAGCTCTAAAGTCAACAAAGGGAAGCAAGAGATCTCTTCTTTTCAGACAAGGCATGGAGGAGACATTAGGTCAAGCATGGGACATGTACAAAAGCTTATTGAGAAAGACTCCCATGCACGATTTTGAAGAAGCAGCAGTAGTTTCTACTTTTCCTTGGAGGTCTTGGTTCACAAACCAAGTTGATGTTAGATGCCTCAGCTGGCGGTAATATTAAATGTAAGACTCCAGAGGAAGCAACATAATTGATAAAGAACATGGCTGCTAATGACAATGAAATGCATAGTGAAAGAGGAGCTCCTATTCAACAGAAAGGGGTTCTACAATTGTAGTCAAATGATGCCTTGCTTGCTCAGAATAAGATTATAACTCAACAGTTGGAGAATCTAACAAAGACACTTGCTCAATTGCCGAAGGAATTAAAAACTGTTGGTCAAGTTCAACAACAGATGTGTGAACTATGTGGTGGTGACCATATTAATGGTCAATGTGCTTTTCTAGTGGAGGCCCTAGAAGATGTAAATTTCATGAACAATCAATTTCCATACCACCAAGGTAATTCCAACCAAGGGTGGAAACCTCACCCAAGCATGGGTCAAGGTCAAGGACAATCTGGACAAGCTGGGCAATCAGGACAATTTAATAGGCCACAACAACAACCATCATTATGGCAACATATATCTACACTCACTGAAAAACATACAAAGTTGGAAGAAACTCTTCACTAGTTTATGCAGGTAACCATCTCCAATCATAACAACACTCAAGCATCCATTAGAAATATGGAGATGCAAATCGGACAAATAACTAAGAAATTGGAAGAAAGGCCTGATAAGAGTTTTGGCGCTAATACTGAGGTTAACCCTAAAGAAGAGTGTAAAGATTTAGTGAGTGTAGATGTTGCAAAAGTTGAGTTAGAGAGAAAAGAAGAGAAAGAAAGAGAGGTGGTCGAGAGAGAAGAGAGAAAGAAAATTTGTGTGAAGATTGAGAAGTTGAGTAGAAAAAGAGAAGGGAAGAAAAAAATAAGAGAAAAGAAAAAGAGAAAATTGAGGAAGAAGAAAAGTAAGGAAAAGAGAACGAGAGGAAGAGAGAGAATCATATGAAAAAACCTTTCATCATCCAAAGAAGTATCATAGGAAGGAAAAGAAATTTAAGTGCTTCATAGAAATCTTCAAGAAATTGGAGATTAAAGTTCCTATGATTGAGACATTGCAACAGGTTCCTGGTTTGATCAAATTTCTGAAGAAGTTTAGTAGAAAGAAGAAGAAAAAGAAGATTGAACTTGAGCTTTATTGGGTCAAGCTAATGACATTAAAAGAGCGCTTGCTGGGAGGCAACCCAGTGATTTAAGAACTTTTGTTTTTGGTTTGGTGATGTAATTATGAACTTTTGTTATTTTTGTTTTAGTTATAAGTTTTGTTTTACAGGGTATAACATCTACTGATGGATGCTAGATGGTTAAGTATCTACTGAAGGATACTAAGTTTGTTACACCTACTGATGGGTATTGGTAAGAAAGATTTGCACCTACTGATGGGTATTGATGGATTTTGGGTCAGGCTCGTGACGTTAAACAAGCGCTACCTGGGAGGCAACCCAGTTGATTTACTATATTTTGTTTGTTTGTTTTGATTCTACTTTAGTTTCATGTTAGGGATTGATGTATGTGTGATTTGAGAACTTAAATGCATGAAGTGAGTGAGAGAAATGAGTATAAAGCACCTAGGGCAAGTTAGGAAGAAGGAGAATATGTCACGCAAGTGCCACTCTGCGGAAATTTCCACTGAGGAGTATCACAACAACATGTGTTTTTAGGGTTGCCCTAGCGGGACCTGATAACAGTTGAAAAACTGTTAATTTCATGCTTAAAATTGATACTAAAAACAACCTTTAACACTTAGAAACTAGCTTGAAATCATGCTTTTTGTCATATTTTAAGAAATAAGAGAGTTGTACAGGTTTATGCTTGATTTCAGTGTTTTTATGCAGGTTTTAAGGTGAATTTGGTGAAAGAAGTGAAGAAGGATAGAGATGGAATCAGAAAATACATCAAAAAGTGCTAAAGGAGAGGTTGCAACTACCGCTCAGCGGCAGTTTACCGCTGAGCGGCACTCAGGAACTCACGTTGGATCCGCTGAGGGGTGAAAATGCCGCTGAGGGGGAAGAATCAACTCACGCACTTACCACTGAGCGGTAGTTTACCGCTGAGCGGCAATATTTTGGACTTGGGCCTAATTTTCTGTATTTTTAGAATAGTATATAAGCTTTAGGACGTCCTAGGGTTTGTATCTTTGGCTGAGACGAAGCAAACACTCACTTTTCCACCCCTTGAAGGAAGATCTTGGATGCTCAGGCTACCTCCTCATTTTTCTAGGGTTTTATCTTTCATTCTTTCATTATTATTCATCTACCTTCACCATGAATATGGTGAATTAAACCTTGTATTGTTGTTGGGGAATCAATGTAGTCTTGTGAAACTCTCATATATGGAATTTGTTTTAACATCTTATTTTAAGACTTATGCTTTCTTTCATCATTAGTTAGGGTTTTTCCTCTTTGCTTAAAGCTTGCATTGTTTAACTCATTCATTGCCATGATTATTGATTTTGTCGATATGGGAACGTACGGGGAAATCTAGATCCGGGGAATTTCTCCCAATAGCATATTGGTTGCCTTTAAGCTTCTGTACTTCAGAATTAATTACTAGGAATGCTAGGAATTGTATGAACTCGTATTTAAGGATAGGCTTTCTTGCAAGGTGATTTAGAGAGTGGCATTAACATTGATGAAAAGAATGATGAATTCCTAAGTATATGAGAGTGGATAAGATGAAATTGATAACCCCAACAACATACTCATCCATCTAATTCATTAAAGTGTTTATATTCCGCTTTTCCATTGATCAAATTCATGCATACATGTTTAATTATTGTCTTTTGCATTTAAACACTACAATCAATTGTTAACAAGTCTTAAATAATCAACAAATCATATAGCTAACTAGGTCGTGAGTCCTTTGGGAAAATGATACTTGCTCTTACCTAGTTTTATTACTTGATACGATTCGGTCACACTTGCCGATTATTAAACAAGTTTGTGGCGCCGTTTTTCGGTGTTCATAAATTTGTCATCAGGACCCGAGCCCATTAGGGTACTTGTATACCCCAGGGTGTAGTTTTGGTTTTATTTTCAGATTTCTTTCCTCCCACACACTCTTAAACACTTTTATAAGAGTTCTCTACACCTTTCCCTTCATCCCCACTTATAAAACCTCTCTTCCATTCAAGTTTGGGGTTTGGTGAGAGCATTGTTGTTAGGGGCTGATTTCTTTACATTCTTAGAGCATTCTTCACTATTTTTCTTGTTGGTTTTGCTGCACAGGTTGCACTGAGAGGTTTTAATTTCCCTCAGCGTTGATTAGGAATGGTTTTAGGGTGTTATTTATGGTTCACTAATGCTTAATGATGTTTCTTGTGGTTTTATGAATGGTGTTTGATATAGGGATGACCTCCTCATCGGGGAAGAGATTCAAGACTACAATATTCAGAAGGAAGGAGAAGGAACCAGATCAACCCTATTCCAGCAAGTTCCTTTCCTGTAAGCATGAGCAGCACTTCCTCATTGTATAAGATAGTATGGCGAGAGGAGCAGACACAAGCCAATAGAGCTGGAGCAGCTGAAGCTTTAGCTATGGAGGAAGATGAAGATGACGATAACGCATTTGAGGATGTTGAAGATAATGAAGAGGAGGAAGATACAGATGACAGCACAGACTGATGAGGAGCTGAGATAACATCTACTAATGGATGCTATCAACACTAAAGCAAGATCTTTTCTATCTTTTGTTTTATATTATTGAATTTATTTGCTTATGTTTTTAGAATAGGGTTTGATGTACTCAATTTGAACTTTATCTGTTATGATGGTTTGCTTATGATTTATTGCATGATGAGTATTGCTTGATGATGTTTGGAATATGATTGTGATTATGATGCTAAGCAGGATGTGTATGTGGAATATGAATGAGCTTATATGTGAGGTTTTGAGCTCCAGAGTTTTTGCGATTGAATACTATTACTTTGAAAGCATAAATGACTTTGCCCAGGTTTTCTATGATTGAATCACTTGCTTGTTTGCATCATATGATCAAGGCCATTTGTTGGTAACCCTTTTGTTAGCCAAATGCATGAATTTAGCCCACTAAAAGATAGCACTATGTGTTATATCCTTTGAACCCTTAGCCTTGGACATGATTTGAAAACCCTTTTTGAAAAGCTTTACCTTGAGTTAAGTTGAAAATATTCTGTGGTATTGATAAATGTTCAAGTTTGGGGTTGATGGAAAATAGAAAGGAAAAATAAAAAGCATTGGGCCAAAAGTTAAGCATATGAAAAGCAAAAGAAAAAGAAGATAAAAACTCAATGCAAAAGAAAGCTGAGAATACTTAAGAATGATTGTGTTTAGATGATTCTCTTAACTCAAGGGTTTTGTGATCCAGAAAAACCAATTGTTATTGTTAGCCCAGCCACATTATAAACCATTGAAAAGTCCTTGTGATGATGTTTGCTTGTAAGTGTTTTTGATTGTGGTTAAACGAAAGGCAAAGTTGATTCATGTGACATTGTGATGATAAAATGAATGAGTGAATATCTCCTATACACTTGTATGTTTGAGTGAAACACTTTATCTAGTGAGGATAGATTCCATGAACACATAAGAACATCTTTGCTTAGTTGATTAATCATTCATGAAAATAGCATTTGATTGAATATCATGTGATTGAGTGAACACTGAAAGCATGTGCACCTCTTGATTGAAGTCTTGTTGATGAACTAAATTGAGTATTTACTTATCTTGAAAGAAGGATTTTTGAATGTGGTAAACCATTGAATGGATTGGTAGAAGATTGAGTTACATCTTATTTGCTTGAGGACAAGCAAAATTCTAAGTTTGGGATTGTGATAACAGTTGAAAAATTGTTATTTTTATATTTAAAACTGACTTCAATTACAACCTTTATGACTTAGAAATTAGCTTGAACTCATGATTTTGTTGAATTAGTGGAAATAATAGAGTAGACACGTTTTATGCCTGATTCCCTTGTTTTTGCAAGTTTTTAGATGAAATTGATGAAAGAAGAGAAAAGGGATAGAGATGGAATTAGAAAAGGACAACAAAAGTGCAAAAGAGGACTCACAAGAACTGTTGGCACCGTTGAGGGGAGAAAAGCCGCTGAGGGGAAGAAGTGTCACGCGTTACTACTGCTGAGCGGCACTTTTCTGAGCTTGGGCCTACTTTTTTGTATTTTTTAGATTATTATATAAGCTTTATGACGTTCTAGGGTTTGTATCTTTGGCTGGAAACGAAGCAGAAACACATTTTTCACCCCTTGGGGGTAGAATTGGAGATGGTGACGGCTCTCCTCTTCTCTTTCTCGGGTTTTTCTATCTCTTTCTCGGGTTTTTCTATCTCTTCCATTCTTTCATTCCATTGTCCATCTAGTTTCACCATGAATATGGTGAACTAAACTTATTTTGTTGTTGGGGGAATCAATGTAAATATTTAGAAACTCTCTTGTATGGAATTTGTTCTTCAAGATCATTTATATGATACATGCTTTCTTTCATTAATTGTTAGGATTTTTCCTCTTTGCTCAAAGCATGCATAATTTAACTCATTCGATATCATGATTATTGGTTTTGTCGATACAGAGACGTACGGGGAAGTCTAGATCTGGAGAATCTCTCCCAACAGTATATTACCAACCTAGAGATAGGAGTATGATAGTTGGTTGCCTTTAAGGTTCTGTTCACTATAATGCATGATTAATTGCTAGGGAGACAAGAGATTGTAAACTAGTGGTTATGATTAGGCTTTCTTCGCCGAGAGATCGGGTTTAAAGTAATTTAGAAAGTGACATTAACATTAATGAAAAGAATGATGAATTCCTAAATACAAGAGAGTGGAAAAGATGAACTTGATAAACCCCAACAACATGTTCATCCATATAATTCAATTCACGCTTTTGTTTCTTCTTGCCATTGATCATCATATGCATACATATTTACTTTTCAGTCTTTTGCATTTAAAACTTATAACACTTTGTTCTTAAGTCTTAATTAATTAATTAATCACATAAGTGTCTAGGCCTTGAGTCTCTTGGGAAACTATACTTGGTCTTACCAGGATTATTACTTCCTACGATTCGGTTACACTTGCCGAGAGGTAAACAATTCATATATAAAATCACATATTTAGCAAACTGATATGCAATGAACAACACAATCATGTTCTCATATATGCTCATACAGATTTACCACAGGAAAAAACAACATATAACATGTAAAGACAGAACATATAACACCGAATATACATGTGTTATTAATTATGTATTGTCACCATAAAAAACACAGATATTTTTGAGATTAAGTTAAGCCAAACCTGTGCTCCCCCTATCAACAATCTCAACAACTCAAGGTATAAATAACGGATGCGGTCGGTTTAGCTTTTATTTGGATAATGAGCGACCCAAATTTCCCTTCTATTGAACTGAGCATCCTAAGAGGGTGATTTCCTGGACCAAGTTTGCTATGACTCCAATTAAGTTGGAAGTGGTCAGTCAGCTTGATCAGCTACCCCGACAGACCTCTTCCCGAACGCTCATCGGCTACCTGGGTTCCAACGCTCTATGTACTAGAGTGTTCGGTAAGCCTTTTATATTTGTTTTTCTTGTGCTGTCATTTGTAACTTATTTAAATTTTCTTTTGTGTCGAAGATTTCTTTGGCGCCATGGAGAAAGGTAAAGTTTTTTTACCGATGATGGCTCGACGAAAAGAAGAGTTTCAGAAGACCGGAGAAGGTACCTCCTCCGGTATCATTCGTCCTTCGCTCCCAAAGTCCACTATTCCTTCCTACACCGTCAACGCTGCTCTGCAGATAGCCCTGGAGCCTCAACCTTCTTCCACCCCTCCTACTTCAGCCCCTGCTCCCGAGGTTGCCCCTGTAAAAGCGGAGGAAAACGGAAGTCCTCTCGAGAAAGGTCTATATATTCACATAAAAGGTGAAAGAGGAAAATTCCCGAGGGGCCTTTGATTGTAGGTCCGTTGGACTTGAACGTGAGAATAGTGGAGCACCTTCAATAAAATCTCACTCTTGACAAGAAAAAACCTTTCAAAGGAATGAACGTTGGTGAAGCCTTGGACATGGTGTATGAATTAAATGTTCGATCCACCATTTGTATGGTCTACGCTATGGGTGCACTAAGTACCTAATGACCGAGGAGCTAGACTCTGCCCGAAAAGACCCAGAGGCTTCCTTGAAGGCAAACGAGGATCTGACTTGACACTTGGAGAAGGTCCTGAAGAATGCAGAGGACGATCAGGAAAAAAGTTGTTGCCGCTCTTTCCAAGGCCCAAAATGACAATCGTCTACTACAAAGATCCAACGAAGATCTTAGGTTAGATCTTCAGAGAGCAACCGGGAAGAACAAAGACTTGGTCAAGGAGAGAGATGCCCTTTTGAGTGAGAGGTTGACGATTGAGAATAACTTTCTAGGCGATGAGATTTGCAATGAACACCTCCTTGGCTTCGAGAAGGGTATTTCCCAGTACCATTACTTTTTCAAGGTGCCACTTGATCAACCTGGTTATGATATTATGAAGACGCTGGTTGACGGACAACTTGTCACTATGTCCCTTCCTGCGGAGACCGAGGTGACTGCACTGCCCATGCCATCCGTGACAGAGGAACCTCAACGTGTTGAGGATATCTTAAATAGTAATAGGTCATGTATGAAATAGGTTTTCCTTGTAGCACTTTCTATATTTCCTGCTCGACACATATTTTGTACGGCTCCGCAGTTAATGATCAATATAGTTTTTCTTGTCTTATTTTCTCCTTGCCTCTTTACCATACTCCAGTTAACGATTTATTACTTTAGTATTCTCCGTGAGTTCACGAAGAACAGTCCTCATTAAACGACGGACACTAGGTCATTTAGAACATTTCCAAGGTCGAAGAAGTCTGAGTGAGAGTTCACAAAGAATGTTTCTCACTGAACGACAGACACTAGGAGTTCACTTAGAATGTTCCCTAGGTCAAAGAGGTTTGAATGAGAGTTCACGAAGAATGTTCCTCATCGAACGATAGACACTAGCTAGGAATTCACATAGAACGTTTCCTAGGTCAAAGAGGTTCGAGCGAGAGTTCACTTAGAATGTTCTCTAGGCAAAGAGGTTCGAGTAAGAGTTCACAAAGAATGTTCATCATCGAACAACGGACACTAGGAGTTCACTTAGAATGTTCGCTAGGTCGAAGAGGTCTGAGTGAGAGTTCCTGAAGAATGTTCCTCACTAAACGACGAACATTAGGAGTTCACTTAGAATGTTCCCTAGGTCGAAGAGGTTCAAGTGAGAGTTCACGAAGAACGTTCTTCATCGAACGACGGACACTAGGAGTTCACTTAGAATGTTCCCTGGGTCGAAGAGGTTCCGATGAGAGTTCACGAAGAACGTTCTTTACTGAACGACGAACACTAGGAGTTCACTTAGAACGTTCCTTAGTTCGAAGAGGTTCGAGTGAGAGTTCACGAAGAACGTTCCTCATTGAATGACGGACACTAAGAGTTCACTTACAATGTTCCCAAGTTCGAAGAGGTTTGAGTGAGAGTTCACGAAGAACATTCCTCACCGAATCGCAGATACTAGGAGTTCACTTAGAACGTTCCCTAATTCGAAGAGGTTTGAGTGAAAGTTCACGAAGAATGTTCCTCACTGAACGACGGACAATAGGAGTTCACTTAGAACGTTCCCTAGGTCAAAGACTACCAGGTAGGTGTATAGATATAGAACAACTGAAAACATCTAATATTATTACTTTAATGACTAATTACATAAGGTAATTAACTAAAATAAAATTTAAGATGAAAGAAGCATTCCAAGTGTTTGGCACGAACTTGCCGTTCGGAAACTCGAGGTGGTAAGCTCCATAGTCAAGATATTTCACAACTCGGAAAGGGCCTTCCCAATTGGCTACAAACTTCCTGTGGACGCGGTTTCTTTGAGCTTCCGCAATTTTGCACCACACCAAATCACGTTCGACAAATTGTCGCGGTCATGCCTTGGTATTGTACCGACGCGCTATCAACCTTTTTTGGGCCTCTGCACGAAAAATATTTTAAATAAAATAAACAAGCTACCTATTAGCGACAAAAAATAAGTTCATTATATTATCACATTTGTAACTGTAACATCCCAAAATATAGTAATTACCGTAAATCAGAATTAATTACAGTTAACAGTAATCATAAACAGTCTTTGTATTAAATCAGATTCACAAAAGCCTAAACGGCATCAGTAAAGGGAACGCTTATAACTCATACGAATGAAACCAAGAGTAAACGTTCTTAGATAAATTCACTAACGTACGCCAAAATACAGTAAGAGATGATCAAGACGAACGACCTTACAAAATAATTGGCCGAACGTTCATACTATACTAACACGCACAGTACTATTCTAACGAGCACTCTAAGGCTCGGCCTTTACTTCAACCTCCACCAGGTTAGCTTCATTCAAATTTTCTTCTTCCAGCACTTGCTCAAGGGACGTACCATCACCTGCTCACATCCACAACGGATGATCATTGCATTTGACAAGACGGAGGTACATGGACAGTAGACAACACAAAGGAAATGCAAGGGTAAGCTTATAATATTTAATTTATACAATCATCACGTACATTTACCATTCAATCCACTCAAACAACGTGTAAGCTTATCAATCCACAATCATATAGATACGTATATAAAAGACAGACCGTCCGGACTGTATGAACCGTGTAGCTACAGGCGTCCTTGCACCCGAGTGGTGTGGTAACTGTATTGCACTCGACAGCTGCCACTCGAGGTTAACTCTATCCAAAGTACCCCTAAGGAATAGAGCCTCCTGCCATTCACACACATGAGTACTCCCTTCTACGTGAAGATGAGTATCACGGAATATCAGGATGGACCAAGCCAGCATTAGCATGCCCACAGTCATACTTTACAAAACTTCAATAATCAATCATATCTGAGACGTTCCTCCTTGGAACGCTCGTTAAAATCCATTTCCAATAATTCGTTCAAAATATCATTCGTCCATATTACACATTTCTCATATTCACATTTTTATTCTGTGTTCCACTCTCTTAAATTCACGAACGTTCATCACTCAATCAATAGGGACTAACATTTTACAGTACTCCTACATCCTCGTTTCTGAACAAAAGAAACGAACCATTTATCCACTTAATACGTTTCAACACTAAAAATTTTGAAGGTACTGATCTTAGAAGATATGGATGATACTTAGAAAAATTTTAAGTATAAAGACTCCAGGTAGAATCCAAAGGATACAGTCAGTAAGAAAATATTTAGATACACAACCAAATATGATTTGATTTCAGAAAAACAACACTGCCAGTCAACGAACGAACGTTAATTAACAATTTGGACGAACGCCAGTTACGTTCGCTCAGAATTCAATGATAAGGACGAGCGTTCAGTTATAAAACCGAACCCTCCTTGGACGAACGCTGGGTCAATGACCGAGCCCAAATCAGAACGAACGCTTGGTATAAACCGAGCGCTATCTAGGACGAACGCTTCGGTATAAGACCGAGCGCCAATTGGGACGAACGTTCAATATAATGACAAACGCTCTGTAAAACGAACGTTCGACACAAGGTCGAACGACATTAAGGACGAACGCTCGACTTAAGGCCGAACGTCATTGAGGACGAACGCTCGACTTAAGGCCGAACGTCACGTATTTATAAAGTTTCAAATATTTATCTATACTGAGCTGAACCGAACGCTCATTCACACAAAAAAATGGGGACGCTCGTTCTCGAGCAGAATTCTTTCCAAATGAAAGAATTCCAATCTAAGTTATTTTAATGAAAACCGAACGGTCTAATACCGTACAGTGACGAGCGTCATTTTAGCAAAGGGAATGATCTAAAATCTCAGATTTTCACAAGCTTAACAGAATTTTCCAGATTTCAAATTTATAAACTTTATACTTTCGTTTCCAGATTTAATTCACCTCAAACATTCTCATCATACAGATTTCGACATTTTAATCATTCCATCCACATAATAACCATACTCCATTCATACATAATCAAATCAACTTGCATTTAAATCAAATTCAACATCAAATATAATTCATACAAGCAGTGTTCGTTCATGACAGATCCATCCAAACCAGAATTCATATCCGATATCAGTAACCATTCATAACAGCTCAACTTCATATTTTTCACACATGCAATCCAGATTTCACAACAAACGAGTACAAATTAAACATATAAGCTTCCCTTACCCGAATTGCAGTGAACTTCTAACAGTATAACTTGCTTCTGTCCAACTAGGGCTTTCTACCCGCTACGCTCTTCCTTACGCTTCTCCACTAGGTTTAACCAAAGAGAACTCAGAAACTCAGATTTTATTCTTTGCATGCAACTGAAACAGTGTTCCTAGAAATTCTAGATCTAGGTTATGGTTTGGAACTTACCAGTTACAGGATCAAAAGAGGTTCGGATCAAAACGAAGCTTACTGGCCCGTGAACGTTTCTGTGGTTTCAGAAAACTGATTGGAGTTGAAAGAAGTGAGAAATGGTAGAGAGAAGATGAGAGTTCTTAGTGAGAAGTTGGAGAAGATGGAAGGTTTGGTTTTCTGAGGAAGACGAAGTGTGCGTGCGAGTGAGAGAGTTTCTCAAAACTCAGAATTTTGGTGGATTCCACGTCAAAACAGGCGAGCGTCTCCCAGCCTGCCACCTGCACACCAAACCCTGCTTTGGAAGCTTCTCCTGCGACACGTGGTGTGCGTGCATGCACAGATTGGTGCGTTTTTAATGCACTGAATGTGTGCAGTGGTGCGTGTTTCGGAGAATGTTGTGGCACGATATCAGTGCACAGCAGAGAGTTTAAAAACAGATTTGAAGAGGATTTTACTAAGATAAACCTTAATTACAGATTTAACACAGAATTATATTTGCTAATTATATAGGGTTTTACATTCTCCCTAACTACAAAAATTTTCGTCCTCGAAAATTCAGAAATTTCAAGCAAATAAGTGCGGATACAAATCCTTCATTGCACTCTCCACTTCCCACGTTGAATCTCCAGTCTTAGCGTCCCACACTATCTTCACCAAATGAATATCTTTTCCTTTATGTAGCTTGGTGCGTTCATCTTCAATGCGGACTGGTTGTAGCTCCAACGTTCGGTCTGGACGCAGTTGAATGTCTTCCAGTTCTAAGACATGAGAAGGATCAGCTATATATCTCCTAAGCTGTGACACATGGAAGACTGGATGCAGATTTGATAGTTGAGGAGGTAATGCGAGTTCATAGGCTACTGGTCCAATCTTCTTCAATATTTGATACGGCCCTATGAACTTGGGAGACAGCTTCTTTGGACGAACAACTCTGCCTACTCCAGTGATCGGATTCAGTCTCAAAAATACGTGGTCTCCTGCAGCAAACTCCAATGGTCTCCTTCTTCTATCCGCATAGGATTTCTGCCTGCTCAAGGACGTCTTCAACCTATCTTGGATCAACTTAACCTTCTCGGTTGTTTGTTGGATGAGTTCAGGTCCAGTTAGCACGTTCTCTCCCTCTTGGAACCAGCAAAGTGGCGTTCTGCACTTCCTCCCATAGAGAGCTTCAAACGGCGCCATTCCAATGCTAGACTGGAAGCTATTGTTGTACGTGAACTCCACCAGAGGCAAAACCTCATCCCATGCGCCTAAATGGTCTAGGACGCACGTCCTCAATAAATCTTCTAGCGTCTGGATGGTACGTTCGGACTGGCCGTCCGTTTGCGGATGATATGCTGAACTCATCTGCAGCTTGCTTCCCAATTCACTTTGTAAGGATTGCCAAAAACGAGATGTGAATCTCGTGTCTCGGTCAGAAACTATGCTTGAAGGTACTCCATGCAGACGAACAATCTCATTAATATACAACTTGGCCAAACTTGTCATGGACATCTTCAGGTTCACGGCCAAGAAGTGTGCGCTCTTCGTCAATCTATCCACGATCACCCATATTGAGTCACGATTCCTAACCGTTCGTGGTAGATGAGTCACGAAGTCCATGGAAATGCTGTCCCACTTCCATTCAGGAATTTCCAGTGGTTGAAGCAAACCACCTGGTCGTTGGTGTTCGGCCTTAGCACGCTGGCAAGTTAAGCAAGACGCTACAAATCGTGCTACATCACTCTTCATTCCAGGCCACCAGAACGAACGCCTAAGATCTTGGTACATCTTAGTCATACCGGGATGTATGCTAAGACGACTATGATGTGCCTCTTCTAAAATAATCCGCTTCAGCTCTCCATCATTAGGAATGCACGTTCTGCCAAGGTAACGTAGCATACCGTCCGTCCCAGCATTGAATTCCTTAGCTTTATCTGAACCGAGAGCGCTAAAGATCTTTACCAACTCTTCATCCTCACGCTGCTTCTTCCAGATTCGATCAAACACATTACTTGATATTCTAAGGTTGCAGCACTTGATGTTGTTCGGTTCTAACTCAAACTGCAACCTTAAATCCCTAAAGCTCTCCACTAAGCTTAACTCTTTCACCATCATAACCGAGACATGCACTGCCTTCCTGCTTAGTGCGTCCGCCACCACATTGGCCTTCCCAGGATGATACAACAGTTCAAACTCATAGTCTTTCAGAAATTCCAACCAACGCCTCTGCCTCATGTTCAATTCCTTTTGATCAAATAAATACTTGAGGCTCTTGTGGTCACTGAAGACTTGAAATGTGGATCCGTATAGATAATGCCTCCAAATCTTCAATGCGAACACAACCGCTGCCAGTTCCAGGTCGTGTGTGGGGTAGTTCCTCTCATGAATTTTCAATTGGCGAGATGCGTACGCTACTGCCCGCTTCTCCTGCATGAGCACACAGCCCAACCCTTGATGAGATGCATCACAGTAAACTTCAAAGGGCTTGGACGTGTCCGGAATGACCAGTACAGGAGCGCTCGTTAACTTCACTTTCAACTCCTGGAAACGTTCCTCACACAAGTCAGTCCAAACAAAAGGCTGGTCCTTCCTTGTAAGTTGTGTCAGCGGTGCTACTATCTTGGAAAACCCTTCAATGAAACGCCTATAGTAGCCCGCAAGACCAACGAAGCTTCTCACCTCCGTGACTGAACGCGGACGTTCCCATTCCATAACTGCACGTACCTTTGCTGGATCTACCGAGATCCCTCCAGCGGACACAATATGTCCAAGAAACTGCACCTCCTCCATCCAGAATTCACACTTGGACAGTTTAGCATACAACTCCTTCTCCCTCAATATGCTCAGCACTGCCCTTAAGTGTTCTTCATGTTCGTCATTGGTCTTAGAGTAGATGAGTATATCATCTATAAAAACGACCACAAACTTGTCCAAGTAAGGTCTAAACACGCGGTTCATGTAATCCATGAAGATGGTTGGAGCGTTCGTCACACCGAACGGCATCACTACATACTCGTAGTGTCCATAACGAGACCTAAAAGCAGTCTTCTGAATGTCATCCTCCTTCACTCTAATCTGATGATATCCAGATCGCAAGTCAATTTTCGAGAACACAGTGGCCCCATGCAATTGATCCAGCAGGTCGTCTATCCTTGGCAAGGGGTACTTGTTTTTGATGGTCAGCTTGTTCAATTGTCTGTAATCTATGCACAAACGAGAGCTACCATCCTTCTTTTTCACCAAGAGCACAGGCGCTCCCCATGGTGACACGCTCGGTCTGATAAATTGTTTGTCCAAGAGCTCTTCAATCTGCTTCTTAAGTTCAACCAATTCTGCAGGCGCCATTCGGTAAGGTTGAACAGATATAGGGGCTGCCGTGGTCACCAGGTCTATGGTGAATTCCACCTCACGCACAGGAGGCAACCCTGGAATTTCTTCTGGAAAAACGTCTGAAAACTCCTCCATAATGAACGTTCGTTCTTTACTGCCCATGACGGACGTTCGTTCACGCCTCAATTCTCCAAGCTCTTGATCTTCATGCGTCAAGATCAGGAAGCAGCTCGCACCTTCCATTATATCCTCCTTTAACTGGCCGAGCGTTACATTCAACTCTTCACTCTCTTCATCCGGAAACACCAACTCTTTCTTCCCACAATCTATGAGAATGTGATTGGTAGCCAACCAATCCATTCCTAGAATCACCTCCAAACCTTGTAGAGGTAGGCAGATGAGGTTAACCTTGTACTTACGCCCTTCTACTTCAATAGGACACCGGACACACATAGTGGACGTCCTAACCTCTCCCGCTGCTGGTGTTGACACCACTAGATCAAAAGACATTTCCCTCACTTCTAATCCCAGTTTGCAAACGCACGCCTTCGAGATGAAGGAATGCGTTGCTCCCGAATCAAACAACACGCAACAAGAGGTACCAAACACAAGGCAGGTGCTGATGATGAGTGTACCTGAATTGGTTGCCTCTGCACCAGTAATCGCATACACGCGTCCAGCTGCTTGGGCTCGTCCTCCTCTAGCCTGATTTCTGCCAGCATTCGGTGGCCTCAACACAGCTCGTCCACCCATGTTGCACTCACTCTCCAAGTGCCCACTTCTTCTACATCGAGTGCAGAATTTTCCTCCCATGAGTTGAGGGCAAGACGAACGATAGTGTGGTCCTCCACACTGGAAACAAGTAACGGTTCCTGGCTGCCCGGCAGTGATCAACGCTCGTGATCCACTTGTATTTGACTGACTTGGACGAGCGTAAGGAGTACTTCTCATGTTGGCAGTACCCCTGGATACAATCGGTCCTCTAGTCACCTGTGGCTGCTTCTTTTGTCGTTCCACTTCTGCCATATTCTTCTCCAGTACTTTGGCTCTTTCCACCATGGCAGGAAATGACCGAATGCATAAACTTGATATCAACACCTTCAAGTCACTCCTTAATCCATTCTCAAATTTCCTACACTGCCACTCTTCACTAGTGGCCATAGTATTAAACCTCAACAATTGTTTGAAGGCATTGGTGTACTCTGATACAGATTTTCCCCCTTGCACCAACTGAAGAAACTCTACTTCCTTAGCATAGCGAACGCTGTCTGGGAAATACTCTTCATAAAATTTATTTCTGAAAACCTCCCATGTGATAGGAGCATGAGTGTCGGTCAGGATAGCCTTCACACTCGTCCACCAGTGGCTGGCCTCACCAGTCAACAAGTACTCAGTAAACGCCAATCTGTTGTCGTCGGGGCACCTCTTTGCATTATAAATCTTCTCAATGTCCCGCAGCCAATGATCTGCCTCATCAGGAAGGCATTTTCCATTAAACTTAGCCGGATGATGTTGGAGGAAACTCTCCAAACTCCACTCAGCTGCAGGCTGGGCAGCATTAGAAGAAGATGCTCCAGGCGCACCTCTAGTTGCAGCCAAAATCTCCATCAACTGCCTTTGCGTGTTTTCAGAGTTGACACGCGAGGCCTCTAAACCTTGCATAGCAGCTTGGTTTTGCTGCATCAGGGTGGCGTTCTGCTCCAGCAACGTGGTGTTCTGTTGATGCAGTCGTTCAACTACGGTTTCCAACAACCTAGTGTTGCTGGACGTATCGGACTCATTCGGTTGGGGAGGAGGAGGAAGTCTAGGCGCCATTAGTTCTCTGGATCAGAGAAAAACGAGCGTTAGTAAAGTTCGAGAGTTAAAACAATAACTCATTAACACATAATAAGCACCCAGCAAAAACGTAGTGCACTCATAACCTACAGTGTTCCTTAAAAGAACAAAACTGCTCTGATACCACTAATGTAACATCCCAAAATATAGTAATTATCGTAAATCAGAATTAATTACAGTTAACAGTAATCATAAACAGTCTTTGTATTAAATCAGATTCACAAAAGCCTAAACGGCATCAGTAAAGGGAACGCTTATAACTCATACGAATGAAACCAAGAGTAAACGTTCTTAGATAAATTCACTAACGTACGCCAAAATACAGTAAGAGATGATCAAGACGAACGGCCTTACAAAATAATTGGCCGAACGTTCATACTATACTAACACGCACAGTACTATTCTAACGAGCACTCTAAGGCTCGGCCTTTACTTCAACCTCCACCAGGTTAGCTTCATTCAAATTTTCTTCTTCCAGCACTTGCTCAAGGGACGTACCATCACCTGCTCACATCCACAACGGATGATCATTGCATTTGACAAGACGGAGGTACATGGACAGTAGACAACACAAAGGAAATGCAAGGGTAAGCTTATAATATTTAATTTATACAATCATCACGTACATTTACCATTCAATCCACTCAAACAACGTGTAAGCTTATCAATCCACAATCATATAGATACGTATATAAAAGACAGACCGTCCGGACTGTATGAACCGTGTAGCTACAGGCGTCCTTGCACCCGAGTGGTGTGGTAACTGTATTGCACTCGACAGCTGCCACTCGAGGTTAACTCTATCCAAAGTACCCCTAAGGAATAGAGCCTCCTGCCATTCACACACATGAGTACTCCCTTCTACGTGAAGATGAGTATCACGGAATATCAGGATGGACCAAGCCAGCATTAGCATGCCCACAGTCATACTTTACAAAACTTCAATAATCAATCATATCTGAGACGTTCCTCCTTGGAACGCTCGTTAAAATCCATTTCCAATAATTCGTTCAAAATATCATTCGTCCATATTACACATTTCTCATATTCACATTTTTATTCTGTGTTCCACTCTCTTAAATTCACGAACGTTCATCACTCAATCAATAGGGACTAACATTTTACAGTACTCCTACATCCTCGTTTCTGAACAAAAGAAACGAACCATTTATCCACTTAATACGTTTCAACACTAAAAATTTTGAAGGTACTGATCTTAGAAGATATGGATGATACTTAGAAAAATTTTAAGTATAAAGACTCCAGGTAGAATCCAAAGGATACAGTCAGTAAGAAAATATTTAGATACACAACCAAATATGATTTGATTTCAGAAAAACAACACTGCCAGTCAACGAACGAACGTTAATTAACAATTTGGACGAACGCCAGTTACGTTCGCTCAGAATTCAATGATAAGGACGAGCGTTCAGTTATAAAACCGAACCCTCCTTGGACGAACGCTGGGTCAATGACCGAGCCCAAATCAGAACGAACGCTTGGTATAAACCGAGCGCTATCTAGGACGAACGCTTCGGTATAAGACCGAGCGCCAATTGGGACGAACGTTCAATATAATGACAAACGCTCTGTAAAACGAACGTTCGACACAAGGTCGAACGACATTAAGGACGAACGCTCGACTTAAGGCCGAACGTCATTGAGGACGAACGCTCGACTTAAGGCCGAACGTCACGTATTTATAAAGTTTCAAATATTTATCTATACTGAGCTGAACCGAACGCTCATTCACACAAAAAAATGGGGACGCTCGTTCTCGAGCAGAATTCTTTCCAAATGAAAGAATTCCAATCTAAGTTATTTTAATGAAAACCGAACGGTCTAATACCGTACAGTGACGAGCGTCATTTTAGCAAAGGGAATGATCTAAAATCTCAGATTTTCACAAGCTTAACAGAATTTTCCAGATTTCAAATTTATAAACTTTATACTTTCGTTTCCAGATTTAATTCACCTCAAACATTCTCATCATACAGATTTCGACATTTTAATCATTCCATCCACATAATAACCATACTCCATTCATACATAATCAAATCAACTTGCATTTAAATCAAATTCAACATCAAATATAATTCATACAAGCAGTGTTCGTTCATGACAGATCCATCCAAACCAGAATTCATATCCGATATCAGTAACCATTCATAACAGCTCAACTTCATATTTTTCACACATGCAATCCAGATTTCACAACAAACGAGTACAAATTAAACATATAAGCTTCCCTTACCCGAATTGCAGTGAACTTCTAACAGTATAACTTGCTTCTGTCCAACTAGGGCTTTCTACCCGCTACGCTCTTCCTTACGCTTCTCCACTAGGTTTAACCAAAGAGAACTCAGAAACTCAGATTTTATTCTTTGCATGCAACTGAAACAGTGTTCCTAGAAATTCTAGATCTAGGTTATGGTTTGGAACTTACCAGTTACAGGATCAAAAGAGGTTCGGATCAAAACGAAGCTTACTGGCCCGTGAACGTTTCTGTGGTTTCAGAAAACTGATTGGAGTTGAAAGAAGTGAGAAATGGTAGAGAGAAGATGAGAGTTCTTAGTGAGAAGTTGGAGAAGATGGAAGGTTTGGTTTTCTGAGGAAGACGAAGTGTGCGTGCGAGTGAGAGAGTTTCTCAAAACTCAGAATTTTGGTGGATTCCACGTCAAAACAGGCGAGCGTCTCCCAGCCTGCCACCTGCACACCAAACCCTGCTTTGGAAGCTTCTCCTGCGACACGTGGTGTGCGTGCATGCACAGATTGGTGCGTTTTTAATGCACTGAATGTGTGTAGTGGTGCGTGTTTCGGAGAATGTTGTGGCACGATATCAGTGCACAGCAGAGAGTTTAAAAACAGATTTGAAGAGGATTTTACTAAGATAAACCTTAATTACAGATTTAACACAGAATTATATTTGCTAATTATATAGGGTTTTACAGTAACCAAATTAGTGACAATTTTTTTCAAAAATTAATAATATTTTTTCCCATTAGCTAAAAAAAAGAAGTCATTAAATTTTTATATTTTTGCAACTAAATTAGCCATCGAAGTTTCAATTCTAAATTGATTTCCCATAGTAGAAGGTGACCACGTTTTTTAATGAGATTAACGACCAAACTTTTTGTATAGTATAAAATATTAACCGAGTGGTTACAAACAACCAACCGGATATTCAGGTAATCTGTTTATATCTTATTCTGTTTATATTTTATTGGGCTTATATCAGCTCAGGATCCATGAGATAAATGATAAATACAAAGCCAGGGCCAAAAGCCAGGTACGTTCCACTTAAACGTTCAACTTACTCTACATGACTCTCAAATACTCAATAGTGATAACCATTCACTAAATATTCAACCAAGAGCCGAGGCTCTTCAAATCACACGCCTAACTTGGGCGTCGGAGTACCTTTTGCAGGTACATCCTCCCTCGTCAAGAAGGAGACCGATCGGTTTGTGCCAACACCGATCGGCCAATAGCAGGAGTTTGGAAGCGAGCGAGCGGCCCAGACACGTCAGCAGGTTAGTCTCTCGGTCCCCAAAAGTATCCACCGAAACATTTTGGCGCCCACCGTGGGGCCGAGCGTCAAACCCAATGATGACCACGAGGAGCATGGAGGAACAACAAAGCACCAGAAAGATTATTAGAAACCACAAGAAACCAAGACGAGCGTTCGGTCTCGACATCACTATTTCGGATCAACACGAGAAACTTTCGACAAAGTAAAAACTACACGTGAGACGTCGTCAACAAGATAAGTATTTTTTGAAATATGAATATTTCATAAAATATCTAATTGATAATAGATATTATAACAACTATTTTTATGTTAAATATATAGTATAATCCAGAATATATTATATGATATATGATATATAATATAGTACATAACTATAAATATAGTTATCTAATTATTATAACCGAAACATTTTCTGGCATGATTCAAATAGTCAAATAAATTATTGTGTTAAAGATAACTATCAACAACAATATTATAAAATCTTGAAACGGTTTTGATACCTTGTTTATTATCTATGTTATTTATTCGGTGCAATTCATAATATCTCGTAACCGAATCATTTATTATACGGTTATATACCATAATATATATCATCATGAGAATTTCAGCAATGAACATCTTGAACAAATATATATCGAAATCCACGCCATCAACTATGCAAGTGCAGACTAAGATCTAGTCATAAACGAACTTCATGCTTAAAGTATCATGGAATTCAATTAACGAAGGGGAAGTCTCCTATTGCAAACACTGATTGCCAATTTTGTCAGCAAAGTTCATAATTAACGATCAAGTCCAAGACCGAGCGGTAAATTCCTCTCGGGAGAGAGGTAAAGCCCTCTCAAAGCCGAACGGTAAAGCCCGTTCCCTAGAAAGCACTCCTAGGTCGAAGACCGAGCGGTAAATCCCCCTCGGGAGAGAGGTAAAGTCCTCTGAAAGACGAACGGTAAATCCCGTTCACTAGGAAACAATCCTAGCTCAAAACAGAGGTAAAACCCTCTCAAAGCCGAACGGTAAAGCCCGTTCCCTAGGAAGCACTCCTAGGTCGAAGACCGAGCGGTAAATCCCCCTCGGAAGAGAGGTAAAGTCCTCTCAAAGACGAACGGTAAATCCCGTTCACTAGGAAACAATCCTAGCTCAAAACAGAGGTAAAACCCTCTCAAAGCCGAACGGTAAAGCCCGTTCCCTAGGAAGCACTCCTAGGTCGAAGACCGAGCGGTAAATCCCTCTCGGGAGAGAGGTAAAGCCCTCTCAAAGACGAACGGTAAGTCCTAGGTTAAAGTTGAAGACCGAGAGGTAAATCCCTCTCAGTTAATGTTGAAGGTCGAGAGGTAAATCCCTCTCGGTTAATGTGGAAGGTCGAGATTGTAAATCCCTCTCGGTTAATGTCGAAGGTCGAGAGGTAAACCCCTCTCGGTAAATGTGGAAGGTCGAGAGGTAAATCCCTCTCAGTTAATGTTGAAGGTCGAGAGGTAAATCCCTCTCGGTTAATGTGGAAGGTCGAGAGGTAAATCCCTCTCGGTTAATGTCGAAGGTCGAGAGGTAAACCCCTCTCGGTAAATGTGGAAGGTCGAGAGGTAAATCCCTCTCGGTTAATGTCGAAGGTCGAGAGGTAAACCCCTCTCGGTTAAAGTCGAAGGTCGAGAGGTAAACCCCTCTCGGTTAAAGTGGAAGGTCGAGAGGTAAATCCCTCTCGGTTAATGTCGAAGGTCGAGAGGTAAACCCCTCTCGGTAAATGTGGAAGGTCGAGAGGTAAATCCCTCTCGGTTAATGTCGAAGGTCGAGAGGTAAACCCCTCTCGGTAAATGTGGAAGGTCGAGAGGTAAATCCCTCTCAGTTAATGTTGAAGGTCGAGAGGTAAATCCCTCTCGGTTAATGTGGAAGGTCGAGAGGTAAATCCCTCTCGGTTAATGTCGAAGGTCGAGAGGTAAACCCCTCTCGGTAAATGCGGAAGGTCGAGAGGTAAATCCCTCTCGGTTAATGTCGAAGGTCGAGAGGTAAACCCCTCTCGGTTAAAGTCGAAGGTCGAGAGGTAAACCCCTCTCGGTTAAAGTGGAAGGTCGAGAGGTAAATCCCTCTCGGTTAATGTCGAAGGTCGAGAGGTAAACCCCTCTCGGTAAATGTGGAAGGTCGAGAGGTAAATTCCTCTCGGTTCATGTTGAAGGACGAGCGGTACATCCCGCTCGGTTAATGTCGAGGGTCGAGAGGTAAAGCCCTCTCGGTTAACGTAGAAGACCGAGAGGTAAATTCCTCTCGGTTCCTATTGAAGGACGAGCGGTAAATTCCGCTCGGTTAATGTTGAAAGACGAGCGGTCAATCCCTCTCGGATAATGTTGAAGACCGAGAGGTAAATTCCTCTCGGTTCATGTTGAAGGACGAGCGGTAAATCCCGCTCGGTTAAAGTCGAAGGCCGAGAGGTAAATTCCTCTCGGTTCATGTTGAAGGACGAGCGGTAAATCCCGCTCGGTTAAAGTCGAAGGCCGAGAGGTAAATCCCTCTCGGTTCATGTTGAAGGACGAGCGGTACATCCCGCTCGGTTAATGTCGAGGGTCGAGAGGTAAAGCCCTCTCGGTTAACGTAGAGGACCGAGAGGTAAATTCCTCTCGGTTCCTATTGAAGGACGAGCGGTAAATTCCGCTCGGTTAATGTTGAAAGTCGAGCGGTAAAACGCTTTCAATTCCGCCAACACAGCCTCCCTCAAACTCATCAGTCCTATAGTTAACCACGGCTAAAGCCAACCGCTTAACTCGGACTTGGGGGCATAATGTATAGTATAAAATATTAACCGAGTGGTTACAAACAACCAACCGGATATTCAGGTAATCTGTTTATATCTTATTCTGTTTATATTTTATTGGGCTTATATCAGCTCAGGATCCATGAGATAAATGATAAATACAAAGCCAGGGCCAAAAGCCAGGTACGTTCCACTTAAACGTTCAACTTACTCTACATGACTCTCAAATACTCAATAGTGATAACCATTCACTAAATATTCAACCAAGAGCCGAGGCTCTTCAAATCACACGCCTAACTTGGGCGTCGGAGTACCTTTTGCAGGTACATCCTCCCTCGTCAAGAAGGAGACCGATCGGTTTGTGCCAACACCGATCGGCCAATAGCAGGAGTTTGGAAGCGAGCGAGCGGCCCAGACACGTCAGCAGGTTAGTCTCTCGGTCCCCAAAAGTATCCACCGAAACACTTTTTAATGAGAGATTAACGACCAAACTTTCAGTAATTACTTAACGACCAACTTTCAGTAATTATTTAACGACCAACTTTCAATTTTATCGTTAATGATTTGCGATTATGATTTTCGCTACAAATATTTTTAATCGTTAAAAGTTTTCTAACCGACTTTACGCATTTTAGCCATTACGAAAGGTCACTAAAATCTTTTTTTAGTGATATAATGATAGCAATTCAGGCCCAAATAAATAAACCAACACTATCAACCAGACCAGTGCAGTAGCTGATCCAATGATGTCAACAAGGGTTCGCAAGATGCCAAGATATTTAGCTGATTTCAAGCTTTGATTAGTGGGGGTATGAGTGAGAGAATATTTTTATATGACATGTCAAGATCTTAGTGGGTTTCTTATGGGTTTGTTATTAACCATGTTTCTGTTATATAAGTGCTGATATGGTATGAATGGAATAAAGAAAGTTTCCTCTTTTCTTTATCACCAATTCTGCAGGAGGATCCATGACCTCGAATCAAGGCTTTTTAACCTATCAGTTTTGTGCTTTCGTTGAGAGTGTTCCCTTTTCTTTTTTCATAATTTTTCCATGTCAGATCATAACACTCGTTCCAAATCCATCACCAATTTGGAAGAAGCTGATCTCAAACTCACCGTTAACCAAAATGAAATTACTACCCGTTTAGATGCCATTATTTCTCAGCTTTCCAATCGAGATACACCCACTCCGCATTCTGATGACCACCGCTCATTTCACTCTGATGCTACTCCATTCACACCACATCTTCGTTTGGATGTTTCTCGGTTTGATGGAACAGACCCCATGGGTTGGATCTTTAAGATATCCCAATTTTTTTAATACCATCGCACACCGGAAGTGGATCGACTTTGGATTGCGTCTTTTTACATGGAGGGCCCAGCTATTAGTTGGTTCCAATGGTTGCATCGGAACAACATGATTCCTTCGTGGCAAGAGTTTCTACAAGCTTTAGAGGTTCATTTTGTTCCTTCTTATTATGAAGATCCTCGTGGTTCTCTCTTTAAGTTGACACAGAAGGGTTCCATACAAGATTATTTGAATGAGTTTGAACAGCTTGCTAACCGCATTGTTAGTCTCCCTACAACTTTCTTGTTAAGAAACTTTATCTCTGGGTTAAACCCCGAGATCCGCCGAGAGGTTCAAGCATTGCAACCACAAACTTTAACACATGCTACGACATTAGCTAAGTTGCAAGACAACAAACTCTATTACCAGCGTCGTTACTTCCGTAATAGTCTTTCCACCTCTTCTTCATCTGGCCCACCGCTGCTTCCAATACCTTCTCGACCACTGACACCCGTTTCCACACCATCTAAACCGCATTATAAAAGGTTGACTCACGAGGAGATGTTGGCTCGTCGTGAGAAAGGATTGTGCTACAACTGTGATGAAAAATTCAGTCCGGGTCACAAGTGTAAGAGTCGTATCTTTCTGTTAGTTGTCGTCGATTAGGATGATGACGTCCGGGGTGAGTCCCCGCGTTTAGAGGCGGATCCAAGTATTCTCCATCTGGAAGGTGCCGATCTGGGCCAGAGTGAAGTACTCACAACTTTATCCAAGACAGAGTGACGAATTTCTTGAACTTGGATAGTCAGCCCACTAACACATTGCGAGTAATGGTGGGAAATGGTAGCGAAATTGAATGCCATAGCATCTGTTCAGGGGTGAAATTAAAAATGCAGGGTCATAAGTTTATGGTGGATCTCCACGTACTCCCCATCAGCGATGCTGATGTTGTCCTTGGTATCCAATGGCTCAAAGATTTGGGTCCCATTATTACTAATTATTCTTAACTCACTGTGAAGTTTATTAAGGATGGGAAATTTGTGGAGTTCAAAGCTGATGCCCCTCCAAAGCCTAGTGACATTTCGGCTCAAAAAGTTAAATGTATCCTACACACACATGGTGCGGCAGGATTCTTTCACATTCGTATACTACCTACTACACCTTCCCATATTTTACGTAACACACAAATCGCCCCTACTCATCCTATTCCTCAAATAGCCACCCTCTTACACAAATACTCTCAATTTTTCCAGAAACCAACATCCCTACCACCTTCTCGTAGTATGGATCACCAAATCCACCTCCTTCCCAATTCCTCACCAGTCTCGGTACGTTCGTATCGATATCCCCATTTCTAGAAAGTAGAAATTGAGTAACAAATTGAGGAGATGTGTTTGATGGCATGATACAACCTAGTCAGCCCTTTTTCCTCCTCAATCTTGCTTGTCAAGAAAAAAGATGGTAGTTGGAGATTTTGTGTTGACTTCCGAGCCCTTAATGTTATCACCGTCAAGGACAAGTTTCGAATTTCCAACAATCAATGTGCTCTTGGACGAGTTGGAGGGAGCATCATGGTTCTCGAATGAATTGCTAAAACCATTTATGCGTAAATTTCTGATTGTTTTTTTATGACATTATGGTTTATAGCAAATCCTTGGAGGATCATATTCAACACTTGGAGTTGATTTTCCAACAATTGACACATGGCACGTTTTTTTTTGCGTGGGTCTAAGTGTTTGTTTGCTCAACAACAAGTTGAGTATTTGGGGCATGTGGTGTCCGCAGCTGGTGTCGCACCAGAACATTAAAAAATTCAAGCAATGTTGGATTGGCCACCTCTTACTACGGTCAAAGCATTATGTGGTTTTCTGGGATTGATAGGATTTTATCGGCGATTCATAAAAGGCTATGCAACCATAGTGTCCCCCTTGATAGCACTTTTAAAGAAGGATGCATTCCTGTGGACCATTGAAGCTCAAGCCGCTTTTGACACCTTGAAGAAAGCCATGACTGAAGCACCAGTCTTAGCCTTACCCAATTTTGACTTACCTTCCGTTTTGGAGACAGATGCATCTGACTTAGCAATGAGGGCAGTTTTGATGCAGGAGGGACATCTAATAGCGTTTCACACTAAATCATTTTGCCCAAAGCTTATACGTTCCTTTACCTATGTCAGGGAACTTCATGCCATTACAATTGCAGTTAAGAAGTGGCGTCAATACTTACTTGGACACTCCTTTACAATCCTCAGGGATCATCATAGCCTCAAGGAGTTGATGTCGCAGGTTATCCAAACACCAGAACAACAAGTTTATTTATCGAAGTTGTTGGGTTTCGATTATTCAATACAGTATAAAACAGGGAGGATTAATGTAATGACAGATGCTTTGTCCCGTCCTTTTGATTTTGGGGACAACCAATTTTTTGTTCTATTTACCGTCTTTTATTTCTGGAGGAACTTCACAAAGCTCTTCTTACTAGTCTTGATTTTGTTCAATTGTTTAAGGATGTACAGAACAACCCGAATATTCAGGAGCACTACAACATTCACCAAGACCTCTTGTTGTACAAAGGAAAAATATGGCTCAATCGTGACAATCCCTTCATTCCAGTATTGTTAGAGGACTTTCACAAGACTCCACTAAGCGGGCATACAAGGTTTGCCAAAACTTTATCGAGGCTCCAACACAATTTTTTATTGGAAAGGCATGCGTGAGGATGTTCAACAATTTGTTGCTCACTGTGCAACTTGTTTGCAAACCAAGTATGAAACTAAGCAACTGACAGGGTTATTACAACCCCTCTCTATTCCAGTGGAACCTTGGGTTAACTTGTCATTGGATTTTATTACGGATTTGCCACTTTTCCAAGGATATACGGTCATTCTGGTGGTTGTTGATCGTTTTTCGAAAGGGGCGCATTTTGGAATGCTACCTACACATTTCACCTCGTTTAGGGTTGCACAACTCTTTTTAGAGATGGTTTCTAAATACCATGGATTCCCTCGCAGCTTGGTTTCGGATCGAGATCCAATCTTCATTAGCAAATTTTGGAGAGAACTATTCAGATTGTGTGGTACCAAGTTGCGCATGAGCACCTCCTTCCACCCTGAAACTGATGGCCAGACAGAGGTTTTAAACAGGGTATTAGAACAGTACCTACGTTCCATGGTTCACAACAAACCTAATGATTGGGAAAAATATTTGGGTTTAGTAGAGTGGTGTTACAATACCACTATTCATTCAGCCATTGGAATGTCTCCTTTTCAAGTCATGTATGAGAAGGAGCCTCCTTCGATTCCCCAATACTTTGCAGGCTCCTCGTCGGCGGAGGCAGTTGATTCTCTACTTTCAACTCGTCAAGACATGTTGATTGACCTTTGAAAGAAAATCCAAAAGGTACAAGATGAAATGAAGGTAGTTCTAGATGGTAAGCGGCAGAAAATGGAATATCAGGTTGATGATTAGGTATATGTGCGATTACGACCCTACCGCCAGAAGTTTGTTCGAGGTTTAGCTTATGAGAAACTGGGCAAGCGTTTTTACGATCCCTTTCGCATACTTGAACGACTCGGACCTGTTGCTTACAAGTTAGAGCTGCCTTCAAATTCCAAAATTCATCCAGTTTTTCATTGTTTTGTGCTTAAGGCTCATCTTGGTCCTCTTCCTGATCATCAAGTTGATTTACCAGCAGAAACCCATGGTAGTAGTCCGACAGTTACTCCTATGGCTATACTGGATTCTAAGATAGACAAGTCTACAAACCCTCCTGAGAAATTAGTTTTGGTACAGTGGAAAGGTTGGCCCCCAAAGACACCACTTGGGAAGAGTGGAATGAATTGCAGCTAGGACAGGTGACTTTCCTAGGGACGTTAATGATAGCAATTAAGGCCCAAATGAAGAAACCAACACTATTAACCAGGCTAGTGTAGTAGCTGATCTAATGATGTCAACAAGGGTTCGCAAGATGCTAAGATATTTAGCTTATTTCAAGCTTTGATTAGTGGGGATATGAGTGAGAGAATATTTTTTGTATGACGTGTCAAGATCTTAGTGGGTTTGTTATTAACCATGTTTCTGTTATATAAGTGCTGGTATGATATAAATGGAATAAAGAAAGTTTCCTCTTTTGTTTGTCACTGATTCTGCAAGAGGATCCTTAACCTCAAATCAAGACTTTTTAACCTATCATATAATGTATTGGTCATGAGCTTTCAATCCTTTTTACGCATGTAAGGCTTATAGCCTTAACCCAGTGGATGCATGCACATAGCCTTATTTTTATGCCTATATGTAAAATATTCTTTATTGCAAACTAGAGAAGTAGCTTCTAAAGTACATAAAATAAAGCAAATGTATACTTGAAGAGTCCTAATTTTTAAAGTAGCTCCCCTAAGTTCTTGCTTTAGCTTCTAAACTTGCTTTCCTGTTAAGCTCTTCCTAATATGTCCCTTTGGTTTGAATTCTTATCTCTCTTTCTCATATTCTTGTTTTGCCTCCCAAATAGAAAACTCCTCCATCAAAAGGAATCAAGTCAGTAACATTAATGTTGTGCTTGTTTTTGTTGATAGACTATCAGACAGACAAAAATAAGAAAATGGTGTGTGTTTATTTCTAGCAATGAGACCAAAAGTACAACAACAAAAAAAGACAAATGTTTATTTGTTCCAAGTGAAATGAGAAGAAAGAAGAAAAAAATTCCAGGTAAATGTTAATAATTAACATCTTTGTCCTCATTATTTTCTACACAATAAGAAAAACTAAACTTTGAAGTAGTATACAAATATATATCATTTAATCGACTATTGATTATGTTATGTATATAATATAATTAATATAATATAATAAAATAATAAAAATTAAAGTAATTAAATGCAATTATTGCTTTTGCATGAGTAGTTCCAGTTTTCGGATGGATATTCTAATTCTTTGTTTGAATACATCTTTCCCAAAACTTTTCTTCTTTTATCCTGTTCTCTTTTAGTTCAAGTAATTCTTATAACCGGTTAGTTTCACAATTATATATATATATATATATATATATATATATATATATATATATATATATATATATATATATATATATATATATATATATATATATTCTTTTTTAAATACAATTTTATTAGGATGTAAAAGATATACTTAAGCAAATTAATTTTACTTCCAAACAAATACTTAAGCAATAGTAATTATAAAACATAAATTACTAATAAAGTCTCTAAAGAAAGTAATAAAATTATCAAATATAATCACATAAATTAATGAGTCATCAACTACCTCATTGACCTTGTTCTCATCCCTAAATTTGGTGATTAATGATATACCTTTTTCTTCTAAAAGAAAATAAAAAAAAAATCTTAATAAGAATTTTGTTATCCTAGGGTTTAGCTAAGCTTCGTGCGATACATTCGTTATATATCTATTTGTTGGAAGCAAGAGCTGAATAATTTGAAATCTTAAACAACATGTTCATAAATAAATAACAGTTTAATTGTTGTATTTTTCAAGTAATAAAGTTACCATTTTTTTATAACATGGAAGTTAAACCTTCAAAATTTGAGAAATTTAAATTGATTGCAATTTTTAAATACAACTGTATTTGAAAGTACAAGGACTTCGTTAGAAACATTTCAAAGAGACATTAGAAAATTCAACCAACCTATTCAATTTTTTAAGAACTAAAACAATCTCAAATCCTCATCCCTCAAGGTATGACTCTTCAAATGAGAACATACATTTTGCAGAGGATGATGAAAAGTGTATCATAATTGATGAAAAACAGTGGTAAGGTAACAAAGTTCAAACAATGCTTAGAAATTTATGGAATTGTGAAAACTAACACCTCATGGTTTTTATTTTTCTTCATAATCCTAGGCCATAGGGTCTAAGTTGTAGCAGAGAAAAACTAAGGACCTCAATCTATAATTTCAATGGTGCTCCTTTGGAATGTCAAGTTGATGGAATATTGGACTGTCAACTCCAACACCCATAGCGTTTAGGCCATTGTCAACATAAATAACAGAACCTGTAATGGCTGATGCCAAAGGTGATGACAAGAATGCAGCAGTGTTGCCTACCTCCTCTGTTACAAAATCTCCAATGTGTAAGTAGTTGCAGGCAAAAAGGTGCAGAAGGGTCATTTCAGAAAGGAAGAGTCTCAGAGTGAAACATTACCAGCATGTAGTTCTTTCTGAAGTGGTGCATTGGTGAATGAATAATCAATCATCATGTCAATGAAGCCAATTGCTTTTGCTGCACGGCTTCCCAGAGGACCTAGTCATTCAAAACAACTCAACATGTTGATCAATTTCTACTGAATTCATTGACATGCAACTGAAAACAATTTAAGTCAACCTGTCTATCAATTTGTTCTGAATTCAATGACATGCAAAAAAATAAAAAATAAAAAAACCAACACTTCCTTCTTCACCAAGCAATTCACGTCATTAAGAATTTGTGTCATTACATGGAGAAAAGGAAAGCAGAAAAAAAAAAATCATTTGCTGATGAAGTGGTAAGCCATCAATACCTGCGGATATGGTATTGACTCTGATTCTTTTCTTTCTGCCAGCTTCAAAAGCAAGAACCTGAAAAGCAGAAAACATTACATATAATATCAAATATCCAAAGGGTAAAAAGGGGGTTAGGAATAAGAAGCTAAATGCACATAATTTGAAAATTTGAAAAACTGAAAAACTGAAAAATAAAACTCACTCTAGTATCACTTTCTAAAGCAGCTTTTGCAGAGCTCATGCCACCACCATATCTGCATGCAGAACATTTTAAAACATTAAGGAAAAAAATGTGATCAAAATAAACAAGTTTGAGAACTTTTAAAGCATATCCAACACACCCAGGAATGATCCTCTCTGAAGCAATGTAAGTAAGAGAGATTGCAGATCCATCTACAACCAAAACAGTAAGGTGAGAACAATAACTGATTGAACAATGAAGCAACAAAATGGCAACCCTCTTTCAGTAATGAACATGCCTTGGTTCATGATTGGAAGAAAATGTTTGAGTAATGAAATATAAGAGTAACTTGATGCAGACAAGGCAGCAAGATATCCTTTTCGAGATGTCTCAGACAATGGTTTGCTGACCTAAAACAAAGTTGAGTGTCAGGTAAAGCTAAAAGACATGAGGTAACAAGAAACCTCAGTATTGTAATACCTCTGGTCCATTAGCAAGCGAGTGCACAAGTATGTCGATAGTGCCAAAATCTTTCTTGACAGATTCAGCAACTTCCTATAAAGTAAATCAGATCACAGTGTAAACTCTACATGTCACAAACTGAGACATATCACAATCTGAGACATATCACAATGTAGATGCCACTCAATAAAGCATCCTATGTTTCAAACACATATTGCCTATAATTGATCTCCATTATAAGTTAAACAAAAATCAAGTAATTAATTAATCATATAATCAGAAAGAAATTACTGTTACGTACCTGAGTACGTAAACTAGCCAAATACAACCTTTCACACTCTCTCACACGTAACAGAACAATAAACGAATGATGTTGGATGAATGAATCTCTTTCATTGATGGTAATATCTGAATAAACAAGGGTAAACAATAATTGGGAGCATAACCTCCTTCAATTACTTTGAGAGCATAACCTCCCTCACAAGACAATAATGTCTGTCACAAAACTCAATAATCAAAAGCCTCCCTTTAACCCTAGACTCTAACCTTATTTATATTAATTATTTCCCGCCCATCTCTTATTAAATATTCCTCTAGAATATATCTGCATTTAATATAAATATCCTTATATTTAATATTTAATATAAATATCCCTATATTTAATATTCAATATTTAATATAAATATCCCTATATTTAATATAAATATCTCTCCGTATATTATCCTAGCATATATCCTTAATTATAAATATCTTATATTGAATATTTCCCTAAATATATATTTATTTACTCTAATTAACTTATCCTATATTTATTTACTCTAATTAACTTATACTATATTTATTTACTCTAATTAACTTATACTATATTTATTTACTCTAATTAACTTATACTAAATATTATCTCTGCTCATATACTTTCTAACCCTTATTATTACCCATACCTTAGATCGTAACATTACACCCCGCTGCAAAACAACCTTGTCCTCAAGGTTGGAAACGGGGAGCTGGATCTCATGGCTCCTCATCAATTCATGTCTGGAGGTTCGGGTGGTGGTAAAACCTTCCCTAATGTCTTCCATTCTTCGTCCAGCATTCTGGTTACCACTTCTCCTAAATCATAAGCCCTGAGGGAATGGTTTTCAATGTCTTTCAGTACTTCACGTCGCTCTCTTCCTTTTGCCAGTGTACCAAACACTGCAAGCCCCCTGTTCTTTTTGTCGGCCCATCTCTTCACAGACTCCATTGTTCTCTCCAGGGTATTGATTCTTCCATTTGCCCTTCCTTCCAAAGCCTTCATTCTTCCTTCCAATACTAGACCGTTTGGTTCAGGTAGTTTTCTCACGCTCGGTTCTGGCCGTCTCCTCCCGTTCGGCTCGGTAAGTCCTCTCTCTATAGGTTCCGTCTGTTCTTTCACGTTCGGATCCAGCAGTCTGCTATCGTCCTGTTCTGGCAGTTCGCTCACGTTCGGATCCGTTAGTCTACTATCGTTCGGTTCCAGCAGTCCCTTCCCATTTGGAGCTTGGACTTCATGGCGTATTCCACTCAACTCTGCCTTCAACCTCCTTAGGGAGAACTCCATGTTCTTTAGTCTATGCTCCATGCTCTCCAGTTTCCCTTCAACTGCATTTATTCTTCCCTCCATGATGTCTTTCACTCGTCTCTATTAGGATCCGACAGTTTCCTCCCTTGACGATCCGACAGTTTCCTCCCTTGACGATCCGGCAGGTCGGACCAATTGTTATGTACCTGAGTACGTAAACTAGCCAAATACAACCTTTCACACTCTCTCACACGTAACAGAACAATAAACGAATGATGTTGGATGAATGAATCTCTTTCATTGATGGTAATATCTGAATAAACAAGGGTAAACAATAATTGGGAGCATAACCTCCTTCAATTACTTTGAGAGCATAACCTCCCTCACAAGACAATAATGTCTGTCACAAAACTCAATAATCAAAAGCCTCCCTTTAACCCTAGACTCTAACCTTATTTATATTAATTATTTCCCGCCCATCTCTTATTAAATATTCCTCTAGAATATATCTGCATTTAATATAAATATCCTTATATTTAATATTTAATATAAATATCCCTATATTTAATATTCAATATTTAATATAAATATCCCTATATTTAATATAAATATCTCTCCGTATATTATCCTAGCATATATCCTTAATTATAAATATCTTATATTGAATATTTCCCTAAATATATATTTATTTACTCCAATTAACTTATCCTATATTTATTTACTCTAATTAACTTATACTATATTTATTTACTCTAATTAACTTATACTATATTTATTTACTCTAATTAACTTACACTAAATATTATCTCTGCTCATATACTTTCTAACCCTTATTATTACCCATACCTTAGATCGTAACAATTACGTTTTCAGTCTCAGGTTTGGTCATATAGTAAGTTTAAAACAAACAACAAAAAGTAAAGAAAAAGACCCTTCATCTTGTAGATGATTACATCATGTAAGGAATTTGTATGACTTATTTATGATTAAACTCATGTACCTTATTGAATAAGTTATTAAAGCTTCTAGTCAACAGCCCAAATAAACTTTGGTATTGACTTTGACAAGGTTATACATGTTCATTAACAGGCAGAGAGCAGAGAAACAACATATAAAAAGATTTTTTTTTCTTTTATTAAAATGTAAATTCAAGAGTAGAATATATCTCTTTATTGGGTTGCAAGCTTCAGGTCTACATTATCTTAAAATATGAATAGATTGTATGACCTTGTATCCAGTCACCACTAAAGAATAGGTCCTAATATTTTCTTGAAAAAAAAGCTTAATTATGATTTCTGTCTCCAAATTTATGGTGAGCTTTATCTGTCTAAGAAGTGAAGCTATTTTGATTTGTCTTTACACATTGAATTGACACCAGTGATGTTTACCAGCCAACTAATTCATCTTTACAATTATCTGGTGTAAAGCTTAAATGTATTCTAAACTGTATAAAAAATGGAATATTCTTCGAATTGATCATTAGTTATATACTTAAGATTGAAACTGTAAAATAATTCTAGAGGACTTAATTGATCCCTCTCACAATCTTCTATTTATAAGAATAAATTGATACACAAGTACTTGATAAATAGGGTAACCCTAGACACAATATAATCATGATAAATAGGGTAACCCTAGACACAATATAACCCTTGACACACTATAATGATGATAAAATAGGATAAATATCCTAACATATATGTTACAATTCCTCCTTTTTAAGCTAAATCAAATCAAAAACCTCTTTAGGCACAAAATTGCCACTCATTTCACATCAAAGCTATTGAAGGCGTATCATAATGGAAGAGAAATACCGATTACAGAATATTTAATCAATACCTGTACAGTCCAATTTGTGGCTCCAGCATAGCGCTTGTTAGCTTTCACCTGTGCAGTTTCCACAAACATTAAAAGATTGTATGTTTAGTACATGTAATTTGTTTATTTTGATAACTTAAGGATTTCTCTCTTACATCTTCTGGGACATCTTCAGGGTTGTCATATACTGCATCCAAAGGATACACTTTAGCAATCTCCATTAATGAACCATCTTGTAATCTGAAAGATGAATAGTTCCTTATTAGCAAAACAAATGAGTCTCAAACTTTCTAAAAAATAAAATCAATAACACCGCTTAAGAGTTTTACTTGCGTGACTCATCGAATTTTCCTCGTCTTAGACTGGACTCAAATATATTTAAAGCCTGCGTATAAATGTTCAAAGTTAGTACTTGACCACTTGTGTACTGCACAAAGATACATCAGGGTAAAAAGAAAACAATGCACAAATACACAACACCAAAATCTGTAATAACTACTCACAGGTACCCATGTGCCAACAAGAATTTCAGCTCCTGCTGCTGTAAGAGATTTTGCTATTGCCCAGCCATATCCATTGTCATCAACCACACAAGCAATAAAAGCCCTTTTACCTGCAGATCACTTAACATTCAGTGGAATGCCACAACAAATCAAAGATATAAAATAGGACAGTGTGAAAGAAAAACGTACACTTGAATTATGAGAAAAGTGAAAACTCTTAGACATTATTGTTGAGTTGTTATATTATAGAGAGATTGCAGACACAACAGTTTTCTTAGTTCTCACATTTTGCAAGAATTCTCATTGTATTCAAATTGAGAAAAAAGGTATCTTACATAAAGAAGCTCTATATTCAACCATTGGATTTCACAAGTAAGGCTGGCCAAAGCTCTATATTCAACTACAGAGGAAGAACAAGAAACAGTAGTCTGCTTCTTTGATTTCCAAGAGATCAATGAAGACTCAAGAAAAACACAAAAAACCAATGATAGACCTTTTGGTATCCAAACAGCAAGCTCATCTGAATTGGCAAAGGCCGAGAGTGTAAGGTCTGAAGAAGCAAAGAAGAACAAGCCTTGAGCAGGGGATCCGTTTAGGTAATGAAGGATCTTTTTAGCAGCACTGTAATGAGTATCGAGAGGTTTCCACAGAAATTGGCTGAGTTGTTGTACACATAATCAATATCTTGCTTGATGACGGTGAGATACAAAAGTTTGCCAACTAACTGCCAATAACCAGCAGCATTAGAAAAAAGTTGTCCATGATTTGCTTGAAGTTTAATAGAAGGATCAGAAGGAGTGTTAGTAGGTTTAGAACCAATCAAACCACTGTCATCGAGAAGTTCAAGAGTATATTTTCTCTGATTCATGTGAATTCCAGATTTGGACCTTGCAATTTCAAGACCGAGAAAGTATCTTAAAGATCCTAGGTCTTTGATTTTAAATTTGGTATCTAAGATGTGCTTAACATGATTAATTTCTGCCATATCATTGCTAATTAAAACAATATCATCGACCTAAACAAATAATGCACTAAAAGAAGTAGAAGCAGATTTGACAAACAAAGCTTGATCTGTAGAAGATTGTTCGTAATTAAGAGAAAGAAGAGTAGCAGATAAGGTACTATGCCATTGTCAATGAAGGGGAAGTAAACTAGGAGGAGGGACAATGTAAACCTCCTCATGAAGCTCTCCATGAAGGAAAGCATTGTTGACATCCAGTTTGTTAAGATCTAAGGTAGGGGTAATAATAAGGGTTGGAAAGTATATGATAGCTGACGGCTTGAGCTGAATCCGGAGACGTCGTGAAATCTGGACTTGATCGAGCTGAAGAACCGGAAAACAACGGAAGAAGCAGATTTGACCGGGAATCCTCAGATTCTGCCAAGGAGAAACAGATGAGGCAGCGGAAGAACTAGGATTGGAGGTTTGTTCGGTGGAAAACCTAGGGTTTGGTGCGGAAGCGGATTTGGAACGGTGGAGAAGTGTTTTAGGCGGTGAGAAAGGATCTAATCGGTGGAGAATGGTCGTGAAGCAGAGATGAAGATGTGGTTCGGAGGGATCTATCAGACGTGAGAAGTTTGAGATTCGGAGGTGACGAATCTCATGAGGAAAAGGATTCGGAGGCTTCGCTGATGAAATCTCGTGAGGGAATAAGGCACGCGTGGCATTAGATATGAAGCAAGCCCCGAGGAAGCTTTCAATTGATGAGAGTGGCGTGAGATGGATGCTACGGAGGAGAGAGAATCTGATAATGGAAAATGAGAGAATGGATGTGTGAATGGAATGTGGCTAGAGGAGATCCTTTGGGATTCTCTAGCTTTGACTTTCAAGGTAGAATTGATCTGGAGTGTTCTCAACAGAATAACAATTCATTATGCTCAAAAGTACCTTACAAGAGGTGGTGGCATGTCTATATATATAGGACTAAAAGTCCCTCCTATCTAGCACATGCCTAACACCTTTTACACATGTTTTTAATAAAAGTAAAAGAAATACTATACTAAACTAATTGGCCTTGGGCCCCGTGTATCATCCCCTCCCCCTTGGAAAGGATTTGTCCTCAAATCTGATGGTGCTTTTGAAGACTTATTTTTGTTAGCTTCATAAGGGTTCCTCCTGGGTCAAATATCCATCTGCAATAAGCATCAAACATATCTCTAATGAGTTTTCTTTGACCCAATAAAATATATAAAATAATATGTGTAGAAGAAGGGTTCCAAATTTTGAAATTTTTAATTTTATTATAACAAAGAAACCTTTCTTCATTTGAAATTTTATTTGTATCTTGAGTTATTGGTAACCATAAAGGTAACCATAACCCACGTTGGAACTTTGCATGTGTTGAAAGTGATAACATTTTTAAAGATGGAGTGGTCAATTCTTTGAAAGAAAAGTGAAATTTTGAAATTTCAAATATAAATGGAGAAAAGTGATAGGATAGAAAACCTCCCCTTAAGAGTCTAGCTTCTAGGATAGGAGGAGATGTGACCCTTAGTTGCTTTTTCTTTTCTTCCATTTCTATTCTTTCAACTTCTTCCTTTTCTCTTCTTTGTGCTTCTTTTCTCTCTTTCTCTCTTCTTTTCTCTTCTTCGCTTCTTTCTCTTCTTTCTCTTTCTTCTTCTCTTCTCTCTCTTCTCTCTTTTTCTTCCTCTTCTCTTCTATTTCGTTCTGCCTCTTCTCTTCTTTCTTTTTCTCTTTTTAATCTCTCAATTCTATATTTACTTGTCTCTTCCCATAGCCTCTTAAGTTTTTCTAGAAACTCACTTTCCCTACGAGAGAACCCACTTAAATTTTGAATGAATGACTCACCTTCTCTAATAAGCTCTCTCATAAGTTCTAAGTTTCTTTCAATTTCTCGAGGCACAAACTTTCTTCTCATACAAGCTTTCAATTCATTCCAATCATAAATGGGATATTTTCTACCTATCTTAACATGATATTGCCTATCATCCCACCACTCTCTTGCATGCTTTTTAAAACTAGAAGTGTAAAGATTAAGAATATAAGATTCATCATCTTTAGAATAGAAGGATTCATATTTACTTTTTCTCACCATGAATGAATGCATGTCATTAATTTCCTTTTCCCAAGCTAGGTATGTTAATGCACCAATATCATTACCAAAGAATGGAATATTTTCACTAGCTTTTTTATACAAATCATCTTCAATCCTATCAAATTCATAAGATGAACAAGACTTCCTTCTAGCTTTATCATGTTCTCTTTTGATTCCTTTGTAACTAAGTTGCTTATCAAAATTAAAATTCCTAGAAGACTTGTATGAATAACAAAACATCTTTGTTTCTAAAAGTTTTTCTAGTGTAAAAGATATACAAGATTCACACTTAGACAAGTCCCAGGTAAGAGAGGTGAGTCATGAAGACTGCTTAAGTACCAAGTCTTGCCTTGCCAGAAATGTCTTAGGTTACTACTAGTTATCTTTTAAACAAAAATCACTTTTAAAATCAAAGAACACAACTCACAAACAATCACAACAATTAAACAGTAAAAGACGAGACTTTGCGGACTCTAATGTGACAAGGCTTAGAGTTTAATCCCTTTTAGCCTAAGTCACCCTAAACGTAAGACACTAAAAAAATTAAACACCAACAAGAAAAGTTTTGCCAAGAGTTGAAAGAGTACCAAGGACTCTTCCAAGACACTTGGACTTTGAATGGCCTTTTACAATGAATTTAAGAAAACTAACACAAAAAACCTATTACACATAGACATGAAGAAAACAATTACAGAAGATGCAAACAGCTGTCACGGTCTGGTACTGGTTCAGCTACAGTTCACTTTTGATGTCAAGTCCTTGTGCTAAAATTCGTACATTGATGTTACTGTTTCGGCAGCTTTGACCCCCTTTTCTGGCTTCGGAATTCCACTCTATGGATCTGATTCACCAGTTCTTTTCTTGCTTCTGGACAACGTTGGAGTCTCCTAGCTCTTGGTTTCAACTCCTTTCTCGGTTTGTACACTTGATGCAGAGAAAGGTTCCTACTGCCACTTCTTCATCTTGTACGAAATCTTCCAGAGGCCAAATATTCCTTTCAATTCTCGGCCTAATTCAAGAAACTATCTTGTCCACTCCTTTTCTTTTAGCTGCACAAGCTTTCCAAACTTTCCACTAAGATTATGCTGCTGTTCAATTAACCTCCTGCACAAACTGAATTCCAACCCAATCAACAATTAAACAATTTTAATCCTAACGATTGCAGGCCATACTAAACAATTTAAGCATATCAAAAAAACAGTTTGAGATAAAAGAAACTCCCTTTAGTTCAGATGGTTGCAACTGTCTTCATTGAAACAGCTCACAATGTACAATCTGCCACAGTACACTCAATATTGCTTTTCCCAAACTACACAGAAAATTCACACTAAATCAGCAGTTCATGCAATCCATAATGAACAATTTTAAACCAAAACAATGTAAACAATCAGAAGCAATTAAAGTAAATAACTCCCTTCAGTTCAACCCTCCCACAAGAAGGGTTTCTGCCTCTGGTTTCCTCAGTGATATTCTGATCACGTAAGGATTCATTCACATCAGCTCTGCACACATAAATCCAATAAAATCCAGCAACAGAATCCAGCAAGAGCAAATGAACAGTGACTTAAATTCAGATTGGATGTAATTCAATGCAGAAACTAACCACCTAATTAATTCAATCACCAAGTCAGAACTGAAAGTTATGTGCTTTAATCACTTTTTAAAACTGGAGGATGCATTGGCAATTAAAACAGTTTGATGCACAATTGATTATGACAAGAGCAGCCTTTTCAGAAAAATTAATGAATTACAGTGGACATAAACACTTAACCAAACTAGTCACGAACAATGTTCTAAAGATCAGTGGACCATGCTAATCAAATAAATGAACAAAGAGTAATGTGAGGCAAATCAGAAATTGGCAGTTTTTAAAACAGTGTTGTTGCACCAGAAATGCTCATAAAACACTCAGCACATTATTTGCAAATCCTATACATCTACCAAGTTCCCATAGGTCTTTATCAAATCAGAATCAACATTCAACATGCCCAATTAAACCATAAAATCAACAATTCACTTTCAAAACAGTGAGTATATCAATTAATTCAGCAGGCAATGTTTGACAATAAAGTGAGTGCAATGACAGTTTAAACATTCACAAGCACAATTAGCATCACTAGCAAATCAGCAATCACATTCAAGCATTTAATATCTCACTGACTTCATCAAACAGTTTATGAACTAAATTGATTTCAATAACTTCTTAAACAGACACAACTCTCCACTATGATCATCTCATTTTCGTTTCCTGCACAATGAACAATCAACAATTGGTTAAATGAAATTGAACTCTCTTGCAAATGCCAAGGAATTTTAGGCTAAATTAGCCTTACTAAGCTCACAGCACTGAGGTTTCTCTTTAAAAATTTAAAACACTCAAATGAAAGGTTGAAAAGAGAATTTTCAGTTTAGGCCAGAGAATCCTGTGGATCACCACCACCTAATATGCTACCATTCACACTTACCTTCTTTCAAATCCCAAAAACCAGGATGGAATCAGATTTCTCAATCAGGAAAATGGCTAGGCTAAACAAGGTAAAGTGAAGGACAAAACAACTCATAAGGTAATGGAAATGACAGCAGATTAAACTCTTCTCAAGGAAACTCTAGACCAGATGAAATAAGCAATGAAAAGCTTCAATTAAAGATGGCAGAATAGATTGCACATGCATTGCAGACAAAACTAGATAACCAACAAAGACAAACAAGAAACAAAGCTTTTGATCAAAGTGAGCACTCAAACTGAACCTATGATTGGCACTAGAACAGATTTTAAAAGCAAGAAGAACAAACAAGCAAGTTAGAGCAGAAACAATTAAGTGACTCCAGTACTGAATTTTACAAATGCGTTTGATACAATGCCCCAACAAAATTAGTTCATAATTGATAATGTTTTCAGTTTCTGATTTTGGAGCTTCACTTATTTGGATTGTACAAGGTCTGAATGCTTTTTAAACTTGTATAGATATTCTTTTTCACCTGTTTTGATTTCATTCAACAGACCCTAGCTCTTACTACAATCCAACTGAATCATAAACTCACAAATCAAAATTTCAGTACTGCACTATACTTGCTTTATAAAAAATTTGACTTAAAATGGTGGTTTCAAAGGTGAAAAACGCACAAGGCTGATATAACTCGAATTAACTATCTCAACATGTTTAAAACTTCAAAACCAACTTGTTTTGCATTGAAATTGGATGCAGAACATAGTAATTCGAAAATTGAACTTGCAATAGCCAATTATGCAATCAAACAGGTCAACCACACCACCAGTTTTAAGTTTCATTGAGTCAATGGACAAATTATTGATGACTTTAAAACAGCAATGGGAATCTTGAACATGACACGAGGAAGTTAATGTAAGATTTCCAGCAAGATCTATATGCCAGAACAGATTTTAAAACAAAAATTAGACTCAAACAAGACAATGCAGTTCGGCCTACTGCTTGCAAGTAATCTCTGCTGTGATTTTCACACTAACAACCAAGCTAATGCTGAGCATATCACGGCTTTTCTGGTTGGCACTTTGTTACTAATCATCTCAGCATTCCAGCTCAATTTTAAAAGTGCAGAATAGCTTCAATGTTCAGACTCAACAGCTTATTAAAACCAAAATTTCACAACAGAAAATTCAAATCAGATCTGCTGCTCATTTCATGCATCCGAGCTCTCAGTATTGAATGTCATAGCTCATACGGTATGCACATTGAACATACAATCAGATCACCACAAACACAACTCAATTAAGAATTACAACTTGAAGTTATGAACAAGAAAAATCAACTAACATGACAACTATGACAAAACAGAATTGATGCTCAAATAAAATGACTCAAACAAAATTTGGACCGATTAAGATGATGAAAGACACAACCCAAAACAAGGTTAGCATACAAGAAATGACTCAAGCAGAAACCTAATGAACAGATCAAGACCAAAACCACATGATACATGAATCAACACAAGACAGAGAAGGAATCATAATGAACAACACGAATATTGAAGAGATTCAACACGAATGAATAAGACGAAGTAAAAATACTCAAGACATTGCACGAATGATAATCAACAACACCAAAAAACTTGAAAACAAGCAAACGCACAAATTGAATCTCAAGAACAGAGAACAGATCGAGACAGAAATTTTGAGAATCGACGAAGAGTAACTCAGATCAGAGAGAAACGAGATACTTAGCTCAAGCGGACGCGCCTAACCTAGGCTCTGAATACCACTTGATAGCTGACGGCTTGAGCTGAATCCGGAGACGTCGTGAAATCTGGACTTGATCGAGCTGAAGAACCGGAAAACAACGGAAGAAGCAGATTTGACCGGGAATCCTCAGATTCTGCCAAGGAGAAACAGATGAGGCAGCGGAAGAACTAGGATTGGAGGTTTGTTCGGTGGAAAACCTAGGGTTTGGTGCGGAAGCGGATTTGGAACGGTGGAGAAGTGTTTTAGGCGGTGAGAAAGGATCTAATCGGTGGAGAATGGTCGTGAAGCAGAGATGAAGATGTGGTTCGGAGGGATCTATCAGACGTGAGAAGTTTGAGATTCGGAGGTGACGAATCTCATGAGGAAAAGGATTCGGAGGCTTCGCTGATGAAATCTCGTGAGGGAATAAGGCACGCGTGGCATTAGATATGAAGCAAGCCCCGAGGAAGCTTTCAATTGATGAGAGTGGCGTGAGATGGATGCTACGGAGGAGAGAGAATCTGATAATGGAAAATGAGAGAATGGATGTGTGAATGGAATGTGGCTAGAGGAGATCCTTTGGGATTCTCTAGCTTTGACTTTCAAGGTAGAATTGATCTGGAGTGTTCTCAACAGAATAACAATTCATTATGCTCAAAAGTACCTTACAAGAGGTGGTGGCATGTCTATATATATAGGACTAAAAGTCCCTCCTATCTAGCACATGCCTAACACCTTTTACACATGTTTTTAATAAAAGTAAAAGAAATACTATACTAAACTAATTGGCCTTGGGCCCCGTGTATCAGTATATGAGCAGAGAGAATATTTAGTATAAGTTAATTAGAGTAAATAAATATAGTATAAGTTAATTAGAGTAAATAAATATATATTTAGGGAAATATTCAATATAAGATATTTATAATTAAGGATATATGCTAGGATAATATACGGAGAGATATTTATATTAAATATAGGGATATTTATATTAAATATTAAATATAGGGATATTTATATTAAATATTAAATATAGGAATATTTATATTAAATATTAAATATAGGGATATTTATATGAAATATATTCTAGAGAAATATTTAATAAGAGATGGGCGGGAAATAATTAGTATAAATAAAGTTAGAGTCTAGGGTTAAAGACATGCTTTTGATTATTGAGTTTTGTGACAGACATTATTGTCTTGTGAGGGAGATTATGCTCTCAAAGTAATTGAAGGAGGTTATGCTCCCAATTATTGTTTATCCTTGTTTATTCAGATATTATCATCAATAAAAGAGATTCATTCATCCACTATCATTCGTTTATTGTTCTGTTACGTGTGAGAGAGTGTGAAAGGTTGTATTTGGCTAGTTTACGTACTCAGGTACGTAACAATTGGTCCGACCTGCCGGATCGTCAAGGGAGGAAACTGCCGGATCCTAATAGAGACGAGTGAAAGACATCATGGAGGGAAGAATGCATGCAATTGAAGGGAAACTGGAGAGCATGGGGCACAGACTAAAGAACATGGAGTTGTCCCTAAGGAGGTTGAAGGCAGAGTTGAGTGGAATACGCCATGAAGTCCAAGCTCCAAATGGGAAGGGACTGCTGGAACCGATCGATAGTGGACTAACGGATCCTAATGTGAGCGAACTGCCAGTACCGAACGATAGCAGACTGCTGGATCCGAACGTGAAAGAACGGACGAAACCTACAGAGAGAGGACTTACCGAGCCGAACAGGAGGAGACAGCCAGAACCGAACGTGAGAAAACTACCTGAACCAAACGGTCTAGTATTGGAAGGAAGAATGAAGGCTTTGGAAGGAAGGGCAGATGGAAGAATCAATACCCTGGAGAGAACAATGGAGTCTGTGAAGAGATGGGCCGACAAAAAGAACAGGGGGCTTGCAGTGTTTGGTACACTGGCAGAAGGAAGAGAGCGACGTGAAGTACTGAAAGACATTGAAAACCATTCCCTCAGGGCTTATGATTCAGGAGAAGTGGTAACCAGAATGCTGGACGAAGAATGGAAGACATTAGAGAAGGTTTTACCACCACCTGAACCTCCAGACATGAATTGATGAGGAGCCATGAGATCAAGCTCCCCGTTTCCAACCTTGAGGACAAGGTTGTTTTGCAGCGGGGTGTAATGTTAAGATCTAAGGTAGGGGTAATAATAAGGGTTGGAAAGTATATGGGAAAGTATATGAGCAGAGAGAATATTTAGTATAAGTTAATTAGAGTAAATAAATATAGTATAAGTTAATTAGAGTAAATAAATATATATTTAGGGAAATATTCAATATAAGATATTTATAATTAAGGATATATGCTAGGATAATATACGGAGAGATATTTATATTAAATATAGGGATATTTATATTAAATATTAAATATAGGGATATTTATATTAAATATTAAATATAGGAATATTTATATTAAATATTAAATATAGGGATATTTATATGAAATATATTCTAGAGAAATATTTAATAAGAGATGGGCGGGAAATAATTAGTATAAATAAAGTTAGAGTCTAGGGTTAAAGACATGCTTTTGATTATTGAGTTTTGTGACAGACATTATTGTCTTGTGAGGGAGATTATGCTCTCAAAGTAATTGAAGGAGGTTATGCTCCCAATTATTGTTTATCCTTGTTTATTCAGATATTATCATCAATAAAAGAGATTCATTCATCCACTATCATTCGTTTATTGTTCTGTTACGTGTGAGAGAGTGTGAAAGGTTGTATTTGGCTAGTTTACGTAATCAGGTACGTAACACAGTTTCTCCCAAAACCATCCTTTAATTGCTGCCATAGCAAGGGAAAATATGTAGTAATAAGTTTATTGATACTGTCTAAGAAGTAATGATTCTTACTCTTTATCTTTTCTTGTATGGCAACTTTCAGCAAAGTAGATTTTGGAATGAGTAAACTCTTGAATAGAGAAAAGAGGCTATGTAGTCTCAACACAAACCTTTTAACATTACTCCATATAACCACGGGAAGAAAAATTAAGGGCAGGGAATATATTCTTGATATGTAAAGTAAACAAACAAATTCAAGGTTACAGAATAGATTAAATAAAAACACACGATGTTTTGGACATATCCTACATACATGTGTTGATACAAAGCATTCATGGAAATAGAAGTGAAACCTTTCAAATCAGTAGGCAATCCTGGAACTTCACTGTCTGAACTAGACACGGACATTGCATTTGTCCTGATTTTTTTGTATGTTACAGCGGCTGCTGTCATTTTCAAGAAAGGTTGTGATGATGCAACATGACAAACACTTGCCAGTTTATGACATGATTCATCAACCTTAAACCTGCCTCCAAGATTGGCAGGGCTTACATTTGCAAACCTTTGTGATGATGGAATATTGGGTCTTGACATCGCAGTTGGAAAGTTGGTCACTGTTGTTGTTGCCATCTCGTACAAATGTGCAATAATGGCAGAGCACCTAGATCTGCACACAGAAATAACATTAGGATCAAAACATCACAATATGCTGAGAAATGATTAATACCTTTTCCATTGTCCTAACCTTGTACTTAACAAAACTTACAATGACAAAGAAACCTTGGATACCAAATAAGCACAGCTCAGAAAAGAGGACAGATTGATAAATAATTCATAAGTTAAGTCAGTCCAAAATCCAACCTCCTTATTGATCAGAGTCTAAAAGTGGCCAAGACCAGGAAATTAAAACAAACAAAAAATAAAGGTGAGCTTTTACATTAAATCTATAACCCCTCAACGTTAAAGCTATTTACTAGATCACTCGCGGTTTCTAAAAAGCTTTTATCTTTTTCACAGATAACAAAAGCATGAAAAGACCACCTCAGTCCAATTACTAGATCCCCACAAATCTCCGCAACTGAGCCACCCTTTTGTTTAAAAGTTCCATTTGTCACAGTCTCCGATGACAAAAACTGTTACTTGATCAAACATATCACATGCAGAAAGCCAACAAAAAAAGAGCCAAAATGATCAAATGCAAACACAGTGACATTCTTCATGAAGATTAATTAACCTCCTTCTATTCAATAGAACCCACATTTGCATTATTGTATCAATATTGCATTGCAGAAACAAAACAAACAAGAACTAGAAGGTGGCCAGAGAAAGTAGATGTTTGTTACCTGGAGAGAAAGGAATAGGAAATGCAAAACTGGGCCTTGTATGTTGATATCTGTTAGACAATGGGGGCTGTGGAATTCTAGGAACTGGGTCGATGAAAACAATGCTGTACTTTGATGTGAAGTAGGTTAACAGTAGTTAAGGACTTGGTTTTTGCACCAAACTAGGCATATTTGCCTATAATATTACCAAAATGGGCAAATTCAACCAAATTTACGAAAATGGGGAAGTCGTGGGGGGCCCAAACGACTTCAAATAAAGAAGTCGTGCCCCTCCTGCACGACTTCACACTGTTCATAGCAACAGTGTTGAAGTCGTGCACCCCAAAAACGACTTCAAGACTTTGTAATCGATTACAATGTAATGGTAATCGATTACAGAGTGTTGAAATCATGACCACCCTGCACGACTTCAAATTTGTATGCCACCAAAAGCACTGGTAATCGATTACAAAACATGTGTAATCGATTACCAGGTTGTTTTGGTGCAAGGCGGAAGAGACGCTCGTCCAGGCAGAAGCGGACGCTTGTCCAGGCAGAATAGGAAGCTCGTCCAGCCAGGCAGAAGAGGACGCTCGTCCAGCCAGGCAGAGAGAACGCTCGTCCAGAAAGCTAAGAGGACGTTCGTCCATCTAGCTAAGAGGACGCTCGTCGAGATGCGCTCAGTGGACACTCGGCAGGAGAAGTGGACGCTCGTCCATTTTCAGTGAACGCTCGTCCACATACAGATCGTCCGCGCCCGGGCGCGCGATTTTTTCAGAAAGTTTCAACACTCTGTAATCGATTACCAAATCAATGTAATCGATTACAGGATCCAGAAGTCGTTTTTGGGATGCACGACTTCAACACTGTACCTATGAACAGTGTGAAGTCGTGCAGGGGGGGCACGACTTCTTCTTTTGAAGTCGTTTTGGCCCCCCACGACTTCACTTTCGGTCAAATTTTGCCTATTTTGGTAATAAAGAAGGCATATTTGCCTACCTTGGTGCAAAAGCCTAAAACTTTCTCTAGTAAAATGATAACCTATCTCGTGTTTTATAAAATAATTATTCTAAATAAAGGGTATCGAGACAGACATTTTCACAAATTTTATAATAAATTTTCTCATATTTTGCAAATCTCTGAGTTCAAATATACCCGTCGTGTCTGTCACCTAAATTATAGTGTTTTAGAAAATTTCCAAATTATAATGCAATGATATCTGTCTAAAAATTTATTGACTGTACAAAATATCCAATAATAATCTTTGTTAAGAACATAATTATAGAATTTGTCCTCTTAATTATATTTTTCATATCCACATTAGTTAGCACTTATTAAGGTTTTACAGTTAAAGAATCCACCATGAAAAAGTTTATACAAAAGTTCCAGAGAGAAGCATGTTGCATAGCATTGGATTTGGAGATATTTCCAAAGTCCTTAGAGAGAGAGAGAGAGAGAGAGAGAGAGAGAGAGAGAGAGAGAGAGAGAGAGAGAGAGAGAGAGAGAGAGAGAGAGAGACAGAGAGACAGAGAGAGAGAGAGAGAGAGAGAGAGAGAGAGTGTAACATCCCAAAATATAGTAATTACCATGATTTAGAATTAATTACAATTAACAGTAAATAAGCAGTTTTTACCATCTACCAAGTCCTCAAGCCGAACGGCTTAAGGTTGCAGAGTTTCAATATACAGCTCAAAATAACGAGCGCTAATAACGAACGGTTTTACCTCAACATATAACCGAACGTTCGTTCTTTACTGCCAGTAACGGACGTTCGTTCTTGCCTCAACTTTCCCAGCTCTTGGTCTTCATGCGTCATGATGAGGAAACAAGCAGCGCCCTCCATAATGTCTTCTTTTAATTTACCGAGCGTCACACCCAAATCCTCTTCGTCTTCTTCAGGAAAAATTAACTCCTTAGCTCCACAATCTATGAGAATGCGATTGGTATTCAGCCAATCCATTCCCAAAATTACCTCTAAATCTTTGAGAGGCAAACAGATGAGATTCACCTTGTATCTACGCCCTTCTACCTCAATAGGACATCTAACGCACATGGTAGACGTCCTAACCTCACCAGCTGCTGGTGTTGACACCACCAGGTCAAACTGCATCTCACTCGCTGCTAACCCCAGTTTTTCAACGCACGCCTTCGAGATGAAGGAGTGTGTTGCCCCCGAATCATACAACACACAGCAAGGTATTCCATGAAGTAAGCAGGTACTAGTGACGAGCGTACCTGAGCTCGCTGCCTCCGCTCCAGTGATCGCATACACTCGACCCACTGCTTGAGCTCGTCCCCCTCTCGGCTGATTCCTTCCAGCATTTGGTGGTCTCATTACTGCTCGTCCTCCAGAGTTGCACTCGTTCGCCACATGCCCATTCCTTCCGCAACGAGTGCAATGTTTTCCACCCAACAACTGAGGGCATGACGAACGGTAATGCGGCCCTCCACACTGAAAACAAGTAATACCACCTTGCTGCCCATACTGTCCGGCAGGAACCAATGCTTGCGATCCGCTTGTGTTCGTGAGCTGATTTGGACGAGCGTAAGGGAATCTCCTCTGACTGGTATTATTTCTTGTTACGATTGATCCCCTTACACCCTGTTGTTGCTTCTTGTGCTTTTCCACCTCTGCCATGTTCTTCTCCAACACCTTGGCCCTCTCAACCATGGCAGGAAACGTTCGTATGCACAAGCTTGAAATCAATACCTTCAAATCACTTTTCAGCCCGTTCTCAAACTTTCGGCATTGCCATTCTTCACTTGTAGCCATAGTATAGAATCTGACAAGGTGTTTGAATTTGTTGGTATACTCGGAGACGGACATACCTCCTTGGACGAGCTGCAGAAATTCAACTTCTTTGGCAAAGCGGACGCTGTCAGGGAAGTACTCTTCATAGAACTTGTTTCTGAAAACTTCCCAAGTAATCTGCTGTTGAGCGTCCGTTAGAATGGCTCTGGCGCTCGCCCACCAGTGACTAGCATCACCAGTTAATAAATATTCTGTAAATGCCAAACGGTTGTCGTCTAGGCACCTTTTGGCATCATAAATCCTCTCCATGTCCCTTAGCCATTGGTCCGCTGCATCCGGAAGTCCCTTTCCATTGAACTTGGCAGGATGATGTTGTAGAAAACTTTCCAAACTCCATTCCGTAGTGGGCTGGGTGGCATTGGAAGAGGACGCTCCTGGCGTGCCTCTGGTAGCAGCAAGAATATCCATCAATTGCCTCTGCGTGGCTTCCGAACTGGCGCGAGCGGCCTCCATAATCTGCATGGCGTTCTGATTTTGCTGCATCAGAGTGGCGTTCTGTTCCATCAGAGTATTATTCTGCTGTTGCAACCTATCTATCACGGATTCCAACAGCCTAGCGTTGTTGGACGCGTCAGTATCATTCGGCTGTGGGGGAGGAGGAAGTCTAGGCGCCATAGGTTCTCTGGTTCATCAGAAAACGAGCGTTAGAATTGTTCAAGAGTTAAAAACAATAACTCACTAAACATATAATAAGCACACAGCAAAAACACAGTGTACTCATATCCTACAGTGTCCTTTTTATAGAACAAAACTGCTCTGATACCACTAATGTAACATCCCAAAATATAGTAATTACCATGATTTAGAATTAATTACAATTAACAGTAAATAAGCAGTTTTTACCATCTACCAAGTCCTCAAGCCGAACGGCTTAAGGTTGCAGAGTTTCAATATACAGCTCAAAATAACGAGCGCTAATAACGAACGGTTTTACCAAAACATATAACCGAACGTTTAAAAAATAAACTAAACATTTACAAACTGATCTACCGAGCGCGCTAAGGCTCGGCCTTTACTTCTACCTCCACCAGATTAGCTTCATCCAAATTTTCTTCTTCCAGCATTTCTTCAAGGGACGTACCACCATCTGCTCACATCCACAACGGATGATCATTGCAAGACAGGACGAACGTACATGGACAATTGACAACACAAGGAAAAACGAAAGGGTAAGCCTATAATATTTAATTCACACATCCAACATACACATTCAACATTTCAATGCACACGTACAACATACAATTGAACATAATCCATCATAGTAATTTATAAGTATATAATAGACGACCGTCCGGACTGTATGAACCATGTAGCTACAGGCGTCCTTGCACCCGAGTGATGTAGTAACTGGGATACACTCAACAGCTGCCACTCGAGGTTAGCTCTATCCAAAGTACCCCTAAGGAATAGAACCTCCTGCCATTCCCACACATGACTACCCCCTTCTACGTGAAGATGAGTATCACGGAATATCAGGATGGACCAAGCCAGCATTAGCTAACCACAGTCATACTTTACCAATTCAATATTCAACATATCTGAGACGTTCCTCCTTGGAACGCTCGTTCAAATTCCATAATCATAAGATCACTTAATATAACGTTCGCACTGTAATTTATCATAATTCATAATCAATCTCATCTTTAACTTTAAGAGTACAAAAGGACGAACGTTCAGTCCTTTGAAGAAAATAGGACGAACGTTCAAATACAGTACTGGGTGGACGGACGTAACTCTCTGTTTGACCAATTAAATGAACTGATGCCAGTATTTGAACGAACGTAAGAGGATAAATATTCAAATGTTGGAACGAACGCTATTTTGAACGAACGCTTCGGTATCAAACCGAGCGCTGTTTAAGACGAACGCTTCGGTATCAGACCGAGCGCTGTTTAAGACGAACGCTTCGGTATCAGACCGAGCGCTGTTTAGGACGAACGCTTCGGTATAAGACTGAGCGTCATTTAGAACTAACGTTCGACATAAGACCGAACGATATTAAGGACGAACGTTCGACAGAAGGCCGAATGCTATAAGGGCGAATGCTTCGGTTAAAGACCGAGCGTTACGTATTTATAAAGTTTCAAATATTTATAAACAGCTGAGCTGGACGAACGCTCAGACATCCAAATGGGGACGCTCGTTCTCGAGCAGAATTCTTTCCAAATGAAAGATTTCCATTCTAAGTGATTTTAAGGAAAACCGAACGGTCTAAGACCGTACAGTGACGAGCGTCATTTATCAATGGGGATGAATAAAATTTTAGATTTCTCAACCTTAGCAAATTTTCCAGATTTCAACATTTAAACTTTATACTTTATAATTCATAAGATTCTCAAATTTATGAACTTTAAAATTTCATTCCACTAACTTCATATTCAACATCAATATTCAGATTTACTTCGTACAACAAAACATCCATTTTTCATACGTATCAAACCATCATGCAGATCAATCAAAATCAGAAACCAGATTCCATAACAGTGATCGTCCATACAGCTCAAACATCATACATGCAATCCAGATTACACAACATGCAAGTATAAATTAAACATATAAGCTTCCCTTACCTGGATAGCAGGGTTCGTTCAACAGCAAAGATTTGATTTGTCTCTTAGACTTTCTACCCTCAGTTTCACTAACTATCTTCACTTGATCTAAACATCAAAATCAGAGATTGCTTAAAAATAGTTCATGCATGAACCGAGGACATGGTTTCGAATGAAACCCTAACGGAAGAACTGCTAGCGAAAGGAACTTACCAGCTTAGAATCTAATTCTGTTCGGTCCAAAGTGACGAGCACAGCTGGACGAACACTCCTACGGTTCTGAAATGGAATTTGGAGAAAGCTTGGTGAGTTACAGTAGAGAAAAGTTTACTGGTTTATGAGAGAAGTTGGAGAAGATGAAGGGTTTGGGTTCTGAGGAAGAGGATGAGTGGTGCAGGTAAGAGAGAGAATTCTAGAAAATCCAGTTTTGTGAAATTCATGTTCGTTTGAGCGAACGTATCCCAAGCTGACACCTGCCCACTGAATTCTGAACTGGAAACTTCTTCTGCAACACGTGGCGTGTGTGCATGTGAAGCCATGTGCGTTTTCAGAGAATGATGGGCGCGGTTTCAGTGTATGTCAGAGAGGGATGGGATTAGATTAGGGAGTGGGTTTCAATGAGATAAGCATGGATTGTGGTGTGCATTAATGGTGATATGACAGGTAATTTACAGAGTAAATTTTTAGGGTCTCACATTCTCCCTAACTACAAAAATTTTCGTCCTCGAAAATTTAAAACTTACCCGTGAATAGGTGTGGATACAAGTCTCTCATCGCACTCTCCACTTCCCAAGTTGAGTCACCAGTCTTAGCGTCCCACACTACCTTCACCAAACGAACGTCTTTTCTCTTGTGTAGCTTGGTGCGAACGCCTTCAATACGTATTGGTTGTAACTCCAACGTTCGGTCCGGTTGTAGAGGAATGTCTTCCAGTTCTAAGACATGAGAGGGGTTGGCTATATACTTCCTGAGTTGAGACACATGGAAGACCGGATGCAGATTTGATAGTTGAGGTGGCAATGCTAATTCATAAGCTACTGGTCCAATTTTCTTCAAAATCTGGTACGGTCCTATGAACTTTGGCGACAGCTTCTTTGGACGAACGACTCTGCCTACTCCAGTAATTGGGTTGAGTCTTAAGAATACGTGATCTCCTGCAGCAAACTCCAATGGCCTCCTTCTTCTATCCGCATAAGATTTTTGCCTGCTCAGGGACGTCTTCAATCTCTCCTGGATCAGCTTCACTTTGTCAGTCGTTTGCTGGATGAGCTCAGGTCCAGTTAGCACGTTCTCTCCTTCCTGGAACCAGCAAAGTGGCATTCGGCATTTCCTTCCATAGAGAGCTTCAAACGGCGCCATACCAATGCTAGCTTGAAAACTGTTGTTGTACGTGAACTCCACTAGCGGCAGTACTTCATCCCAGGCGCCCAAATGATCTAGGACGCACGTCCTTAGTAAATCTTCCAACGTCTGGATAGTTCTTTCAGACTGGCCGTCCGTTTGCGGATGATAAGCTGAACTCATCTGCAACTTGCTTCCTAACTCGCCTTGTAAAGATTGCCAAAACCGAGATGTAAATCTCGTGTCTCGGTCAGAAATTATGCTTGAAGGCACTCCATGAAGACGAACGATCTCCTTGATGTACAATTTAGCCAAATTTGTCATTGACATCTTCAAATTTACTGCTAGGAAGTGGGCGCTCTTTGTTAATCTGTCCACGATTACCCAGATTGAATCATGATTTCGAACCGTACGTGGTAGATGGGTCACGAAATCCATAGAAATGCTGTCCCACTTCCACTCTGGAATTTCCAATGGTTGAAGCAAGCCGCCTGGTCGTTGGTGTTCAGCCTTTGCACGTTGACAGGTCAAGCAAGATGCCACAAAACGAGCGACATCACTCTTCATTCCAGGCCACCAGAACGAGCGTCTAAGATCTTGGTACATCTTAGTCATACCGGGGTGTATGCTAAGACGACTGTGATGAGCTTCCTCCAATATGATCCGCTTCAGTTCGCCATCATTGGGAACGCACGTCCTACCCATGTAACGCAGTAGGCCGTCCGTCCCAGCATTGAACTCTTTGGCTTGTTCTGAACCGAGCGTGCTAAAGATCTTCACCAGCTCTTCATCCTCTCGTTGCTTCATTCTAATCCGATCAAAGATGTTGCTAGATATTCTAAGGTTACAGCACTTAATGATGTTTGGCTCCAACTCAAACTGCAACCTTAGATCTCTAAAACTTTCAACCAAACCAAGCTCTTTCACCATCATCAACGATACATGCACTGCCTTCCTGCTTAGAGCATCCGCCACAACATTGGCCTTTCCAGGGTGATAAAGCAACTCAAATTCATAATCTTTTAAGAACTCCAACCAACGTCTCTGCCTCATGTTCAACTCCTTTTGATCAAATAAATATTTGAGGCTCTTGTGATCACTGAAGACTTGGAATGTTGATCCGTAAAGATAATGCCTCCAAATCTTCAGTGCAAAAACGACCGCTGCCAATTCCAGGTCGTGCGTTGGATAGTTGCGTTCATGAATCTTCAACTGACGAGACGCGTATGCTACCGCTCGTCTCTCTTGCATAAGCACACAGCCCAACCCTTGATGGGACGCGTCACAGTACACTTCAAAGGGCTTGGTCGTGTCTGGAATTATCAAAACTGGAGCGCTCGTCAGTTTTTCCTTCAGCTCCTGGAAACGCTCCTCACACAGATCAGTCCAGGCGAACGGCTGATCCTTTCTAGTCAATTGGGTAAGCGGAGCCACTATCTTGGCGAATCCCTCTATGAAGCGTCTGTAGTAGCCCGCAAGCCCAACGAAACTTCTCACTTCTGTGACCGAACGCGGGCTCTTCCAATCCAACACTGCTCTTACCTTAGAAGGATCCACTGAAATACCTTCAGCCGAGACCACATGGCCCAAAAATTGTACCTCCTTCATCCAAAATTCACACTTGGACAGTTTTGCATACAACTCCTTTTCTCTCAACACGCTCAGCACTGCCCTCAAGTGTTCTTCATGCTCGGCTTGTGTCTTAGAGTAGATGAGAATATCATCTATGAAAACGACCACAAACTTGTCCAAGTAAGGTTTGAATATGCGGTTCATATAATCCATGAACACTGCAGGAGCGTTCGTCACTCCAAATGGCATCACTACATACTCGTAGTGTCCATAACGAGACCTAAACGCTGTCTTCTGAATGTCGTCCTCTTTCACCCTAATCTGATGATATCCCGAACGCAAGTCTATCTTTGAAAATACCGTTGCCCCATGCAGTTGATCCAACAAATCGTCAATCCTTGGCAACGGGTACTTGTTTTTGATGGTCAGCTTGTTCAATTGTCTGTAATCTATGCACAACCGAGAGCTGCCATCCTTCTTTTTCACCAAGAGCACAGGCGCTCCCCATGGTGATACGCTCGGTCTAATAAACTGCTTCTCCATCAACTCTTCAATCTGCTTTTTAAGTTCCACCAACTCTGCAGGCGCCATCCGGTATGGTTGAACTGAGATAGGTGCGGCTGTCGTCACCAAATCAATGGTGAATTCGACTTCTCGAGCAGGAGGTGACCCAGGTATTTCCTCTGGAAAAACGTCCTGAAACTCCCCCAAAATGGACGTTCGTTCCTTACTGCCAATAACGGACGTTCGTTCTTTACTGCCAGTAACGGACGTTCGTTCTTGCCTCAACTTTCCCAGCTCTTGGTCTTCATGCGTCATGATGAGGAAACAAGCAGCGCCCTCCATAATGTCTTCTTTTAATTTACCGAGCGTCACACCCAAATCTTCTTCGTCTTCTTCAGGAAAAATTAACTCCTTAGCTCCACAATCTATGAGAATGCGATTGGTATTCAGCCAATCCATTCCCAAAATTACCTCTAAATCTTTGAGAGGCAAACAGATGAGATTCACCTTGTATCTACGCCCTTCTACCTCAATAGGACATCTAACGCACATGGTAGACGTCCTAACCTCACCAGCTGCTGGTGTTGACACCACCAGGTCAAACTGCATCTCACTCGCTGCTAACCCCAGTTTTTCAACGCACGCCTTCGAGATGAAGGAGTGTGTTGCCCCCGAATCATACAACACACAGCAAGGTATTCCATGAAGTAAGCAGGTACCAGTGACGAGCGTACCTGAGCTCGCTGCCTCCGCTCCAGTGATCGCATACACTCGACCCACTGCTTGAGCTCGTCCCCCTCTCGGCTGATTCCTTGCAGCATTTGGTGGTCTCATTACTGCTCGTCCTCCAGAGTTGCACTCGTTCGCCACATGCCCATTCCTTCCGCAACGAGTGCAATGTTTTCCACCCAACAACTGAGGGCATGACGAACGGTAATGCGGCCCTCCACACTGAAAACAAGTAATACCACCTTGCTGCCCATACTGTCCGGCAGGAACCAATGCTTGCGATCCGCTTGTGTTCGTGAGCTGATTTGGACGAGCGTAAGGGAATCTCCTCTGACTGGTATTATTTCTTGTTACGATTGATCCCCTTACACCCTGTTGTTGCTTCTTGTGCTTTTCCACCTCTGCCATGTTCTTCTCCAACACCTTGGCCCTCTCAACCATGGCAGGAAACGTTCGTATGCACAAGCTTGAAATCAATACCTTCAAATCACTTTTCAGCCCGTTCTCAAACTTTCGGCATTGCCATTCTTCACTTGTAGCCATAGTATAGAATCTGACAAGGTGTTTGAATTTGTTGGTATACTCGGAGACGGACATACCTCCTTGGACGAGCTGCAGAAATTCAACTTCTTTGGCAAAGCGGACGCTGTCAGGGAAGTACTCTTCATAGAACTTGTTTCTGAAAACTTCCCAAGTAATCTGCTGTTGAGCGTCCGTTAGAATGGCTCTGGCGCTCGCCCACCAGTGACTAGCATCACCAGTTAATAAATATTCTGTAAATGCCAAACGGTTGTCGTCTAGGCACCTTTTGGCATCATAAATCCTCTCCATGTCCCTTAGCCATTGGTCCGCTGCATCCGGAAGTCCCTTTCCATTGAACTTGGCAGGATGATGTTGTAGAAAACTTTCCAAACTCCATTCCGTAGTGGGCTGGGTGGCATTGGAAGAGGACGCTCCTGGCGTGCCTCTGGTAGCAGCAAGAATATCCATCAATTGCCTCTGCGTGGCTTCCGAACTGGCGCGAGCGGCCTCCATAATCTGCATGGCGTTCTGATTTTGCTGCATCAGAGTGGCGTTCTGTTCCATCAGAGTATTATTCTTCTGTTGCAACCTATCTATCACGGATTCCAACAGCCTAGCGTTGTTGGACGCGTCAGTATCATTCGGCTGTGGGGGAGGAGGAAGTCTAGGCGCCATAGGTTCTCTGGTTCATCAGAAAACGAGCGTTAGAATTGTTCAAGAGTTAAAAACAATAACTCACTAAACATATAATAAGCACACAGCAAAAACACAGTGTACTCATATCCTACAGTGTCCTTTTTATAGAACAAAACTGCTCTGATACCACTAATGTAACATCCCAAAATATAGTAATTACCATGATTTAGAATTAATTACAATTAACAGTAAATAAGCAGTTTTTACCATCTACCAAGTCCTCAAGCCGAACGGCTTAAGGTTGCAGAGTTTCAATATACAGCTCAAAATAACGAGCGCTAATAACGAACGGTTTTACCAAAACATATAACCGAACGTTTAAAAAATAAACTAAACATTTACAAACTGATCTACCGAGCGCGCTAAGGCTCGGCCTTTACTTCTACCTCCACCAGATTAGCTTCATCCAAATTTTCTTCTTCCAGCATTTCTTCAAGGGACGTACCACCATCTGCTCACATCCACAACGGATGATCATTGCAAGACAGGACGAACGTACATGGACAATTGACAACACAAGGAAAAACGAAAGGGTAAGCCTATAATATTTAATTCACACATCCAACATACACATTCAACATTTCAATGCACACGTACAACATACAATTGAACATAATCCATCATAGTAATTTATAAGTATATAATAGACGACCGTCCGGACTGTATGAACCATGTAGCTACAGGCGTCCTTGCACCCGAGTGATGTAGTAACTGGGATACACTCAACAGCTGCCACTCGAGGTTAGCTCTATCCAAAGTACCCCTAAGGAATAGAACCTCCTGCCATTCCCACACATGACTACCCCCTTCTACGTGAAGATGAGTATCACGGAATATCAGGATGGACCAAGCCAGCATTAGCTAACCACAGTCATACTTTACCAATTCAATATTCAACATATCTGAGACGTTCCTCCTTGGAACGCTCGTTCAAATTCCATAATCATAAGATCACTTAATATAACGTTCGCACTGTAATTTATCATAATTCATAATCAATCTCATCTTTAACTTTAAGAGTACAAAAGGACGAACGTTCAGTCCTTTGAAGAAAATAGGACGAACGTTCAAATACAGTACTGGGTGGACGGACGTAACTCTCTGTTTGACCAATTAAATGAACTGATGCCAGTATTTGAACGAACGTAAGAGGATAAATATTCAAATGTTGGAACGAACGCTATTTTGAACGAACGCTTCGGTATCAAACCGAGCGCTGTTTAAGACGAACGCTTCGGTATCAGACCGAGCGCTGTTTAAGACGAACGCTTCGGTATCAGACCGAGCGCTGTTTAGGACGAACGCTTCGGTATAAGACCGAGCGTCATTTAGAACTAACGTTCGACATAAGACCGAACGATATTAAGGACGAACGTTCGACAGAAGGCCGAATGCTATAAGGGCGAACGCTTCGGTTAAAGACCGAGCGTTACGTATTTATAAAGTTTCAAATATTTATAAACAGCTGAGCTGGACGAACGCTCAGACATCCAAATGGGGACGCTCGTTCTCGAGCAGAATTCTTTCCAAATGAAAGATTTCCATTCTAAGTGATTTTAAGGAAAACCGAACGGTCTAAGACCGTACAGTGACGAGCGTCATTTATCAATGGGGATGAATAAAATTTCAGATTTCTCAACCTTAGCAAATTTTCCAGATTTCAACATTTAAACTTTATACTTTATAATTCATAAGATTCTCAAATTTATGAACTTTAAAATTTCATTCCACTAACTTCATATTCAACATCAATATTCAGATTTACTTCGTACAACAAAACATCCATTTTTCATACGTATCAAACCATCATGCAGATCAATCAAAATCAGAAACCAGATTCCATAACAGTGATCGTCCATACAGCTCAAACATCATACATGCAATCCAGATTACACAACATGCAAGTATAAATTAAACATATAAGCTTCCCTTACCTGGATAGCAGGGTTCGTTCAACAGCAAAGATTTGATTTGTCTCTTAGACTTTCTACCCTCAGTTTCACTAACTATCTTCACTTGATCTAAACATCAAAATCAGAGATTGCTTAAAAATAGTTCATGCATGAACCGAGGACATGGTTTCGAATGAAACCCTAACGGAAGAACTGCTAGCGAAAGGAACTTAACAGCTTAGAATCTAATTCTGTTCGGTCCAAAGTGACGAGCACAGCTGGACGAACACTCCTACGGTTCTGAAATGGAATTTGGAGAAAGCTTGGTGAGTTACAGTAGAGAAAAGTTTACTGGTTTATGAGAGAAGTTGGAGAAGATGAAGGGTTTGGGTTCTGAGGAAGAGGATGAGTGGTGCAGGTAAGAGAGAGAATTCTAGAAAATCCAGTTTTGTGAAATTCATGTTCGTTTGAGCGAACGTATCCCAAGCTGACACCTGCCCACTGAATTCTGAACTGGAAACTTCTTCTGCAACACGTGGCGTGTGTGCATGTGAAGCCATGTGCGTTTTCAGAGAATGATGGGCGCGGTTTCAGTGTATGTCAGAGAGGGATGTGATTAGATTAGGGAGTGGGTTTCAATGAGATAAGCATGGATTGTGGTGTGCATTAATGGTGATATGACAGGTAATTTACAGAGTAAATTTTCAGGGTCTCACGGAGAGAGAGAGAGATTCACTCACTCACACAAATTTCCTTTCTTTTGAAAAGAAGAGCCATACGTAAAGGAGAGAGAAAGAGAGAAGAGAAGATGAAACACAGGGTGTCGAACAGCTGATATTCTCTGCTTCTCCATTCTCTGAACCAAATTTTCAATTTTTAACACAAGCAAGCTTCTGGGGTTGTTGAAAAGTAGAAGGCTTTGGGGTCTGATCCATTGGGATCATCATCATCATCACATGGCCAAGCCAGGGGTGGTTGAATCTGATCCAGGGGTGATGGTGAAGAAGGCCATAGAGTTGAAGAGGGAGCTTCAGAGGTTGGTGAAGTCCATTGTGGATGATGAGGATTGCAGCACTGAGACCATTGATCAGGCAAAAGAGACTCTTTCTGTTCTCAAGGAGTTGAAACTCAGAAGGAGGTCTTCACTGTCTTTGAAGCTGCACAACAGGAATGTGTCATCTTGCCCTGATGAATTCAAGTGTCCTCTTTCCAAGGAATTGATGAGAGATCCTGTCATTGTGCCTTCTGGTCAGATTAGTGCCAGAATTTTAAGTGGAGAATCAGAATTCTTAATCTTTTTTTTTCTTTGTTAATCCTCTTATTTTGCCTATAAACAAACTATTGACATGCTTTGATTTTTAAGATATTGAAGGTATTTATTTTTACATTTAATACCCTTTTCTATAAAATATTGGAAGGATTGGTAACTTTTTGTGGTGTCTGAGGAAATGCTGGAAGCAGAACTAAAACAAAATTAGGGTGCTGTGCTGTTATGGTTATTAATTTAAAAAACATCTGGGCACATGAAAAAATGAGTTGATGAATTATCCAGTTGAGGCGAAAAGGGTAGAAAGTTCTTAACAAAAATGCTTTTTTTGTTTCATTTTTGTAGGAATTAATTTAACTAAAGTAAGATATAGATTCTGGTTTTGGCCTTTTGTACATCTCTCTTTTGCTGGAATTCTGTACTTTATTCTATATTAAGTGGCTAAAAAGGTGCGGGAAAGATAGAAAGGGAATATATTCAGTTCTTCCCAAGTCCAGTGCAGAGCCATAGAGATATTTTTTTTCTTTTGTTTGATGAAGTTAATTATATTGTTCATATTATCTGTTTTAATAAATGTGATGGTAAATCGTTCCAACGTTTGGAGTTGTGTTTTCCTCTGTTTGTTCCTTGTTTTCTTTCAATCCAAACAGTTTTAAACTGTTTCACATTTTGTTGTTCAATGTGTGAGTGGGAATTGCTGCATTTTACTTTGAAATAGTTTTACACTGGCTCTCATGGAAGTGCAATACCAAGTACTTTTTGTTTGATGTGCCGAACTTCTGTGATCTTCCATCTAGTTATGTAGTTAGCTTTACTGCATTTATGTTTGAAGTGTACATTTCAAGAAACAAAAAAGAGGAAAAAGAAAAAAGAAAAAGGGCAATTTGATGATGTACCTATGATAGCCATTGCAGATGGAAAGAGAAGGAGTGGGAGGTGGAAAAAGAATAATATTATTCTGTGTCCATAAATGTGATTCTTGAGTGAGTGGCGGTGGTGATTGTATATTTTGTGTAGAACTTTTGACTGGTTTTCTCAAAAGGGAATAATTAAAATCTAGTGTTCTTGGCCTTTTTCTTTTTCTAAATTACTACAGTGATGTCTTCCACCACCACCCAACTACCTTTTCTTACTATCTGTCCAAAGCCTTTTTCTGTGCAATGATACTGATTTGTTGAGTTTGAAACAGATATGGAGTTTATGCAGACATTTTCCCTGTCCAATTATGAACAATGATTCATTTTTTTCCCTCTTTTGGTTTCAATCATGCAGACATATGATAGACCTTTCATTCAAAAATGGCTAAGTGCTGGAAACAGGACTTGCCCTCGAACGCATCAAGTTCTTTCACAAACTGTTCTTACACCAAATCATCTAATAAGGGAAATGATAGAACAGTGGTCAAAAAACCAAGGTGTTGAATTGTCGAATACTGTTCAATACATCGATGAGGAAGGTTTAAACGAAGCAGACAGAGAGATTTTTCTCCGTTTGCTTAAGAAAATGTCATCAACACTTTCTGATCAGAAGATGGCTGCAAAAGAACTGCGCATGTTGACAAAGAAGCATCCTTGTTTCCGGGTACTTTTCTGCGATTCTGCAGATGCGATTCCCCAATTGCTGAAGCCAATTTGTGGGAGTGATTCTTCCAGCAGTGTTCACCCTGATCTCCAAGAAGACGTGATCACAACACTCCTCAATATCTCTATTCATGACAACAACAAAAAGCTAGTGGCTGAAACACCAATGGTGATTCCTCTCCTTATGAGAGCATTGAGATCAGGAACAATTGAAACAAGAAGCAATGCTGCAGCTGCCCTTTTCACCTTGTCGGCTATTGACTCAAACAAGGAAATCATAGGGAAATCAGGTGCCTTAAAGCCATTGATCGATCTCTTAGAAGAAGGGCATCCCTTGGCCATGAAGGATGTTGCTTCAGCAATTTTTAACATATGTGTGATGCATGAGAACAAGGCAAGAGCAGTGAAGGAGGGTGCAGTGAGAGTGATTTTGACAAAGATAAAGAATGAGGTTCATGTTGATGAATTACTAGCCATCCTTGCACTGCTTTCAAGTCACCAAAGGGCTGTTCATGAGATGGGAGATCTTGGAGCAGTGGTTAGCTTGCTGAGAATTATCAGAGAGAGCTCATGTGAACGCAACAAAGAGAATTGTGTGGCAATCCTTCAAACAATTTGTTTGCATGACAGATCAAAGTTGAAGGAAATAAGGGAAGAAGAGAACAGTCACAAAACAATCTCTGAGCTAGCACAGAGTGGAACATCAAGGGCTAAGAGAAAAGCTAGTGGAATTCTTGAGAGACTTAACAGGGTTGTTAATATCACACACACTGCATAATGTCTCTGCAGCCCTCTCTCATCGTATATTCTGCATAATTCTCTCTCTCTCCACCAATTTTTGTACATTCCCTTTTCTCAACTCATCTTCATCAGTTACTCACTCAATAAAGTCATCTGCTCTTTGCCTCCAAAATCTTCCATACACAACTCTCTACCATGGATGTTTTGGCTTAAAACTTTTACTTATGTTTATAATATATATCATCTCTATGTTACATTATATGGTGTTATGTTATGGAAAGAAAGAACATTAGGATAGTCTGGGCCCACTCAAAGTTCAAACAAGTAAAACTCTTGTTTTAAACCATCTTACAGTGCTCTTCTATGATTATGAGCACAGAAAATTTTTCATTGTTTAAAATTGGTTAAACACAATTGCTTGCTTATACAGGGATTTTATATAATCAAGACCATATCACATGTTACAATGGGAAAAAAAAATTTAAACAACGGTTGTAAAAGTTAAACAATTTATCTAAACGACAATGCTAAAGTTTCTCTAAAGTGAAATTCCATTATGAATTTAGTAATATTGTTAGATTATTTTAATTGTTTTTTGGATCAATACATTGATCTTAATTGAAATTGAACTAAATTAAATTTACATTATACCTTTTTTTGCAAATTACCTCAAACTTTTTTAGTTTATTATTTTTAGAAAAATGTTCCATTAATACACACGTGTCTCTATAAACATCTAATTTCATTAAGAGACGATTTAGATGCATTGTATGGGTTGCGTGTAAGGACCTAGAGAAAGAATCTCACTTTTTCTAAAACCACTTTTCCTCTCTAAAACTTCAACCATAACTTTCTTTGCTTTCTCTCTACCAAATCTTGAAATTGAACCGGTGTATCGTCATTTAGGTGGTGATTCTGTGTTCCCATAGTCGAGAGCTTCGACTTGAACCGATCAAGTTCAGTTTTTGAGGGGTACTGTAACTGCGGGTCTTTGAGCTGAGTAAAGAAGTTTCAAGGTAAGAGGAGCTAGAGTTTGGTTAAAATTTGTTGTATGCTATGTGTGATGTTTTGTAGGAATTACGCTTGTTGATGTAGGTTACAATCTGGTTTGAGGGTTTTAAGGGATAGAAATGAAATTGGGCAACTTGTAGAAGTGAATTTGGATTTTAAAGTGTCAAAAGTGGTTTGATACACCTAGTCTTGGATCTAGTGATCAAATGGATGTTTGTTTTAACTTATAAACGTGTTTTTCCATCAATACAAATGTGTAAAGAACCCCTTTAGTCATTAAAACAGGTTCCAAGTGCATCAAAAGTCAAATTTCATGGTTGCTGTCAACTGGTATGGGGTTGGGCGCCCTCTAGTTCGCGCCCCAAGCACCCCCCGAGCGCCCTTGGATGCGAGGCGGTTCACGCCGAGCGCCCCATGTTGTCTTTGTTTTTGATAGTTCTTGGGGTTCCATATGTCCGTTCTGGACGTTCCTTAGGTTGTTTTGGGGGTTTTGAACCTGTCTGGAACTGTTGGTGATGGTTTCAAAGTCATTTTCTTTGTCTAAGTATGAGTTACGGGGTTTTGTGTTGTTTAGTGGTTCTCTTGGGATTGTTATTGTCTGGTAATGTGTATTAGATTGATTAATGTTGTTTGCTTAACAGATTGTCATGTACGGTTATGTATGAGACTTGGGTGGTTGGAAAGAACATGGTTGTGAACTATAATGATGTATTTGAGTATGAATTGTACATCTTGTGGTGAGATGATTGGAAGTGGTTGTGCGAAGTGTTATTGTTGTTCTGTATAATTGTATGGAGCTTTGAACTGGTATGTCTATCCCTACACTCAAAGCATTTTTCATGCTCAAATAGAGAAGAACAGTGTGAGTGGTGAGAGTAGAGGGAGGTCCTCGTCTATAGTCTTAGAGTTTAGACATAGATATATTGAGGGATTTACCTTGCATAGTGTTGGGGAGGGCCAGCTGAACTATGCAAGTGCAAAGACGACCAATAGTTTGACAATTATACCAATTCAGATGAGTTGTGTTGAATGTTTGAGTCATGGTTTAAAGGGTATGCTTTAATTATTCTTTTATATGTAACTAAGCATGATGACATCAATTGATTGTACTATATGTTTATTGCTTGTTTATCTAGCCCACCCTTGTTTCTGTGTTGTGTGTTGCTTGTGTATGTTTTTCCTTTGTGATGATCATCTATTTGGATGAGAGCAGATGTTGTTAAGGAGATACCTTTGGAGCAAGTACTAGAGAGGATGTTGATGTTGTAGTATAGTCTTTTTAGGATTTCTAAATTTAAGTTTGGTGTTATTTTGAAATACTCTAAATTGTTTAAGTTTTAAGTTTTGTTCTTTATGTGGATGATTGTAATATCAACTACGGAACTACTATTCTACTCTGACTGTTCTCTTTATTGGAATAATGACATCTTTATTATATAAGTTGTTATATATTTGAGGATGTCACATGTATCAATTTTGTTTTCTGGTGGCCAATGTGATTTTGATTTCTTTAAGAGATTTATTATGTTAGGTGAATTATTCCTTATGAGTGGGGTAATATATATACATATATTAATTTTTGGAGAGAAAGAGATGATATTTGTGAGTTAAAGCAAATTGGTAATAATATAAACTCCCATTAGAATGAAAAAAATAATTGAATTGGTAATTTGATTAAATGACGAACATTTAAGATGCTCTAAAGAGAGATACTACATGATAAAAAGAAACGAAAAATATTATAATTGAGTGAATGTAATACACATGCGTAGATAATATATTATTATTATTATTATTATTATTATTATTATTATTATTATTATTATTATTATTATTGTATGGGTATTGTTTGTATATTTTTTTTAATAAACTATAAGAACTTTACAGAAAATTGTTTTTAAGGATACTTTCTATATGTTTAGGTATAAAAAAAATTGTATAATTTTCCAAAGCATATTAAAATTAATTTTAAGAGTAGAAATCAAAGCACATGCATTCATATTCCGAATTATGGAATCCAAGTTGACTTAGTGTGGATTAATTTAAGAGGATAATTATTTTTTATGGCTATTCTTTAATGTAAATTTAATACTTAAAAGATTAAGCTGCATTAATTAAATTTGATTCCTTAAGCAAATTAGAAGGGACTTTTTTTTTCCATTTTTCATCAATAATGGTTGTACAAAAAAGAAGAAAGAGCCATACGTAAGAAGCAACATAGAAAAAAAAGATAAAAATGTGAAAATGAAAGGAAAGAAATATTACCTCAGAACTCAGTAGGGACCAAGTTCACTTAGAAAAGACGAGAGACCAAGTTCACTTAGAAAAGACGAGAAAGAAAGAAAGTGATTGGAGAAAACATCACTTCACCATTCAACACTGATTGATTCCAAATCTTTTAAACAAATAAAAACTATTAAAGCGAATAATATAATAAATTTTCTGGTAAAAAGAGACTAAAGAACTTATTATTATTCCAAAAGAACTCGATAGATTTTGAATTGAAATTTTTTGTCTACAAATTCCAAATCATTTATCATCCACTTTAAAATATTTTTAAATATATTGTATATATAAATATGAACACTTGATACAAGATTAAATTAGATAATAATAGACTTTTGTTATTTTAAACCGTTCATAAAATGTAACATTTTTTCACATACTAATTATCAAATGACCTAATCGGATAAAACTACTTGGTTAATAAGTTTAATGAATAAAATACTTGACGTGTTAGTGGTTAATCAATTATGTCATAGTCTTTATTATTGTTGTGTTATACTATTAAAAGATGCACACGTTTGATATTTATGAATACTATGTTGTAAATATCTCATACAAGGAGTCTTTATTTGATACCTGTATGGATAACTTCATTAAATGATTGTTCAAAGTATATACCATTAATATTTGATATGAAAATCATTAGTGTGTAAAGTTAAACTACAAAGTTTACCTATTAATAGTGCAATGTTTAACACTTTCATACATTAAACACAAAAAGTAGAATAAGTTAATAAAAGTCAAGTACTAGTATAACATGTTAATGATTTGTTTTTATCGATGCAAACATTATAGATATACAAGTTGATTATAGAAGGAAGAGTTAAATATATACAAGTTGACTCAAGAACAAATATACCATTTAATAAAGGCTTAATACCCTATTTTGTCCCAGTTTCGCTCGAAAATGTAAAATTAGTCAATCCTTTAAAAAAATGTGTCAATTACGTCCTCACTTAATCAATGAAATCCCTTCTGTTAAATCCGTACAAACGGCGTTAATTAAAGAAAGAGAAAAATAATTAACGTCATTTGTACGGATTTAACGGAAGGGATTTCATTGATACAAATTTTATTAAGTGAGGACGTAATTGACGCATTTTGTAAAGGATGAACTAATTTGACATTTTCAAACAAAACTGGGAACAAAATAGGGTATTAAGCCTTTTATAAATGATCTAAAAAACTTAGAGAAGTGTAAAATGTGATAAAAATAAATACACATGAAATATATGAATTCGCTTTTAGTATTTGTCCTCAAATTTGTAAAAAATACATGAATATTTTTTGCACAAAAGCGGAAACATTATTTTTGTATTTCTAATTGGAAGCATGAATTTTTTTTAAGAGAATTAAATTATTTTAACTAATCCTATTTTTAATGTATTATTTTTATTTTAAATTATTTCATTCTCATTGCTTAAATGTATGCACATTATCATAACGATTATAATTATGAAAAAGTTGAATACGAAAGTTCTTCCAAGGTCACATCCAGTGCTAACGAAATGAAAAAAATAACAATAATGTTTTTAAAGTTATCACAAGATGATGATTAAATACTACATATTTTAGTTGCAAAGTATAAATAAATAAAGAGGATAATAATAAAAAGTAAGTTAAATGAAAGTAAATAAAGTAATATATAATTCAAAATAAATAAGTGCTTAGTAAAACACACAGAAGTTTATTAAAATTAATTTTAACCTCACTTTCCCATGTCTTCTTGATTAAAGTAATACACTATAAATACTTTTAGAAACTTAAGATTTCTTTCAATCTCTTGTTTCAAATTCTCGCTCTCCTTCTCTCTTTCCCATGTACAGAGATGACAAAAACTTTTATACCAATGGATATATGCATGTAAAATTTGTGGCTCATGGATATCCTTAATGAATTATCAAGGGTAATGGGTACATGTATTTTATAACTCGTTTGTTGATGGAGGCAAGTACAAGTATTATAGTATCTGATTCATAGATACATTTTATTAGCATGGCTAAAAAATTTGTATCCGTGACCGATAGTTGATACTCGAGAATATTTATTATATGCGGGTTAGAGATAGTGGATATTTTAATACTTATTATAAACGGTCTGGTGCGGGTATTATATTATTCATACCCGCGGATATCCACAAAATGAAAATAAAATTTATATTTTATAAGGTTAAATTTAATTAAAATTAAATTTTAATTTATATTATATTTTATATATTTACGGGTATCTACGGGTTTTAAAATACCCGCGAGTATTTTTGAAACGGATATCCGTGCGGGTAGCCAATGTGGATAGCGGGTGGATTCTTTTTTTCAGGTTGGGTTGTGGGTAGGCACCATCTGTGCCCGACCGGACTCATTGTCATCCCTACATGTTACTAACTAATAATTATTAGTGAATTTTATTTGAGTATTTTTTTAAAAATTTAAATTATCAAAATAAAATTATTAATAAAAGAAATATTAATCATGGAATAATTGTTTAAAATTTTACTTTATATATTTCTACGTTTTATATTTACACCTTGAAATTGAAGTCATTTTATAACAGGTTAAACATGTTTTTAGTTCTTGAACTTTGATGTAAAATTGGAATTCGTCTTGTTCGAAACTTTAATATATTTTGGTCCTCAATATTTAAAAATGAATGGATATAATTCTTTTAATCCAATTATGATAAATTTTATTAATGTGTCAAACACATTTCATTCTAGTATGAGTTGTTGACATGGTTTAATATGTTTCCATTTCAATATCAATTAGGAAATGCATTTGACATGTAAAAAAAAATTATGTAATTGGATTAAAAATGACTATATTCATTTGAGTACTGTCAAAACGGGCCACCCGACCCAACCTAACCTAACCCATCACGGGTTGGTCACTTAGTAAGCCAACCTAACCCGATAACGAGCTGAAAAAATTCGAACTCGGCCTAGTCTATCACAGATTGGTAGGTTAAACGAGTTGATTCACTTAATTACAAGTTCTTTTTAATTCCAAAAAAAATTACAATTTGTCTGTAATTCAAACTTAAATAATTTCACTCTAAAATGATGTTAAACTCCAAAAACAATTCAAAATAAAAAAATTAACATAAAACTCAAATGTAATCCAAAAGCAAACTCAAGAAACGAATAAATAAATTTATAATATTAATAATTTTTGTGTCACTTATCTATTTATAAGATTAGAGTCTTGAATTGATAAATTTATAATATTTTGTTCTCTTGAAATGTCTTTTTCTTTATTCTCATTTACAATACAATAAAAAATAGTTAACTAATAATAATTAAACACAAAATAATAAATAATTAAACTAAACTAGGTGGAATGATGAGCCAATCATGCTCACCACGGGTTCAATCCAGGTGTGTCGGGTTCTAATTAAGCCGGGTTGAAAATTATTCCTATAAAAAAATTTCATTTTTTTCAAACCCAACTCGACTGAAACTCTTAGTGGGTCAGGTTGACCAACGAGTTCTAACCCATTTTGATAATGCTAATTTATTCACTTTTAAAGTTTAAAATCCAAAATGTATCAAAGTTTCAAATAAAAACCAATTTTACATTAAAATTCAGGATTATAAACATACTCAACTCTTTTGTAAAAAAATTTATATATTCAAGCAATGCATTTAAATTTACTTTTTAAAAAGAACAAATTTAATTGCATTTATATTTTAGTGATTAATTTGATTTGAATTATACTTAATTTTTTTTTATCTAAAATTATATTTTAAAGATTTATTTTTAAATAGTTTTATCAAGAGACGAGTAGCACACAACATTACTCCTCCTATGGTAAAAAAAATTAATGTAATTGGATTAAAAATGACTATATTCATTTGAGTGTTGTCAAAACGAGCCCCCCGACTCAACCTAGTCCAGTCCATCACAGGTTGGTCACTTAGTGAGCTAACTCAACCCAATAGCGAGCTGAAAAATTCGAACTCGGTCTAGTCTACCACAGATTGGTGGGTTAAACGAGTTGATTCACTTATTCACTTAATTACAAGTTTTTTTTAATTCCAAAATAAATTACAATCTGTTTGTAATTTAAATTTAAATAATTTTACTCTAAAATGATGTTAAACTCCAAAAACAATTCAAAATAAAAAAATTAACATAAAAACTCAAATGTAATCCAAAAGCAAAATCAAGAAACGAATAAATAAATTTATAATATTAATAATTTTTGTGTTACTTATCTATTTATAAGATTAGAGTCTTGAATGGATAAATTTATAATATTTTGTTCTCTTGAAATGTCTTTTTCTTTATTCCCATTTACAATACAATAAAAAAAAGTTAACTAATAATAATGAAACACAAAATAATAAATAATTAAACTAAACTAGGTGGATTGGTGAGCGAACCCTGCTCATCACAGGTTCAATCCGGGTGTGCTGGATTCTAATTAAGCCGAGTTGAAAATTATCCCTATAAAAAATTTCATTTTTTCAAACCGAACTCGACTGAAACCCTTAGTGGATCATATTGACCATGGTAATGCTAATTTATTCACTTTTAAAGTTTAAAAATCAAAATATATCAAAGTTTCAAATAAAAACCAATTTTGTATTAAAATTCAGGAGTATAAACATACTTAACCATTTTATAAAATATTAATTTTTAAAAATTTATATATTGAAGCAACGCATTTAAATTTACTTTTTAAAAAGAACAAATTTAATTGCATTTATATTTTAGTGATTAATTTTATCTAAAATTATATTTTAAAGATTTGTTTTTAAATAGTTTTATCAAGAGACGAGTAGCAGACAACATTACTCCTCGTATCGTACCCAACCTGGTAACCACTCTGTAACGGGTGAGAAAAATGAAAGTCTAACAAATGCTGAGCTGGATGTGGGGGACATGTCTGTCATACCAGAAAATCATTTGGCAGGTGATCCACAAGGAAAAGGGAGCAGGAAAAGCATGAGGCGTAAGAGAGAGAATATATTTATGAAGGATTACGTGCTCTAGGGAAGATATGCGTGTGGTATGTTCTCTCTGACCAATTCTGTTATTCCCCTCTTCTTACTGTACACCTCTCCTTCTGAAATTCTTCTTTTATGAATGAACCAGGTTAATCCATTGTGAAATGGCTATTGGGATGCTTCCGTTATTGGCTGAATACCTATCACTATATTGTTCAGTTTCCTTTTGTTCACTATGAAATACCCATATCAGACCTCTGTCATATTTTGATTACAATAAAATTATCCATTCCAGAGTTTATTTTTAATTCATTCTCTGTTTCTATTGTGGGGTTGTTTTTTTGTTACTGTTTCACACTCCTACCCATATAGCTTACATTCTCTTTTAACTTTTCTTCTACTTCATCAATTTATAGACCAAGTTTAATCTATTTTCATTTTTTTCTTCCAAGTCATGATTACGTGGATTAATGAAGAGATAATCCTGATCTCGTTGTCATATCTTCTTCATTTTCTTTTCTTTTTTCTTTTTTTAAATTCTTTCTTCTTATCACTTATAAAAATACTTCTTTTAAAAAATATTTTTTAAAACAAAAGTTTGTTTTAGTGCTTCATCATACTTAAACTTAACATTTAACGACAGTTCTTTACCATTACATGTCATTTAGTCCTTCATTATACTTAAATTTCACATTTTATGACATTTTTTTACCATTACAATATTGATAGAAGTAAATTCACATAAATTGTACAAAGATGATAGAAATAATACATTCACATATTGTCTAAAGATAAAAATATTAAAAAAAAAATTAAAACCAAAAAAGTTTTATCAATCATATCTAAGATCTAGTAACAAGTGACATCTCATACAATTAAACTTGTTTAACTTTTACAAATACATGTAATCTACATTATTTCTTTTGCACATCTCATGCTATTAAAAGTATAAACATGTAAAGTATTATTTCTACACATATTAATAAAAATAATGAATAAAATTAAAAATTATTAATAAAAAATAGACTCATTTTTCTTTGCTTTCAAGTCGTCCAAACACATACACTTTCTACCATAATTCTTTTCATTATACTCAATTTCCACCAACGCAATTTCTATATCAACATCCAAAGATAGCATTAGTTTCCCACAAGAGATAAAGACCCACTTACATTGGCTACTATTCTATATAAAGAAGTGAAGGAGAAGAACATCAAACCCAAAACAAACTATTAAAAGCTTTTGGTTAATATATCTTTGTATGCCCACCCATGTTTATCCAAGAATGCCTCAACTGCTTGCTTTATTGCTAGGTTTGGTATTAGCTGTGATGGATCAAGAGGTTCTCGAGTCACTGGATCAAACTTACCCACCTAATTTTAGACAAATTAAGAGGATGTAATACCATGAATAACAAAAAATTTAGTCTCAAGGATCTCACATACAAATCAATTTACCTTCTCAAGATGATCAATAATCACTGTCTTCTCGTATGTAAGTCCACTTGGGGTAATCACAGGATCACAGAAAATATCAAGTGAGATTCTACAGCACAGATAATCTGGCACCTAAAATAATTGACAAATGTATTCCCAGGATAAATCATATAGACATTTGAAAAGGACCTATTAAGTTACAAAGAAGATAAAACAAAAGATCAGAGTTGAGTTGTGTGTACCTCAGTAGGCATGTCTTCGTTCTGCAACTTTATCAAACACTCTTCCTAAAGCCTCTAACTGTTCTAAATGGGTAGTATCATCTTCTACAGATCCTTCCGTGAGGGGGACTTCGAGAAAATGTTTTTCCTTTAGAGCATCCTCACAAGCTTCTCTGAGATAAACAACATTTATGACAATAGCTCAACATGATAAATTATCATTCTCTAACCAACAAATAAGTTACAGTACATAGAAAAACAAGTATTAAGGAATGAGTCATAGTTATGTAGGTCCAATAATCACTAGAAAATTAACATACTTCAAGCTCTGTAGTTCCCATGATCGCTTAACATATGAATGTTCCCACTCTAGGTATTTTGCTTTTGCAAGCTCTTGCCATATTTCCTCTACCATTTGGCCCTTAGGATGGGAACCTCTATCAAGATCCAAAGCCTGTTAATGACCATAACCAATGAGAAACTAGTCGTGCATAAAAAGAGGGAAAAATCCATGTTATGGAAAAAATAATGTTTGTGGCTTCTTTTCACTTCGAATATTAAAGTTGCATCTAAATAGAACTAACGTCAAAATGAAAAGAAGCTACCAACATAAATTTTTCATTCCTGATGAATATTCTCTAATTTGATATTTTAAAAATCATATAAAAAGAATAAAATAATAGCATAAATTTACTATGTTAATTTCATGTTCATCTTTATAAGCATTATATAACTATTTAAATTTAAAAATAGAATATTTGCCTAGCCCTGCTTTCCCTCCCAGTTATATGCAAAAATAATAGTTATATATCTCAAAGCATGTAAAAATTCCTTAAGAATATAGGAAATAAGTGGCATCAACGGAGAATAAATACAACCTTCTTCAATTCTAAGATTCCTCTAGCAAACTCTTGTCTCTCTACCAATGCAAGACCTAACATATAGTGGGCCTGAATTAGCAAAAGAAATATAAGCAGCAGTTAATTATGTAACAGTATATTATCGAAAACAATAATAAGATATACATAAGGTGTAATGCAATGCAACAACTATGATATAAAAAACCTAATAAATCTTGTCAAGATAAGTCCTGATACCAAATTAGATAGTGATGAAATCTAATGCAATACTACAAAACTAGGTTGTAAGATGAGTTTTGCATCCTTTGTATGTTATGATTTGTTCATTTCTAATGTGAGATCTTCAACCCAATGCATCTTACGTGTTCCATCAATGACATGAAAATAACAAGTAGATGACAAATACCTTAACCAAATTGCTGTCAAGCTTGATAGCTTCACGAGAGTCTTCCTCTACTCTGGTCCAATTACTGCAATCACCAAAATTAAACATGATACTCTCAAGAAAACAAACAAAAAAAAAATCCCTAACAAAATAAAGTAAAGTAAACAAATATTATACTTCCTATAAATGAACCCACTCGCAATTTAGTTACCACATCAAAATTCAACCCTTAAATATACAAACTAATTTCACTTCTTTTGCTCTTTGTAGTAGAGACCAACTCGAGAAGGGTTCCAATGAAATAATTCAAGAATTCAGTCGAACAAACAATCACTCTGTAAAAACAACAAATCAATAATAATTAAAAAAAAGGATCTGGGTTTAACTTTATCACATAAAAAAACAGATTATGAGGTGAATGTTAGTACCACTTATGTACCATTTTTCAAATTCGACCTCTAGTGCCATTTTAGAATAATGTAACGAAATGCTATAAAGTTTACTTTTTTCATCTATAAACTGAAATTTCGACACTATGTTTTGTTTAAGCGGGGCATTTTTCGACAATAATAATAAAAAAAATGAAGAGGGAAAACAAAACATGGTAGGGTTCCAAATTCAAAACCTGCGCTTGAGATGACAGAGAGCACGGTTGGTCCAATACACCGGAACATCGGGGCACAGTGCAATCGCCTTGAAGTCGAACGAGAAAAGAGATAAATCAATAAGCAAGAAAAACAGCAAAAGCTACAAACATGACAACATGCACCAACCAAAAAGCCCTGAAAGAAAAAAAAAGACCTCAGTGTAAGCATCAATGGCAGCTCCAAAACGCTGTTTCTTGAAGTAATTGTTGCCGTCCTTTCGAAGTTGCTCCGCTTGTTTTGCCACAGACAAGAAATCCTCGACTTTTGGAGGCATTGTTGTTTGTTTGTTGGTTCCTTTCCCTCCCTGCAACAGAGTGCTTAAGTGCGTTGTGTGAGAAGAATGGGCATTGGAGGAAGAAGTAAATGCGTGAAGTTGAAGAGTGCGTAATTACGAGACATTGTTTAATTTGTTTGGGCACTAAATCCAGCCCCTTAAATGTGGTAAGGGTTACTACTACTTTCCAAAGATTCAATGGGTCGACTTCCTCTTCTCAACACTACGTTTGGGGAATATGAAAATTGTATCTATCGAACAAAGCATTTATATATAAGAGAGAAGAGAGAGGGAGGGGTTTAATTAAGTTTCAAATCATTCATAAATTGATAATTTAATTTAGGTTTAAACCTTACTTTGGTCTTCATATTTGTGTGTCAATTTCAAGTGAGTCATCGTTTTTTTTTTTCGGTCTCAATCGGGTCCATAAACTTGTTAAAATGAGTCAATTAAGCTATTTCCATTAATTTATCAGTAACGTTGTTTGTTTGTGATTACATGGTGCACATAAAATAAGCTTAGTTATAATGATTTAAATACGTGAATATTAGTTTCTTGAAAAAACGTATATACGTGGCAGGGAATGAGGGAATTAGTGATTTTTATTGGGTTTTTTAATTGAAACAGAAACACTTAAAAGGGAATTAGGGATTTCATGAGTTAGGGATTTTGATGTGGTGAGTGAGTGTGAGAATTAGGGCTCGGGAGAATTTGCGAAGACAAAGAGAATCACGTGGTGGTGGACGAACTGAATTGAAAGTGGAGGCCAGTTAAGGTTAGTTTCATATCCTTTCGCCTTTATGAATATGTAGTTATTTTGCTATGTTTATATGTTGTTGTGATCCCGATTTTACTATCCTTTAGAGTTTAGGTTATAATTGGTTTGGTATTGTTATTATGGGATGGGTCTTGATTTTGGTATGTTACTGTATGTTGAAATGTGTACAGTGTTGTGGTCCCAAAATTGCATTTATCAATTGTTTTGAAGTAGTGGTCCCCTTTTCTGTCTGAGTGTTTCCTTAGTGGGGATGTTAGTTTGTTCCCTTGTTCCTTTGATGTCTAACTGTTTGCTTAGTTAGTAAAGAGTAAAATCATAATATCCCCCCTAATGTACAGGTCCTAAAAGCTTGTGCTTCAAACATAATATTGCATGGCTGAACGTATTAAAGTTGTGGTCCATCATTGTGGGCATTTTGTTAGTGATGACAATGGAAATTTAAAATTTGATGGCGAGATAGCAAAATGGTCTTATGATCCATACCTGTGGAGCTATTTTGGAATATTAACTTCAGTGAAAGACATAGGTTATATAGACATAAAAGAACTTTGGTACAGTTTAGGAGGTCGGTCAGTAGTGCCAGATATGTTAGAATTGTTGACTGATGATAGGGGTGCTATGCATATGCTGAATATTACAAGGTTAAATGATGAAGTTCATTTGTATGTGGTTCATAATACCATGGAATCACAGATAATAGAAATGATTGATTGGGTTGATAGTGATGTTAATGATGAAGGTGATGTTGCAAGACAAATGGAGGGTGAGGCTGAGGGTGAGGTTCACGGTGAGGATGAGGGTCAGGTTGAGGGTGAGGTTCAAGGTGATGTTGAGGGTGAGGATAAGGGTCAGGTTGAAGGTGAGGCTGAAGTTGGAACATAAATGGAGTAGGATTACTGTGAGGGTGAGGTTGAAGGTGAGGCTGAAATTGGAACAAAAATGGAGTAGGGTGAGAGTGAAGTTGCTAAACACATTGAACATGTTGAGAATGGTGAAGTACATGATATAGAGGAGGTTGAGATACATGATGTAAATGATTTTGAGCTAGAAGATGTAGAAAAGGATGAGAATGGGGATGATCATGTAGATGAGTCTATGAGTGAAGAAAGTCTAGTTGATGTCACCATTGTGTTCGAACAATCGGTACCATTATAGAGTTGCGCAGCGGAATAAAATATTCGGAAAGCGTGTTACGGTCACAAATCAAGTTTTGATGGTTCGTTTTAGAAAAACAATTTTCTTAGAGAAAATTAATCAAACAGTTAACATGCGTAAAAGGTAAAGAGTATAGAGAGTAGAAAAATTGATACACTGGATTTTTATCCTGGTTCGAATCAAAAGATTCTACGTCCAGTCGTTAATCACTATAAATAGTGATTAACCTTTTTCACTAAAAATGGTTTCACAGATTACAACTAATAGTGAATAAAGCAGATAAATAAACCTTCCTTCGACGAACGAACAGGAAGAAGAACACTTTGCCAACTCGAAGAGAAACGCTCCGAATATCGACAAACGAAACGCGAGCTTCTCCTATTCACGAGACCAGGCAGAGCACCTTGCTAACTCGAAGAGAGCTTGCTCCGACTATCGACACACGACACACGAGCCTCTCCTGTTCACGAGACCAAGCAAGGGAACTTGAACTATAGCTTCTGATAACTTCCTCTGACAAACAGTATTCTACAAGAGCTTCTGTTCAACAACGTTACAATTGATCTTCACAGAAACCCAATATATAGCTAGCTGTTCTGAATATCTAAGGTTAAGTCTCAACTGCCACGAATAATCGATTATTGTAAGTGATAATCGATTATTTAAGTCCGTTACAGGGTTTTCAAAATGTGATAATCGATTATATGAAGTGATAATCGATTATTCCTGTATGACTCTGTGATAATCGATTATTGCCATTCCATAATCGATTATTGCAGTTAAAAATGCAAGTTTACAAGGTTTACAAGAATTTCCTACTACATTTAATTTCTACAAATTGCTTTTAACTAATTCTAATATCTTCTTCAACTAAAACTTCTTGTAGCATCATCAAAACAAATTTCTTCAAGATTTACCAATACTCCTTATTGGTAACAATCTCCCCCTTTTTGATGATGATCAAAAATTCAATTTTAAAAGCAAGTTTGGCTTACCTGCAAAACATACAAGCTAACAAACAACAAGGTTAGCAATACCTATAATAATTTATACTTCTCCCCTTGTATTATTCTTCTCCCCCTTTTTGATCAGAAGCAAAAAGACCGGATGTTAAAGGCTCCCCCTAAATATGATCTCCCCCTCAATTAAACAAAGGATGCATATGATCAAGAGATCATTTTATTTATGAAAATAAAGATTACATTATAAGAAGACACATAACAGACAAAATTATAACATAGATGAAATGGCAAGTAAACAACAAAACAGTCTCCAAAAAAAAAAAAAGTTTTTTTTTTTTTTTTTTTTTACGCTGTGACTTAAGATAATCGATTATTACATTAAATAATCGATTATGTGCGAGCCAAAATGTTAAAATCCAAATTTTTGAGGACGAGATAATCGATTATTACCTTTGGTAATCGATTATTTACGTTAATTTCCGAAAAACACAAATTTGGGCCAAATTTTCAACTTTAAGACACATCTAACATTCATAAATCATTTCAAAGCTCTTAAAAAATACCAGGATACCATAGAGTCTTCTTTTCCTTTTGAAAAATTAACCTGCAAAACCAAACAATAGAGTTTTGGTCCCCATAATCTCATTTGGGTCCTTTAAGATTAGAGACAATTTACTTTATAACAGGAATCCAAGCATATTTTCCATTTGGAACATCAAAATGTTTAATTCTACATTTGTTAGAAGTGTGCCCCTTTTTCATACAATAAAAGCATGTGACAACATTTGGGTTTCTATAAGACACAATTCCTTTTTCAACCCATACCCTACGAGTTCTTATCACTTTAGACTTTTTGTGTAAATGCGTGTTTCCACTTCTAGCATTGCTTCTCTCAAAGTTTGTTTTGGCATGTGACTTAGACTTAGTTGCGTTTGCAAGTAAATTCTCAAGAATGTCAATATCAAACATATGACTTTTACACGATAAACATTCAACAGGTTGTACAACAACATCAGATTCAGATAACTTAGTTTCTAGATTACTAACTTTGTTTCTCAAAACAACTTCGTCATCTAGTACTTTTTCATACTTCAATTTCAATTCATTATGCTCTTTCTTTAACTTTTTATGAGCAACATCAAGTTTTTCAGATTCATTTAACAAATCAAGAAATGCCTTTTGTAAATCAAATTCATCACTTGACTCTAAGCTAGAATCACTTACTTGGCTTCCTGCATCTTCTGAGTCTGCCATTAAGCACAAATTAGCTTCTTCATCTGAATTGCTTGAACTTGAAGAACTAGAAGCATTGTCTTCCCAAGCTATGTAAGCTTTCTTCTTCTTTGAAAATTTTCTCTCCTTCTTTTCTTCACTTTTCCTATTATTAGGACAATCAGTCTTCATATGTCCTCTTTCTCCACATCCATAACATTTAACGCTTGATGGAGATCCTTGATTTTCTTTCCTTTCTCCACGGTATTTGTCTTTTCCCTTTGCTTTCATAAATTTAGCAAACTTCTTAATCATAAGACTCATGTTTTCCTCATCGTTATCGGAATCATCATCCTCAATTCTCTTATAACTTTTTCCTTTTGAAATTTCAGATTTGAAGGCAAGTGTCTTTCTTTTGCCTTGATCCTCTTCTGTAGTTAATCTTTTCAGCTCAAGCTCATGCTCACGAAGCTTTCCAAAGAGAATCGCCGTTGACATCTGAGTGAGGTTTTGAGACTCCGAGATGGCAGTCACCTTTGGTTGCCAAGACCTGTCTAATGATTTCAAAATTTTCACATTCAATTAATCAGTGTCAAAAGTCTTACCTAAACCTGTTAGGTGGTTCACAATGTGAGTGAAACGCTTCTGGACATCAGAAATTGGTTCTCCAGGTTGCATTCTGAACATCTCATACTCCTGGATGAGTGTATTCTTCCTTGCACGTTTCACGTCGTCTGTACCCTCATGTGTGACTCTGAGGACCTCCCACATTTCCTGTGCTGTCTTACATATTGAAATTCTATAAAATTCATCAAGTACAACAGCAGATGAAATAATATTACGAGCCTTAATATCAAATTGGGCTCTTCTATTTTCCTCAGGTGTCCAGTTAAAGTATGGTTTTTCTACTTCTACACCATCAACAGTTCTTTTAGGAATATAGGGACCATTTAGCACAGCTTCCCAGATGCCTCTGTCAACAGACCCCATAAAAGTTTCCATTCTGACTTTCCAGAATGCATAGTTATCACCAGTAAAGAGTGGTGGTCTGTTGATGGAAGCACCCTCGGCATATACTTGATTTTGATGACCGGCCATTTTCGAAAGAATTTGAAAAAATATCAAAGCAAGCTCTGATACCAATTGTTGGAACAATCGGTACCGTTATAGAGTTGCGCAGCGGAATAAAATATTCGGAAAGCGTGTTACGGTCACAAATCAAGTTTTGATGGTTCGTTTTAGAAAAACAATTTTCTTAGAGAAAATTAATCAAACAGTTAACATGCGTAAAAGGTAAAGAGTATAGAGAGTAGAAAAATTGATACACTGGATTTTTATCCTGGTTCGAATCAAAAGATTCTACGTCCAGTCGTTAATCACTATAAATAGTGATTAACCTTTTTCACTAAAAATGGTTTCACAGATTACAACTAATAGTGAATAAAGCAGATAAATAAACCTTCCTTCGACGAACGAACAGGAAGAAGAACACTTTGCCAACTCGAAGAGAAACGCTCCGAATATCGACAAACGAAACGCGAGCTTCTCCTATTCACGAGACCAGGCAGAGCACCTTGCTAACTCGAAGAGAGCTTGCTCCGACTATCGACACACGACACACGAGCCTCTCCTGTTCACGAGACCAAACAAGGGAACTTGAACTATAGCTTCTGATAACTTCCTCTGACAAACAGTATTCTACAAGAGCTTCTGTTCAACAACGTTACTATTGATCTTCACAGAAACCCAATATATAGCTAGCTGTTCTGAATATCTAAGGTTAAGTCTCAACTGCCACGAATAATCGATTATTGTAAGTGATAATCGATTATTTAAGTCCGTTACAGGGTTTTCAAAATGTGATAATCGATTATATGAAGTGATAATCGATTATTCCTGTATGACTCTGTGATAATCGATTATTGCCATTCCATAATCGATTATTGCAGTTAAAAATGCAAGTTTACAAGGTTTACAAGAATTTCCTACTACATTTAATTTCTACAAATTGCTTTTAACTAATTCTAATATCTTCTTCAACTAAAACTTCTTGTAGCATCATCAAAACAAATTTCTTCAAGATTTACCAATACTCCTTATTGGTAACACATTGAGTGTGACATTGGTACTTCGAAAGGAAATGTGAGGGAAGCACAACCTTTCAGTCCAATAGGTGAGTCTTCAAGGACAACTGATAATGAATTCATGCATGATGTTCGTGGCTTGCCTGACATTGAGTGGGTGTCAGATGAGTTGGATAGTGGTCCAAATAGTGACAAGGATGATGATTCCATTCGTAGAACTTTGTTTCCCACATTTAGCATGCCTAAAAGTTTGATGGATTATAAATGGGAAGTAGGAACCTATTTCACTGAGAAAAAGGAATTCACAGAGGCCATTAGGACTTATGCACTGAGTAATGGTAGAAATTTGAAATTCATGAAGAATGATAAGAAGAGGGTTGTTGTAAAATGTTTGGGGGGCAAGGGGAATTGCAAATGTTATGCTTATTGTGCCTATAGGTCTGGTGTGAAGTCATGACAGCTAAGAAAAGTGATTGATGATCACAACTATAGTACAGATTTCAATGTGAAGTTGAAAATAGTTGATTCAATGAACAATATAGAAGAATCTATGATTATGGTCATGAGCTTCTCAGAACAAATCCAGGTTCAACAGTCAAAATAAAGGTTGAAAATAGTAACGACGAGTGTATATTCAATAGAATTTATGTATGCTTGAAGGCATGCAAAGATAGCTTCATTAGTTGTAGACCCATCATTGGGTTGGATGGATGCTTTTTGAAAGGCAAGTATGGAGGGGAGTTACTAACAGCAGTTGGAGGAGATGGAAATGAACAAATTCTGCCCATTTCATATGTTGTTGTTGAGGTAGAAAACAAAGACTCGTGGACTTGGTTCTTGGAGCTTCTCATTGCAGACCTTGGTGGGGAAGCTATTTGTGGAGCATGTACATTTATTTCATACCAACAAAAGGTCAGTAACTGAAAAGAAATGTTACTTACAACCTACTTTCAGAAATAACTCAGCTGACTTCAGTATTTTAAATTGTAGGGTCTTCTGCCAGCTATTCAAGATCTTCTACCTAGGGTAGAGCAAAGATTTTGTGTTAGACATTTGTATTCTAACTTCAGAAAGAAATATCCTAGATTCACCCCTAGATCACAATCTGACACTCTTGTCAACAACATGTGTGAGGGCTTCAACAGTGTGCTAGTTTGTACTAGGTGTAAGCCAATTATCACTATGTTAGAAGACATTAGGGTTTACATCATGAAGAGATGGGCTACGAACAGGACAAAGATGACATTATATCAAGGTTCTGTGTGCCCTAAGGTTCTGAACAGATTTCAAAAGCAGTCATGGTTAACCAGATATTGGTTACCAAGGTAACTTTAAACCTATAATTAATTTGTGCTCATCATTAAGAAGAGTTTGTTCATCATTAATTTGTATTGTCATTTCGTACTCATGACAGATGGTCATCACATCAATTATTTGAAGTCCTACACATTTCACAATTTGGGAGCAATTTGTTGTGAATCTTGAAAACAAGGATTAGAGTTGTAGAAAGTGGTTAATTACTGGCATTCCTTGCACTCACGCCATAACCGCAATGAAATTCTTGAATTTAAATGCAGAAGACTACATTGGCCATTGGTTTAGGAAGTCTACTTATGAAGAGACCTACAACACCATCATTTATCCAATTAATGGTCAACTTGTCTGGGACATAACTTCATATCCAGATGTATTACCCCCAAAGAAGAGAACAATGCCAGGAAGACCCAAGAAAAAACGAAGACTAGAGGCTTGGGAGTTGAAGAAGAATGACACTGAATTAAGAAAGGGTGGGAACAAAAAAACTTGTGCCCTCTGCAAAGAACTTGGACACAAAAAACAATCATGTCCACAACGACTTACAACACCAGATGTGCCTCCACCAACAACAGATGTGCCTGTTGGCCAACCTACTCAACAAACACAACTCACAATACCTCCACCAATAGAAGTGCCTATTACTCAGGAGTCTGCTGAGTCTCCTTCTGATGAATGAAGTCATATTTAAATGTCTTGTAATCTGTACTGATGAAGGAAGAATGTAATATCACTTTTTTTTTGTGTAATGTGTACTGATGAAGACATATGAGGTTTTCTTTTGCTGTAATTTGTACTTATGAAGTAATATGAGGTTTCTTTTGTTATGTTATGCACTGAGTAAGACAAAGTTGCTATCAGGTTTTCTTTTGTTGTAATTTGTACTGATGTAGTAATATCAGGTTTCTTTTGTTATGTTATGGATTGAGTAAGACAAAGTTGTTATCAGCTTTTATTGACCATTGCTTTATGATGTTACGTTTGCACTTTCTTTAACTTATGCTGCCCATATGAAATTAAATAAATCAAATAAAACATTATTAAACATCATTAGAAGTAACCTTTATAAATAAAACAGACAATAACATTTCAAATATCAAATTACATTGATATCAACCTAGTTTCATCAACCTATTTTCATCAACATTGATATCACAATTACATTACAAACAAATATAACAAACACCATTCCCATTAAAACCTTCATCCTTTTCTCCAAAATAACTACACTTTTCTCCAAAATAACTACACTTTTCTCCAAACAACCTATTGTCAGCTTTTCAACATCTCTTTCTTCCATCTTCATCACACTTTGTTCCATCTTCATCAAACTTTCACCCACTTCTTCATTTCTTGCACTTGCACTACTGTCTTCTACATTCACCACATTTTGAGAATGAATTACTTCTTCATTGCATCACTCAAAGAAGTTGCATCCAACAAAATCTTCTCTCCCAACTTGTGGAAGAAGAAAACACACTCCTTCGTCAACGAAATCAAAACTCCCACCATGTGCAAATCAAAACCTGACAAAAAGTCACAATTCTGCTTCCATTAAACTTACCTTGAAGTTAGGGCAACCCCAAAATCTTTTCCCTTGTTTTTAGGGGTTCTGGCAATGCAGAAGACTATAGGCTGACCACAAAAGCAAGTGGGTTTTACACCCAACCTACTCCCACTGGCAGATCTATGTTGAAAGCCTCAACCTGTGCATTTGATAGAAGAAGACGAAGCAGACATTTCGTGAGTTGAACAGTGATTCGAGAACTCTTCCTCCCCAACACGGACATGTTAAACACTTTGGAAATCAGGGTTGCTTTAAATATTAAGTTTTAAGGCTAACAACATCACACGTGGCAATCTAATTACACAACAGAACACCAATCTAATTTAATACACAATGCCTTGTCAACTAAAACAAATTACAACTCAACACAGGCAAATAGCGTTACTGATAAATTAACGGAGATGACTTAATTGGCTCATTTTAACAAGTTTATGGACCCGATTGAGACCGAAAAAAAAATGATGACCCACTTGAGATTGGCACACAAATACGAGGACCAAATGAAGGTTTAAACCTTTAATTTAAGTTTCTATTAGATATATTAAGTTATGGAGTGATGGTAAAAAATATTTTATTAATATATTTTATGCAAGACTACAGAAGATCGAGTATTTGAGTTGAGAGGTGTTTTAAAACAATGACACCGAATATTTTAAATTTAAATAATTCAATAATATATAGAAATTCTTAAACTCATCTTATTATAAAAAAGATTTACCATTTCTCTAAAAACATTTATCTTAGTCCTCTCTGCATTTTGTTTACAATTTCTAACTCTTAGATCATCTATTTGACGATCTAAGTGATCACGGTGGAGAATTCTTCCTTTCGATCACTTTTCTTTATAAAGCAAGTAAATTTCTGCTCCTTTTCCTTTGGTTCTTCGGTCATGCGTAGGGGTTCTCTTCGCATGTGTTAGAATAGTTTTCTACCTATTTCATTGTCGATAAGAGGTCCTAAGGACTTGCTTTGATCATGCTCTTGTGGTTTATAGGTTTCTTTATAGTTCCTTGAGTCCAAAGCAAGAACAACAAGTTGTGTAAAGCAATGATAGTTTCTCTAAGGTAAGAAAAACTAATGTTTATGCTTAAATTGTTGAAATTTATGTATGATTAATGAACTGCTATGACAATATGATGATTTAGTTGAAATTGAGATGAGTGACTTGTTGATAATTGTGTTTGATTGGGTAAATTCAGTAATGTGATGCTTAATGCCTTGTATATGAACCTGTGTTGAATTGTGATAACATTGTGAATGATGTTTTGGTATAATGCTGGTGTGTTATTTAGTTGAATTGTTGAATTGAATTGTATTTGTAGAATTTAGGATCATTTTGGTCAAAAGGGGTTGTTTTGGTAGTTGACTTTTGGAAGAAATGGTAAAATGGAAGAAATGATAATTTAGGATCTTTGGTAGTGTCATTTGGGACTGATTTGGATGAGGATTGAACAAGTAGATGGTTTAGATTTTCATAGTAGATGATAGGTTATGTTTTACATTGACTTTTAAAGTGTATTTTTAGGTTTTGAGTAGTGAATTTTACAAGTAGAAGGTTTTAGGAAAAATGGAGAGTGTGGGGTTTGCTTTTGAGTCAAATTGGACTTGTTCAGACCCCTAAGTTGCTTGGTCAAGAATAAAAATTGGTATATTTGAGTTTTTGTCCAAAAAGTGAGCTTTGAGTTGATTTTAAGTGGAAATTTCATAGTAGAAAGAGTCAATACTGGTTTAGATTGGAGTATATAACGGTTGGTTATAGCTTTGATGATCATTTAGAAGTGTTGGGAGTTGGTAGAAATACATGGGAGAAGACATGAGAGGTTGGAGTGGTGTTCTTGGAAGATTTGGAGGGTTGTTGGTTTATGCAAAGGGGTTGAGCGAGCAAACTACTCGTTGGGCGAGTAAATAAGGGTTCTGGTAGTGAGTTTCAAGGGTTAGATGAGCTCCCTCACTAGTCTGTGGGAGTTCTTTGTTTTTGCACTAGTTGTGCGACTGGAATTGATTCGTTGGGCGAGTTTGTAGGGAGTTTAGGTTGTAGTTGCAAAGTTAGGCGAGCCAGCTTAGTGAGAGCTCATTGGTTTTGCTCTCGTTGGGCGAGTAAAAATTGCTCGTTGGGTAGTGAGTATAGGTTTCATTAGTCATTTTCATTGATTTTCTCTTTTGTGCTTAGTGGTGAATGATAGAATGTTGTACTTTATACTTTGTGATATGACTGAAAAGAGTGATGGCCTGTGAATGATGTTATAAGGAGTTCAAGGATAATTCCTTTGTAATGGCTATATGTGTAAATGTATGTATTGATATATGAAGCTAGTAATTATAGGTTATTATGACGCTCTCAATAACCTCTAGTCTCAAGAAGAGAAAGATGGTTATATCGTGGAGAGTAGCAGGAGATCCCTAATCTATTGGTTATTTGTTAGCCATAAATGCTTGAAAGGATTAACCTTGGAGTGTGGTGATTTGTTGGTGAGGATGTTGTTGTTGTTCCTCCTCAAAGGCAAAGGCCTCTATAGTTCGATATCAATACATGTATTAGGATGGTCATTCTAGAGTTAGAATTTGAACGGTATGTGAATATTGTTTGGTGATTGATAGTTGAACTATTGAATGACGAATATAAATGATACTTATGTATGCTCTTTGATAAATTAGCTTACCATTTTCTGTGTTTGTGTTTGTGTATCTCTTGGGTTGCCATGATCATCTTGATGATGTGAGTAGACGAGGAGTTGTCTCTAGATCATATGTTAAGTGACGACGATGGAGGAGAAAACCAATCTTAAACTTCTTAGTTAATGATGTCGTGTGTGTGTCTATATATATATATATATATATATATATATATATATATATTTATAGTTGTGTATGGTTTCTGTTTGATAAACTTTTATCTACACTTTAACTTTCAAGTGTAAAAAGTTATGTTAAATAGTATTTTATCTTCTCTTTTAGTATATGTTATACTATTATGGTTACTCTTGGATATTTCTAAAAGTTCATATATATTTTCCTCATATCTGTGCTAGATATATTGGTATGTTATCTATCCTATAAATGTTAATACTATTGAAAATTTAGGAGGTTACATTTTATATATAAAATAAGTTTTAAAAAAATAATATAAGGATAACAATATATTTATTTATTTATTATTTATATATTATAATTAAAATATTATAAGTATTTAATATTTTGTCACATTTTATTTTATATACAATGTACATTAATAAAATAAAATAACAAGTTTTTCTATAACACATTTTACGATTTTAAAATGTATTTCTAAAAGGTTAAAATTTCAAAAATTAAATTAACATACAATTTTATTTTACTTTTTAAATTGAATTTCTATAATTTTATTTTTTTAATTAAGGGTGGGAAAAATTAATTGAATTATATTAAACTGTTAAAATTTTCAATGAATCAACAAATAGTTTGAACTAAATTGAACTATTACATAAAAATCTTGAAAAGAAAAACAAATAACTAAGTAGATATGAAAGATTTGTCTTGACTAAGAATATAGGTTCTTCCATAAACAACAAAATTATAAAATTGATATGAGTTGAGTCAAGCCCAAGATTGAGACGGATCAGGTTAGTTTTAGATTAACAAGTAGTTAACTCAAGTGTAGCTTTAAAAGTTCAATTTTCTAAAAATAGATTGTAAAATGGTACAATTCATTTTTTTTTAATTTTATAATAGGTTAATTGATAATTAAGTGCCATTCAATTAATTTTATCTAATTTTAGTTAACTAGATGAAGTCATTGTTATCTTATAATCTTTCTTACTTGTTTCTTCCTATTAAAACAATATGAATTTTTGTAGTTAATATAAAACAATAGCCGATTTTTATTGTATTTAATTGAAAATGTGTTATATTGTAGTTAATAAAGTTTCAATAAAATAATAATAAAACTTATTTATCTATTAATTACAATTTATTTTATATTAATCATGTTATATCGTCTAATTAAAAAAGTAAAACTATAAAAACTTAATTGAAAATTATAAATTTTTTAATCAAATGATATATTAAAAATATTTTTATAGAAACTCAATTATATACACATAAATTTATACTCGAAACTTATAAAAGAAAAGAAGGAGAAATAGCTTATAAAATAAGTTATCTAACCGAAAGATTTCTATTGAAGTAAAATAGTTTTAATTTTGAATTTATTGAAAATTTTAGGAATAGGAGATGGAATCTAAAATCTCTAAAGTTTGCCTTAAAAAAATACGTACAAGACTTGTGTTTGTCTCGTCTCGAGAATTTTTATAAAATTTTTTAAGCATCAAAGAAGACTCTTCTTTATTATACTCAATTAACTCTCGGTTGGTAAAAAATTAAATATAATGAAATGTCAGTGTAAAAATCACTAGTACAAAAATTGTGTATAACGTGAAATAATTTGGGCTTTTAACGGTGAATTCGCGAACCACGTGGAGACATTAAATTTAGGTCGAAATTTAAAATTTTTTTTTTAATATACGACAGTTGACTTAATGTCAAATTTTGTCAATATTCAACGTTTCAACGTTAATAAAATTTTTTGATTTTTTTAATTTATTATGATCCTTTTTTACAACTCTGACACCTAAAAAGCAAAAAATTAACAAATTTCAGTTTTTTGTATTTTATAAAGCATGAATTATGAATGTGTAGAGTAGTATCAACAACAAACAATAATAACTAACAACAAACAAGTTCAATGAAACAACAATAACAAACAAATTCAACTACACAACAAGAACAAACAAGTTCAACAAAACAAACAACAAATAATTTCAACAAATAAGTTCTTCAAAACGAAAACGAAAACTAACCTTAAAAGGTGGGTTCGTCGGAATAAAGTGGGTTCGTCGGAATAAAGTTTCGTCATAGTGAGAGAGAAAGCAAAATGCGCCTATGAAGGACAAAAACACGAAAATAATCGGTTAAAACAAACAAAAATCAAACATAAAGTAATTAGTTAACATGCATTTGTATCAAATGAAAGAAAGATTATATGTGATGCTTGTCAAACTCCGTTCGAGAAAAGTTTGAGAAGAGAAGATGGTATCACGCGCTAAGATAAAGTGAATGAATTTTCAATCTCCTGCTCAAATTTTATTGAATTCACTAACCTTATGACGTCGAATTTAAAAGCAATTCGACATTTTATAACACGAATTACAATTCTAAACGAAGTTTAACAATTGCATTTATTTACAAAAATGTCACCGCTCATTTTTAACGTTGGTTATTCAGTGGTTGGACGTTGAACGCGTGACGTTATACGTTGTTTTTGTACTAGTGAATATAACATCGCAATATTTTAATAATAAAAGGGTAAGTTAAATAAAGGTTTTTAATATTTATTTTTATATAAAAATAATAATTCTTTTTAAAAAACTATTTATTTTATTTTATTTTATCTTTTCTCTTATTTCGCATATCACTTTTAATCTGATTAAATATTAGAGACCATAAGATTACTCTTGGCAAGAAACTCTAAAAACTCACTCATTATAAAGTTAAATAGAGTAAGTTCTTGAGTCACATGTAAGTTTTAGAGTAGTGTATGTGACTAAAGGTTGTTCTTGGTGACTCTTTGTTGTTCTCAAATCGTAGTGGTAGTCTTAATTAAAGCTTTAATAAGAGTTTTTGTTGTTTACCTATGTTATCCTATGTGTTTGTGTTTTATAAGGAAATCTTTATTTGAGGGAAATGCCCTTAGTCAAGGTAAAGGAAGCTAATTTTAATTAACTGCTTATTGATTTTTGCTTTATAGTTGCATGTGTATGAGAATTGTAGTTTTGAACCTAGAGTTACAAATTTCTGAATTAAAAAGAGTTGGTTGGAAAAGTACGTAAAGTTAGGTGCTTATGTAAGTTGTAAAATATGTTACTTTTATGATTGGAATTTAATTTGATATAAAATTGTGAAATTGAATCCTTTTGGTTGAGTTGATGTTTTAATATAAATGGTTTGAAGTGTTGGCTTGCTTTTGTTTTAGAGGACTTTTGAATGCATGTTAAGTGTGTCTTGGATTTTGGTATGATGGAATCTATTAAATTTGGTCAATTAGACTCAACGGGTTTTAAAATGGTGAAATGATTTGGTATTGAATTTGCCTTGATTAACATTGTGTTGAATATTTATAAATTTTAAATTGAGTTGTGATATGCATAAAAGCTATTATATATCTTTGTTTGGAAATACCTCTGTGAGAATCTTGAATTAAGTAATATGTGTTAAAAATGAAACCACTATATATCAATCCCACCAGAAGGGGGTGAATTAGATTGGAATTAGATTTTGACAATCTTTAAAAAAAATTAAGTTCTTGATACTGTTTTCAAAGGATTTTATGACCAACAAAGTAAAGTGCAAAAACAAAGCAAAAGAACACAATAATTTTATACTAGTTCAACTCTCAATCAAGTATAGATCCAGTCATCCTCCAACAACCTGAGTTGGAGGAAATTCACTAGATTATAACATTAAAAAATACAAGAGTCTCTCAATGTATCCTCATCACACTCTAATACATAGAAAATTCTAATCTAGAGAGGCTATACACATACTCTCTCAAAGTCTTGCCTACACAGTAAAGACAAACACAAAAAATTACAAGACTTGTAGAACCTAGATGCACTAGTAAGTGCAAATATCACAGTTACACACACAACGTAATTCTTGGTTGATCACTTCATTCTTTCTTTAAGCCTTAGAGACCTTGAATTTCTTCAAAACTATTGTTGATGCCTCCAATAATGTTCAAGACAGCTATTGATACACCGTCAAACATCATCGTAGCATTGTCGAGGGTCACTTAAATAATGACCACTGACTTAGGGGCACTAGGTGCCACTTTTGGACTACTGGGCACACTCAAATAAGTGAGTCCTAGGGGGTTGTAGCGTCGGGCATCACTTTTCCAGTGTAGGGTGCTAGATTATGTCATCTTGGAAAAAAAATGAGATTTCCACTTTGTAAACTGCTAAATTCAACTAAAATTTTTACAAGTCTTAAGCAAATGAATTGTTACTTTGATTGGTGAGATCTTTGATTTAAGGTATGTAGTTAGAAAAGTTATTCTCTTAGGTTTATTCTATTTTAGGTTTCTCTTTTGTGAATGACATTCTTATTTGTTGTTTGGGTTTGATTTTGTAATAAAATAATGTATATAATGAATGATAAATGTGTTTGAATTGAAATGTAAAGCATGTCAAGGTGATGAAAGAAAGAATATATATATATATATATATATATATATATATAATAGTTAATGTATGAAGTTTATTTGAATCGAATGTGTAAATGTGGAAATACAAAGAATACTTGTGAAAATAAAGGCCTAGTGGATATGTGATTTGATAAGGAGGTTATGCATGTAGCGTATTTGAATGGTTCAAGGAAATGTTATCATGTGTGAGAAATGTTATATGTGGATTGAATATTGTGTTTGAATTGTATGGTCATATTAATTCCTAAGGAGGGATGATATGACATGTACGACTATTGTTATGGATTTACTATGGATACTCTTTGGTATTTATCCTTATAATTTGCTAGATCCTTGAACTTATATAGAGAAGGAATCTAGGTTCCTATAACTGGTCTTAGGGTTGTGGAATCCATTTTTATTAGGCTATAGGTGAACTCACTTTGTAATGAGAGAGATGAACCAAGTACTATTACTGAAATTGTAACAGTGAAAATTTTGTTTTACATGACATTGCAAAGTTTCTAGAGTTCAGGTGAATGCATAAATTCGAATATCGAATCTAGTATTATATTTTGCTTAGGTATGTATGAATAATGTGATGAATGAATCATTAAATGCTATGTTTTGATTTGGGTTGGGATATTAAGTGATAAACTTATGTATGTTCATGTTAACATTAACTTATCCTTTTTTGTGTGTGGTTGCCTGTTTTCTCTTTCTTTTGTGATGTTTCGTGAGTTAATGGTAATAGCCAATATAAGTAGATGGGTTTCAGAGTAGTATTTGTTTCCTTACTTTGATGGATGTACATAATATAGATTTTTTTATAATAACTCATAGTTTGGTGGTGGTTGTTTATGTAAAAATGACGATGTTTTATCTAAAGTTTTGTAAAAACTTAATTGTGAAAGACTATGACTATTATTATGATTTTATATTTGTATATATCTCATCTCTATGACCTATGTTCTATACTAAATCATGTAATGGCATAAGATAATGCTAACTTTTATTTTCTCATTATGTTAATTTATACTTATATTATCAACAAGGAAATAATTAAAATATCTATATTAATTATTCGTAAGTATTATTAAAATTGGTTATGATCTTCGTACGTGAGTATTTGTATACTAGAAGACATTATTGATACATTACTCATTATTTATGAGACTTTTTATTTATCAATGTTCTTAAAACAGGAACATCGAATAGGTACGATTCAAGGATTAATAATTCAACGTAGATATTAATTAAACTATTATGGTAATTAAATACCATATGTGATGACATACTCCCTAGCCATGGTCAATCATCTACAAGAAGAGTTGAAGTCATCATGAAGATCGTTTAAACTCTACCTTTTAGACCATCTTCGGAGATCATGGAGCATAGCTTGAAGTAGTATAGTTTCTTTAGGCCATGTATTTTGGGCAAGTGGTGTAGGTTTCTTTAGGCCATGTATTTCGACCAAGTAGGTAGCTTTGTTTAAGGCTTTTATTAAGGCCTAATTAGTATAAGATTTTTCCTTAAGTTAGACATCCAAACCATGTGAAAAGTATGTGTCATGTGTCATGCTTTCATTGAAAGAGATTTAACTTTAGTAGTGGCCACATGACACTCTAGGAATGAAGATGATTGTGCTTTATGAGTGGCCACATGTCCTCCCCCCATTGGAGAAGATTTATGGACACTTGTCCACTCCTTAAAGGGTCACATTCTTGGCCAATGAGTGCAAGGGTGAGAGATCATACTTTTAGGGTTTTTAGGAAACACTTTTGCTATATATGAAAGTGTCTCGTCTCGTGTAATTATCTTCAATGTTGAGTAATCTTATGTTGTCCATTTTTTGCCATATTACTCATCTTATATCAAGACTAGACCAATCCATGAGACTCCTTTAGTCATCTTCCTCTTAAAGTTGGCCTAACCTCTCTTAGATATCATTAAACACCACCTTCATCACCATAAAACATCACAAAATCGTGAGCTTAGCTCCCTTGTTAAGCTTTCGCACCCATCATCCATTCTCCCACCTCCATGACTTTCCTTGTAGTTTTGACCCAACCTAGCTAGGAGGTTGCCATCAATATGAGATAATATTAAAAATATATGATAACATAATAATATATAATGTTAAAAACTAACATAAAACATAACTTTTTTAGGTTACCAATATTAAAATATATATCAAAATTAAAATAAAATATAGTATTATACTTGCATTTAGTAATAATAATAAGGTTAAATCACATTATTAGTTCCTAATTTTGTAAAGAAATATGACTCGAGTCTCTTTTTATGTATCTTAATTTGGTTTTTATTTTGAGAAATTTGATGCAATTAAGCTATTTTTATTAGTATTATAATAATACTGTAAGATGTGTCACATGTTTATAATTTTTTTAATTTTTTTTAAAAGTAAAAAACTTTGTCACGTGTTAAGTTGATGTTGACTGTAATAATACGGTAAGATGTGTCACATGACATTAACAATATTATATGTCACTGTCATGCCAAATACGATTGACTTAGTTTCAATTTGGTAATGATTTTATTTTGTCTCAACTCCAATTGATTTTTTTTTTAAATTATACAATTTCGTGTCTTTTCAAATTAAAACGAACTTTAATTTTTGTATAAAAATCAATAAATATTTTTATTAAAAATGATATTTTTATTAAATATTTTTAATAATATTAAATTTATTTATATTTATATTTTAATTAAACTTTATTTAAAATGGTTTTCAAATTTCAAATTTATTTTTTAAAATTATTTTAAATTTTTTATTTGAATTTATAAAATTATTATTTTTAGACTCAGCTCGAACATTTATAAAAAATATATTGAAAACTTTTAAAACATACAATTATTTAAAAGATTTGAAAAAGTTGATAAATTTATTTTATTTTATAAAAGGCAATTGATAAATAAGTTTAGCATATTTTTGGTTGAAATTAATTTTGAATTTTTTTTATTAATATTACTTTCTATAAAAACTTTAAATCAAATTTAAATATAAATAAACTTAATTTTAGTTAAGATACTCAATAAAAATATCAATTTTAATAAAAATATTGGTATCACTTTTGTATAAAAATTAAATTTCGTTTAATTTGAAGAGAAAAATAATGTATCATTTAAAAAAAATTATAATTAAATTGAGATAAAATAAAAAGGCTTAATACCCTATTTTGTCCCCAGTTTTGCTCGAAAATGTCAAATTAATCCATCCTTCAAAAAATGAGTCAATTACGTCTTCACTTAATAAAATTTGCATCAATGAAATGTGTACAAATGACGAAACTGGGGACAAAATAGGGTATTAAGCCAAATAAAAATAGGTAATGATCCGTGACACTATGACAACCACGTCACACAGTCACTATTAATGTCAGTTTTTCACATTAAAATTTGTTATTTTTTGATTTTTTTAAATAATTAAAAAAATATTAAAAGAAACACAAACTAACTCATAATAGTTATTTATCGTTGTATGTACATTATTAGTAAAGAAAAACCTAATTTCATCCAAATTTTCAAAATAAAAATCAAATTAAAATCCATAAAAAATTTAATGCAAAAACTGAAACGAATAACATAATACAACCTAATAACAAATTTACCTGTAGAATAAAAAACTAATAAATATTTTAGGCCAATTATTATTTTATTTTTAATAAAGTTAAGCTAATACACTACTAAATACTTTTTAACTAATCTTGTCTATAGTGGGTTTTTCGGTACTTTTCCTGGTTTTTCTTCTAGTCGAATTTTTTCAACGTGTCACTTGCTTGGTTTAATATAATATGATTTTTAAAATAGAGATTTTGATGAAATTTATTTAAATCAAGTCTACGAGATTATAAAAAATTAAATCCACATCTCCTTTTACTAATTATTTTGTATAATGTATCAAAGCTTATAAATTTTTTTTTATAACAGTGTGGACTTGGACTTTCTTAAAGATTTTCGGCAAATGAAAAAAAAAAGAGAAATGCTTGACATTTATATAGGTTAAAATATATTATGAATTAGTTAAACGTAAAAAATTAAAGGAATTATATTGTCAGAACCACTAAAATACACGCATGTGCCATCTTAGTGGATTTTATGTGTCAAGCGAAGGGCTCGACACTCAGTGGTGGAGGGCAGGTGTTGGCAGATGAGCGGACGTCCGTTTTGACGTGGAAAGCAAAACTTGGATTTTCAGAAAATCACGTCACCTGCATGCAACCTCTCTTCCAAACTCTGAAACCTCATTTTCTCCTCCATCTCTCTAAAAATTCTCCATTCTCTCTACGAAATATCACCCTTTCTCTTCTTCGATCTCTGTTCAGACACCGTAGAAGCATTTACGGCGTCAAAAGCTTCAGTTTAAACCAATCGGTTTTGGGTTCTGAACTGGTAAGTTCTTCTTCTCCTTTAGTCGTTTGTTCTCTGGCACATGCAAACCAAGTTCTGGTTGCATGAGTTCATAATCCCATTCTGAGCCATTTTGGTCTATTGTTTGGTTTAGTTTGAAGAATTGTTTAGCGTTGAGGGTAGAAGGAATTGTAGTTAGGCGAAGCGTATTCTGTCTCTAGGAACGTTCGTTCACGCTCAGAGGTAAGGGAAGCTTATCTAATGTAATTTGTATGTTGTTGTATTGCATGAACGTTCGTTGAGTTGCTAAATTAAAATGAAGCATGATTATTGAGATGTTTGATTATATGAAATATGATGGTTGCTATGTTATGAAGTATGAAGTATATGAAATTTTCTATGATATGAATGTATGAAATTATGAAGTTATATGTTGAGAAATGAGTTTGAATATAAATGATTCTGGTATGAAATTCCCTATGAAAGTGTACGTTCGTCACTAAACGGTCCTTGACCGTTTGGTTTTTCTAGTGAGCTTAGTTGAAATGGGATTCTTTCATTTGGGAAGAATCCTAGTTGAGGATGAGCGTCTTCGGTTAGTAATGTTGTGCATGAGCGTTCGGCCAAACATAGTTGTTTCTTGGTATTCGTTTATAAACTTAAGTGTGTGTGTGTGTATATATATATATATATATATATTCGTATATATTCGTTTATTCTTAAACACTGCTCCAAATGGTATCTTATTATATTTATTAAATCTTCTAATATAAGTTTAGTAGTGCTCGGTTTTACACCAAGCGCTCGTACTGAGTAGTGCTTGGTCTTACACCCAGCGTTCGTACTCGTTTCTTTTATAATCTATCTTGATGAAAATAGCGTTCGTCCAACTTCAACAGAGTTCTCTCTCTACCGTGCTCGGTCATTGACTAGTATTCGGTCTTCTTGATACTAAACTCAAATAAGCTAAGTTCATAAGCGTTCGGTTTCTTCATGTGAATTCTTCTAAGTATTATTTGTTGAATGTCTTGAAGTGTCTGTATCCATTGGTTCCAGCCTAGAGTCTTAGTACTTGGCATGGTCTTTTCGGTGTTCGGTTGGAGCTCTTAAGAGTCAGTTCATTTAATTGGCTCACTTTGTAATTAACATTCGTTCCATTCGTTTCTTGCAATATCTATTGCACTCGGTTTCTTTCTCAACCTGATAGTAACCTCTCGGTCTTAATCCGTTCTGGAACTGGATACCTTCGGTCTCATTCCAAGTGCTCGGTCTCGTTAAAGGTTAAAGTTTAACGTTCGGTATTTGGTACCCTTAGTGATCCTTATACAAATGGTTTAATGGAGATGATTATTAATGAAAGATGAAGAGAATATGATATGAATGAAATGTGTTGGATTATGGACGAGCGTTCCGGGGAGGAAAGACTCATGAATGAATATTGAAATTGGTAAAATATGAATGTGGGCATGCTAAGCTGGCGATTCATCCTAATGTTCCGTGAGTACTCGTCCTCACGTAGAGGAGGGTAGGTCATGTGTGGGAACGACAGGAGGTCCTAGTCCTTATGGTTAATTTGGACAGATGGGCTAACCTCGGGTGGCAGCTGTTGAGGGCATCCCAATTACTACATCACCCGGGTGCACGAACGCCTGTAGCTACACAGATTTCATACAGTCCGAACAGTCAGTCTAGTATTAGGCTTTGTATGAAGCGTATGATGAAATTGATCTTGTGTGTTTGATTGTGTGAAATGTATGTTTATACATGAATTAAATTATATAAGCTTACCCTGTGTTTCCTATCTTGTCTTGTTTTATACGTTCGTCTTTGTCATTGCAATGATCATCCGTTGTGGATGTGAGCAGAAGGAGACGAGTTGCTGGAAGATGCGTTGGAAGAAGAAAACCTAGTTGAGGTTGAAGTTAAGACCAAACAGTAGGACGTTCGATCAGTAGTCTAGTTATAGTAAGGTGGTCGTTCGATCACTTTCCTTTTTGTTAAGTATGACCGTTCGATATTTTCTTATGTAAACCGTTCAGTCAGGTTTACTTATCCTATACAGTTTAAATTTGTAACTCTTTCTGTAAGACCGTTTGGCCATAAGCGTACGCTTTACTTTAGTGTAAAACTGATCTGGATTATTATTTAATGTGATTATTCTATTATATAGTTTTAGACTGTATTTTTGGGATGTTATTATATATAGAAGAATATTTATAAATGAACTCGTATAACATAATTTTTGCTTAGGAAAATGATACTCGAACAACTTATTTTGACAACATTTGAACACGGCACACGTGTCAGCGTTTGAGCGGTCCACGTTTTAAAGGGAAAAAGCTGCTGCATTCTGAGAAAACCTGCTTCAACTGTGACGTGGCGAGGGACGGGCACGGGCAGTTTAGGGTGTGCGTTTCAAATTTGAAATGATATTCGAACTTCGTAGAGAGAGAAGCGGCGCGAACATTGGGGACCTAGACAGAGAGACGAGAGAGTTGGAGAAAGGGTTCACGAGAGCGAGAGAGAGACGGAGTGCTTGCCGGAGTGCCGCCGTTCACTGTCGAAGGCCGTGTCGGAGAGATCGAACGCCTCCAGCCCGTTCCGTTTCAGGGGCGCCGCAGGTCCGACGTCGACCGGTCGAAGCGAACACGGCATCGTGTTCCGTCCGTTCCGGCCCAGCGACTTAGGGAGGCGTTGAAGGTGTCGCTTCGTCCCAGCTGCTTTCGTCCCTGTCCCGGAGTGCCGCCGGAGGTTCGCCGGAGTGTCGCCGGAGTGTGGGCTGTTTGGTGGACCAAAAAGAGGGGTTTTCCGGGTTGGTTTCTTTGTTAGGCAATCGTCTCTGTTCGAACCGCCACACGTGGTCTTCACTCAAGGTTGGTTTCTTTTTTGATTTGTCAGTGCAATGAATGTTGAATACATGGATGATGTTGTTTTTGGATTTGATTTGGTTATGTATGAAACGTCTCCCAAGTGGATGTTGTTCTGTTACTCATTTTTATACAAGTTCTTTGGTTAATCTTACATTGTTGCTGTAATTCTGTTCGATTGGTAGTCATGGACCTAGTTGGCCTTGCTGTCAAAAAACTTCAACCCAATAACCCACTTCATTCGGCTTTGGTAGCAGTAATGTTGGTGAACCAAGGGTCCTAGAGAATGTATTTTTATGCGAGACGAATTTGTTAATAAAATGTTAAGAATTGTTCCCAAATTACTTAGAAGTAGCTGAAATGAGGGAAAACAAACAAGCCACACCAAAATGAGAGTGATGGACGTAGTTGGCCTTGGTGTGCAAAAACTGGCACCCAGGTACCCACTTATTTTGCCTAAGGTACCAGTTCTGTTCCTGTGCCATTAGTGTTAGAAAATGTTGTTTTATGTGGCACGAATATGTTAAAAAAATGTTAAGAAATTGTTCCCAGATTACTTAGAAGTAGATAAAATGAGGGAAAACAAACAAGACACCCCAAAATGAAAGTGATGGACGTAATTGGCCTTGGTGTGCAAAAACTGGCACCCAGGTACCCACTTATTTTGCCTAAGGTACCAGTTCTGTTCCTGTACCCTGAGTGTTAGAAAATGTTGTTTTATGTGGCACGAATGTGTTAAAAAAATGTTAAGAAATTGTTCCCAGATTACTTAGAAGTAGATAAAATGAGGGAAAACAAACAAGACACCCCAAAATGAGAGTGATGGACGTAGTTGGCCTTGTTGTGCAAAAACTGGCACACAGGTACCCACTTATTTTGCCTAAGGTACCAGTTCTGTTCCTGTCCCATGAGTGTTAAAAAATGTTGTTTTATGTGGCACGAATATGTTAAAAAAATGTTAAGAAATTGTTCCCAGATTACTTAGAAGTAGATAAAATGAGGGAAAACAAACAAGACACCCCAAAATGAAAGTGATGGACGTAGTTGGCCTTGTTGTGCACAAACTGGCACACAGGTACCCACTTATTTTGCCTAAGGTACCAATTCTGTCCCTGTACCATGAGTGTTAGAAAATGTTGTTTTATGTGGCACGAATTATATGAATTAGTAAATGACTATTATTTTTTTGTTCTCTTTTTTGTCATGGTTTAACAAATGCTGACAATGTTTGTTATGATTTCCAATTTGTTGTTTTAGTTGATTGTGTTGGTGTAATGTAATTTCAGTTTTTGTGTTGGTGTAGTGTTATTATACATTGAATTCTGTGTTATTTTGATTTGGGGATTACTGTCATGTTGGTCACCTCCTGTCTAGTTAAAATATCTGGCCTTTCTTAAAGAGAGTTTAAATTAAATTCATTGTGCTTGAATATGAATACTATGTATTAAGTTTCCGTTTTCTGTTCATTCACACCCCATCCGTCTAGCAGTTCCAGCAGCACGCCCATGAGAAGCTTGGGAGCTGCAACGTTGGAAGCATTCACGTCCAGCTGCATCAAACAACAGCAATGACAACACACACCGTCTTCAAGTCCAGCTGAATTGGATGCACATGTTGAGATGGGAGAGAAGTGGAAAGCTGACACAGACCTTGTTTATTCCAGCATGGGCAGCGATGGTGTGCAGAACATGCAGAAGTGTAAACAAAATGGAGGGCCCCACATGGCTTTATCTGACAGAGAAGCAAAAGAGTGATGGAAGAAATTCATTAAAGGTTGCTAATGGGAGACAACAGCATGGCAACCTGGCTGGAAACGCACGAGGCAGCACCAGAACGAGACTTGAGAATTTGGCTTTAAAAGAGTGAGAGGCCGTGAGTGAGAGGGTTACGCTTGGGAGGAGGCTCTCGGTTCTTCTCCTCCAAGTTCAGTAGATTAGTTTTGAACTCGAGATAATGTAATGTAGTGAGATTGTTGTATGAGAGTAGAGGTGCCGTGAGGTGCTGTGAGGTGCATAGGGAGTTCCAGCCGAGGAGAAGTCACGGCAGTAGGAGCTGTTGGTGATTGGCACAGTAGACGTTTACCAATTTGAGGTGTACGGTTCGAATTTAATTTTCTGTATTGTAATGAATTTTAATTTGAATGAACAATGTCATTTAATTTCCTGTTACTGAATTGTCAATTTTATTCTACTGATGCGATTAAATTTCTGCTGAAATCTGATCTGTGTTGTTGTGTGTCTGCCATTTAATTTATACTGTTGTTGATTGTTTGCAATTTAATTTTTACGTTCGTTTGTACTGATAGCTTTATTGTGCGAGTTTACTGTTCCTGCAATTGTGTTTCTGCTGGTTTTGAATTCTGCACGTTTACTGTTTCTGCCTGTCAAACCGTTCGGTCTTTAACGTCACTGTTAGAGATCGTTCGTCCATCTTTCATCTGATTTTTATTTGCTCTGTGACGTTCGGCTTGTCTCTGTGTTCGTGCTTGTTGTTTATTGACCGTTCGTTCTTAATCTTCATACCGTTCGGTCTGTTAGAGATCGAATGGCTCCTTCATTTATACTTACATCTACCGTTCGGTCACAGTATGGACGTTCGGTCTTTACCTTGCTGCTTTAACCGTTCGGTTGATTCTTTATTTTCTGGTTTAGCTCTGGTCTTGGTACCTTTAGCTTGATGAATGAATATACTTGTATCGTTCGGTCATTAACGTTCGTTTTTGTGTTTGGTTTAGTTTTCAATATCATTTTCCATTGCCTGTTATCTTCATACCGTTCGGTCACCTAATACCTTCGTCCTTTTCATTAACTGTTTAAGCTGCTTTTACCGTTCGGCTTTATTGTGATCATTTCTGATTTACTGCCTTAACCGATCGGCCTTGTTATAAGAACCGTGCGGTTAGGACGCTCGGTATTTAGCGTTCGCTCGAATCCATTTTCGGAGACCGCTCGGTCTCAATGTTATTACAGCTCGGTTTTTACTTCTGTGCAATTTATACTTCAACCTTTTGTTCTGTGCTTTGGACCGTTCGGTCTTTTATATCACCGTTCGGTTTTAACACTGGTTAGAACCGTTCGGTTTTCTGCTTTCAGCTTTTAATTTTCATAATTTTGTCAATTGTTTTTAACTTTCAACTTTTAATTAATTTAATTTTCCTTGCAAAACAATCCAAAACCCCCCCCCCCCTTTTTTTCGTGTGTGATCTATGACTGAACCGCAATATTGGATTAATTCAAATCATCAATAACTCGTTAAATGGATTTAGAATCTTAAACAAAAGATGAACATTGGGGCACCTATTGCTGCACCAAATTCAATAAACTGGCCGTAAAAGGTTATCATATGACGCTACAAAGGCGTACATTAACATAATTACAATTTGCTTCTTAGGAGGACCACGAAAGTCACTATTGACTCGGTGTTCAAGAATCCATATAACAATTCCAATCACAAAAAATGAGACAGTCGTAGCACACCACATATCTGTTGTAAATGGTTTGAGGAACACCCAAGCACTTGATCCTGATTTGTTGTTAGGAGCCACTATGACAAGGCTAGATGATGCAAAAGGCTGAGAAAAATCCACAATCCTTGTACGGTTAGTTACAATTGCAATGTCTCCAACAACAACATCATATACCTAAACAATTTTCAAGGATTACATGTTATCAAAATTAAGACAACACTGAATAGAAACAACTTGCCCCAAAATCCAACACTTAACTAATATGGAGGCCCAAAGATAGTTTCTCCAAACATTAAGAATAAACAAACACCATGTATGATATTGATAATAGAACAATAAGTTCTATCTTGCATCATGACCATAATAACAACATAAGTTGAACAGTATTATAATAGTAAAACCAAGTAGTTAAATCAAATAAATTATAAAATCAAACAGCATATTACATCATGTTGTTAACAATGTAAACATAATGAAACAACAAAACATAATATAAGTAGAATAAAGCATAGTGTATAACACTAACCCGCTTCACGATAAAAAACCTCTCGCTTTTCATGATAAACATCTGCGAAAAAGGTCAAGGAGCCAAAGTTAAGCATAATGTAGGCATAGCAACTAAAGAAATAGTGAATCAAAACAAGTCGCATGACATAGAGTCTCATCAGCCTATCTAAATGATTACATGTCTACACAATGCATAATATCTACAAAGCCCGGAGGGATTAACTCAACTGTATTCACCATTCTCCATCAGCTTCATAGCATCCTCAGTTAGCTGGTCAAATACAACCTTAGTCTCAGCAGACATTTTTGCCTTTCTGTCAATGTTACCTTTTAGCCTTCTCAAGGCTTGCAAAACCTATTGGAAGAATATCGGTTAATACTGCCCAACTAATGAACCTCAAAAAACTCTTAACGAAGTAGATATATGATATATAATTCCAGCCTAGTCAAGTATAAAGATTTACAAGATATAAAGAGAACATGTAAATGAACATGATATAAAATTAATAATTGCAGTTAGATACAAGCCAAATATAACTTTAAATATTGTTTCTTATATTTTTATCTTTATGAACACCATTAATCCTTTATTTTGAAAAAATGGCAATTAACAGGCTTTCTCTGATAACGGTTTAGGGTTGCCATACTCAACTCAAGTTAAAAGTAAATTTGCATACGCAACTATGGAGTCAACAGCAGATTCAGGTTCTCTTATTTTCTGTATTTATTTGTTCCAACTTGAAAAGCACAATGTCAAAATTACACATTCCTTACACGTTCAGATTTGAGAGTAAAATATTTTTAACTGGATAATATTTTTTAAGGATATGAACTACCCTTAGCAAGAAATTCCACAACTCCTTGGCCACATAAAAAACCAATGATTGCCTAAACAAATGGATGATCTACAACTATTCTGGAGTGAATTGGAAAATAAATATTGTATTTTACAATGATACTTCAGTAGAACAAAGAAATAAAAAATCAGAAAATTAAGAATGATAAAATACATACATACCGTTTCCCCAGGTTCAAGAACATTTGCAATCCGCCTCTTCATGACGGCAATATCTTTAGAAGAAAGGTCCGGCGGCACTCCGGCGGCACTCCGGGACAGGGACGGAAGCAGCTGGGACGAAGCGACACCTTCAACGCCTCCCTAAGTCGCTGGGCCGGAACGGACGGAACACGATGCCGTGTTCGCTTCGACCGGTCGACGTCGGACCTGCGGCGCCCCTGAAACGGAACGGGCTGGAGGCGTTCGATCTCTCCGACACGGCCTTCGACAGTGAACGGCGGCACTCCGGCAAGCACTCCGTCTCTCTCTCCCGCTCGTGAACCCTTTCTCCAACTCTCTCGTCTCTCTGTCTAGGTCCCCAATGTTCGCGCCGCTTCTCTCTCTACGAAGTTCGAATATCATTTCAAATTTGAAACGCACACCCTAAACTGCCCGTGCCCGTCCCTCGCCACGTCACAGTTGAAGCAGGTTTTCTCAGAATGGAGCAGCTTTTTCCCTTGAAAACGTGGACCTCTCAAACGCTGACACGTGTGCCGTGTTCAAATGTTGTCAAATTTGGTTGTTCGAGTATCATTTTCCAAAATAATATTAGCTCCTGAAATTGGTAGAAGATATGGGCAACTGAAACTTATTCCCATGAGCTGGAATAACCAAATTGTGCACCAATTTCTCCGCTGCCATATAATTGTCATCTCTCATCATCACCTTAAACAAAGGAATTGGTTCAACGGGAAGTTTTTTAGAATAAAGAAAATAATGAATAAGGTAACATTTTATTTAACAGTGCAAAACTACTAATCATAATTTATAAAAAATCATAAACAAACACATAATTATACTATTAGGATAACCGTATTATCATATAATGTTCTATATCAACTACTTCAAACACTGATGCATAAAAGACCTTTAACGTCACCCTTTAGACGTCTGATTCTTGGATATCCAACGTAAAAAATGACCAGTGGCATTTTTCGTAAATAAAACAACTATTTAGACGTATGGCGGGGCTTGATGTCTAAATACTTATATGCGTCGGCTCTCTCGAATAGACGCCAAAACTAAAAGAAAAAGTTAAAAAAAATAATTTTGTATTCTATTTAGACGTCTGTTATGGGGGAACCGACTTCTAAAGGCATTTAGACGTCTATTATTGGGAGAACCGATGTCTAAATACACAATCCATAAATTTAAAAAATCATTTTTTGACTCCATTTAGACGTCTGATCCCGCCACTTCGACTTCTAAAGTCATTTAGACGTCTATTATTGGGGAACCGACGTCTAAATACACAACCCAGAAATTTAAAAAGTCACTTTTTGACTCCATTTAAACGTCTGATTCGGCCACTCCGACTTCTAAAGTCATTTAGACGTCTGTTATTGGGGGAACCGACGTCTAAATACACAACCTAGAAATTTAAAAAGTCACTTTTTTACTCCATTTAGTTTGATCCCTTCACTTCGACTTCTAAAGTCATTTAGACGTCTGTTATGGGGAACCGACGTCTAAATATGCAGCCCAAGAATTTAAAAAATCACTTTTTGACTCCATTTAGACGTCTGATCCCACCACTCGACTTCTAAAGTCATTTAGACGTCTATTATTGGGGGAACCGACATCTAAATACACAATCCAGAAATTTAAAAATTCACTTTTTGATTCCATTTAGACGTTTGATCTTGCCACTCTAGCTTCTAAAGCCATTTAGACGTATGTTGTGGCGGGAACCGACGTCTAAATACGTAGCCCAAGAATTTAAAAAAATCACTTTTTGACTCCATTTAGCGTCTGTTATGGGGGTAACCGACTTCTAAAGCCCTTTAGACGTCTATTATAGGGGAACCGACTTCTAAATGTTGGCATTAAAACATCGCGAACGCGAGACAGCTGTTACGCGCACTCATTGTTCATCATCTTCATCGTGTTTTCTCTCTACGGGTTACGATTTTCAGATTCGTTTTCTCACTTTTGCACTGTTTTAAATTAATTTTACTCTGATTACATCACTCTTTGATGCATTATCTTTCATTTGAACCGATTAAAATACGTTTTCGTTGGGTTTTGGTGCAGTTATTCTCGTGTCCTTGGGCGACAATTTCTTGCGTTTTGCACTCCTCCAATTCCCTCCACCACGTTTTTAAAACCATCCAATAAAAAAAATATACAATACATTCTCTTCAACTAAAATATAAAGTTGTAAACTCAAATCACCATGAGGTAGGAGCAACCTCAGAGACGTCTGACCTGTATGGATAGGACGTCTATATAGACGTCTGACCTATATTGTCCGACGTCTCATTAACGTCACCCATATAGACGTCGGACAAAGATCAGACGTTAAAAGCCCAAATAACAAACATCTAAAGTCCTTTCTGCACTAGTGAAAGAACTAAAAGTTGAACACAAAACTACAACTCTTTCGAAAGATATATAGAAACTAAACTAAACTAAACTCTCACGATCCTATCTATATCTATACAATTGCACTAACATTTCTCCCTAGAGTACATCACTATCTAATTTTTCATCTACTCACACTAATAAAGGTGATTATCACAAAAAAAAACTAACTAACACACAACATAAGCACACACAAAAATACAAAACAAGTTTATAAAAGAATTAAGCATATAACACTTAAATTGATTTCCTAAAAAAAGAAATTTTGAAATAAAATTTTCAAAATACAGTAAGTGCTTCTAAATAAGTTTTCAGGAATATAATTTTTGGAACAAACATTCTGAAGCACATATAATGATTTTAGGAATTACTTTTTTCTAAATATTATTACATGAAATGTGTTTCACAAAAAACTTTCTGAAATATATGAAATGGGTTTCGGAAAGAGCTTTCTGAAACGAGTTTTTTTTCTTCTATATTTTCTCTCTTCTTCCTCTACAACATTGATGCCAATAATGTGTTGTACACCGATGGATAACTTGGATTAAGTAAGTCAACTTAGTTACTTCTTGCACCCCCACAATTTTTTGTGCACCTTCCAAATTTTCAAAATGACCATTTTACTCTATGTGAAAGTGACTTATTGATTACAGGTTTCAAAACCATTTATGAATAAGCTTCCAGAACAAAAGAAATACATAAAATACATTCAAAAAATTTCAAATATAAGTTATATTATAAAATACAACTTGTGAACGCATCTTCAATCATATTTTTTAAAACTTTAAACATAAAATTGATTTAAGTTTTATAAATTATTGGTTTATTGTTAAATTCTTTAAATATAAAATAAATAGTATTTGAAGAAAAATATCTACTTTATTTTTGTCCAATTTATTCACCGTGAATCAGTGTTGGTGAATAATAAACCGTAATAGCTTGATTACAAAAAAAAAAATAATATGAAGCATGAAGCTTTTAACATTTGAATTTAAGCACCAACTGAATTTGTTAGGTGAATTAAGAGAGAATTCAAATTGGAATTGAAACTATTGTGTCTTTATCTTTATTAATATTGGTAAGCAGTAGTAATTGCTAATATCTTTTAATTAGTAATTAAAGTGGGATGGAAATTAATGATAAACTCAATACAAACTTTAGGATCATTAATTAAGTTCATAACTTTGTAAGAAATTATTGTCAGTATAGAACGGAATACTATCTACTCAATCTTTTGCAATTTTACGGTTCAAGACCTGTAATTATATATTCTATTTATGATAGGTTTCTGATAAAGAAACCTATTCAAGATCCTCTAGAAACAACACGTAGGCGCCAAGAAAATAGAAAGAAAGCAAACTGTGCTGTATATTATTCACAAAGTCCAGTCTGTACACTCACACAAACAAGGGCTTAACCCCTTCAACAGGCTTGATCCTCTTTAACTAACAACTGTCAAAAAAGTCCCTCCAGCAGCTAACCCCTCTTCAATTTATATTCTACAATTCCCGCCCTACCCAACTGGTATTACAGTTGGGTTATTCAACTAACTCATTAATTCATTCTTTTCCTTCTCTCATAAACCTTCCAACTCTTCTCATTCCTAACATTGCCCTCTGCCTGAAGTTCAACCTTGTCCCCAAGGTTGAAATCGGGGTACTGCTCTCTGATAACCACTTCATCCTCCCATGTTGCTCCTTCCTGTCCGCCATCCTGTCATTCAATTAGCAGTTGGGGCACATTCTCCTCTCCTCGTTGTGTGACTCTTCTCCCTCGAACATTGATGGGCCACCAAGATGGTCCTTCGGCCTGCAATTCTGGAGGCAATTCCTTCTCTACCTGCTGCTCCCCTATTGCTTTCTTCAGTTGGGACACATGAAATACAGGGTGTATGCGTGCTGTCTCTGGTAACTGGAGTTTATAGGCCACTGTTCCCACTCTTTTGAGCACCTGAAATGGCCCAAAAAATCTGGCTGTTAATTTCGGATGAAGTCTGGTTGGCATAGAAGTTTGTCGATGGGGCCTGATCTTCAAGTATACCCAGTCCCCTACTTCAATATTTGAAGGTCTCCTCTTCTTGTTGGCCTGTTTTACCATCAGCTCTTGTGCCCGCTCCAGGTGGAACTTTAGTTGTCGGAGAGCTTCATCCCGTGTCTGCAATTCCTGATTCACTGCCTCCACCAAAGATTCTCCCGGAATAAATCGTTGCAGGGATGGAGGTGGCCTTCCATAGACTGTTTCAAACGGTGTGCACCGGATTGCTCCCTGATAACTGGTATTATACCAGTACTCAGCCCAAGGTAAGACCGTCATCCATCCTCTAGGCTGCTCTGAACAAAAACATCTAAGGTATCCCTCCAAAACACGGTTCAGAACCTCTGTTTGGCCGTCGGTCTCCGGGTGATAAGCGGTACTCATATTCAGCTTCGTGCCCTGCCCTTTAAACAGCTCCTGCCAAAAATTGTTGAGAAAAAGGGGATCCCGATCACTCACTATTGATCTCGGAATGCCATGCAACTTGACTATTTCTTTGATGAATAACTCTGCTACCATTTTAGCTGAATACGGATGCTTGAGTGGTATAAAATGACCGTATTTACTTAAGCGATCTACTACCACTAGTATAACATCATATCCCTGAGATTTTGGAAGCCTCACTATAAAATCCATGCTTAACTCTTCCCAAATGGCATTTGGAATAGGCAAAGGTTGCAGCAACCCTTGAGGAGAAGAGGACAAATACTTGTGCTGCTGACTCACCAAGCACCCCGCCACATATTCCGTTACCCTCTTCTTCATATCAACCCAGTATAAAGATTGGGCCAACCTCCTATATGTCCTGTAAACACCTGAATGTCCCCCTGTTTGTGTAACGTGGAACTCTGCCATTAATCTAAGAATCCACGTGGAATTGGCTGACAAAACTAACCTTCCTTTATAGTGTAACCTGTCCTGCTCCAGGGTATAAGCTGGATGGGTATTTGGATCCCTTCTCAAATCTTCCATTACCCTTTTCAACTTGTCATCTTCCTCCACCTCCCTTAAGATCTCACCAAAGTCCTGCCACTACGGCCTGGCCATCACTCCCAACTCTGCAACATCTTCCTTGTCTCCCTCCTCCCTTCTTGATAGGGCATTCGCCGCTCGGTTGGTAGCTCCTGCTTTGTACACTATCGCAAAATCATATCCCAACAATTTAGCAATCCAATTTTGTTGGTTTTGAGTAGTTATCCGCTGCTCTAACAAATGGCGAAGGCTTCTCTGGTCGGTGTGCACCACAAATCTTTGCCCTAGTAGGTAAGGCCTCCAGTGCTGTATGGCCAATACCAAGGCCATCAACTCTTTCTCATAAATGGATTTGCTCAACGTTCCTGCTGATAGTGCCTTACTAAAGTAGGCAATGGGTCGTCCTTCTTGAGTCAACACTGCCCCCACACCCATGCCCGAGGCGTCACATTCTATATGAAAAGGTTGGTGGAAATCTGGTAAGGATAACACTGGAGCTGTCGTGATAGCCTTCTTCAACTGTTGCATAGCTTCTTCAGCCTTTTCATTCCATCCGAATTTCCCCTTTTTTAATAATTCCGTCAGGCGCTTGGCAATCTTCCCATAGTCTTTCACAAACCTCCTATAATATCCTGTCAACCCCAAAAACCCTCTTACTCCTTTGACTGTTTTCGGTCTGCTCCACTCAGTCACAGCTCTCACCTTCTCAGGGTCCATCTCTACCCCCTGACTTGATATTGCATGCCCCAAATACCTAATCATGGTTCGCCCAAATTTGCACTTCTTTCGGTTTGCCACCCAGTGGTTCTGCTCTAGAGTAGCCAACACCACGGTAACATGTTCAAGGTGCTCTTTCCAAGTGGTGCTGTAAACCAATATATCATCGAAGAATACCAAAACACACTTCCTTAGGTAAGGCTGAAAAAGGTTGTTCATGGCATTCTGGAAAGTAGCTAGGGCGTTTGTAAGGCCGAAGGGCATTACCATAAATTCATAATGCCCTTGGTGTGTCCTAAAGGCCGTTTTCTCCACATCTTGTACTCCCATACGGATTTGATGATAACCCGCTTTCAAGTCGATCTTAGAAAAGTAACAGGCCACCCTCAACTCATCCAATAGCTCCTCAATCACCGGTATTGGAAATTTATCTAGTACTGTGGCACGATTCAGCGCTCTGTAATCGACACAAAACCTCCAACTACCGTCTTTTTTCTTCACCAATATCACCGGGCTCGAATAGGGACTGTGGCTGGGTCTAATCACCCCTGTTTTGAGCATTTCCTGGACTTGCTGCTCGATCTCCTCCTTCATCACATGTGGGTACCTGTAAGGTCTAACATTAACCGGATCTATGCCCTCCTTGAGAGGTATATGATGCACCATGCCACGATCAGGAGGGAGCCCCACTGGATCCGCAAACACTTTTTCATACTTGCTCAACAACAACTCCAACTCCCTTCCTTGGCTTTCTGTCAAAAGCTGACATTTTTCCCCTCCTTCTTTTGACTCTAAGTAACCACACTCCCAGATCAGCAACCACATCTCTGCCTCGCCCATTTTCAGCAAAGCCTCCGGTTCCACCATTTTCCTTTCTAAGGTTGGATCTCCTTGAATTCTCACCTTCCTCCCCAACTGATGATATGCCATTGTCAGTTTACTCCAGTCCAAGGTCACTTCCCCTAATTTCTCCAACCATTCCACTCCTAATATTACATCCACCCCTCCTAACTCAACCAAGGGAAACTTCTCTACCACTTCTACTTCTCCCAACACAATCCTCACCTCCTCACAGCAGCCCCCTGTCTTCTTTTGATAACCGTCTCCCAAACTAACCCTGTAAGGTGGGGTCTCCACCACGGTCATTCCCATTTCTTCCACTAACTCCTGGCGTATAAAGTTGTGGCTAGCGCCACTGTCAATGAGAACCAACACTTCTCGACCCTCTATCCTTCCTTTTAATTTCATAGTTTTTGGAGATGTTAACCCCCCTACTGAAACCGCAGATAACTCCATCTGGGACTGCTCCATCTCATCCCTAGCTTCGTTCTCCTCTTCCTCCTCCTCTTCGGCCAGAATTAGCATCCTCAATCCTCTTTCGGGACATCTATGCCCAGGGCTAAAAGGTCCCCCACATCGGAAACACTTTCCCTCCTCTCTTCTTTTGATGAATTCCGAATAAGGTAAGTTTCGGACACTTCTTCCTCTTCCCTCTCCATTAGGCCTGGCAAACCCATTCCCTTGGTTTGTCTCCCTCCTGACCGATCCCACACTCTCTGCGGTTCCCCCTCGTCCTGGTACCTCGCGACTGAATTCGCTTCTGGTGGCTACCCTCACGGTTCCTCCCCACACACTGGCACCCTTGGTCGACTGTCCCCCACTGACTTTGGATTGGGAGCACAACTTCTGTACGTCCCGGGCGATCCGCATAGCCGTCATTAGATCTTGCGGGTCATGGGGTCTCACGCAATCGCTTATTTCCTCTTGCAATCCCGCCATAAAATATCCCAGGAGCTGTTCCTCTGGAATTCCGGTCGTCTGCCCCACCAAAACTTCGAAATCCCTAATATACTCGCTTACCGCGCCTCCCTGTTTAATGGCGGCCAGTCTCTCATAGACGGAACCTCGACCTCCTTCTCCAAATCTGATCACCAACGCTCTCTTCAATCCCTCCCACGATCTGTTCTGGGTTTTTTCTCTCCAAAACCGAAACCAGTACGCAGCATATCCTTCCATACTGATGAACGCCAACTGCACCTTCTCGTCCTCGGCCACCCCCTGCACTTCAAAAAATTTCTCCGCTCTACTTATCCAGATCAACGGGTCGCCTCCTTCAAACCTCGGTAATTCTACCCGTTTCCTCCAATTGGGAGGGCATTCTTGATTTCCCTCTCGTCTCCGTTCTCGGTCTCCTTCGGCTCCGCCACCGTTGTCGTTCACGGACGACTCACTGGCTCTTTGGCGGTTTCCATTTGGATCGCGATTGCGGTCCCCCATCATCCTCACGATCGCCTGGATGTCTTGCCTCATCGCCTCGTAATTCTGTCTCAGTGCCCCCGTGTCTGCCTTCGTCTCTGCCACTACGATTTCCACCGCTTCTAACTGTCCTTCCATCGCCACTACTCTTCCCTCCATTTCTCACCCACTCTACTCCTCCAATTGGGATCCGGCAGGTCGGACCAATTGATAGGTTTCTGATAAAGAAACCTATTCAAGATCCTCTAGAAACAACACGTAGGCGCCAAGAAAACAGAAAGAAAGCAAACTGTGCTGTATATTATTCACAAAGTCTAGTCTGTACACTCACACAAACAAGGGCTTAACCCCTTCAACAGGCTTGATCCTGTTTAACTAACAACTGTCAAAAAAGTCCCCCCAGCAGCTAACCCCTCTTCAATTTATATTCTACAATTCCCGCCCTACCCAACTGTTATTACAGTTGGGTTATTCAACTAACTCATTAATTCATTCTTTTCCTTCTCTCATAAACCTTCCAACTCTTCTCATTCCTAACAATTTATGAGTTCATTTTTGCCGTTTAGAGTGTGCTTAACAGTTAAATATTAAATTCAGTATCATTATTAATTAATTGATATAAATTTAATTTTTTAAAATTGAACTTTAAAATGCAGTTCAATTATTATCTGACGTAATTGAATTTTTTAAATTTATTATAATATAGTTAATTATAGTATAGGATATTTACTTAATTTTACCCAATTAACCTCAGCTATTTACAACAAACTCCACCCATTTTAAAATAGCAATTAATATCATTCCCAAACAGATTCTGCAATTTTGCCAAACATCATCAAATCCATCTACATGCTCGCTCTGTATAAAAAAACACACTACCCATTTTAAAATACCAATTAATACGATTCCAAAACAAATTCTGTAAATTTACTAAACATCACCAAATCCATCCATATGCTCGGTATAAGAAAAAGCAAAACACTACCCATTTTAAAATACCAATTAATACCAATCCAAAAACAGATTCTGCAAATCTACCAAACATCACCAAATCCATCCGCATGCTTGGTATATCAAAAAACACACACACAAGATCCTTTTAAAAAAACTGCACACACCTAATAAAACCATTATTGGCGCATCCAATATGTCCTTTTTTTATTCAAATTATCTACAATCTAATCAGATTAATGCTGTAAGCAGATTAATGCTGCACCATGACTGTTTCCACCACCAGGTTCCAAAATATACAATTTTTAATACCTAAAAACCTCCCTGCACTAACACCAGTTTCATGCGTCAGCTTCCAAAGAAAAATTTCCCCTACACAAAACTAATCCATTCGCAAGTTTTCTCTTAAAATATTTCAGAGACTTAATACTATATGACCCATAAAATGTAATGTGCTGAACCATAAAACGTGATCCCTTAAAAAGCTTAATATTCCGTACCCAAAAACAGCAGGTATACATTTTCTCTGAACCATAAACTCCAAGCTTTCTAAGCCTCAATTCTATATCAAAAATCACAACCAGCCAATTTTACAAAATATTATAATTTCTTAAATTACACACTCAATTGCATACCTGAACTTGCTTTCACTGTGTCACGCCCCATTTAATGTCTCTGTGTTTCATTAATGCACCCACGCCCCTCCACGTGCTGTGCCATTAATGTGCACTTTCATTCTCTGAATATCTCTGACATGTGTCACATCGGAAGGTTCTGCACTCAATTCTGGAAGCCAGGTGTCAGCACAGGAAGGAACGTTCGTATGAATTGGTAAGAGAATTAAATTTCTCTGAACAACTCTTTCCCTCCTCTGCGTACACCTTCCTCTTCCCCAGAAATTTAAAATCTCCATTTTTCTCCTCCTTCTCTCTAGAACCTCCACCTTCTCTCTACCATAACTCACTTTCTTCTCCTCCGATTACGTTTCAGAGACCACAGAAACGTTCCCTGCACCAAGAGCTTCAGACTGAACCGAACAACTTACGGTTCTGGTAAGTTTATTTGGACGTTCGTTTCTAGAAGTTCCTGCAAACCCTATTCCGTTGCATGCAAAGGCGTGGACTAAGTCCTTTCTTTTTCTTTGGTTAGTTTAGTTGGAAAGCGTAAGTGAAACGCTGAGGGAGTCTCGGTTAGACGAATCAAGATCCACTCAGTTTAGGACGTTCACTACAATCCGGGTAAGGGAAGCTTTAGTAATTTAATTTAATACTTGTTTGATGAGTATGAAAGCAATGAAGTGTACTGGATGTCTGAAATGCATGAAATATTTGATGTTTAAGTATGCATGAACGAGCATGGTTGCACTGGATGTATATGATGAATATTGTTTGAACTGTATGCTGAGAATGAAACGTATGATTTGGAATATGATTAAATTTCTGTATGGTTTGGGATGATAATATGAATTTTGTAATGTATGAGATTTATGGTGGAGAGAAATTACAAATTTTGAATCGTATGAAAACTGTAAGGTTATTGTAAAATGAAAAATCTGGAAAATATCATATTCTCTGCTTGATAATGTACGCTCGTCATCGAACGGTCTTATACCGTTCGGTTTCCCTTGAAAAGGACTTAGAATAAGAATTCTTTCATTCGGAAAGGATCCTGATGAAGAGCGAGCGTCCTTTGAGTGAAGGGTTAGGTTTGAGCGTTCGGCTCAGCCTAGCGTGTCCAACGATTGAAATAAATTGAAGTGTATTTAGTAACGCTCGGTTTTATATTCCAGCGTTCGTCACAGGTAGCGCTTAGTCTTATACTGAGCGTTCGTCCAAATGAGCTCTCGGTCTTAGATTGAGCGTTCGTCCTAGTTAGCGTTCGGTCTAATACCGAACGTTCGTTCTAAATGAGTGTTCGTTCTAATTAGTGCTCGGTCATTTACCTAGCGGTCGTCCCAAGCAGAGTTCGGGTTTATAACTGAACGCTCGTCCAAATGAGTATGTGGTAAAGGGACGCTTTGTCCTATACCGAACGTTCGTTCATTTCTAAATTATCAACGAGCGGTAATAGCGTTCGTCCCGAATTTGAAATAGCTTTCGTCCTTACTATCTAAATAGAGTTCGTCCAATAATCCTAGTAACGTTCGTCCAAGATTTAAGTGACGTTCGTCCAAAAGTTTCATTTTTAACGCTCGGTCATTGATTGGCGGTTGACTCTTGAATTAAATCGTTTCGGATTCTTTATTTAAAACAATGGGTGATATGTCTATCCATTTGATTCATTCCAGAGTTATGGAATTTAAATTATTATAAGTATTGTTCGGGTCGTACTAAAGTCATTTCATTTAACTGATTCAAAGGAGTCTTTCTCGGTCTCGTCCTCGACGTTCGTCCTCGTTATGAAGGGGAGTGAACGTTCGTTTTTTTTATGCAAGTGGAACATAGAATGAAAATGTATTTAAGAGAAAGAATTAAGATGTGCGAACACTATGAAAACTGAAATTGTGATTATGGTTTTTGAACGAGCGTTCCAGGGAGGAACGACTCTTGAATGGAAATTGAGATTTGTAAGTATGAACGTGGTAAGCTTAGATGGTGGTTCATCCTGATATTCCGTGAGTGCTCGTTCTCAAGTAGAGAGGAGTATGTCATGCGTGGGAATGGCAGGAGGTCTAGTCCATAACTGTAACTTGGACAGAACAGACTAACCTTAGGTGGCTACTGATGAGCATTCCAGTTACCCTACCTGAGTGCACGGACGCCTTAGCTACACAGGATTCATACAGTCCGGACGGTCGGTCTAGTATCAGGATTTGGATGGACTTATTGTATGAATTGAATGTATATGTTTGTGAATTTACTTGTTGTATTTGATAAGTATGAAACATCTGTTTGACTTGAATTAAATTCAATAAGCTTACCCTTGCATTTCCATTGTGTTGTCTTGTATATGTATATTCGTCTTGTCAAATGCAATGATCATCCGTGTGGATGTGAGCAGATGGAGATGCTTCTCTGGAGCAAGCGCTTGAAGAAGAAATCCTAGTTGAAGAAAATCTAGTAAACGTGGAAGTGAAGACCGAACAGTGAAGGCGTTCGGTTTTTAGTTAGTTTGAGTTATTAGAACGAGTGGCTGTGAGCGAGCGTTATTCTTCTGATTGTAAATATTAGGACGTTCGGTCATTGTTTTTGTAAACCGTTCGTCCTTATGCTTTCGTGAACGCTCGTCATTTTGTGTGTAAATGTAAGGCCGTTCGGCCATTTTTGCACACTGCTCGATTTAATTGTAAAACTGTTTTATCATATTAATACATGTTAATATTCTATTATATAGTTGCTGACTGTATAATTTTGGGATGTTACACACTGCAACCAAATTAAAAAGAAATTCTTCATTTCTATCTTACACTTCATTTCTGTTAAACATATTATTTATAATTTTAATAAATCTAATTTTCGTCCAAACTACTCTTAAAATAATTTATTTTTCCTAAATATTTCAGTTATTTTAGTTCAACAGTGTTAACCTATTCATTATAATAACAAAGAAATAAAGGTCATGGAGGATTGAGACGAGGATAGAGTTCTAAAAAGTTTTCACTACAAAATATCGCACAGACTCTCAAGATATTTAAACAAGTTCGAAAAAAGGTAAAATGCCTAATTGGATGAAGGATATAACTGAAACGGTTTGTTAAAAAATAGAACATGTTTGTATATCGAGAAAAGTCTGACAGAACTAAAAAAACTATAATTTGAAAAAGGTGAAAGTTTACATAGCAAGGAATCTATTAACATGTATTACCATATTATTCGTTTGATATAACATCTTTACATATTTGAATTCGTTTATAAACTTAATAATATACTTATTAGACTGAATAAGCATAATTGTGAACATAATTAATATATCTAAGTTTAATGATGTTTAACATTAACTAATTTAAAAATTAAAGATATAGATAATAGTTATTGAATTTTTTTACTTTTGAAACTCTTAAAAAATATTGAAAATTATTTTTCTTTTCATTTACACAGTGTCTTAATTATGTGGACTCAAAGATATATATTCTCAATTTAATCCATTACCTCTTATAAATTCCGTGTGTCAGTATAGCATGTGACAGACAGGAACAGGAACATACACAATTGAAGAAGGAAGTAATATGTGTTTTTGGAGAATAGTTTGGTTAATTATTATTTTTTTTTATGTTACCTATCAAAGCAAGTTGTTTAATGTTTATATAGAGTGATGATAGAATCTATTTTACTCTTCTTTTAGATTAATTATTTTTAATTGATGCTTTTTAAAAAGATAATTATTAAGCCAAGGATAATTCATCATAATATTATAGAAATTCAAGAAATAGATCAATAATACATGAAAGAAATAAGCCTTTAGCTTATTTGCAAGGGCACCTTATTAACTAGTAAAGCTTTGATATAATCCTTCATTATTCCTCCCGAATGTGTATAATTATCTTGTTCTTTGTAAAGGACGTCCATCATTCGTGCAAGGTTGAGAACACGCATGAGAAACTTCATTGGTACTTGAGTAGGATTAAGGCATTCCTCATTAATATCCTTCCAAGCACTCTCCACCAACTTATGCAGTTCTTTAATCGCATTTTGCCTTGAAGTATTATATTGCTTCATATAGCAATCTACGCTTGACACAACGTGCCCTCTTTCATGCTCAAACTACATACATATCAAATAACAAATTTAACCTAAATCCCAATAACTAAATATAAAAGAAATTTGACTTAAAACATGATTTTTATTGTTGACAATTGTCTAAATTTTTTAGTCTCGAATAATTTTTCTTCACTTTCCGTTCCTAATAATTGCTTTTCTCCTAATATTCTTATCTAAACCACTCTGTTTCATTATTTAAAATGCTATATGAACTTTTTTCAAAGACCAAAATTGAAATAAAATAAATTATTAGAATCAAAGAATGTAAACAAAATCTGATAACTAATCTGGGTCCAATACATATTTAATAAAAAACACTATTTAATCTTGTTCTCCTACCTTTCTACAATTATAGGTTTTCCATCTTTGTGTGTTTAAAAACGAAATGTGTTTGCGTTCCATATATAAAGCTAGCAGCATTGAGCATAAGAATGAGAACAATCTTATTACATCTTTAGACAAACTTGTTATGATTAGGGGTGGTTTTCAATAAAAATGTTTAACTTTCTCTATTCCATTTTTTAGTGAATGCACGTGTTGAAAAGAATAAGGGTAGTCTAAGATATACCTCACTTCCAACAATGTCATCCATGAGCCTAGAAATAATTGAAGCAGCTTCAATAATTTTTGGGTGACTCGTTGCCCATATGAGGACCTCCTCTGTCGTGTCTTCCATGCCCAAGAAAGATACAGTTGTCAACATAGCATAACCACATGACATAGTTGCAACTTCCATATACTCCTCTACAGTTGGTGTGTGGTTGGAATTAAACCACCTTGCCTCAATAAGGTATGCCTGGACTAGTCTTTTCATCTGTAATTAAAAATACATTATATATGACCACATTGTTTGGTTTTTTTTGTTTGTTACAAGAATCTCTTTTGCTATATTGGGTATCATATAGTATTAGGTTACCCAATAAGGATATCTGTGTGCTCTACATGGATAAAAGATAAGGTTTAAGTTTTATACAAGTTTATTTAGTTAAAGAGTTCGTCCGTAAACCATTAAAAGAATCTTATAAACTCAACATATCCACCTACTCAAATACATATAAATATTTTTTTTCTTAGTACAAATACTAGTATATACTAAAATTGTTATAATGCATAAAAATCGTATTATGACTTAAACATGATGACTTACAGGAAAAAAAAATGAATTATTGAAACATAAAACCCATTCATTTTAGGAACTTCATTAAGATAAATTTTCAAATAAATAATTTATTATGTTATATTATATGCTTATTTATACGGAATGTATATCTTACATACGATGATAAAAGAAAAAAGTAATTACCAATGGACCTATTTGACCAAAATCCAATAACCTTTTAAAGACTTTTAAACAAGTTCATACGTCGTATAATACATTCATATCATAGACCTTTAAAATTTATGCAATAAATCATACTTAGTTTAAAGGTCACTGACTGTTAAATTATTGGTCTAAAGAACATACGAAAATTAACATTTTCATTAAAGACTTTATCATAAGACGTGATATCAATTTTTAATGGAAAAAAATTAATGGATTTGTTGAAATTAACAAAAAAAGTGCATTGTCTAATTTTCAAAATATGATATTAGAATTGGAATCTTTGGGAGGAAATATACTATAAAAATTTAGTAGAAATGAATAAAAGTAAGTAAATTTATATAAAGGATTATGACACCATATTTAACAATAAAATCTTTAAAATAATTGGTAAAGGGTCTTATATATTACTTTTTTATTCTTTTCTACTTAATATGAAATTTCAAACTACATTTTATTTTACTATTATATATGGACCTAATTGTAGATAACGAAAGGCTATTTTTTTATTTTTAATTAACCATTTAAATCTACTAATTAGAATATTATGATATATATAAGGTATCTAATATGCAATTTTACTTAATTTGATATTTCCAATTAAAAGAAAAACTTCTAAAAGTAACAACAATAAATAAATAAATAAAAACTTAATCGTACTTCTTTTTGTGCATACTTGACGAAGTTTTCTTTTCCCCGCTTTCTCAACTGCTGCTCTGTTTCTTCAAAAATATCCAAAAGTTCCTTGTAACATAATCTCATATATTCTGGGAGATCAACTAATGAGGAGATATCCCACCTGCATATAATCATTGGAAAGTTTACTTTATATTTATTTAAATAAGATAAAAAAGATGCTAAATTGAAGAATAAGATTAAAAAGACCTTTCTATTGCATCGGTAAATATCTCTAGTTCATCAATGGTTCCATAGGCATCATACACATCATCAATGATGGATGATATGGCTATAACTTTTCTCAGTATTCTTCTAGCAAGACAATCCTGCGGCTCATAATAGACTCCAACAATCCAAAAGCAACCTTCTACAATCCTATCTCGTACAAACGGAAAATTGGTCGAGACATTCAAATCCTTAACCCACCACCTGAACAAGAAAATCCCAAATTAATTTCTACAAGATATTATTTATTTACTTTTCATTTAATAATAAAATGTAACTTTTGGAGGAAAAAATCACTTGGTCGCATTGGTGACTTCTTTTTGATGAAGCTTCTGCAACATATTAAAGTCTAGTTTTGCAAAGGTTAATAAACATTCATTATGTGAAGGATCTTGTTGGTAGAAAGATATATAATATCTTGCCTCCAACCTAGGCATTCCCTTGCGAAGTGCTTGTCCTATGCTATGGTGCACTAACCCAGAAAGAAAAGGGCTTAATTTGGTAGTTAATGACTTGGTTAACTCAATGAGAGTGAAATTATATGCCTCTTCCAGTATCTCTTCTCCATGGAATCTTAATTGGGATGCTTCATACAAGCTCAGCATTCCTTCTACGTCATTCACAATGCTTTCCTTAAACTTTCCTGCTTTGTCCTTGAATTGGCAAAATACATCTGTCTTCCAAGTAAACAACTTGTTAAATTTCAAGATATATGTGTATTTAAATATATTCTTGATGCTATACAACAGGAAAATCTATTCCGAAACCGTTTAGGGTCTTTTTGAATAAATGTTTTATACGAATTTATAAAAAAGAAAAAAATGTGTAAATATGTTTCGTATTTCTTTTCATTTTTTATAGTTTTCAAATTATAATACATGTTTATTTTCCTTTTTATACAAAATGGTTCGGACATATTTTTTCTAAAACTTCACTAGCTATATGACAGCTCTAGACCAAAACGAGGTGACAGTGAGGTAATGAAAAGAGTGAACATAAAAGAGGGATAGAAGATAAACATGGTGAGTTACGACAAATATTAGATTGTTAGAGTGTAAATTTGGTGTAATAGTGGCAAAGTCATATACCCGACGAAATACGATATCCTTGCTGTCTAAGCAACCGGAAGAGTAAAGCGAGATGATGAAGATCATCATTGTAACTTATTATATTGTTCTGCTTTGTTGAAATCTCATAAATTTGATGCAATGCCTCATCAATTTCATGTTCAAAATGATAAGAAACACCCAAACGTTGGACTGAGTTGATGATGTTTAATTTAAAGAGGATATCCTTAAAAACAGGAGAGACAATAATCTTCCTCACATATTCTTTTAATTTTGTAACTTGTTGGATGTCGCTATCATCTTCCTGCATGTGGTTATGAAAACTCCAGCGTGAGAAAAGTGAAATACATAAAGTAAACAACTGTTGTTATACATATAATATTTCCTTTTATGAAATTTGACGTGAATATGTTACCACGAAATACCGTATTTAATTCATATAGTTAGTAATAGACTACTAAAATTATTCCAAAACAAAACATAAGTAAATGAAAGTAAATCTAAAAAGTGAGATTAGACATGAATGGTTGTGTGCACTTACATGAAAAGTAGAATCATAGGAAAGGAAATAATCCCCCCAAATGGAAGGATGAAAAGCTGCAATATGTCGAGTGAAGTTTGAGTTGGGTTTGGCATCGTGGGGGAAAACAGGAAGTGATGATGATGGTACCATAGACATGCTTCGTTTTCTAGTATATTAAATTGAAGATGATTTTTGCTTTGAACACTCAAGAACCCAAACTCAATTAATTTATAGGAATACATGAGAGGTATCAGTGTCACTAACCACTATTATGTAGGCCCGAAGATCATATGAACAGATTCTTCAGGTCGAATAAAACACTATTAAAAGTGGTATGATTATTTCAATGTTTCATAAAGTGGTATGTTTTTCTACATTTTAATACAGATATATATTATACGTACAAGTTTATATGAAAACAAAAAACAAAAAATACTGTTCTTGTGTGACAAATGAAATAAGATTTTCCAACTGTTATGTGTCATTTTTAAAATTCTTTAAGTTCACTTCAATTTTATTTTTAAGATTTATATTTTTCACTTTTAACCAAATTAATTTTTTCCATCCCAATATTTGTATTTTTACATACTTTGTGACCTATGTATATTAATGTTTTCCCTTTTACTTGTTTCCTTTCAGCTTGTTCAAATATTATTTTGGTTATTTCTTTTAGTCATTTTATTTATTAACAAAATTAGAATATGATATTTTATTTAAATAAATGAAAAATGTCTTTTTTTATAATAATATGTAAAGTGATTTTTTGTCTTTGATTAACAAATTTTATATTTATATTTTAAAATTAAAAAAATCTATAAAAATATGTTAAAAAAACTGGTAAAAAATCATATTCCTATTTTATCTTTAATTATTTTTAAAAAGAAAATAAACTCCTTAAACAAAAATAACTATGTACTCCCATAAAATAACATATTACAAATCAATTTTTATAAAAGTAATTTTTCGCTACTTTTTTATTCAACTATTACTATTAATACTTATTTTAATATATAAATATATGAAGTGTCCTTTTTTCAACAGCTAAAAAGGTCAGTATCTGCTTTGGGTACGATATTTTGCATGTCATTTATGAATACACGTCACTTATCTTACATTGTGTCCACCAATAAAAGAATAAAAGATACTGTTTATTTCTTTGATATAATTTAATAATAATCTTTTTAAGTCTATTAAACCATTATTTCATCAATCAATTTTTTCTCACTTTCCGTTTTGCTATAGAACACTCTTTCAGTGTGTGCTTGATTAGTGGGTGACCTGGCATCAACACGTTTCAAATCTAGATGTAAATCCTTAAGTGGAAGTTATTTTCAAATCTATTTTGAACGTGTTTTTATAGAATTGAACACACCGACTAAAAATGTATTTTCTTCACAATCTCTTTATATTATTAGATTTATTTTTTTCAAATCTCATGTTTCCCTCGTCATAAAGAAAAATATTCATAAAAGACTCTCTAACCATTATTTGAAATTATTGATAGATATTTATTGATGGCCTTGGATTCGTCAGTAAACATGATTTGTCAATAAAATTGTCGATGAACTGTACTGATTCTCTTACCGACAGGTATATTTGTCTGTAATAGTTCGATGACTTGATATACCGACAGACTTAGGTTGTTGGTAATATCTGCAATGAAATAAGAATGAAAATTGGGGAATTTCCTTTCCAAATTGAATTTCAGCGACTAAACCTTTGTTTCCCCTCCATTCCTTCTTCTCAGCGATTCCTATTGCTCTACAACATTCCCTCTCTTCTACCAAGCTCTCTTCAATGCAATAAGAATGAAAATTGAGGTATTCCCTCCCCAAATCGAATTTCAGTGAGCAAACCCTTGCCTCCCTTTCATTCCCTCTTCTCAGCGATTGTCCTTGGTCATTACCTTTTGTCTCTTCTGTTAAGGTCATTCGTGTCCGTGTTATCCTCTTCCAATATTGTTCCGAAGAGCGTGCACACTCGTAGTGGTGAAGTGTGGTTCGTAGAGACTGCCTCCCTTTCGGTATCGATAGAGATAAGGTTATTTTTTCAGTGAGTGGCGTGACAAAATATTTGGGGCCAGAAAAAAGGGATTATGCGTGAGCATTTGGTGCATAGCATTATAGTCGTGAAAGGAAGAAGAACTACTATAAACCAAGGTAAAGGGATGCTAAGCTGTTATGTGTGTTTTTTGGGCTTTCGGTATTGTTATGTTTTTTTTTTGTGGAGGTGCATGCGAGGATTGTGTTAAAATTATCGTGGATAATAATGTTGATTGTTAAGGTCACCATTGCTTATTATTAATTTATGTTTAATGCATGAGCGATGTGTTTTTGGGCTGCCAAACTAGTGGTTAACAGTGACAACGCCAACAAATTAATTGAGAATTTACATTGATTAATTTGAAAATCTAAAAGAATAATTATTTGAACAATAACTTTTATATAACTAATGATGTCCTATTTTTAAAAAACAGTGAAATCAACTTATTTTCTTTATCATTATTTTTATCTTTATAAATCTCTTTATAAATTTTTTTGTTTCTATCGTTTGTTACTTTTTGTTCTTTAATCTTTTCTTTATCTTAATCTTTTTTATTATTTTACTAACCCCTTTGTGTAATTTTTATAAGAAGTAATTTGTTAATAATTAATTCTATATTTATTGGGAGACCACTTAGGGTTCAATTTACTCTTTCTATTTTGTTGGTTATTATTTTAGCAATACTAAAGTTGTTATAGTTTAGTAGTATTAATTCGGTGGCGTCAACAACAATGTTATTAGACACCATGAGGTTCCCATGCCTATAGAGGTTTGATTGGTGACAATATTCGCTCGTGATCCCTTCCTCAACATGGTGTCTTCCTCCTCTACCATTTTCTGCTAGTGTGATGTCTCGATAATTCAAGATGTCTTCTTCAACTACCTTCCCATCCTCTAGTTCTCTTCTCTTATTTCTCTTCTTCATTTTTCTTCTCATCTCGGCAAGTTATCTTTGCATATCACGTATCAATTCCGCATTTTGATCTGCCATATTCTAAGTAGGTACCATTTCTTCAAGGCACAACTTGTCCTCACAATAGACGTCAAATGTTCTTGTATGAAACCGAACTATCTTGTAAAATTTAGTATACCTTCACTCTACTGTTGGAAGTTCCATTATGTAGCTCTTGCAATGATTGAATATGTTGGGTACTTGTAAACACTTTGGTGATCAAGTCAATCGGTGTGATATTAATAACCTAATTTAGTAAGAATAAATTTTCAATATACATTTTAATGGAGAATAACCATCTTTATATACATGTGATTTTTATTGAAAGTGAATCATCTTTATATACATGTGATTTTTATTAATGACGTGAGATTATTTTAGGAAAGTTTAGATATGATAATTGTACCATATGACCAGATGGCCATCAGAGTCCATAATACCATATGACCGGACGACCATCAAAATCCAAAACGACACCGGCAGGGACGACAGGCCTCACAAGTGTAAATGATTAATTTTAAGGAGATTAAGGTAAATTGTGCTCAAGGGTATTGGACCGGAATTGGGCCGAGATTAAAATATCACTAATCCTAGGCCCATGCTCAAAAACTATAAATATAAGTCAAAGGTAAGAGGTAGGTGATCATATTTACTGTGTATTTATTACTGTCATTGTCGTATTAGATTACCGAACGGTTCAATTACTGACTTTGGCATCGGAGCGGCTTTAGTAGGTACACCTTCGGGCGGATGAGCAAACAAGAGCATAGGGAGCGAGACCGAATGGCAGGAAAGGACAAATTGTGAAGGTATTGTGACTCAATCCCATAACCAAAACATTTTGGCGCCCACTGTGGGGCCGAGTTACTTAAACCCAATGGTGAACACGAGAAACATGAGTGTTGACGACCCCGTAGAGCTGATTAGGATGTTGCAACAAAAAATGGAGGAGATGCAGCAACGCCACAAAGCGGAGCTCATAGTCGTTAGGGCAGAATGCTCAGCTTGGATCGCCCAAGAAAAGGGATCGGGAGTTGGTGAGAAGGAGAAAGAGGAGCACGCTAGGGAGCGTGGCTGATAACGGTTGAATTTACCGTTATTTGATACTTAATTTTGATACTAAAAACACCCTTTTTGACTTAGAAACTAGCTTGGAATCATAGTTTTGATGAATAAGAGAGTTAAAGGTGAATTTAATGGTTTTGTGCTAGATTTCCTTGTTTTTAACAGAAATTGAGATGATTTGGAAGAAGAGTTGAAGTAGTAAGGAGTTGGAACTCAAGAAGAGATGGAAAAGCATTGGAAAGGAGGATCGCAGCAGCGTTGAGCGCCACTTTAGGGGTCCTCAGCGCCAGAGTACACAGTCTCACGCTTGGCTGCCCTTTTCTGGAGCCCTCAGCGTAGGATACCCTTGGCTCGCGCCTAGGCGCGCTTTTTAGGGGCGCTGAGCGCAACTTCCTCGAGTCGCACCACGGTTGCTTGCCTTCTAAGCTGACCCTGAGCGCCCGTTTTGACCCGCACACCACCTGGGCGCCCTAAGTGGGGCGTTGAGCGCCAGTCTCGTGGGCTTGGACCCGTTTTCTGTTATTTTTATGTTCTATTTAAGGACTTAGACGTCCTAGGGTTCACATCTTTGGACGAAATAGGCAGAGAAACACACTCTTTGATCCCTCAAATGCGAATTTGGATGCGGAAGGTCCTATCTTCAATTTCTAGGGTTTTATCTTTCATTCTTTTTCCCTTATTCATCTAGTTTCACCATGTCAATGGTGAACTAAACTCTATTTTTTGGGGAATGATGTAACCTTTGTAAACCCTCATGTATTGAATTGATTCTTGATTATATATGCTTCTTTCATTAATTGTTACGATAATTCTTCTTCGCGTAATGCTTGCTTTGTTTAACTCATTCTTTAGTATGATGTATGATTTGCATGAGTACCCGAAGGTATCTTAAAATTCATGTTCTGGAGAATTATTCCTAGAAGCAGTATTGCTCAAGAATGGGGGTATGAGTTCTGGTTGTCTTAAGCTTCTGTTCTTCAGAATTAATTATTAGAAATGCTAGGAATCGTGTGAACTTATAATTAAGGATAGGCTTAATACCCTATTTTGTCCCCAGTTTCGCTCGAAAATGTCAAATTAGTCCATCCTTTAAAAAATGCGTCAATTACGTCCTCACTTAATAAAATTTGCATCAATGAAATCCCTTCCGTTAAATCTGTACAAACGGCGTTAATTGAGGAAGTAGAAGAAAGAGAAAAATAATTAACGCCGTTTGTACGGATTTAACAGAAGGGATTTTATGGATGTAAATTTTATTAAGTGAGGACGTAATTGACGCATTTTTTAAAGGATGTACTAATTTGACATTTTCGAGCAAAACTGGGGACAAAATAAGGTATTAAGCCTTAAGGATATGCTTTCTTCGCCGAGAAATCGAGTTTTAAGTAGTTTAGATAGTGACATTGACATTAATGAAGAAGTAGAATTCGTATATACATGAGAGTAAACTAGGTGAAATCTAACCCCAACAACATATTCATTCCATAATATCAAACCCATTCATCTTTGCACTTTAGTCCAATTGATCAAATTGCATGCATATTTACTTTTCAGTACTTGCATTCTAAACCTAAAAGAGTTTGTTTTCAAGTCTTATTTAATCAAGAAATCACATAATTGTTTAGGTTGTGAGCCTCTAGGGAAACGATACTTGGTCTTACCATGTTTATTACTTGATACGATTCGGTACACTTGTTGGAGTCTTAACAAATTTTTGCCGTCGTTGCCGGGGACTCGTGGTTTAACTATTATATTTGTGTGATTATTGATTAGCTTTGACTTGATTGTTATTGTTTTAATTTTAATTTTAATTTTGTTTTTGTTTTTGTGTTGTTATAACAATTGCTTTTTAGGGTTTGTTTTCTTGTGCATGCAGGATACAATTCACACTAGAAGCAAGGAAAAATTCTAACCTCTCTTTACAGATTAGGAAACAGAAGACATGGAAGGCAATCGGAATATGGGTCCAGTGACACGAACTCTAGAGGATTACACAATAGTCACTAGTCCTTGGTATTTTAACAATATTGCTAGGCCAAGGGTAAATGCTACCAACATGGAGATGAAGCCTGCCCTTATTCACTTGGTGTAGAGCAATCAATTCAATGGATTAGCACATGAAAATTCATATGAGCATCAGACCACATTTGACGAGATATGCAATACAGCGAAGATTCAGGATGTATCAGATGAAGCTATTAAACTTGGCTTGTTTCCCTTCTCTTTGGGAGGCAATGCTAAGATGTGGCTAAATTTGTTCCTGAATAAGTACTTTCCTTAGTCAAAGGTAAACAAGAAATATCTTCTTTTCAACAGGGCATGGAGGAGACATTTGGTCAAGCTTGGATCTGCGCACTCGACTTGGAGTCGATCGATGTAGTGAAGAAAAGAGGGTTAGGTATCTGTTGGTGGAAGCCAACACCTCTTACAACGTGCTCCTTGGCCGACCTTGGCTGAACGCCTTCGGCGCGTTCGTGTCAACCCCCCACCTTACCCTGAAATACTCGTCTGACAGGGGAACGATTTGCACAGTCCGGGCGGATCAGAGGATAGCGAGGGAATGTTACGAGACTGGCTTAAAACTTCATACCCGGATGGTTAGAAGGAGAATGAGTGGGTCGGAAGTGGCTATGGCGGATCTTGATCCACGAACAAATACCGAAGATCGGCTAGAGTCGTTGGGAGAGACACAGCCGATCTTGGTGGGAAAAATGATTCCCATACCACGATTATGGCCCGAGGGATGGAAGTAGGGCTGGAAAGGGAAATCAGATCCGTCCTATGGCGGAACAGAGACCTGTTTGCTTGGACGACCACCGATATGCCGGGAATCTATCCCTTGGTCATGTCACACAAGTTGACGCTATTCAAGGAGGCACGATTGGTCGCTTAGAAGAAGCGGAGGGTGGGTGAAGAGAAGAGGAAGGCCATAGAAGAGGAAGTGGGGAAATTGAGAGAGGCTGGATTCATCAGGGAAGTGACATACACCACATGGCTCGCCAATGTGGTTATGGTCAAAAAAGCTAGTGGGAAGTGGCGCATGTGCACTAACTACACTGACTTAAACAAGGCCTGTCCCAAGGACTCCCATCCCTTGCCCAGCATCGACGCGTTAGTTGACGGGGCCTCGGGCAATAAGATGCTGAGTTTCCTTGACACATACTCCGCCTACAACCAAATTCCTATGTATGCACCCGACCGAGAGAAGACGACATTTATCACCGACAAGGCAAATTTTTGCTACAAAGTAATGCCTTTCGGTTTAAAGAATGCTGGAGCCACTTACCAACGCTTAATGGATAAAATCTTCTCCGAACAGATTGGCCGGTACATGGACATGTATGTGGATGACATGGTTGTCCGTTCAACGGACTGAGACATCATGTAAGAGACCTGGAAGAGGTCTTCAAACAGGTCAAAAAATACAGGATGAGATTGAATCCTGCCAAGTGCACTTTCGAAGTGGCGGCCAAGAAGTTCCTTGGATTCATGCTCACCGCCCAGGGAATAGAAGCTAACCCAGACAAGTGCACAACCGTCTTAGAGATGCAAATCCCGACCACCATGAAGGAAATCCAAAGGCTGGTTGGGCGATTCACCGCTTTGTCACGTTTCATCCCTAGGCTGACCGAGCGGGTTCGTCCGGTCCTGAAAAAGATGAAAAACGGATCAAGTGATAAATGTAATGTTGAATGCGAGAAAGCATTCCAAGATGTTAAGGTGGTCTTGATGAACCCACCAGTCATGAATGGGCCGTCGCCGGGGGAGGATTTACAAATATATCTCGGAGTTTCGGAAACAGCTATCAGCGTCGCGCTGCTCCAAGAACAACCCGAGCCTAAGCTCATATATTTTGTAAGCCAAACCCTCCAAGATACGAAAACGCGATATCAGCAAGTGGAAAAGCTTCTTCTAGCCTTGCTTAACGCGTCCAGAAGACTCCGACCATACTTCCAAAGCCACTAGGTCGTGGTCTGAATGAATTTTCCTATCTCCAAGATCTTAAGGAAGCCTGACTTGGCAGGCCGAATGGTAGGATGGGCGGTCGAGTTGTCAGAGTTTGGTTTGCGGTACGAACCTAGGGGATCGTTTAAAGGCCAACACTTGGCTGATTTTATGGCGGAATTACCCTTGGTGGTCAGTGATGAATGGAATTTGTATGTTGATGGAGCTTTTGGACGATCAGTAAGCAAAGCTGGGGTGGTCTTAGAGGGACTGAACGGTTTCCTACTGGAGCATTCTTTGGTCTTCAAATTTAAAACTTCCAACAATCAAGCGAAGTATGAAACCTTGGTAACGGGGCTAGAACTAGCAAGAGATATAGGGGCACGGAAGGTGTTGTGCCGGACGGACTCCCAACTCGTAGTTGGCCAAATGAACGGGGAGTTCCAAGTGAAGGAAGAACGCCTCCTCTGGTATTTCCACAAGGCTTCGGCTTTGACCAAAGAATTTGAAAAAGTTGAAATCTGACACATCCCCAGCGAAGACAACTCCCGGGCGGACATGTTGTCGAATGATGAGGAGTTAAGGGTGGAGCTTGATATCTTGGAAAAGCGAAGAGGTCGGGTGGCGCTAAGAGCATAAGCATGCAAACGGATGATGGAGAGACAATACAACACCAAGGTCCAGCCTAGAAGCTTTCAAGAAGACGGCCTGGTATGGAGGAAAACTGGTGAAGCACGTCGGACGGTGACCCACGGAAAACTCGCTACTAAGTGGGAGGGGCCTTTTTGAATTTCGAAAGCTCTGGGTAACGGAGCATATTGGCTAACACATCCGGACGGCCGCAAAATTTCAAACACTTGGAACACCACTCATCTAAATTTTTATTTTAGTTAAATCCTCACCTATTGTACTCTTCTTTTCATTATGATTAATGCAATATTCAGGGCCCTTATTCCTGATCAAGTGTTTGCAATAATGCCGAATGACGAACGAATGAAGGTATAGAACCCAAGTTGATGAACGGAGTTCCAGAAGGAATTGTTGTGAACTTGGTCAAGCGGTGAATGACGAGTTCGCATAGGAACCCATGCCCCTCGGTTCAAAAAACCAAGTTGATGAACAAAGTTCCAAAAGGAATTGCTGTCAACCTGGTCGAGTGGTGAACGACAAGTTCACATATGAACCCCTGCCGCTCGGCTCGAAAAACCAAGTTGATGAACAAAGTTCCAGAAGGAATTACTATCAACCTGCTCGAGCGGTGAACGGCGAGTACGCATTGGAACCCCTGCCGCTTGGTTCAGAAAACCAAGTTGATGAACGAAGTTCCAAAAGGAATTACTGTCCACTTGGATGAGCGGTGAACGACAAATTCGCATTGGAACCCCTGCCGCTCGGTTTGAAAACCCAAAGTTAAACGGAGTTCTAAAAAGAACCCCTAAAAATTGGCTGAATAAAAACATCCGGTTAAAAGCGTGATTAGAATACAAAATTAAAGGCCGCTATCGATAAGTTACGTTTAAAAATATCCGGAAAACAAGGAACCAAATGAAAATAACAACACTTAAGCAAAAAGCAGATAAGTCGTTCATATAATAAAAAGAAGGAAGTCGTATGCAATGGATGGTATTAATGGGCCGATACGTAAACACCTATCCAACCTAAGTGTTTTAACGTTCGGCTTCATCTAGCAAAAATAAAAAAAGTACCCCACCCCCTAGCCGATAAACCATCTAGTCATCTCCTCCAGCTCGATTCCCCTCAGTCGGACTACCTTCAGGAGTCGTGTCGTCGACATTAGCGGGTTCGTCCACACCCGCATCTTTATCACCGACTTCATCTATTGGGAGCATCTTCCCGTTGAACAAATCTTGGTTAATGTCGAAACTTGGGGCCAAAGGATCCACCTTCAGGAGGAAGGCCGCTGATAATGGTTGAAAATACCGTTATCTATGATGTAATTTTGACACTAAATGCACCCTTTTCTGCTTAGAAACTTGCTTGGAATCATGTTTTTGCTTTAGTTTTGTGAATAAGAGAGTTGAGGTTATATTTGATGATTTTATTACTAAATTCCCTTGATTTGATAGCCTATTGGAATGATTTGAAATAAGAATTAAAGTACCAAATAGTTGGAATGCAGAAAAGTAACCAGAATGAAGGAAAGTCAACCAGAGTGCAGAAAAGTCAACCAGAGTGCAGAAAAGTCAACCAAAATCCTAGTTTTCGTCCCGCACCGTGCCCGGGCGCCCCTTAGGGGCTCTTGAGCGCCAGAAGTGCACCGCACACCGCCCGGGCGCCTTTCTAGGGGTGCTTGAGCGCCAGAATGCATGCTTTGAAAACCCTTTTTGAAAATCTTTACCTTGAGTTAAGTTGAGAACATTTGTGAGGTATCGATAAAGGTTCAAGTTTGGGATTACTGGGAAAATTGAAAAAAAAAAAGCATTAATTATCCGCACGGCCTCCAACTCTTCTGGGGTCATGCGACCGACCGCCCATGCTTTTATTTTCCGAGGATCCCTTGTCCAATAAAAATGGAACAAAGGGAGACCCGCTTCGTCATGGAATTCGAACCGACCAGCGTCTCTTATTATTACTTTGAAATATCGTTTCTTGAAGTTTTTGAACGATTCACTATACGGTTTGAGCAGGGTATGATGTTGGACAAGAGAAAGCGACACCCATCCTCGTCTCGCTAAAGGCCGGACGTTGAAATAATGGAGGAAAAATGCCACGGTTTGAGTAATTCCCATAGCAGCACACATCGTCACAAAGGCCTGTATGGCTGCCCAACCATTAGGATGAAGTTGAGAGGGGGCAACGTTTAACTCCCGGAGGACAGCTACCTGGAAGGCTGTGAACGGCACCCGAAGGAACAGCTGGTTGAACATATAGGTGTACACAAAGAAGAAGTCCTCTTGGCTGGCCCCCTTCCCATGAAAAACTCGCTCGTTCGGATGGCTCACCCCAAGGCGCATTAAACGAGCATCCTCCACGTCACGTGCTATGTGCGACCGGCAGCCCACCACTGAAGCTCTTCCCGAGTACTGTATTCAGACCGAAAGGTACTTACGTCGTGGGAAGCCCATCCATACCCTCTGATACGCGGCCAACCACCGGACGACTCGACATCTTCCCGGTTAATACGAATGCCACCCTTTAGAGGAAAAAGGGACATTCCATTTATGACCCTCTCTCCTCCGTAGAATGGCGACCCCGACCGTGAATCTACCTCCCTCTGATCGGACCTCTCTAGGAAAAAAGACGACACCGAGCTTGAAGACCGAACGTCACCACCTACTGCACCCCTACCACCCTGGCCCGCCGACTCCTCAGAGGAAGAAATACTAACTACAGACATTATTATGTTACCTTGGAAAAAGAATGCACCAAACTGTATGGAGAAAGGAAGAGTAAAGAATGAAAATGATAGTCCATGGCATCCCTATTTATAGAAAATTTTTGAAAACCGTCACCTCACGATAGCCGTTAAGATCAACGGTCTAGATCAAGCGACGTTTCCACTTCCTGAGAGGGAGGCCGCGTAGGCTTGCGACACGTGGTTTCCCGCCCAAACGTCATTTTTAAAAACCAATAGGGTTGCTCGGCCTCCAAGCGACCGGTAACGACTGTTTAAACCCAACGTCACCTACGTTGACTAGGGCTTGGGGGGCCTAATGTACCGTATGACCGGATAGCCATCAGAGTCCATAATACCATGTGTTAGGACGACCATCAAAGTCCAAAAAGACACCGGCAGGGAAGGCCGACCTCACAAGTGTAAATGATTAATTTTAAGGAGATTAAGGTAAATCGTGCTTAAGGGTATTGGACCGGGATTGGACCGAGATTAAAATATCGTTAATCCTAGGCCCATGTTCAAAAACTATAGATATAAGTTAAAGGTAAGATGTAGGTGATCATATTTATTGTGTATTTATTACTGTCACTGTCATATTAGATTACCGAACAGTTCAATTACCGACTTTGGCATCGGAGCGCCTTTAACAAGTACGCCTCCGGGCGGACAAGCAAACAAAAACGCATAGAGCAAGACTGAACAGCGAGAAAGAACAAATTGTGAATGTATTATGACTCAACCTTATAACCGAAACAATAATAAATAATAATAAATATCCTTTCATAGCGTAGATAGGCTTATCGTCTTGTCAAGATTGACATGATATTGGTATCCTTGAATCAACATGATCATTACCTATCTAGGGTTAAATATGTTTTTAGTCCCTGAACTATCAAGCGATTTTGGTTTTAGTCCCTACTCAAAACATTGATGGCATTTAGTCCTTGTAGTATTAAAACATGTAAAAATAATCCTTAAAAATGGACGGCGTTAACTTTTGGTTGATCTGGCAAACGGCAATGCCACGTCCTCAGCCAGCTTCACTGTTCTCTATCTGCCACGTTGCTTATATCGTGAAAACCCCTATGTTCATCTTCCTCCGAGAGAAATGCCTAACCCAATAAATCCTCCGAGAGGCGGCAACTGGGTGCGGCGTGAATGGCTTGGATGCACTGTAGACTGTGGGGTTTGGCATCGGAATCCGGTTGGGGCAACTGTCGCCGGGAGTGGAGTACAGGCTTCACCGGATTTGTTATGTGTCAATTTTGTGTTTTCTCTTTCACCTTCAGCAACTGGATTAATTGGTTTGCATTTTCACTGGAAAGATTAAGACTCGCGGATCCCATAAATAATAAACAATAGCTAGTAACTACTTTTCTGATACTTATTTGAGGGGAAATTTCAATGTAACCTTTAAATGTATTCTTACAGACAAACACTCAAACCAATAACCTCAGCAAGACATGTAAACCATCAGAGGAAGACGATGACCTGCTAAAAGCCGATAAACATAGAGTTGAAGGTCAACTTGGTGGCAACTCTCAGAGAAGCGGCACAACTGTGGATATGTTCATATGTTTTGGTTTTGGTCTTCTTCTATTCTTCGTATGAATATGAGGAGTTGGGCCGTTTTCTGCAGAAAATCCAAGGAAGATAAGATGAGGAGAGAAGGGTTCATTGCAACTTCTCACAAAGGAACTTCATCTGCCATTCACAATTAACATTCATCTTTCATTTCAACTTTTTACTCAATTTTTTCTATTCAAATCCAATGATTTTCATTCATACATACATACACACCTTTGTCATTTTCTGTTTGATTCATGCAGTTTCGTTAATTTCCCCTTCTGTTATATAAACAAGATTTAGTGTCTTTTTAGATGGGTTGGATGCGCTGTAGAGGGTGAATGCGTCTTCCTCTCGCGCGAAGGAGAAGGGGCAAAGTGGTGGTGGTCCGCCGTGAAGGGCGGTGGCTTTTTCGGCGCAAGTACCAGCAACACCGTGGACAGCGGTGTGGTGGCTGAGGCAGCGTCCATGTGGTGGCGACCCGTATTTCCGGCAGCACCTCCAATCGGGTTCACATCATGTGTTGGTGACTTGATCTGGCAGATAGAGAACACTGAAGCCGGCGGAGAGGACGTGGCATTGCCGTTTGCCAAATCAACCAAAAGTTAACGCCGTCCATTTTTAAGGACTATTTTTACATGTTTTAATACTACAAGGACTAAATGCCATCAATGTTTTGAGTAGGGACTAAAACCAAAATCGCTTGATAGTTCAGGGACTAAAAACATATTTAACCCACCTATCTATAACTATTATAACTAAGTCTTTGGCCGAGTTCCTCAATATTATACAGTACAATTTTTATAATGTTTTAAAAAGTTTTCTATTTAAACTATCGATATATTAAATTTATTCTTTATAATTTATTTTATCGTGCATAAGTTTTATATAGCATCATGTAAAAAAGCATTAATTACTAATTTATAATTTTTTAACTTGAGCTAGATAAAAATAATTAAAAATTAACCCAACAAATATTAAAAATAATTTCAATAATTAATCTTTTTTATGAAAAAATAATATAAATATTTTTTTTACAAATATTACAAAATTTATTACAATATAAGAGATGATAATGAATGAAAGTTAAATAAGATAAAAAAAATAGTTAAAACAGCCTACAACTTTTATGCTAGAACCTCCTAAAATAAATTATTTTGAAATACTTATTAAAATATTTTATATAGTGAAACTATTAATAAATTTTGATAAATATACTGATAATTTTGTAGATCAAAAAATAAAAATAATTTAGTTAATTTTAGTAATTAAATATTAAAAATTAAAAATTATGAAATCCTAATACGGTACACAGTTCATAACTACAAAAAGTTTTGTCAGACGTATTTAACCAAATAATACATCAGAATCCAGTAAAACTGAGAACACCTCGACATGCTTCTATGCAGTAAAGTGTCTGACTTCGTAAAATAAGAATATGTCGGCCAAGATATTTAAAACACTAAATCAAAACACAGAAGTTTCCGACACACCAAAAACCAAAGTTAACGTACGTAAGAGCAATTATAACAAAGTCAATTAAATCATAATAGTGATTAAACAAAATAGCAAGCATGCTAAAAGTTATATAAATAAACAGGTATACGATACTAATCACAAATATAATTATGTATTTATTTATATATGGATTGGAACAGAAATCCAGTCCGAAAATTTGGAAAGTGTAAAACAAACTTAAAAATAGGATTTTTTATTTATTTATTAGTAAAATAATTTATATTAAAATGCATCATAATGTTAAATTTACTTTTTATTTATTTGTTAGTAAATAATGTTATTTATTTAAGACCTAAAACCATTAATATTAACTTTTTTTAAAGTTCTTTTTATTTAAAACCTAAAAATGGGTGAGAGACAATGAAGACTAATAAAATATTACAGATTTCCTGTCATACCAAAATTAATTCAAGAGAAAACCTGGCCAACTGTAGACCCCATCCTGTCAGAAGCAAACAATATAGTCCATTGAAGTTGGAAACATGCCCGGCCAACTGAAAACAGACACATCAATGCTATCTGCCCATTTCAGTAAGAAGAGCCTACCTCCGAGGTCAGGCTTTATATAAAATTGAATCAAATTATATAAGAATTTGTTGAAAGAATTATTTGTGGACATAAAATATTATTTGACACCAGAGAGAAAAAAAGGTATAGCTATAAAAGTGATATCATTAATCTTATAAGAGAACAGAGAGATCAAAATAACAATAAGGGTTAATAACGTTCTTGAAAAAATAATATTACAAAAATAATCTAAACTTACCTAATTTAATTTTAAATTTTAAAAACAAAAAATAAAATGCAAAAAAGTCTTTAAAGGTTAATAATTTTTTTAATAAATACATATAATTATTTATTTCAATCATTATTGGAGTTCAGACAACTTTTTAATTGTAGTAGAAACGAAATATGTTTTATACTTAACCAAACCAACTAATCTAATATATTATTAAGAGTGTTTTTTTTTAAATCTTTTAAGAAAATTAATATTATTTTAAGAGTTTATTTTTTGACATCTAAAAAATATATTAAGATATTTCCTTTGTTATACTTTTTACTTTTTTTCAAACTTAGTTTTTAATGTTGTGATGTCACAGTCCAAACCTACTTCAAAGTACTCAACCTTGACTAATGTTATAAGTTTGCAAAATGGTAACGACTGTTTTCTAGAGAGAATATTTTTCACATTTACCTTTTACTTAAATAACTAGTTAACATTTTTATTAATAAAATATTATATTTAGATAATAATAATAAATATAAATTATTTTTAAAATAAAAATAATAATATACATAGTGATGATATAAAATAACAAATGCCATTTCCTATCATTCTCTTAGGCATGGGTCTATTATTTTCTTCTAGTCCAGACAAGCTAATGTCACATAACATTTTGATGCCTATTTAGTTTTTGTTGCTGATCCGCTATATTTCACCGCGTGCGTAATTTAATTATATAGTGGACGACCATTTTTATTCTTGGCCACACGTTGGAAAAATCATATATGGGAGGTTAAGTGTTTTCTGTACATTTTGATTAGTTTTTTATTTTTCATAACATGATATTTGATTGGTGTTTTTGGTACGATCATGTCACTTTCTAATGTACTATTGCTTGATAAATTATGTTGGTACATCAAATATGTTACTCGTTCAATGCATGGTTGTATAGAGAATGAGAAAAATTAAAATATGGCTTAATATAATTGTTTCCAATTTTTGTTTAGTTTTATTTGAAATGGTCCTAATTTTTTTTAAATGTTCAATGTAGTCCTAAACATCGTAATTTATGTTCAATTTAGTTCTTTTTACAAACGTCGTTTAAATCGTTAACGGCTGACGTGTCATATATTAGCTGACGTGGACACTTTAAGGCATAGTGAGGTGAATTTTAATTTTTGGAAGTAATAATTTTCTGATATTAGGATTTTGATTCTGAGTGTGAACGTATTGTTTTCGTCAATTATAAGTTTAGTGGGTTTTAAAATAAGGTTTTTGAAGTGTGAAGTGAATTTTTGATCCTGGTTTGGTAGAGAAACCCAAATGTGTAATCAAAAGAAACCCAAATGCGCAATCAAAATTCACACAGAAAAATAAGAAAGCACCACCAATGATTGTGATCTACAAACTCCACAAATACGAACACAAGAACAGAGAATTAAAACCCCAATTCTCCCCACTGATCTGCAAGGTAGAAGAACCCCAACCCAATTCCAAATTCAGAGGAACCAATTATTTCTCAAATCAAAGGGAAACGAAACCCTATATCCCAAATCACAAAAAATGAGATATCCAAACAGAACCCTAAGGAACCCAATCAAAGACAAAGGAGGAGGAGGAAAAGGAAGCTTCCTCCTTACGTTGCTGTCCAAAACGAAAAAAGAGGAAAAAGGGGAAGAAAAGAGTCCCCTTGCACGACGAAGGCCTTACGATTCCACTGATAACTGCGATCGAAGACGAGAACGTAGACTAAGTCGTGCCTGCGGGTGATTCTCGACGCCACAAGACCATCTTCCATGCACGAGATGGAAAAATCCAAAACGAAGAAAAGGAAGAGAACCCTAATTTTTGAAGCCAGCCTCATAGACAACCCCAACCTCTGATTAAATTTCAGAAAATCACTTCCAAAAATAAAAAAATTCACCTCACTATGCCTTAAAGTGTTCACGTCAGCAAATATATAGCATGTCATTGACTGATTGCACACTTGGACATTTGGTCGTTAACGATTTAAACGACGTTTGTAAAAATGACTAAATTGAACATAAATTACAATGTTTAGGACTACATTGAACATTTTAAAAAAATGAGGACCATAACATAAAACATGCACTGGTGTTTTCATCGTTGTGAAGTCTTTCATCGTTGGATGAGGCTGATTTTTGGACAGTGGGTTCCAGACGTATGGTTCTTCATTTTGACAGTTCGGATAGTCAATCAGAGGTCCAATTTGGGAGACAATGGCCTAACATCAACGCCTTTATTTTGGAGAATTTCATAAAATCTGCACTAGTGTTTTCATTGTTGTGAAGTCGTTCACCGTTGGATCGGGCTGATTTTTTAACAGTAGGTTCCAAACGTACGGTTCTTCATTTTGACCAATCGAATCGTCAATCGGAGTTCCAGTTTGTGATGAGAATCAGAGAATGAGTTTAAGGGTTCTGTTTAGGGTCAAGATTGACTTGTGGTTGAGATTGAAGCATGAGTAGAAGATGGAATGCACAAGAGTGTGTGGATAATGAGCATGAGGCATGAGAGATTAGTCTACTTGTTGTACGTAGTAAATCCTGGTTCTATCTGCAGATAGGTGCTCTCTTTGGCATTGATTGTTGAAAAGAGAGTGGTGACTCCCTTTCACATTGGTTGTTGAAAAGTGAGGGACATTACCTTTGGCATTGGTAGTTGAGAAGGGGATGACTCTCTTTGGAATTGGTTGTTGGAAAGAGAGTGATAACTCTCTATGGAATTGGTTGTTGAAAAGAGAGTGACATTCTCTTTAGCAAATAGTTGTAGAAAAGAGAATGATATTTGAGTGTTGAATCTTCTTTGGTGAGTGGGATAAATGTTCTGCCTTTTGTGATAGTAGAATAGGTCCAAAGCCAGAAGAAGGATTACTTGAGTGTATCTATATGGGAAAGCCACATATTGGACTGTGTGAGCGGCTACAGTCAATGAGGTAAGGTGCAAGAGTGTGACTCAGTCTTGTCATGATGGAGTTCAGGGTTTGGTTATGCTTATGGTGTGATTCGGGATTGGGATAATCATGTTGGTGGTGTACCTATGATGATGATCATGGTATTGAGGATGCTCCAAGTTACGCTACGTTGATAGTGGTGTTACCATAATGGTTATAGTAGTAGTTAGCATAGGTGCTGATAGACCAAAGTTCTATGTGTGAGATGTGTTAACCCTCGGCAAGTGTAACCCAATCGTATCAAGTAATAATAAAATGGTAAGACCAAGTATCGTTTTCCAAAGGACTCACGGCCTAAACAGTTATGTGATTTGTTGATTAAATCAGACTTGTGAACGAATTCTTGTAGGTTTAAATGCAAATACTGAAAATTAAATATGAATGCATGTATTGATCAATTGGATCAAAAGAAGCAAAAGTGATTGATGTAAATTATGGAATATGATGTTGTTGGGGGTTTCCAATTCATCCTATCCACTCTCATATATTCAAGAATTCATCTTTCTTCATTAATGTTAATGCCACTTTCTAATTTACCTTAAACCCGATGTCTCGGTGAAGAAAGCCTAATCCTAATCACTAGTTTACAATGTCTTGTCTCCCTAGCAATTATTCATGAATTACATTCGCACAGAAGCTTAAAGGCAACCAATCTTCCTATCCCTATGTCTAGGTAATATTGCTCTTGGGAGAATTTCTTCATGTCTAGATATATCTATATGTGTCCATACAAATAATATCAATGATCTTCCAATTGAATGAGTTAAACAAAGCATGCATAGAGTATAGAAGAAAAACCCTAACAATTAATGAAAGAAAGCATATATTATAAAGAACCAATTCAATACATGAGAGTTTCAAAGGATTACATTGAAGGTTTAGTTCACCATAGACATGGTGAAACTAGATGAAAAATAATGAAAGAATGAAAGATAGAACCCTAGAAAGTTGACAAAGGAGCTTGAGCATCCAAAATCCTCCTCCAATGGGTGAAGAAAGTGTGATTTCGCTTCATTCTGTCCAAAGATACTAACCCTAGGTCGACTAAACCCTTATATAGCTTCCTAAAAATTACAGAAAAGTGGCCCAAGGCCCATTAAAATGGCGCTCAGCGGTAATTACCGCTCAGCGGTAAGTGTGGTTCTTCTATTTGACTTTCAGCTGCGCGGTGACTGCGGGACTTCAAAGTGCCACTCAGCGGTAATTTTCGCTGAGCGGTACTTGCGGCTCTTCTTTTATGCACTTTTTCTTCCTTTTCTGACTCAAACTTTTGGCTACTTCACTTCTTCCATTCAATTCATCTTAAAACCTGCAAAAACAAGGAAAACCAAGCATAAAACTCGTCCAACTCTCTTATTTCCAAAACATAAGCAAAAGCATGATTACAAGCTAGTTTCTAAGTCATAAAGGTTGTCTTTAAGGTCAAAATTAAATCTAAAAATAACAGTTTTTCAACTGTTATCACAACCCCAAACTTAGAACTTTGCTTGTCCTCAAGCAAACAAAATGTAACTCAATCTTCAACCAATCCATACAATGGTTCACCACATTCAAAACTCCTTCTTTCAAGATGAGTAATTACTCAAATCAGCTCAACACAAAGAATTCAGTCAAGATGCACACATGCTTTAGTATTCACATAATCACATAATATTCAACAAATGCTATTCTCATGAATGATCAATCAACTAAGCATAGATGTAAACATGTGTTCATGGAATCTTTCCTCACTAGATAAATGTTTCACTCAAACACACAAGTGTATAAGAGGTCACTCTTTCACTCTACTATCACAATGTCACATGAATTAACTTTGCCTTTCATTTAGACATAATCAAACACATTCACAAATAAGTATCATCACAAGGACTTTTCTATGGCTTATAATGTGGCTGGGCTAATAAGAAAATTGGTTTTTCTAGATCACAAAATCCTTGAGTTAAGTGAATCATCTAAACACAACCATTCTTCCTTTTTCCCAACTTTCTTTTGCATTGAGCCTTTCTTTTTCTTTCTTCTCTTTTCCTTTTTCTTTTACTTTTCACATGCTTAGCTCAATGCTTTTCATATTCCCCTTTTTAAACCATCCAACAACCCCAAACTTGAACATTTATCAATACCACAAGATATCTTCAACTCAACTCAAGGTAAAGCTTTTCAAAAAGGGTTTTCTATCATGTTTAAAGCTAAGGGTTCAAAGGATAGAACACATTGTGCTCTCTTTTATTGGGCTAAAATCATGCATTTGGCTAATAAAGGGTAACAACAGATGGCCTTGATCATGATACATACAAGCAAGTGATTTAGTCATAGAAACCTGGGCAAAGTCATTCATGCTTTCAAAGTAATAGCATTCATTCACAAAAACATTGGAGTTCAAAACCTCACATATAAGCTCATTCAACATTCCACATACACATCCTGCTTAGCATCATAATCACAATCACAACATCATGCATTTGTTCACATAGCTCGTGAACCACCACCTGCATATATGCTTATAAAGTGCGCAATGTCAACATCAATCATTATCCAAGCATCATCAAGCAATACTCGTCATGCATAAATCACAAGCAAACCATCATAGCGGATAAAGTTTCAAACTGAGTACATCACAACCCTATTCTAAAAATAGAAGCAGATAAGTTCAACAGAGTTTAAAACAAAAGATAACAAATCCTACTCTAGAGGTGATAGCATCCATCAGCAGATGTTATCTCAGCTCCTCATCAACCCATGCTGTCATTTAAATCTTCCTCCTCTTCATCATCCTCAGCATCTTCAAAAGCATCCTCATCATCCTCATAATCCATAGCTGAAGTTTTAGCTGCTCCAGCTCTACTGCCCTGAGCTTGCTCCTCTGGCCATGTCACTACATTATGAAACTCATTCATGGTCCACCTATGTGCTGGGGGTGTATCATACATCCCAATAATCATTTCTGCTGTGGCCACCTGCCCTCTATGGATGGACTGCATCCTAGCATCTATAAGGGACATATACATGTCCCTCATCTGAAATGGCTCTGCCTCCTGAGGTTCTGCAGATGCCTGGCCCTATGGTGGTCCTCTCCCTCTACGAGGACGGTGTGGTGGTACTCGTTGAGCTGCCTCATCACCTCCATAATACTGTCTGTAATAGGCCTCATCAATAGCTTTCCCAGGCCTCTCAAATGGTGGAGCATAAATATTCACCCCAGCTAGCTCACATAAGTGTGTAATCAAAGAGGGATGCCCTAGAGGTGCTTTGTTATTCGTAGTGTTGGCACACACCTGTATCTCATTAGCTATGACTTGGCCAATGTTAATGCTTATCCCTCTGAGCACACAATACAAAAGAAACGCCCTGCTGACAATTATGTCTGAGACATGTGAGCATGGCTGGATGTTGGCATGAGAAAATTTCATCCAATACTTTGCTAGAGGAGTCAGATCAACTCTCTTGATGTTCACTACAACACCATTCTTGTTTCTCTGAAAGTATCCACCAGGCACACATAGCACACTTTCCACATCACCAAAATCTGCTCCTTCTTCAATATTGAGAGCAAACTGACACTACTCACCAGCCCATTCAGTATTTAAAAATCTATTAATGGAATCAGGATCATACCGAATGGCGTGTCCTCTAACATAGCTCAGATAATCCTCAGCAGGATGATCACCCCACCTTCTTGCATTGGTGTAAAATTCTTTCACCATTGCTATGTTAGATGGTGCAGGGTAAGTGGCTAGCCTCTTCTAGTTCCTATTCTCTAGTTGCTCTCCAAACTGTGAAACAAAGTAAGGTATCAGTCCAGCCTTCCTTTCCATTAGTAGCCTGTTATCTTGAACAACTTTAAAGTGGCGCTCATGCTTGCGGGATAGGAACTTGTTGGCATAGGATCGTTCTGGCTCCTTGTCCTTCCTCTTGGATCCTATAGTCTTGATTCTTTTACCTGATGAGGATGTCATCCCTACATCAAACACAATTCACAAAATCACAAGACATATTGCTAAACATTAGTAAACCACAAACAACACCCTAAGATCAGTCCTATCACCATTGAGGGCAACCAAAACCCCTCAGCGCAACTTATACAACAAGCCAGCAGCCAAAAGAAGAACAAAAACAACTCTGCCAGAATCGCGCTCAGGGGAAATTTCCGTTGAGCGGCGATTCTACAGATTTGTCAAAATCTTGAACAAATGCTCCAAATCTTCACCCACCTACATTCTTCCTAGTTCCAGACCCAAATCAAGCAGTTTAATCGATCCAAGCAACAGTTAATTAATCTAATCATGCATAAAAATCAAAATCCCTCAAGAATCATGCTTAGACAACCATGTTCATACCAATTCATGCTTTCAAAAACCTAGAAAGGAAAATGCTTGTACTTACTTGGGTGGAGATGCTAAATGAGTGAAAAATGCTCTAGGAATGTGAAGAAATCAGCCTCCAACAACAATGCTCTCACCAAACCCCAAACTTGAATTAAAACTTGGTAAAAAAATGAGTGGAAGAAAGGTTTGTTGAAGGGGGAAGAAGGGAAAAGTGAGGAGAACTCTTTGGAAAGTCCTTGAGAGTGTGCGGGAAGAGGGAGATCTGAAAATTGAAGCAAAGTCGTGCCCTAGGGTATAAAAATACCCAAATTGGCCTAATCCCGCTGCGCCCAATTGAACCAAACCAGTCCACCCAACTCTGCAGTATTCGCGCTCAGCGGAAATTTCCGCTGAGCGGCATTTGCGGCACCTACTCTCCTTCTTCCTAGCTTGCTCTAGGTGTCTTATGATCATGCCTCTCACTCACCTCATGCATTTATGTTCTCACATCACTCATACATTTCATCCTTATCATGCATCTAAACCAGAATCAAAACAAACAAATAAAAATAAAGTAAATCAACTGGATTGCCTCCCAGGTAGCTCTTGTTTAACGTCACGAGTCTGACCCAAAATCCTCCAGCACCCTTCAATAAGTGCACATATTTCTTACCAACACCCATCAGTAGGTGTAGACAAACCTAGAGTCCTTCAGTAGATACTCAACCACCTAGCATCCATCAGTAGATGCTATACCATAAAATCTCAAACAACATAAATCAATGTCCCAAAGTTTATAAAATTACATAACCAAAATCAAAGAAATTAATGTTCTCAAATCACTAGGGTGCCTCCTAGTAAGCTCTCTTTTAACGTCATTAGCTTGACCCAATAAGCTCAAGTTCCATCTTCAATGTTGGTGTTCCTCTTTCTTTCATCACACCAACTCATTAGTTGTTTCCGGTCCACCTTTTTGACTCTCCTTGAATATGGAGCTTCAATCTCTATCACTCCATTCTCTTCATAGTCTTTCACAACCCACAACTTGTTCTTGAATCTTACTGGTGTACCAAGTTTGAGTTGTTCTTGGATCAAGTCATCAGGAACCTTCCTTCCTTTGCCATCCTTTTCTTCTTCCCTAACCTATGACAAGAAACAATGTTTACCTTTGAAGATCGGCTTTGCAGCTTTTGAGCTAGTCAAGGGTTCATCCTTACATGCAGCCTTATGACTAGCCTCCTTCTCTTGAATCTGCTGCTCCCCTTTGAAGACATTAAAGATCACCTTTTCTCCTCGGTCTTGAAGCACTATCATCCCATCATCCACATTGATTATTACCTTTGTCGTTTTCATAAACGGTCTTCCAAGAATGATTGGGGCCTTCTCATCCTCCTCCATCTCCATCACCACAAAATCTACCAAGAATTTTAGTTTGTCTATGCAAGCCACCACATCTTCCACCACACCATAGGGTTTCTTTGAAGATCCATCCGCCATTAGCAAAGTCACCTTTGTTGGCTTGACTTCAAGATCACCAATCCTTTCAAGCAGAGATAAAGGCATCAGATTAATGCTTGACCCTAAATCAATTAGGGCTTTCCTTATTTTCTCCCTCCCTATGACGCAAGGAATAGTAAAACTTCCTGGATCTTTCACTTTTGGAGGAAGTGGCTTCTTCTCAATAACACTACAATCTCCCTTTTCATCTAGATATCTCTTCTTTGTGGAGACTTGCTTCATGTGCTTTGCATAAGCTGGAATTTGTTGCAATGCTTCATTCAAAGGTATTGTAATCTCCAATTGCCTGAAGATATCTTTAAAGCGTCATATTGTCTCTCTTTTTCAATCTTTTCACTCCCCTTAGGACAAGGAAGAATTTTTTCATTTTTCTCAATTTTTTTCTCTCCTCTCTTCTTTTCTTTCTCTTTTCTCTCATCCCCACCTATTATCTCTTCTTTTCTCTCAACTCTTTTTTCCAACTCAACACTGTCTTTCTCATCCACCCTCTTATCATCTGCACTTACAATAGCTTTACACTCTTCCCTAGGGTTAACCTTAGTATTAGCCCCAAAACTCTTATCAGGCATATCCTTCAAATCCTTAGCTATTTGACCCATCTATATCTCCAAATTTCTAATTGCAGCTTCAGTGCTTTTATGATTGGAGATGGTCACCTGAATAAATTGTTGAAGACTTTCTTTAGCTCCTTTGGCAACTGAGCAAGTGTCTTTGTCAAATTCTCCAACTGTTGAGTTATGATTTTGTTTTGCGCAAGCAAGGCATCATTTGATTGCAATTGTAGAACTCCCTTTTGTTGAATTGGAGTTCCTCTCTCATTATGCATCTCATTATCATTTGTAGCCATGTTGTCAATCAATTCAGTGGCTTCCTCTGGAGTCTTGCATTTACTATTACCTCCAGCTGAGGCATCTAGCATCAACTTGGTTTGTGAACCAAGACCTCCAAGGAAAAGAATGACTACTGTTGCTTCGTCAAAGCCATGAGTGGGCGTCTTTCTCAATAAGCTCTTGTATCTATCCTAGGCTTGACCTAGCGTCTCCTCCATGCCTTGTCTAAAAGAAGAAATCTCTTGCTTCCCTTTGTTGATTTTTGATTGTGGGAAGTACTTGTTTAAGAACTTTGAAACCACGACTTCCCATTCAGTAAAGCTTTCCTCTGGAAAAGAATTCAACCATAACTTAGCATTGCCTCCCAATGAGAAAGGAAACAAATTAAGCTTTATTGCTTCATCCGGCACACCATTGATCTTTATAGTGTTGCAAATCTCGTTGAATGTGGTGAGATGCTCATATGGACTTTCATGTGATAGCCCATTAAATTGGTTGCTCTTGACCAATTATATCAATGTCGGTTTCACCTCCATGTTTGCAGCATTGACCCTTGGCCTAGCAATGCTATTAAAGTGATGAGGGCCAACAACATTGGTGTAATCCGCCAGAGTACGTCTAACAACATTGTTCTCTTCAGCCATCTCTTCAGTACTCTGGTTAGATCTTTATGGTGAGGGTTGTAGAAGTGCTTCCGGAGAAGGAAATAATTCTCTAGAAGTTCGGATCATCCTTCTCCTTCTACTTTCGTCCAATCCTTCAAGAAGAGGTTCCAAAGTTTTCTTGCTCCTGGTCCTAATTGTATCCTGCATACACAAGAACACAAAACCCTAAAAACAATTATTAGCACAAAAAGATAGAAAAGATAAACTAAAAAGATAGAAAGATAAAAAATAAAAACAAAAAGATAAAAGATAAAAAATAAAAAATCAAGTCAAAGTTAATCAATAATCACATAAATAGAATAGTTAAACCATGAGTCCCCAGCAACGGCGCCAAAAACTTGTTAACCCTCGACAAGTGTAACCGAATCGTATCAAATAATAATAAAATGGCAAGACCAAGTATCCTTTCCCAAAGGACTCACGGCCTAAACAGTTATGTGATTTGTTGATTAAATTAGACTTGTGAACGAATTCTTGTAGGTTTAAATGCAAATACTGAAAATTAAATATGAATGCATGTATTGATCAATTGAATCAAAAGAAACAAAAGTGATTGATGTAAATTATGGAATGATGATGTTGTTGGGGTTTTCAATTCATCCTGTCCACTCTCATGTATTCAAGAATTCATCTTTCTTCATTAATGTTAATGCCACTTTCTAATTTACCTTAAACCTGATGTCTCGGTGAAGAAAGGCTAATCCTAATCACTAGTTTACAATGTCTTGTCTCCCTAGCAATTATTCATGCATTACATTCGCACAGAAGCTTAAAGGCAACCAATCCTCCTATCCCTAGGTCTAGGTAATATAGCTCTTGGGAGAATTTCTTCATGTCTAGATATATCTATATGTGTCCATACAAATAATATCAATGATCATGCAATTGAATGAGTTAAACAAAGCATGCATAGAGTATAGAAGAAAAACCCTAACAATTAATGAAAGAAAGCATATATTATAAAGAACCAATTCAATACATGAGAGTTTCAAAGGATTACATTGATTCCCCAACAACAATGAAGGTTTAGTTCACCATAGACATGGTGAAACTAGATGAAAAATAATGGAAGAATGAAAGATAGAACCCTAGAAAGTTGACAAAGGATCGAATAATTAATTATGATTGAATTATTTATGTTAGAGGATTAAGAATCCTATTATTATTACTTCTATGTATGGGGTATTTGATTATGGTTGATATAATTAGAAGGTGTGTATCTTGTTGTGTGTTTGATTATGGGTGATATAATCCGAAGGTATGTATCTTGTTGTGTGTTTGATTATGGTTGATATAATCAGTATGTATGTATCTTGTTGTTATGATATTGTTTTATCGGTAGCTTACCCCATACATGTTTGTGTTTGTGCATGTGAATGTGATGATTGTATAATGTGTGATGTTATACAGAAGCAGATCATGCTACAGATGAAGGTAAAACATGATAGATCCGTGAGATGATAGGGCACAGACTTGGGTTTTATTTAAAACTATTGCAATTGAGTTTTTAAGACAATTTATTTCCTTCGTTATTTTGGTTTTATTTTGGTTTTATTTTAAATAATGCAATTGGACAAGTATTTTGGAACTATTATGTGATGCAAGTTTAAATGCTGAGATTTTTGAAAATACGTTTCCGCGTTGTAAGAAAGTTTTGAAAATTATCAGTTTTTGTAATAACTCGTCACATCCCATAATTGGAGGCGTTATATTGAACCATTTTGTTGTAAAGTGCTTAAAATTTCTTTATTTTCTTCATTTTTTCATTTTACTCTATTTGATATCAATAGCTGCAAAATAAATTAAATAGAGATGAATTAAGAATAATCTAAACAAAATCCAAACAAGATAAGTTTCAAAATTATCTTAAAATTCACTTAAATTGAGTATTTTCATTCCCACTCTCTTTTCGTGGTTGGTGTCTTCCATCTCTTGTTTCTTTAATGGAATTGCTTTGCTTGGCGTGCATTGTTCATTACTCTCTTAGCTTTCTTGCTATTATTACTCTTCATTCCACATGTTGGCTTTTATTTATTTATTTATTTTGATTTGATTTTTTAATTCGATTAGTATTTGTTATTTATAAAATTATATATGATTTAGAGATATTTATTTAATTTTATTATTTGGAGATATTTGATTTATTGAATGAATTGTTATATTTGTGTTGTATTACCAATCTGGTTATAGTTTCTCAATTCCTAATTAGATTAAAAATATTTCTGTTGTTAAACATATTGGTATCAAATATCACAACTAAGAAAAGAAAAAAAAAAACTTGGTAGTCCGATAGCATAATAGTTCAGTGAACGAGGTTGTAAAGTTTAAAACAAAAGAAATATTTTAAAACAAAAGCGGTTTACCAAATTTTTCTTGGAAAATTTATCCTCCGTTAAACTTGTTAGAAAGGCTTAACTTTTCCACACTTTAGGTACAAGGCTGAACCCCATCAAAATGCTTAACTTAAACGTTTTCACAACTATTTTCTTATCAACTTTGCAGAAAATTATGACTTTTGTCTTATAACATTTAGGTACGAAGTCTATTATTTGTTTTCTTTCTCTTCCTATCGTCCCCCTAACATTTTCACATGCTTAATTCTATTTCACAACGTGCTAAATTTATAGTGGGCGCGACCTTCACTCAGTTGTTATCCTATGCCACACTTTCAGGCAAAATATCAGTTTTGTAAGCTATTGGCATGTAAACAAGCACGCCTAAAGATAATTACGAGAGTGTATATATATATATATATATATAATTTTTGAAAAAAAACTATGCTAACTCATGGAAACAAATTATACAAAAAGCAAAACAGAGAGACCGTTTCTAATAAAATAATAATAAATAAATAAAATTATGATAACTGCATCATTAAATAAAAGCTTGTTTATAAGATGACTGATATTGAACCATAAAATTTTAGAGAATAATTTATTTTGATGTAAATTTAAAATGCTTTATGAAAAAAATATATTGTTTAGATAAAGAATGTTAAAAAATATAAAATATTAGAAGTTTTTTAAAGTAATTTTATAATTTAAAAGTATAATATTTTGATTTCTATTTAAAAATAAGAATTTGAAAATTCATGTGTATTTTCTCCATATTTTCATAAAATAAGTTGTACATCGACAATTAAGACAATCTTCCATTAGTTTGAGAATGATAGACTTTTTCTCTTAGATGTTTGGTCTCGATAATATAGTGGTTGAGACTCATAGTCTCCGAATAACTTTATCCTTGAAATTGTCACCTATTGGTTGTGTGTTGGCTTAGAATCAACTGTATACCTCATGGTTCCAAAGGTTCCTTACGATGAAGATATGCACACTTTTGCATAAAAAAGTGAGAAAATATACATTGGCTAATGAAAAATACGAACAATAATACATTAGACGACTCTAATGATGAATAGGTGAATTTTTTTGACCTATGTTAGACAAGCATATTATGAATATATCTTATAATGGTAATCTCATAGGAATGTGAACAAATTTAAAGAAAAATAACAAAGAAAAGTGTAAAGAACTAGAAGGTAAATTGAAAGTAATATACGAGCTAAATGAAAAGCTAAAGGTAGAAAATAACACTCTAAGCAATGATAAGTTAGAACTAGAAAAGAAGTTAGTAGAAAGTAAATCAAGACATAAGGAACTGAAAAAAGAGCGAGTGTTGACTCAAGAAAGGATAGGCAAACAACCAATAAGATTAAATGACGATAAATTAGAAGAAATTGAGGTACAAAATATAGCGAAAAGAAAACTTCTGGCATAAACTAGTTCAAATGAAAAATCACTAAACATGCTTCTTAAAAGATTTAGGAAATCACATGACAAAATAATGATTGTATATAAAGTAGAAAGTAAGACTAGCTTTGATAAAGGTAGAGTGGTATACAAAAGAACTAACCTCCAAGGGCTCATAGAAGTTTGCGTACCTAAGTAATAATAATTCCTATAATAGATATATTCAACTCGACAAAAAGAAACCCTTATCATGATACTTGTAAATTGGGTGCTCGCAACAGATGATAGGAGAAAAGTCTATATTCCTATACCTTTAGCTAAAGAAAGGAGGAAAGGTCATATTTGGAGGAAACCAACATGGGAGAATCATAGGAATTGGTCAGGTAAGCCTCAAACCTTATTTGTACCTTAGTAATGTCTTATAAATTGTTTGGTTGAATAATAATCTATTGTGCATAAGCCAATTGTTTAACCGCGATTGTGATGTAGTGTTTGATAAAAAGAAATGTATAATAAAAGAATATGACGAAACACACATTTTTATCGTAAAAAGGCAAGGAAACATGTATAAGATTGACATTGATGAATAAACATCTCAAAAGGTGTCCTGTGTCATGATCACACAACAAGATCACTAGCTATGGCACAGGAAGTGTGACCGCATAAGCTTGACACTACTCTTAAAGCTAAAGAAACAATGCCTTGTAAGAGGCTTACTATATCTATCATTCAAAGACAATGTTATGTGTGAATCATGTGTTGAGGAAAATTAAGTTAAAATTTCCTTTAAAAGCATAAACATGTTTCAACGCAAAGACCTCTTGAGTTGCTTCATATTAATCTATTTGGTTCAACAAGAACTAAGTCTATAAGAAATAAGGATGAGTCTTACAAAGTGCAAAATGGAAAAGGTTTGTTAATCTTTCTCTAAGATGTGATTATTGCTTGAAATTTTAAAATGAAAATATTTTTAAATTACTTGAAAACTGACATTGTACACAATTTCTCAGACCCAAGAACACAAAAAAAAATGGTTTAGTAGAAAGGAAAAATAGAACTCTACAAAAAAAAATGACTATTAAAGGTTAACTCCACACTTAAACATTACAGGGCAAAACACATTGAAATTAAACATCACTTCATTAGAAATTATGTTTAGAAGGGTATCATTTATTTAAAGTTTATCCCATGATAAACTGACAAATATATTTACAAAACCTTTATTTGAAGAGTGTTTTAGTAATTAAAAAAGCTTTTAGGCATGATTTTAGTGATTGAATAATTAATATAATATGGAAGCAGTATCAACATTTTAACCTATTAGACGTATCCTATTAGACACATATATCTTACTAGAGGCACCCAATCTCTGTTAAACCACTAGTACAGACAGGGGAAACGACAGCGGTTATTTTTGCCTATACGCAGCGGTTCTCGAACCGAGGCATATCCAGGCGAGGCAAAAAGTCTGCTACTTTTGGTCTCGGTTGAGAACTGAGGCATAAAATGACAGGATTTCGCCTCGGTTCAACATTAACCGAAGCAGTAAAATTTTTGCTTTTTTTTAATTTTTTTTTCTGTAAGACTTTATACCTCGGTTCAGGGGAACCGAGGCAGTATATTCCCCTAGGGTTACGGTGTTTCCAGTCCCTTTTGTCTCATCCCCAAAATCAGTTCCTGCTAATAAAATAAGCTGCCAAATTCTCTCTGTTAATCAATTCCAGAAACCTTCAACGCCTGATATGAGAAATTCCACTACTATAGTAGGCAAACACACCTTCAAGGGACACAACTTATGTTTCCAGATTGCCTCCATAGGCATACTAAGTAATTGCAATTTAAGCCTAGGAACGTCCATGAGAAATCTCATGCGAAAACACAGAATGTTATAGGTTGATTAACATTAGAACCAAACATATTTGCTTACAATCACACACAGTCACATACCAAGCAATAAAAAGAAAAAAAAAACAATCACATAAGAGTCTGAACAGAAGCAATGGTTCCCATGAACCAGCTTATTCTGGAAGCATCCTCAGTCTCAAAGGCCATCTTGAACCTCATCCCAGAACACCACTGAATTCTCATAGCAGCCCTTACATAAGAAGCGTTAATCCAGCAGCCAGGGTCACTGCTTCAACAACAGCCTCAGGCCTCACTTTGGCCCTGCCACTCAAATTCCCACCACCACCACCGCCGCCACCATTCCTTAAGCACCCATAAGGACCAATCCCACAATTCCCACTTCCACCGATACTTCTAGACCTTGAACCAGAAGCAGAGTTCCCACCTCAAACCCGATTCCATTCTTTGCCCTCCGAATCCCAACACACAACTCTCCATTCTCAGACCTCAGAAACACCACAGAATCCCACAGAAAATAAATCACTTGCAAAAAAACCCTCGCACCACAGAAACCCTCGCCACCGTCACCTCCTCCATGTGCGAGTTCTCCGCCCTCTACCCACCATGTGCGAGTTCTTTGTCACCTCCTCGCAAGCGCACACACACGAGTACAACGCCTTCCAGTTCCGCACCGGGATCTAGTGGTTCAAGCCTCGTTCCCTCGACGGCGAGGCAGCAACGGGGAGGCACCGACGAACGTTGTGAACGAAGCGGGGAGGGAGCAACGGCGAGGCAAAAACAGGGAGGCGCGGCGGTGAGGCAGTGGTTGGAGGCGCGGCGGTGAGGCAGTGGTTGGAGGCGGAGGCAGAACCGGCGCACTGGTAAGCAGGAGGCTGGCGAGACCACCGGAAGCACAGGCGGCGACGCGACGAGGTAAGGAGTGACCGTCGTGGACGAAACCGGAGAGGAGGAATGGAAGAGCACGGCTGCGCAGAGGAATGGGAGAGTACGACGAGGAAGAAAACGTTGGGCGAATTGAACTTGGAGAAGATAAGTTCTGAAATTTAGTATGTGGCACCGGTTGAACAAAAAAACCGAGGTTATGCTTTAGTTGCTGAGAAGACCGAGGCAATAAGCCAGGGTATAGGCTTCGGTTGCCTAGCTAACCGGAGCAGTACATACCTGTCACCATCACTCTCTGAAAAGGCTAAGTTGCAGAGCAGGTTCTGAACTTGCAGATGCCTTTAGGCATCGGTTGCCTGCCACCCGAGGCAATAAAGCCTTCTAAAAATCCTATCACACTGAGTAGCAGTGTACGGAGCAAGAGTATAGGCTTCGGTTCTTGTCTGAGCCGAGGCAGTATCTGCCTTCTACCACGGGTTATGGTATAATCGATGCGTATAAGCTGTTACGCTTCGGTTTTAACATAACCGAAGCATATATGGCGCCTTCGTAACTACTTTTTGTACTAGTGAACACACATAGCCTATTTGATTGATATTTACCACTTTCATTTGAAAAATTTCTTATATCATATTTCCATAATTTTTAAAAATAAAGTGTAAAAATATCTTTGATTTCAAAATATTGTGAAAATCAGTTTAAACTTTAAAGGTTCCTTGTTCATTTTCAAAATAATTTCAATTTTTTCGTGTTTAAAAAAGTTTAATGCTATAAATTAGAAAATATTTCTTAAAATGTATGAGTTACATACTCTCCAAAATCTTTCTAAAAATCACTTTAAATTTTATTTATTCAAATCATTGGTTCATACAAAGTCACACCTCACCTCTTAAAACCTAAAAATTCCTTGTGACAATGAGTTCTAATAAGAAGATTCTCTCTTCTCAGGAGAAAATCCTCTTAACATCGTACACATCACAAGCCCCGATCTTCACCATCTTCACCCTCTGTAGACGAAGAAGCTTTGTTGTCCTTTATGAGACATGCCTCTAAACCAGATCCACCACTTACACCTCTTACTTTTCCATGTGAGTTTCTAAATCCTCTTAACATACTCAACATGCCTTGGTTTGAAACTCCAAAAACAACCAAATTGATAGATATTCTAAAAAGGATTTTGGAGATGAATTTAGCACAAGAAAGGAGATATATCATTCGTCTCTTTGGCGCCTATGAAGCTCGACAACATTAAAAAGTTAAACGTTTTACTGCAAGCATGTCAACAAAAATGGATGCTCATTCCATGGCACCTTATATTATAGTGAAATACCTCCCACTCCATCGTCACCGAAGCCTCCTTCATCGTAGCTATGATGATGATTTTTATTGTTACTTTTCAAACTCTTTTTTATGATGACAAAAAGTGGAAAAAGAAAAGAAATGGGGAGAAAAAATAATAATAAGTGGCAACAATTTAGTTTTTGTGTCTTTTTTGTTTTTGAATGATTTTCAAGTTTTGAAAATTTTGGTTTTAAGTCTTCTGTTTCTTTCCAATCTATTTCACCAAAACATTTTGGATTTCATTTGAATAAATATTTGATTGCTTTTAAATTTTGTTGTGTGATCTTGTCCCTATTAACTCTAATATAATAATCATGCGTGCTCTAATATATTTCTGATTATAATTACTAATTATAAAGTTTTGATATAAATTTCTATATTCACAATATGACATATTTTGATCTACTTTGTCTTATATATGATTGATAAATTACGTGCTTTATGGTAATTTATTTTATGGTTTATTTTCTCATAATTGAATAGGAGGAAATTGTTAAAATCGACGAACCTTAACAATAAATAAGATTTTTATAATAATAAAACATTTTACCATATGAGTACGTCTCTTGTTAGAAGTAGAAGTGTGATTCAATGACTTAGATGAGGAGCTGAAAGAGGTTTTTGATCTATGATTATACAAGTGAATTAGCATATTGATACTATGATTTACAATTAATATTATCACTCACGATGGAAATTTTTTTTAATTATATGTTTGAATGAAATTTATATTGAGAAATATCTGATGAATAAACTATTTGATTGAATGAAAGATATAGTTGCTCTAACGATTCAAATGTGAAATACTTGGAAAACACTAGAAGGAGTTGAATAGTGTTGTAGAAAAACTTTTTGTCAAAAGGTAGTTTAACAACCTTGTTAAAGATTAAACAATTTATATAAGTTGTTAAACACTTTAGTAATAAAGTTTCACTTCAAACTACAAATTCAGAAATAAATATTTTTCAATTTTCTAGTTAAATCTACAATATAGTGTTTTGAGAAAGCTGACTCTTAATTAGAATATTGTTTGATGACAAGAGCTTTTATAAACAGTTGAGTTAATAAGCAACTACAGAGTTTATAAGAAAAACGTGTAGCAAAACTAAAGTAATAAACACACATTTATTTTATAGTGGTTCGCTTCACCGAGTTACGTCCAGTTCTCCTCTAAGACATCTTAGAGGATTCCACTATAATCTTCAACAAGATTGCAACAATCACACTACTCTTGGTATCACCTAGTCAATCCTAGTAACCCTCGTAACTCTAACTAGAATCGAGTATCACCCACTCCTAGTTGTGCAGTATTCTTCACCACTTTTGGTATCCCTAGATAATCCAAGTATCTTCCTGATACGGTGTCTAGTTGAGTTTCACCCACTTTTGGTTTCCACTAGACCAACATGCTAAGCTACTGTTTAACTCCATCGAGTTAATTGCTAAGTGTTTGTATTCTCTTCAGAATATGCAATCAATCAGATCGCTTACAAGTTTCTAGAAGGTAACTCTCACAGAGAGGATGTGCTTACAATACAATTTAATCTAACAGACTTCTAGAAGCTTAAGAGTATTTTCTTTTCTTTTGAGCTTGTTTTTCTTTTTAGATTTATCCTCTTAATCTTTTCTTCAAGCATCTTCAATTTATAGGCTTTAAGAAAATGTCCATTAGATAGTACTTGTATTGATCCTCGAATCATCTTAGTGTTTTTGTAGGTAGTAGCCATACGTTAAAGTCAACTTGTCAAATCAAACGTGCTTTTTTAGTACTTTATAAAAAATAGATTGTACGAACTCTTTGGTGCGACTTTTAATAGAGAGAACATTCTGTGAATGTCTTCTTTGTCTCTAACGTTCGCTTTTGACTTGTATATGATAGAGCAGGTGAATGCTTGACATAGGTAATCTGCAAAGAGTGTAGTAGATATGCATGCAGGCATACATGTTCTTTTTCTTATCACTTTTGTTGTTTTGAAATTTTGTGCATTTAATGTTCTTTAATGCGTGTTCAGAACAATTATAAGCTTTTCAAATTTTCTATTACCCAAGCAAGATTTGATCATTTAAGCATTTTTGTAGAGATACCTAGCATTTCATAAAGGTTTCATCATTGGATGAAAACATTGTTTAGTACAAGGTATTGTTTGGCCTATACAAGGCATTTTCTAACACCATTTTGCTTAGTGATCTTAGTTTGGCTCCAAGGCAAGATGTCTTTGAACACATGTTTTTATTTTTTTAGATCGTTTATCAAAAACATCATTTTGTATATTATTGTGAGAGCTCGTAGCAAGACTCTCATATAACACTTTGATGCATTTTGTGAGGAAATCATTTAGTAGTACGTCCACTTAGATATTAGTGTGTTTATTAAATCTTTTCTTAAAACATTTAGATTTCATAAAGTTTTTCATAAAATGCTTACCATTTAGTAAAATTATTTTTCACAAAGATAACACTTTATCATATGTTCATTTCAATTGTTGTTGTTTGTTAAACTTGAAGTACCAGAAAAATGCTAGAAGGGGGGAGTTGAATAGTGTTAATGGAAAAAAATTTCGCAACCCTTATGATATAGCACACTATCGAGCTCTTGAAATATTCTTTTGAGAGCTTAGACGGTCGAGTTGAGATATATGTATAAACATTGATTAGAATGTCGTGTTATTATGAATATATCTACTATAGTGTTTTGTAAGAACTTTCTTATTGAAAAACAATCGTTTAGCTTGCAAGTTCCTGTGTTTGAAATATAAAGCTCAACTGTAGGTTTTTGCAAGAGGATCATTTAGTTAAGAAAAGAAAAAATAACATAAGAGATTTTATATTAGTTCACTCAAACTGAGTTACGTCCAGTCTCCCCCGCAAAAGGGTTCCACTATAATCTTCACACGATTATAAATGAGTATTAGCACCACTCTTGGTACTCAGCTACCTCGCCAAGATTTCCTCTAAGTATTAGCACCACTCCTAGTACTCACCTCCCTTGCCAAGATTTCCTTTAAGTGTTCGCACCTCTCTTGGTACTCAACAACCTTAGTTGAGATTTCCTTTGAGTATTCGAACCACTCCTGGTACTTAGCAACCTTGCCAAGATTCCTCAACTCAAATTGTGTTTAGTTGTAAGTATTTTAATTCTCTTTAGAATTGCAATCAATGATTACTTACAAGTAAATCAGACTAAATCTCTCATGGAGAGGATTTGATTACAATACAATGTAGTCTAAACACTCGTAGATGTTTATCTCTTCTCTCTTACAATGGTAAGATATATGACGGTTAAGCTCGAAAGTATCTCTTTTTCTTTTTCTCTTCTCTTCTTTTTTCTTCAGCTTAGATGTATCATTTTTCTTTGAGCTCTCTCTCTATTTTTCTCTTTAGGATGAATTTTTCGTTGTAAGGTCTTCTTATGCTCTGGTGTTATCCTCTTGATTTTCTTCTTGAAAGATATTCTATTTATAGACTTCATGGATATGTATCCGTTAGACTGGATTTGTAATTGACAGTGTCGATACTTGTAATTTTTGTTTCTTCTTTTCCCAACAGTCGTTGTGTAAGTCAACTCTTGTTAGAATAGTCGTTGTAACACCCTGATTTTCGAGATGTCACGATGCAATATTTTTTTTGAAACATAACATTTCCATAAAATATTCATTAAAACTATCAAACTTTATTTGAGATTTAATAGGTATGAGTGTTGAATCTTTTGGCAAGCGTACCAATAGTCAACTGTAGTATAATGATTTTTAAGTAAGAGTGTCGATCCCACGAGGAACAACTTCAATTAAATAGATAAATTTATCTCAAACAACATATATACAAGGGTATTCAACCTGATTAATAATGGATTTTGATAATTTATACTACGTTGCGTAAAAGTAAAATATTAACCGTAGATAAGTTAAAGAAAGTTTAATATGAGAAGTTGGGATTAAATTCATCTATCTGACTCGTCTGCAATCTGAATGAATATAAACATATAGCAATTGCAATTACCAATATTGATGCAATACACAAAAGTCATTTATACCGATTCCTCGCGTATAAAATTCATAAGGTCAGTTCCTTGAATATTGATTCCTCACACATCCAACAAACTGTCCAGCATTATATTCAAGTATTATAAGCAATTGATAAACTGAAATCTATCCCTACCATCACAGGATATCATGTATTCTTGTTCATATCAGATTTTAGAAATACTTTCCAATCAAAACTAAAACCCACATTCATGAAACTATTGATCAGATAGAATCAAGCACTAAGAGGAGAATGAAAATACCAATATTGAATAAAACAGAAATGCTATAGAAAAATATCACCAGATTACATCCGAGTTCGAATCGATTACATTCAATCCCAAGAGAAAAGATCAACCACTCATGGTGGCCATTAGCATTCTACGAGATGGTGAAGAAGATCCTACAGCTAAAGTAGAAGAACAACCCTTTTGATAACTCTGTGATTTTTCTCCGCCGCTCTCTCTGTTCTTCTTTCTTTCTAACTCGTGAGTATATATATTGAACGAATTCTCGCTTAAGCTAGATGATTATCGCTTAAGTGAAAAGAAACTTCTTGGAGAAGATAGGTCATTCTCGCTTAAGCTAAATTATTCTCGCTTAAGCGAGAATGACTTATAAAGTAATGGCTTCCTGGACGAATCTTGCTTAAACGAGATCATTTTAGCTTGGGCGAATTGTTGCAGGATTTGCTCTTCTCTCTTTTCTCTTCTCTCTTAATTTACCTAGAACATATACAAAATAGGGATCAAATGATTTTGTTTTAATCAACAACTCAGAAACATATGATTACATTTCATCTTTCTTAGATTGGGGCGAATTGATACAAATGTACACAATTTAAAACATAAGTGCTAAAATTTCATATGAAAATTTACTACTTTTTTGGACTTATCAACTCCCCCCAACCTAACATCTTGCTTGTCCTCAAGCAAAGTAATAAGATCCCAACAGCTTTTCAAAACTCATACTTTGAAATTGGTTATTTGAGAAATCAATTTCATAGTCCTTACAAGACAAATTGTGCATTCCAAACTACAGTTTCAAAATCAGAAGCAAATGGTGAATCCAATTATCAAATAAAAGCAGGATAGAAGTGCAACAAATTTTTCAAGACAATCAATTGTAAGAACCATTGACTCTAACCAAGGAAATTCTCTCTTGAATCTTACAAGGATGTGTTTCTCTCATTTCCACTGAAATTGAACAAATTAAAATTGCCAATCATTTTCAATCAAACTGCACACACAATCAACATGAATCTCAAGGACTTTTAAAGGTTGTAATGAGGCTGGGCTTCCAAGAATTATAGTTTTTCAAGATAACAAAAGCACAACTTTAGAAAAGAGAGCATAACTACACTTTAAACCCACTTCCAATTCTACTCTCAATTTATCCCATCTCATACCTTAAAACCCAATGTTTCTTTTTCATTCATTATTCACTCCTTCTTTTTCTTCTTTCCTTTTCTTGTTTTTTTATACATTTCTATACAATACTAAAGAGTGAATTAAAGTACAAAATACTCAGCCCCTTTCTTTTCTAAGTACAATTCCACCAACCAATTCCCATTTTAAAATTGAATAAAATGCACCTATACTCTTTATCCCTAAAGTGTGAAAAGGGAAAGGATACTAATTAAAGCTAAGGATAAGGTGCATAATTCAAAGCAATTAGCCTCAAATAGGCTATCACAAAAGGATGATTATTCCTAGGTTGGATGTTTGGCACTGAGTTATTTAAATTCAACAAAACTGCCTTGATCATTTCCATGCTTCAAGTGTGATGTTATCCAAATGAAAACTCAAGCAATATCAACTTGACAACAAACACTGGAAACTCTCAAATTGTTTAAGGATTCACACACTCACTGGGTTCTGTGTTTGGTTTCTTTCCTTGGTATATCACTTGTTGTTACAATTGATTATCTTAACCAATTATCCAGCACTAATATCATAATCCCATTTAACTATGGATTCAACCAAAATTTTCCTTTTTTTTTCAGTTGTACTATCTTAGGACACTTTTTGAAACTTGATTTCTCTTTAACCAATTTCCTCAAGAAAGATTTTCTTATAATTCCCAAAAAATTTATTTTTAGTTGTGTATGTGCTCTGTGCAATATTAAGCAAAAAGTAATTGAAACTGTACATTCTAACCAAAACAAGTAAAGCATAATATTACTAAAATAAAAGTTCTGCAGTCAAACAAAAAAACCGTATTTCATTGAATTCTGGAGGTTGGAAGAGTGTTGTGTGTCAATCTCCCCTCATAACTCTATCAAAATTAGTCTGAAACTCCTCCTCTTGAAGGTCCACTCTGATTGCCTCTTGAAGGTTCAATTGCAAAATTGGTTTCAGGTCTAGTTGGTCCACTTCCCCCTGAAAAAATTGGACTGTCCCCAGGCCACTATAAGTATGCCAAGAATTCTGGTGGAGTCATGCCTGGATATGGTCGTCGAACATTGTTATAGAGGTACTCATAAAGGTGAAGTTGTCCTTTATGGTGCATTTCATCAACTAAGTTAGGCATTTCATTGAACAGTTCATGTGCATCTTCATAAATCAAATTTTCATGAATTAATCCATACACAAACAACCTACACTATTCAGTTATACCAACAACTCCACTTAAACATTCACAACAATTCATGGACAACAGCACGCATGGGCACTACCTTAGGGTTCCACAAAACATACAGAGAAAAACCCAAATTTGTTCTTTGAAAATGGAAGATAGTGAAGTAGAACTTACCTTCAAGGGAATTTAGCAAAGGGAGGAAGGGATTGGTGAGTTAATTGTGTGCCACTGGACCAAGAACTCGTGCCCTATATTTTTAGGAGAGAAAGCATGGTTTTGGAGAGAAGGAGGTTATGAACCAGCTCTTCCATGTCTGAGTTTTAATACAGGGTCATGTATTCTCGCTTAAGCTAAAATTTTTTCGCTTAAGCTAGATTGATAGGCAACAATTTTAAAAAGTTTCGCCCCAGCGACCCAAGTTTCGCCTAAGCGAAACAGTTCCACTGGCTCAACCTCATTTGCAAGACATTTTCGTCCAAGCGAGCATGGTTTCAAATAAGCGAAAATGTTCCAATGGACACCCTAAGTTTTAGCCTAATTCTCGCCCAGGCGACTGCTTTTTAGCTTAAGCGAAATTGCTACCATGAGCACTGGAATGTGATTTTCAATTCTCGCCCAGGCGACTTATTTTGAGCTTAAGCGAAATTGTTCCAGTGGCACTCTAAGTTTTAGCTTGAATCTCGCCCAGACAAAGCAAGTTTTGCTCAAGCGAAAAAGCTCCAGTGGCTTAACCTTAGATACAGGACATTTTTAGCTTAAGCGAAAATATCAGCAAAACTTGTGTTTCAATTTTCTGCATATCTCGCCCAAGCGAGAAGGTTTAGCCTAGGCGAAAATAATACAGTTTTTGCCACTTTTGAAAAAATTTCAACTTTTACTCACCTAATTCATGATGAATTCAATCTAATTAATCCAGAGACACATATCAATCTATTCCTCAACCAATTATCTATCATTTCCAGAAGTTTCACATCATCAAATGCAAAATCAAACTCCCAAACTCAAATTTCACAATTTGGCCAAAACAAGGCAATTTTTAACATTCAATGAACTCAATTTTGGCACCAAAACTTATTATCAAGCATGACACAAACATTTTGGAACAAAAAGCACTTAGGCATGCATGGTTTGCCCTATTGAGACATTTAAATGTTAAAACTTACCCTTTTGCATACAAACACATAATATATATACACAAACACAATAAACACACAAGATAAAATTCAAATGCGAGAACATAATTAAACACTGGGTTGCCTCCCAGAAAGCGCTTGTTTAACGTCATGAGCCTGATGCCTATATCATTATGTTTTGTCCAATTGGATGATTGTGGCAAGTCTATCAACCTCACCACCAAAGTAGGGCTTCAATCTTTGCCCATTTAAAAACTAGCTTCTTTTGGTTTCAAGATCCTCTAACTCAATAGCTCCATAAGGTTTGACAACCTTTACAAGAAACGGTCCTGAGCATTTTGATTTGAGTTTTCCAAGAAATAACCTTAACCTGGAATTGAACCATAAAACTAATTGGCTTGGGTAGAATTCTCTCTTGAAAATTTTCTTGTCATGATAAGCTTTCATCCTTTCCTTGTAGAGCTTAGAGGATTCATAAGCATCGAATCTCATTTCTTCAAATTCCTGCAGTTGTAATCTTCTTTTCTCTCTTGCTGCCTTTGAATCCAAATTTAAAAATTTCAAGACCCATAATTTCTTGTGCTCCAACTCGACTGGTAAGTGACATGACTTACCATATACCAGCTGAAATAGGGATAAACCAGTAGGGGACTTATAAGCAGTTCTATATGCCCACAGTGCGTCATCCAGCTTTTGACTTTCAGTTTTCTTTTCTTACTGCAATTTCTCATATTGTATTTCATTTGATGCAATTGCTTTTGCTGAATTCAAGTGTATCAAATATTCATCAACTTTCTTCTCATCTTCTTTTTCCAACTCATCACAAACACCAATTAAATCTTTCTTCAATAGACTTGCTTTTGTCAATTGTTTCCTGGCTGACAAACAAATTTCATCAACCACATCCATTTTTGAAACATTGTTGTTTGTCTTTAGGGTGCTGGATTGCTTCAAAAACATTAAAGTTGACTTCATCATCCTACACTCTGACCTTTAGTTTGCCACCATCAACATCAATAATGACCTTAGCAGTCTTCATAAAAGGTCTTCGCAGTATTAGAGGAACTTCAACATCTTCCTCAATATCCATCACCACAAAGTCAATTGGGAACATGAATTTATCAACTTTAACCAAGACATCCTCTACCACACCATAGAGATATTTCATGGATCTGTCAGCTAACTATAATGTCATCCGTGTAGGCCTTACTTCCAAATCTCCTATTCTTTTTAGCATGGACAAAGGCATCAAATTTATACTGGCACCCAAGTCAAGTAATGCTTTACCTACTGGCAATGTCCTGATTGTGACTAGAATGGTGAAACTTTCAGGGTCCTTGGACTTCTGAGGTAATGATTTTTGGATTATAGCACTGCAGCCTGCTTCAAGCTCCATTGTTTCTTCAAAAAATCTTCTTTTCTTTGTCAGAAGCTTTTTCATAAATTTTGCATAGGTTGGCATCTGCTCCTTAGCTTCCACAAATGGAATATTAATATGCAATCGGTTGAAAATATCCATGAACCTTGCAAACTGCCTTTCCTTATCCCTTTTGGACGGGTTTTGAGGGTAAGGTAGGTTCTTCAACAGCGGTATTTGTGTTCTCACCTTTCTCCCTCTTTTTCTCTTTATTTCTTCTTTTTCTACTCTTTTATTCACATACTCACTTTTATTTTTCTCTTCCTCTCCTTCACACTCATTTTTCTCTTTCTTATTTTCTTTTTTCTCCAAAACTTCCTCCTCCACAACTAGATTTTCTTTCATCCCTCTTCCCACAATTTTACCACTCCTGGTAGTAATTGATTTACAATGTTCCTTGGGATTAGTTTGGGTGTTGGCTGAAAAATGACCTGCATGTTGATCTGATAGTTGTTTAGCCAACTGTCCAACCTGTGTTTCAAGATTTCTGATTGAAGCTTTTGTATTTTTCTGATTGGTCATAGAAGCTTGCATGAACTTTTCTAGAGTATCCTCCAATTTGGTTATTCTTTCATACATAGATGGATTTTGTTGTTGATGCTGATAAGGAGGTTGTCTATTTGAAGGATCAACATCTTGTTTCCATCCAAAATTCTAACTTTGATTGTTTCTCCACCCTTGTGAAAAGTTATCATTGTTAGAGAAATTACTTGTGCTTCCTTGATTACTCACATATTAAACTTCTCCTTCTTGTGGGCAACTTTTATATGAACAATAACCATTGAGATGGTCACCTCCACAGAAGTTACATCTCATGGGTTGTTGAGTAGGAGAAGATTGTATTGCTTTTAATTGCTCAGGTAGATTAGCCATCTGTTTGGTTAATGCTTCCATCTACTGAGTCAAAATTTTATTCTGAGCTAAAATTGCATATGTAGTACTAAGATCAAGCATTCCTTTCTATTGAACTGTTTGTCTATTATGTTGAGCTTGATAGTCTGTAGATGCTAGTGCCTCGATGATTCTTATTGCTTGCTCTGCATCTACAAACATCATTGTTCCTCCAGCTGCTGCATCTAATATCATTTTTGTGTCTGGCCTCAGACCATTGCAGAAAATATTTAGTTGAGCAATATCTTCAAACCCATGATTTGGGCATCTCCTCAATAAAGAATTAAATCACTCCCAAGCTTCACAGAATGGCTCATCTGGTCCTTGTCTAAAAGTAGAAATCTCAGCTTTTGCCTTAATGTACGAGAAGGTGGAAAGAATCTATTCAAGAATTTATCTTCTAGATCACTCCACTTGTTCAGACTCTGGTTTGGATGTGATTTAAGTCATTCCTTTGCTTTTTCTGTCAAAGAAAAAGGAAACAAACACATAAAAACATTATCAAGATCCCTTTCTTCAAATCCCATAGTTCCTATCAGTTCATAGAACGTAGAAAGATGAATATATGGATCTTCATTATCCATTCCAGTGAATTGATGAGAACTGATTAGGCTAAGGAAAGCTAGCTTCATCTCCAATGTTTTGGTGGTGGGCGGTATTACTATGCTAGAAAAATATCTTGGCCCTTGTTGCATAGCATAGTCTCCCAGTGTTCTTCTAAGTGGGGTTGGTCCTTCTTCCGCCATGTTTTTTGTTTCCTGATGTGTGATGGAAGTATTGGAAGATGCTTCCTTTGTTTTTTCTTGCTTCTTCTTATGTTTTCCTCTACTTCTTCGAGCTATTTTTTTCTATCTCTAGGTCAAATGCTAATTGATCTTTAGAAACATGACCTCTTAAGAACATAAATCAAAACAGATCAAGCACGGATTAGTACAAAAGAGAAAACTAAATAAACTAAATAAATAAAAAGAAATATTCACAAAGCTGGATGAGATAACTTTAAAAATTCAAAAGAAAATCATTCCCCGGCAGCGGCGCAAAAAATACTTGTTGAATCTTTTGGGAAGCGCACCAATAGTCAACTGTAGTATAATGATTTTTAAGTAAGAGTGTCGATCCCACGAGGAACAACTTCAATTAAATAGATAAATTTATGTCAAACAACATATATACAAGGGTATTCAACCTGATTAATAATGGATTTTGATAATTTATACTACGTTGCGTAAAAGTAAAATATTAATAGCAGATAAGTTAAAGAAAGTTTAATATGAGAAGCTGGGATTGAATTCATCTATCTGACTCGTCTGCAATCTGAATGAATATAAACATATAGCAACTGCAATTACCAATATTGATGCAACACACAAAAGTCATTTATACCGATTCCTCGCGTATAAAATTCATAAGATTAGTTCCTTGAATATTGATTCCTCACACATCCAACAAATTGTCCAGCATTATATTCAAGTGTTATAAGCAATTGATAAATCGAAATCTATCACTAGCATCACAGGATATCAAGTATTCTTGTTCAGATGAGATTTTAGAAATACTTTCTAGTCAAAACTAAAACCCACATTCATGAAACTATTGATCAGATAGAATCAAGCACTAAGAGCTGAACAAAAATACCAATATTGAATAAAACAGAAATGTTATAGAAAAATATCACCAGATTACACTTGAGTTCGAATCGATTACATTCAATCCCAAGAGAAAAGATCAGCCACTCATGGTGGCCATTAGCATTCTAAGAGATGAAGAAGAAGATCCTACATCTAAAGTAGAAGAACAACCCTTTTGATAACTCTGTGATTTTTCTCCGCCGCTCTCTCCGTTCTTCTTTCTTTCTGACTCATGAGTATATATATTGCGCGAATTCTCGCTTAAGCTAGATGATTATCGCTTAAGCGAGAAGAAACTTCTTGGAGAAGATAGGTCATTCTCGCTTAAGCTAAATTATTCTCGCTGAAGCGAGAATGACTTATAAAGTAATGGCTTCCTGGACGAATCTTGCTTAAGCAAGATCATTTTAGCTTGGGCGAATTGTTGCAGAATTTGCTCTTCTCTCTTTTCTCTTCTCTCTTAATTTACCTAGAACATATACAAAATAGGGATCAAATGATTTCCTTTTAATCAACAACTCGGAAACATATGATTACATTTCATCTTTCTTAGATTGGGGCGAATTGATACAAATGTACACAAATTAAAACATAAGTGCCAAAATTTCATATGAAAATTTACTACTTTTTTGGACTTATCAAGCCAAATTTTAGAAAGAAAGAGAGTTAAAGTAAACTTTTGGGTTTAATTTGTATTTTGAGGCCCAAGGGTAAAAAAGTCTTATACCCTCATTAAGTGGTGTGGACATTAAGTTAAGGGGGTGTAGAAAGAAAAGGAATAAAAATAAAATCTAAAACAAAATACAAAGATTATGTGAATCTTTCAGATATTTGGTGGTTGTTGATATTTTAAATATTAGATAAAATAAAATAAGAAAGGAAGTCTTGGTGGTTTTATAGATTAAATGAGAAATATTATTTTAATTAAAAAGATAGAAATATAATAGAAAAAGATAAAAAATAGGAGAGGAGTAAAAGGGGGCTGCATATTGCTACCCTAAAATACAAAAGCGAAAATTTGAAAGTTAAGGGAGAGAAGAGACATTTCTAGGAGAGAAGAGGAAGAGCTGCAGAAAACCTAGTGCAAGGGAGGACTCGTTGTATTTTTGAAGTTAGATCAAACCCTAAGATTGGCCAAGGTATGGGAAGCTTACTTTGTTGGTTAATTGTTGTATAATATATGTGTTCTTGGTTATTTGGTTAATAATCCTTATTGATATAAGTTTATATGATTATGATTATGGTTGTATGTTGCTCTTGTTGGGCAAGGGTTTATGTATGCATGGGCATAGGGTTTATGTAATATTCGTGTTGGGTTTTTCCTATGAATGTATGTATGGTTGTTAGGTTATCTCAACAAAGGGTTTGATGTTAAGGGAGAATAAAGTTATGATTTATGGGGGTTTCCATGCAAATATATGTTGTAAGTATTGGGTTAAAGGAAAGAAAAGAAGTCATTCCCGCATATCACAAAACCTGCACTGGTGTTTTCGTCGTTGCGAAGTCGCTCATCGTTGGATCGGGCTGACTTTTGGACAGTGGGTTCTAGACATATGGTTCTTCATTTTGACCGTTTGGATCTTCAATTTGATGTTTACGTTGGGAGAAACAGCCTAAACGAAAAGAGGAAAGTATTTCCGAATATCACAAAACCTGCACTGGTGTTTTCATCGCGGCGAAGTCGTTCACCGTTGGATCAAGCTGAGTTTTGGACAGTGGGTTCCAGACATATGGTTCTTCATTTTGACGGTTCGGATTGTCAACCAAAGGTTCAATTTGGGAGAAAAAAGTCTTGCATCAGTAGCTCTATTTTGGAGAAGTTATAGAACGTGATGAGAATAAGAGAATGAGTTTATGGGTTCTGTTTAAGGTTAGGTTTGACTTGTGGATGAGATTGGAGCATATGTGAGTATTGGTATGTACCTTGGTATGTGTTAGATGAGAATGAGAGTGGAAGATGAGGTCTACTTGTTGTACCTAGTAAATCCTGGTTCTATCTGCGGATAGGTACTCTCTTTGGCATTGGTTGTTGAAAAGAGAGTGGTGACTCTCTTTGGCATTGGTTGTTGAAAAGGGAGGGATATTCCCTTTGGCATTGGTTGTTGAAAAGAGGGTGACATTCTCTTTGGCAAATAGTTGTAGAAAAGAGAATGGTACTCGAGTGTTGAATCTTCTTTGGTGAGGGGAATAGGGGAACAAGTCTGAAGCCAGAAGAAGGATGACTCGAGTGTATCTGTATGGGGAAGCTACATATGGGATTGTAGAAGCATCTACAGTCGGTGAGGTAAGGTACAAGAGTGTGACTGAGTCTTGTCATGTTAAAGTTCATGGTTTGGTTATGCTCACGGTGAGATTTATGATTTGGATAATCATGTTGGTGGTGTACCTATGATGATGATCAGGGATCGAGGATTGAGGATCGAGTAATTCGTTTAATTGAATTGTTATGTTAGAGGACTAGGACTCTTATTGTTATTATGATTATGTATGGGTTGTCTGATTATTATTGATTTAATCAGTATGTTTATATCATGTTATTATGATTGTTTTACCGGTAGCTTATTCATACATGTTTGTGTGTGTGCAAGTGAATGCGATGATCGTATAATGTGTGATGTTATACGTGAGCAGATGATGTTGCAGATGATGCTGAAGCATGATAGACTCGAGAGATGACAGGGGAAAAGAGATTTTATTTACAGTTATTGCTTTTGAACTTTGAGACAATGTAATTGAAGTTATTTTAATTGCTTCGTTATTTTCATTGGACAAGTGTTTTGGAACTATTATGTTTTATGCATGTTTAAATATTGAGGTTTCGAAAGTATGTTTCCGCATTATGTTAAAGTTTGAAATTTTTACCGATTTTTGAATAACCTGTAACACCTTGAAAATTTGGGGCGTTACATGTGCACTATACTTAGCACGAGCCGAAACCTTTTTTTTGGACAAGAAATTCACCTCCTCGCGCAGAAGGAAGTGACACTCAAATCTCTGTCTCTATATGAGACTCACATATCCTTAACATAATGCAATACGAAAAGCTCACACTAATCACAGTATAAGAAAATGACATAATTTCATATTTGCATCACAATCAACACACATTCTCAATAACATGTATTACTCAACCAATCAGAATGTTTAAACACAATTCTAATTATATTAATCATTCATCCACTAAGTTCAACCTCATTAAATGTACACTGAATATTTCCAACAACCCTTGTCTAACACATTGCAATAGTCACACTTCCTCTTTATATTAATATTACCACATAAAATAACAAGCACACCAGCACTCATAATCGGTCCTCTAAAATAATGAAAAGCGTAAATAACAAAATCCTACTCCAACACAGTACATCCAAAACCAAACCCGTGGCCCAACAATGGTCCGAAAGACCAATAAGAAAACGAGAAAGAAGGGAAAACTTCCCCCTCTAAAACAGCAACACATAACAAGAGAACCCAACTATGTTAAACTACCCACGGCTCTACACTCATTCTTGACTTTAATATAAAACAAACTCAACAAAACAGAGGCACACCCTGACCTTGCCCCTTGCATAAAAGCCCATGTGCCCAAAAGAGAACACTCCTCACATGAAAGAAACCCATTACCCTTTTTTTCTTTTTCCTCTTTCTTCAAGAGTTCGCGGGACCCACTCGTAGCAGGTAAGCCAACCCTTATTTCTCCTTCCCAACCAAAGGCGAGAAACTTACCTCCTGCATGCAAGCCAACACTCCCTTTTCTTCATTAATATTTGGTTTAATGTCTCGGTAGGTCCCTATTTTCGGCGTGAATCTTAAATAGGTCCCTATCTTTTCGGCGTTTTAATTGGGTCCTTTTTTGTGTAAAATTGTAACAATTAGGGGTCTGCCGTTAAATTGAACAAACGGCCGTTTAAATTTGGCCTACGTGGTATGGTCAGTGTATTCATTATCTGACGTGGCATTAAAAACGAATTTTGTATTAAAAATTTGGATTGCACAAATGTGAATTCAGATGGGCAAAGTGGGAAAATCCAAAACTTTAATTGTAGTCCCCTGTCAAGGGTGAGTGCTCCTCAATGCCCAACGACAAGACCAAGATGTGGGAGGAAGACCGCCACCAGCAGGGAGGAGGGATGGATGAGTTGCTCACGGCGTTGGGCTACAAGGTTCGTGCTTCCGACATGGCAGACGTCGCACAGAAGCTTGAGCAGTTGGAGATGGTCATGGGGAGTGCCCAGGAAGAGGGAATTTCCCACCTTGCTTCCGACACCGTTCACTACGACCCTACGGATCTCCATTCATGGGTCCAAAGCATGTTGGCCGAACTCAACCCCGAACCCACCAACACCATCCTCGATCCCTCCTCCTTCTTGATCGAAAACCCCTCCCACTCTTCCTCCATCCTCACCTCCAACTCACGCATTTTCAACGACGACTCCGAATATGACCTCATAGCCATTCCTGGAATAACAGCATACCCTCCTCAAAACACCACAAACAACAATTTAGATTTTCCATTGAAGTTGTAACATGTATCACAGGACAGATCACCCATCAAGGGTCGTCGTATCCATCTGGACCTGTTCATCGGTTCCCTGGAAGAAGGTTTTGATGCGCTTCGGCAACTCGAGGTTAACTGGAAAAGTGACAGTTAGCTATTGTATACTGGTTTCGGGGTTTCTGATTAGGGTTTGTTTGATTAATGGAGGTTGTTGTGCAGGGATCGGAGGGTGAGGACTCAGACCCTAACGCGCCTTCCTCGGGGAACAGTCCAAGCAGCAACAATGAGCAGAAGAAAACCTGCGCCGATTGCGGCACCACTAAGACTCCACTCTGGAGGGGAGGTCCGGCAGGGCCTAAGGTCAGTACTCTCTCCATTTCCCAGATCGCGCCACCTGGACTAACATCCACCCTTGATCTCACTCTCTTGTCGTTTATTTTTTCAGTCTCTGTGCAACGCCTGCGGGATCAGAAGCAGGAAGAAGAAGAGAGCGATTATGGGGATAAGCAAGGGGAACAACGAGGATGGGAGAAAGGGGAAGAAGAGTGGCGGCGCCGGGGCCGCCGCTATCGGTGGTGGCGCGTTGGGGAGGGAGGTATTGTTGCATCGATCACGTTGGAATAGTGGAGGCCTTGTTGGAGTAGTCGTTGATAGAGGCATTGACCGGAGTTAGTGACAGTAAGAGGAGGAGAGGAATCGTGTGAGATGCGACATAAGCAATTGAAATTGTCTTTTTTGCCCTTGAAGATATCTTATTTGACGTTTGCTCAATCCATTTTTTAATACAAAAATCAATTCAAACTCATTTTAATAACACGTAGGCCAAACTTAAACGGCAGTTTGTTTAATTTGACGGCAGACCCTTAATTGCCACAATTTTACACAAAAAAGATCCAATTGAAACGCCGAAAAGAAAAGGGACCTATTTGAGATTCCCGCCGAAAATAGGGACCTACCGAAACATTAAACCTTAATATTTCATTCACGCATATACTAAAAAGAAACAACTGTTTTTTATAAATTTTTTATAACGCTTATACGATGGTTTTTAATTAAATTCGTTTCAAATACTTTTTCAAAAATAAATTTAAACAAATCAATAAAATAGTAATCCTGTTATTAACGAAATAAGTTGTTTAGGCCAACAGAATGGGATCCCACGGTCCCAAACTTTACTTCTAATAAAAGAAATGTTTTTTTTTAATATTTTTTTTAACAATTTTTTATAATAATTTAATAGTTTGTGATTGATTTATTTTAAATATACGAATAATAAAATAATAACATATAAGTTATTGTTAAAAAATTATTAAAAATGGTTGTTAACGTCCATCGTTTAAATAGATACGATGTCATTCACTTCGAAATTATGGTGTTTTCTGGTCTAAATATATTTAAGGCCAGTAGATCTCGGGTTAGGTGTCGAAAGGTTTTCTAACAAGTCTAGTACAATGACTATATTTGTTTATCAAGTTTGAAAAATGATAATGACTTCACTCTTACCACCGTTGGGTACGGCGCCTATTTGGTCTTCCTCTTTTCGCCCTCTTACGTCTCGTCCGCCTAACTAGTGCTGCATCACATTTTGATGTTTAATTTTAGGTTTAATAGCCAATTTAGTCCCCACTTTGGTTGAAAAATCTCAATTTAGTCCCTCGTTATAAAAGTGTTTTACATTAGTCCTAACTTTTAAAATAGTGGGTCAGATTGGTCCCTTTCGTTAAATATAAGTTAACGAAATTAATGGATGATGATGTGACACAGCTTAAAGTTGATGTGTTAGATTGGTCCCTCGTTAGCTTTAAGTTGTGTCACATCATCATCCATTAATTTTGTTAACTTATATTTAACAGAAAGGACCAATCTGACCCACTATTTTAAAAGTTAGGACTAATTCAAAACACTTTTATAACGAGGGACTAAATTGAGATTTTTCAACCAAAGTGAGGACTAAATTGGCTATTAAACCTTAATTTTATTTCACAATGTACGTGGCTATTTAATTACAGGTTCGGAGGTCCCTATATTTGCTGGTTCGTTTCACTTGGGTCCTCCAATTTTAGAAGTGATCAATTAGGTTCCTAATTTAACAAAATTGAGTCAATAATACCTTTTCCGTTAAATACAAGGGAATCTGAATGCAAATTAAACAGGTGGCATGCTGAGACATTATTTTATTTGTAGGTGACAGAGTTTGAGCTTAATACGTGACAATTTCTGCAATTTTTAATTTGCATTCAGATTCCCTTTCATTTAACGGAAAGGGTATTATTGACTCAATTTTGTTAAATTAGGAATCTAATTGATCACTTCTAAAATTGGAGGACCCAAGTGAAACGAACCCGCAAATATAGGGACCTCCGAACCTATTAAACCTTAATTATACTAGGCACCCTTTTCACTCATGGTTCCTATTCTTGGCCAAACGTTTGGAGCCAAATATAATTTTTATGTTATTACCATGCAGAAAAGCACGCCAAAATATAATTAAGAGAAAAATATATAAGATTTTAATTATAAAAAAAAAAGTCAACCATGAAAACAAATTAAACAAAAAGAAAAATGGTGAGAACACTTCTAATAAAAAAAAGGAAAATGATACTTGAACAACCATTTTTGACAACATTTAGACACGCGCACACGTGTCTAAATTTGAGTGGTCCAGTTGGAAAAATTAAATGAAAATGGACCACTCAAATTTAGACACGTGTGCGCGTGTCTAAATGTTGTCAAAAATGGTTGTTCAAGTGTCATTTTCCTAAAAAAAATCATAACCCATAAAACCATGCCAACTGTCTAACAAATAAAAGCTTTTTCATAAGATAAAAATGGATTGTAATGTGTGGATATAGAATTTTAACAGGATAACTTATTTTTGTGTATAATTTGAAGTGCTTTATGAATATAATAGATTTTCTTGAATAAATAATTTTAAAAGAATTTGAAATGAAAGATTTTTATGATAATAATTTCATTATTTAAAATTATAAATTTTCAAATTTTATATACAAAGGTAAGATTTTGTAAATTTTCATATTTTCATTACAAATGTATTTTTTTCGTATTTTTCCTTCAATTTCATGTTGGTTTTGGTGTTGCTTGATTAAGATTGAAAAATAGTAGGGATGATTATTTTTTTTAAATGTATTATTTATTTATTGATGTTTATAAGAGTTAATATTTCTAATTAAATTGTTAGAATTATTTTGATTATTTTATTGCAAAACATTGCTATTTCTTACTTAATATTAATATTAGTTGATGTGATCATGGATGGGTCAAGTAATGAAGAGCTTTCAAAGTGACAACAAGCATAAAAAAGAGTAGAATAGGTTCTCTTTGGGCGTGTATTTGCCTTTTGATTTCTTTCTCTTAGTTCTTGTGAATAATGGCTTATAAACTCTTCTTTCTCTTTAAGAGTAAGCAATGTGGGACTTTCCATAGCTTGGTCTTAAAAAGAATAGAAGAGAAAGTGAGCATTTTTAGGCATATAGCATTAGATAGCATAAATAGTTTTGATATTTTGAACTATAGGAGAACTAGTTGCCTTATAAACCCTTTGGAGTGGAGAGAATTGAGCAATGTGGGACTCAAAAGTCCCTAGCAGCTGCTGGACGGACTACACCCTCAAAAGTCCCACATCTCCTAGATCTTGCATCTTAGCTCACTCCAAAGGTTATATAAGAAGGCTTAGGGGTCTCCTTTTTGTACACCTTACCTTGATTCAATGAATTTGAGTTGATTTGCACTTTTGCAATCCTCTTTGAGATAGAATTCTGTCTCTAAAGTCCCAAATTTGGGCAGACCTTATCTTGTTCAAGCAAGTGGCGGTCCTTCTCTTGATGCTTATCTTGGAAGCTTGTTCAAGTGGCGCATCTTCATTTCCTAAGTTTCCTTTTCTCTAATCTCTTCCATTTTTAATTTCTCTTCCATTTCTTAAATGTCATTTAGTATATTCTCTCTAGGTATGCACTTCCCCATCATTAGTGATGGACGATTGTATAGAAGGATTCATATTACACCTTTAACTAGGGTTATGATTAGGATAATGGAAGAAGAAGGATTTCAAATAACTCTATATTTGCGGAGTGTATCTTATTAGCTTTTCTTTTCTATTTTTTAGCATTGTAAAATTGTAAATAGCTTGTAAATAAGTTTGTTTTGGACCTTTTGTATTTACGCCAAGCAAAATAGTTTTTGGGTTGGGTATTCTGGCCACTTTGGAGAAGAATTTTTTTTGTTACAATTGATTATGAAATTTCATAATTGATTAAAATATGGTGTGTCAAGTGGGATGCTTGTTTAGCTTTGAAAAATAAGTTCTTGTGTGACCAGGCCTTGGTAAATGGATTAGGATTTTATTTGGACTAGCTTAGACCCCAAGAAATCCTATAACACTTGTAAGGGAAGCTCTAGCTTGCATTTTGTACATGTGACAATTATTGATGACAGTAATCCGTCGAAAACAACCAAAATTTGTTGATAATGTTTGTTTTCTGATGGATTATTGACGGTTTAAAATAGGTCAATAATAACTTTGTTGGTAATAATTATTGACAGATACTAATCATCAATAAGTACAATCTATAAACATATGTGATTCTTCCTCTTAGGTTGAAGAACATCAAACGATATATGCTTTGAGGTACAGTAGAGACTATCTTTAATGATCTCTCTTGAGAATGTTCTTTTTCTCTCTCTCCTTTTCTCTCTCTCCTTTTCTCTCTTCTACTTTTACCTCCCTCAACTTCAACACCATCTTCTCTTCAATGGATCTTCTCTACTTAGTCTCCTTGAGAAATGACCGTTGGACACACAGTTGACTTTTGGATAGACTTCATAGCCTTTTTAAGTAGCAGGTCAGACTCAGGTCTATATTACAGCTTGACGATGCTTTATTAGTGCTTTCATTCAAATGTAGCTTGTACGAAATTTTAGTGCTAAGCTTGAAAAAACATCCTAAGAATTTCTTCTTATCTCTCAACATCCTTTTGTCCTTTGTGCTATGCTTTTGAATAAATTTTTTAGTGTTGACATATGTTGCACAAATAACAAGAACAAAACATGCAAGTAGAGAGGTACTCTTTCGTACAACATTAAATGTTTTGAATGTTTTAAACGTTCATGATCGTTAAGCACATTGCGTGTTCAAAACATTTGATCACATGTCAACATGTTTTGATAAATTGTTAAAAGGAAAAGTGTTTGGTATGCTATGATATGATCTTTTAAGTCTTTTGTTTGATAACCCCGTCTAGGCATAAATATATCATCTAACAATTCTTAGCATAACTTAATGTTCAAATGCCTTAACATTTTGATTAAGTGCAATGATGATTAGACACTTCGTCAAGAGTTCTATAGTGTTTGGCGCTCTTTATGACTTAAGCCTTGAACATGTTTGAGATACCAAGTAATTGTGTATCTCTTAATGACGTATAACATGTTTTTGTCAAACGCTTGGTGGCTCACCACATTTATATGTTGAACTTTTAAGCATTAGCGTTTAGCTCAGCATTCGGTTAAATTATGTTTCCATAATATCAAACCCATAAAATCTTACCACAATCATTATATTCTTTATGTTTATCTCGTTGAATGTTGTTTGCTAAACTGTAAAATATGAGTTGCTGGACCATCTTGTGTCTCTAAACAATCTTGTTTCAACATCTCTTATTGACTTAAACGTCAGAGAGTATTTACAAGCAGATCTTCCTTTCTCATCAACGAGGAGACCTTCTTCAAATAAAAGAAACAATCATAGCACCATTATAATTTTATCAACTGTCCGAAAAGTTCACACTCAAGTTTCAAATAAAATTATTTACTAATTATGTCATGTTAACTTTATAACAAGTATTTTAATTACAATTTTATTTAAAATTATTTTAAAATATGATAATATTAGTATTAATAATTTTACTATACTCATTGTAACATCCCAAAATTATACAGTCATCAACCATATACTTAGAATAATTACACGTATCAATAACTCAAACAGTCTTAAAATATAAAGGGAACAGATTTAATAAATGGCCGAACGGCCTTTCATGCATTAATTAACGAGCGTTTACAAAAGAATCAGGACGAACGATTTACAAAAATTGATCGAACGTCCAATCTATTTACAAACAAGATAAGAGCGATCGCTCACGGTCGCTCGCTACTCTAATATACTAACTAAAATAACCGAACACCTCACTGTTCGGCCTTCACCTCAACTTCTACTAAATTTTCTTCAGCAACGAGTTCCTCTTCAATAGTTTGCTCCAGAGACGCATCTCCCTCTGCTCACATCCACACGGATGATCATTGCAATTGACAAGACGGATATACATAGACAAGACAACACGAAGGAAATGCAAGGGTAAGCTTATTGAATTTAATTCAAGTCAAACATACAGTTTATACATATCAACATATACTTTTATTCACGAAACAATCATTCAAATCATACATTAATTCAACCAAAATCCTGATACTAGACCGACCGTCCGGACATGTATGAATTCTGTGTAGCTACGACGTTCGTGCACCCAGGTGGAAGAGCTGGAATACTCGTCAGCTGCCACCTGAGGTTAGTCCGTTCTGTCCAAGTTACAGTTATGGACTAAGACCTCCTGCCATTCCCACACATGACATGCTCCTCTCTACTTGAGAACGAGCACTCACGGAATATCAGGATGACCCGCCAGCTAAGCTTACCACATTCATACTTTACAAAAATCTCAATTTCCATTCAAGAGTCGTTCCTCCATGGAACGCTCGTTCAAATTCCACAATCACAATTTCATTCCTCATGGCATTCGCACATCTTAATCTTTCATCTTATTCACACTTTCATTCTTAGTTTCACTTTCATAAAAGAACGAACGTCCAGCCCTCTTTATAATAGAGGACGAACGTTAATACAATACCAAGAAAGGCTCGTTCACGAACTTGAATCAGTTAGATGAACTGAATCTAGATTGATCTGTAATTTACTTAGAATAATTTAAATTCAATAATTCTGGAACGAATCCAATGGATAGACATATCACAATTTGTTTAGATAAATAAACTAGACAAGAATTTATTCAGGAAACAAACTGCCAGTCAATGACCGAGCGCTGAAAATGGAAATTTTGGACGAACGTCACTGAAGTCTTTGGACGAACGTTATTAGAGATATTGGACGAACGCTATTTAGATTGATGGACGAACGATATGTCAATTCAGGACGAACGCTATTACCGTTCGTTGATAATTAATGAAGGAACGAACGTTCGGTATATGACCGAGCGTTCTTTTACCACATACACATTTGGACGAGCGTTCGGTATCAGACCGAGCGCTACTTATCATTTACTCTTTTGAGGACGAGCGTTCGGTCTAAGACCGAGCGCCACTTCAGGACGTACGCGCCCAAAATCAAAGAAGTTTTGGGATTTCTATTAAGATAAAATACTTAAATTTAAGTCTTACAATTTGACTAAGTGATCAAAAAGGATGATATCAAGCTTCTCAATTCTCACGCAACACTCATGAAGTGTACGTCTGGCCAAATGCTCAACGTAAAGCTATATATATAAGAGGGCGTTCGTCCTCAAAGGGAGTCCTTTCCAAATGAAAGGGTTCAACTACTTCAAGGAAATTACCAAGACTACCGAACGGTAAATGACCGTATCGATACGAACGTTCATTTTCATAGTCTTTACATATTCAAAATCATCTTACAGTAACTCATTTTCCAGTATAACTTAAATTCATAAAATTAATCATCTCAAGTATACTCTATACTTCTAAATCTTTGAATCAAAATCATATACCAACATCAAATATCAAGATCACATTACATACAAATTTACAGGACATTCATACCCACAAACGTACAGTTCCCAGTACATACATGCAACACTTTCATATATCATCTCAGAATCATATTCATATACTCAAAAGTCAGATATCAGAAATCATATTTTCAAGCATCACATACGCGCATGCAGTACAGACATCACATGAATTAAACCAATAAGCTTCCCTTACCCGGATTCAGTAATGTGCGTTCGTTCTTCAGAGAAAGAAAACAAGACTCCAGTACCCTCTTTTCTACCCTTTACGTTTCAACCCAAGATTTCCTTAAACTAAAATTTCAAAAACCCAAATAATGGTTCAGAGAGGACTCGTGCAGATTCAAAAGAACGTTTGCATGTTGAAATGGAGGGTGGTTGAGGACGTGAAACTTACCCGTTTCAGAATCCAAAACCAATCGGTTTGCTGGAAAGCTCACGGTGCAGGGACGCTTCTCACGGTGCTGAAATGCGAACGGAGCAAAGGATGGTGAGTTACCAAAGAGAGAAGAAAGAAAGGTTTTAGAGAGAGAATGGAGAATTTAGGAATTCAGAATTTGAGGAAGAAGGTGAAATGCACAGAGAAAGGGAAAGAGTTTTCCAGAGAATCATTTCTTTCCCCACGCAGGACGATCGTCCAACCGCCTGCTGCCACTTGGATTCCATTAACGTTTTTAGAACGTTCTAAAAAGACACTTGTCAGCATGCATGCATTGTGAACGTGAGTGCGTTTTAAATGAAGGGGGTGGCCGTGTCAATGGAGGTGTAAGCGTGGCAAGGTGCATTTATGAAAGTAGAGAGGTGAGTCAGCAGAAAAATTAATGGGGCGCGACAATCCCCCTAACTACAAAAATTTTCGTCCTCGAAAATTGAAGACTTACCCGGGAATAAATAAGGGTATAAGTCCTTCATGGCATCTTCAACTTCCCACGTAGAATCGCCAGTCTTGTCGTCCCACAACACTTTCACCAGTCGAACGTCCTTCCCTTTGTATAATTTAGAGCGTTCGTCTTCAATGCGTATCGGCTTCATTTCTATCGTTCGGTCTTGGCGAAGACGAACGTTCTCCAGCTCCAATATGTGCGAGGGATCAGATACGTACTTCCGGAGTTGAGACACATGAAATACCGGATGAAGGTTGGACAATTGTGGAGGTAGGGCTAGCTCGTATGCAACAGGTCCAATCCTTTTCAAAATCTGATAAGGTCCCACGAACTTGGGAGACAACTTCTTCGATCTCAACGCTCTCCCTACTCCAGTAGTTGGATTCATCCTGAGAAAAACATGATCACCAGCTTTGAATTCCAGTGGTCGTCTTCTCCTATCGGCGTATGACTTCTGCCTGCTTCTGGACGTTCTCAATCTCTCTTGTATCAATTTCACCTTATCTGTTGTTTGTTGAACGAGCTCTGGTCCAGTCAATATGTGTTCTCCTTCTTGAAACCAACAAAGTGGCGTGCGACATTTGCGTCCGTATAGGGCTTCGAAAGGAGCCATTCCAATGCTCGACTGGAAGCTGTTGTTGTAGGTGAACTCCACTAAAGGCAATACTTCGTCCCAAACGCCCATATGATCGAGTACGCACGTTCGCAATAAATCTTCAAGCGTCTGGATTGTTCTCTCGGATTGACCGTCCGTCTGAGGATGGTACGCTGAACTCATTTGGAGTCTGCTGCCCAGTTCACTTTGCAACGACTGCCAAAACCGAGAGGTGAACCTTGTGTCTCGGTCAGAGATAATGCTGGACGGCACTCCATGTAGACGAACGATCTCTTTGATGTAGAGCTTGGCCAGATTAGTCAATGACATCTTCAGGTTGATGGGTAGAAAGTGAGCACTCTTCGTTAAACGATCCACTATCACCCAAATGGAATCGTGATTCTTGAATGTGCGAGGCAAGTGTGTCACGAAGTCCATTGAGATGCTGTCCCACTTCCATTCTGGAATCTCCAAAGGTTGCAGTAGGCCGCCCGGTCTTTGATATTCAGCTTTGGCACGTTGACAAGTTAGACATGAAGCCACAAAACGTGCGACATCACTCTTCATTCCTGGCCACCAGAACGACTGCTTTAAATCATGATACATCTTAGTCATGCCAGGATGCATGCTAAGACGACTGTGATGTCCTTCCTCCAAGATGATTCGCTTCAGCTCTCCATCATTTGGAATGCACGTCCGTCCCATGTAACGTAACATGCCGTCCGTTCCAGCGTTGAAATGCTTGGCTTGATCCGTACCGAGCGCGCTTAAAATCTTCATCAATTCTTCATCCTCTCGTTGTTTCATCCAGATTCGGTCGAACACATTACTGGATATCCTAAGGTTGCAGCATTTGATACTGTTCGGCTCCAACTCAAACTGCAACCTTAGGTCTCGAAAACTCTCCACTAAGTGCAGCTCCTTCACCATCATTAGCGAGACATGCACTGTCTTCCTGCTTAGGGCGTCCGCCACAACGTTCGCTTTTCCAGGATGGTAAAGCAACTCGAAGTCATAATCCTTCAAGAACTCAAGCCACCTCCTTTGTCTCATGTTTAACTCCTTCTGATCGAAGAGGTACTTGAGGCTCTTGTGATCGCTGAAGACTTGGAAAACGGATCCATACAAGTAGTGCCTCCAAATCTTCAAAGCGAAGACGACCGCTGCCAGCTCCAGGTCGTGCGTCGGATAATTCCTCTCATGTATCTTCAACTGCCGAGAGGCGTACGCCACTGCCTTCTTCTCTTGCATAAGGACGCACCCCAAACCCTGGTGAGACGCATCACAATAGACTTCAAAGGGTTTGGCAGTGTCCGGAATCACCAAAACTGGAGCGTTCGTCAACTTATTCTTCAACTCTTGGAAGCGCTCTTCACACAAATCAGTCCATGCGAACGGTTGATCCTTCCTTGTAAGACGAGTTAACGGTGCTACTATCTTAGAAAATCCTTCAATGAAACGTCTATAGTAGCCCGCGAGCCCCACAAAACTTCTCACTTCCGTGACCGAGCGTGGACTCTCCCATTCTAAAACCGCTCGTACCTTAGCCGGATCAACTGAAATTCCACCCGCGGATACAACATGACCCAAGAATTGCACTTCCTTCATCCAGAATTCACACTTTGACAACTTAGCGTACAACTCTTTTTCTCTCAACACTCCAAGTACCACCCTTAAATGCTCTTCATGCTCTTCACAACTCTTGGAGTAGATGAGAATATCGTCAATGAACACCACCACGAACTTGTCCAAGTACGGCCTAAAGATCCTGTTCATGTAGTCCATGAAGACTGCTGGAGCGTTCGTCACACCGAACGGCATGACCACATACTCATAATGTCCGTAACGAGAACGGAAGGCCGTCTTCTGGATGTCCCCTTCCTTAACACGAATCTGATGATAGCCCGATCTCAAGTCTATCTTTGAAAAGACGCTCGCTCCATGCAATTGATCCAGCAAGTCGTCAATGCGAGGCAATGGGTATTTGTTTTTGATGGTCAGCTTATTCAATTGACGATAATCAATACAAAGCCGAGAGCTGCCATCCTTCTTCTTCACCAACAACACTGGCGCTCCCCAAGGGGACACGCTTGGACGGATGAACCTCTTGTCCATCAATTCTTCAATTTGCTTTTTAAGCTCAACCAATTCAGCAGGTGCCATTCTATATGGTTGAACGGATATGGGAGCTACGGTTGTTACCAGATCAATGGTAAACTCAACTTCACGAACGGGTGGTAGTCCAGGCACCTCATCCGGAAAGACGTCCGGGAATTCTTCTACAACCGCTCGTCCTTCAGTATACTTATTGGACGAACGTTCACAGCTCTTATCCGCAACCCCTAAGTCTTCATGCGTCATAATCAAAAAGCAACTCGCGCCCTCCATGATATCTTCTTTCAACTGGCCGAGCGTCACACTCAACTCTTCTTCATTTTCTTCTGGAAAAATCAATTCCTTAGCTCCACAATCTATGAGAATGCGATTGGTATTCAGCCAATCCATTCCCAGAATTACTTCTAAGTCCTTGAGAGGCAAACAGATGAGATTCACCTTATACCTACGTCCTTCTACCTCAATAGGGCATCTAACACACATTGTAGACGTCCTAACTTCCCCAGCTGCTGGTGTTGATACCACCAAATCAAACTGCATCTCGCTCGCTACTAACCCCAATTTATCAACACACGCCTTCGAGATGAAGGAGTGCGTCGCCCCCGAGTCAAACAACACACAGCAATTTATTCCATACAACAAGCACGTGCCAGTGACGAGCGTACCTGAGCTCGCTGCTTCTGCCCCAGTAATCGCGTACACACGCCCAACAGCTTGGGCTCGTCCACCACCTCTCGTCTGATTCCTTCCAGTGTTGGGTGGCCTCATCACCGCACGTCCACCCGTATTACACTCGTTCTCCAGGTGACCATGTCTTCTACAACGAGTGCAATATTTTACTCCCACCAATTGAGGACAAGCTGACTTGTAATGGGGTCCTCCACATTGAAAACATCTCACTGCCCCTGATTGGCCCGTCTGCCCAGCAACTACCACTGCTTGCGATCCACTCGACTGCCCTGGACGAGCGTACGGGGTCCTGTTCCTGTTTACATTTGTTCTCGTCAGAATTGGACCCCGAGACGCTTGTTGTTTCTTATGTTGTTCTGCCTCAGCCATATTTTTCTCTAATACTTTGGCCCTCTCCACCAAGGCTGGAAACGACCGAATGCATAGACTTGAGATTAATACCTTCAGATCACTTCTTAATCCGTTTTCAAACTTCCTACATTGCCATTCTTCACTAACAGCCATTGTATAGAACCTCACTAGATGCTTAAACTTGTTTGTATACTCTGAAACCGACCTTCCTCCTTGTACTAGCTGAAGAAATTCCACCTCTTTAGCAAAACGAACGCTGTCTGGAAAGTACTCCTCATAGAACTTGTCCCTGAAAACCTCCCAAGTAATAGGACGTTGAGCGTCCGTCAGTATGGCCTTCATACTCGCCCACCAATGGCTCGCCTCTCCTGACAAAAGGTACTCCGTGAATGCTAAGCGGCTCTCATCTGGACACCTCTTTGCATCATAAATTCTCTCCATGTCACGCAGCCATTGATCTGCCTCATCAGGAAGGCACGTTCCAGAGAACTTGGCTGGGCGATGTTGGAGAAAACTTTCTAAACTCCATTCGGCATTTGGTTGGGCAGCACTGGAAGAGGAAGCCCCAGGCGTACCTCTTGCGGCAGCAATAATCTCCATTAGCTGCCTCTGCGTAGCTTCAGAATTGATGCGTGCGGCCTCTAAACTCTGTAGAGCAGCAGCGTTCTGCTCCATAAGGGTAGTATTTTGCTGATGTAACCGTTCGATTACAGTCTCCAACATCCTATTGTTGTTGGGAGCGTCAGACTCGTTAGGCTGTGGAGGAGGAGGAAGTCTAGGGGCCATTCGTTCTCTGGTTCATCAGAAAACGAGCGTTAGAATTGTTCAAGAGTTTAAAATAATAACTCATCAAACACATAATAAGCACACAGCAAAAACGCAATGCACTCATAACCTACAGCGTCCTTTAGAAGAACAAAACTGCTCTGATACCAATAATGTAACATCCCAAAATTATACAGTCATCAACCATATACTTAGAATAATTACACGTATCAATAACTCAAACAGTCTTAAAATATAAAGGGAACAGATTTAATAAATGGCCGAACGGCCTTTCATGCATTAATTAACGAGCGTTTACAAAAGAATCAGGACGAACGATTTACAAAAATTGATCGAACGTCCAATCTATTTACAAACAAGATAAGAGCGATCGCTCACGGTCGCTCGCTACTCTAATATACTAACTAAAATAACCGAACACCTCACTGTTCGGCCTTCACCTCAACTTCTACTAAATTTTCTTCAGCAACGAGTTCCTCTTCAATAGTTTGCTCCAGAGACGCATCTCCCTCTGCTCACATCCACACGGATGATCATTGCAATTGACAAGACGGATATACATAGACAAGACAACACGAAGGAAATGCAAGGGTAAGCTTATTGAATTTAATTCAAGTCAAACATACAGTTTATACATATCAACATATACTTTTATTCACGAAACAATCATTCAAATCATACATTAATTCAACCAAAATCCTGATACTAGACCGACCGTCCGGACATGTATGAATTCTGTGTAGCTACGACGTTCGTGCACCCAGGTGGAAGAGCTGGAATACTCGTCAGCTGCCACCTGAGGTTAGTCCGTTCTGTCCAAGTTACAGTTATGGACTAAGACCTCCTGCCATTCCCACACATGACATGCTCCTCTCTACTTGAGAACGAGCACTCACGGAATATCAGGATGACCCGCCAGCTAAGCTTACCACATTCATACTTTACAAAAATCTCAATTTCCATTCAAGAGTCGTTCCTCCATGGAACGCTCGTTCAAATTCCACAATCACAATTTCATTCCTCATGGCATTCGCACATCTTAATCTTTCATCTTATTCACACTTTCATTCTTAGTTTCACTTTCATAAAAGAACGAACGTCCAGCCCTCTTTATAATAGAGGACGAACGTTAATACAATACCAAGAAAGGCTCGTTCACGAACTTGAATCAGTTAGATGAACTGAATCTAGATTGATCTGTAATTTACTTAGAATAATTTAAATTCAATAATTCTGGAACGAATCCAATGGATAGACATATCACAATTTGTTTAGATAAATAAACTAGACAAGAATTTATTCAGGAAACAAACTGCCAGTCAATGACCGAGCGCTGAAAATGGAAATTTTGGACGAACGTCACTGAAGTCTTTGGACGAACGTTATTAGAGATATTGGACGAACGCTATTTAGATTGATGGACGAACGATATGTCAATTCAGGACGAACGCTATTACCGTTCGTTGATAATTAATGAAGGAACGAACGTTCGGTATATGACCGAGCGTTCTTTTACCACATACACATTTGGACGAGCGTTCGGTATCAGACCGAGCGCTACTTATCATTTACTCTTTTGAGGACGAGCGTTCGGTCTAAGACCGAGCGCCACTTCAGGACGTACGCGCCCAAAATCAAAGAAGTTTTGGGATTTCTATTAAGATAAAATACTTAAATTTAAGTCTTACAATTTGACTAAGTGATCAAAAAGGATGATATCAAGCTTCTCAATTCTCACGCAACACTCATGAAGTGTACGTCTGGCCAAATGCTCAACGTAAAGCTATATATATAAGAGGGCGTTCGTCCTTAAAGGGAGTCCTTTCCAAATGAAAGGGTTCAACTACTTCAAGGAAATTACCAAGACTACCGAACGGTAAATGACCGTATCGATACGAACGTTCATTTTCATAGTCTTTACATATTCAAAATCATCTTACAGTAACTCATTTTCCAGTATAACTTAAATTCATAAAATTAATCATCTCAAGTATACTCTATACTTCTAAATCTTTGAATCAAAATCATATACCAACATCAAATATCAAGATCACATTACATACAAATTTACAGGACATTCATACCCACAAACGTACAGTTCCCAGTACATACATGCAACACTTTCATATATCATCTCAGAATCATATTCATATACTCAAAAGTCAGATATCAGAAATCATATTTTCAAGCATCACATACGCGCATGCAGTACAGACATCACATGAATTAAACCAATAAGCTTCCCTTACCCGGATTCAGTAATGTGCGTTCGTTCTTCAGAGAAAGAAAACAAGACTCCAGTACCCTCTTTTCTACCCTTTACGTTTCAACCCAAGATTTCCTTAAACTAAAATTTCAAAAACCCAAATAATGGTTCAGAGAGGACTCGTGCAGATTCAAAAGAACGTTTGCATGTTGAAATGGAGGGTGGTTGAGGACGTGAAACTTACCCGTTTCAGAATCCAAAACCAATCGGTTTGCTGGAAAGCTCACGGTGCAGGGACGCTTCTCACGGTGCTGAAATGCGAACGGAGCAAAGGATGGTGAGTTACCAAAGAGAGAAGAAAGAAAGGTTTTAGAGAGAGAATGGAGAATTTAGGAATTCAGAATTTGAGGAAGAAGGTGAAATGCACAGAGAAAGGGAAAGAGTTTTCCAGAGAATCATTTCTTTCCCCACGCAGGACGATCGTCCAACCGCCTGCTGCCACTTGGATTCCATTAACGTTTTTAGAACGTTCTAAAAAGACACTTGTCAGCATGCATGCATTGTGAACGTGAGTGCGTTTTAAATGAAGGGGGTGGCCCGTGTCAATGGAGGTGTAAGCGTGGCAAGGTGCATTTATGAAAGTAGAGAGGTGAGTCAGCAGAAAAATTAATGGGGCGCGACACTCATAAAATCAATAATCTAATTATATTATATAATAAATTTGAAACTAAAATATAATTAATTTCAGATTTCAAATTTAAAGAATAAAATAATATTTAGTTCTATTTTAAAATAACCGTTTTCGTATATGATGTCATACAATATAAAATATTAGTTTAACTATTTAATAATCAATAAATTGAAACAATCTAATCCAACTTGGTTAAAATTTAATTATATATATTATAAATCTCCACATTTTATATATCAATATTTTAATGAAATAAAATAAAATCAGTTTACTAGATTAAAAATATATGTCAAATCAATATTGATTCAGAATATCAAGATAAATAAGTAAAGAAACTCTGTATCAAGAAAAACATTACTAGTTTATAATTATTAGTGAGGAACATAAGTAGCTTTTAACGAGAAACATAAGTGAAGCCTGTTGACAAATAAATCTTTCTTTATTGAGAATTATACTTCTCCAGGAATTCAGAGTAATAATAAAAAGTAATCATAATAGTAATAATAAATAATAGTTTAAAAAAATCTATAACTCATTATTTTCTTTAGTGAAGAAATACGGTAACAAGATAAGACTTTCATTTTAGCTTTTCTTAGAGGGAATAGATCAGAAGTTGTAAAATACAATTTCGTGATTATTATAATAAATTGGTTTAATAGGTTTGGAGGTCCCTATATTTGCGGGTTCGTTTCACTTGGGTCTTCCAATTTTAGAAGTGATCAATTAGGTTCCTAATTTAACAAAATTGAGTCAATAATACCTTTTTCGTTAAATGCAAAGGTGGCAGAGTTTGAGCTTAATACGTGACAATTTCTGTAATTTTTAATTTGTATTCAGGTTCCTTTGCATTTAACGGAAAGAGTATTATTGACTCAATTTTGTTAAATTAGGAACTTAATTGATCACTTCTAAAATTGGAGGACCCAAATGAAACGAACCCGCAGATAAGATCTCCGAACGTATTAAACCTAATCAATTCTCAGAAAAGATTTTTCTGCCTTCTACGAAAAAACGCAAAAGTGAAACGCGTTAACTTTAGAGACCACGAGCAGGACTCGGATCTATATTTCTTGACTGTTTGTCTTCCAAGAAGCTTCAACGAAAAAATCACAGAGAGAGACGGCAAAAATAAAACGCGTTAGCTTTAGAATTCTACCACCAAGCGCAGGACTGGATCTATATTTATTGACTATTTGCTTTCTATATTTGCAGCAATTCCAATAGTACTCTTTTCTATCAACAATTTCTGCTTTCAGTAATGACCTATGAAGCAGAGACAATAATACGATATTTGATGTTTGTCTTACTTCATTTTACCTCTCTTTCTTTTCTCCTTAAGGTCACGCCACTCACTTTCCTGCCCTAATAACAACTATCTCTTACTTTCCCACTAAAATCTACAATCCTGGCTTCATCCTTCAGAGAACAAAGTTTCGGACTTTGTGGGATTCGGCTTGTTCCACTGCTGTCAAGGGCAAGGTCGCAGTGTGTCCTGCCGTTGTCTGCGTCGCGGCGGCGCTGGTGGTCATACTGAAAAGAGTTCGAGGTATTGAGTGCGACTCCATTTGGTTTCCGATTTCCTTAATAAATTTGAGTCGCGTGTCTTGAACATTCTCCGGCGTATCCTCCGGTGTGCCAAAGAACTGGACCTTATCATCTCCGGCATGTCCGATTGTATGACCGCGTCCGACGCCATCATCCATCACACCCCTTCTTCATCTCATGCAATTAACACATACGATGTATTTGTGAGCTTTCGTGGTGAAGACACGCGCAACAACTTCACTAGTTCTCTCTTTGGAGCTCTCCGTCGAAAAGGCATTGATGCCTTCAAAGATGACGAATATCTCAAAAAAGGTGAATCCATAGCACCCGAGCTGCTGCAAGCCATTCAAGGCTCTCGAGTTTTCGTTGTTGTCTTCTCAAAGAACTATGCTTTCTCCACTTGGTGCTTACGTGAACTGTCAGAGATACTTAACTGCGTTAATACTTCAACAAGAAGTGTTTTACCTATATTTTACGATGTTGATCCTTCGGTGGTGCGCAAACAGAGTGGATGTTATGAGAAAGCATTTGCAGAACACAAAAATAGATTCAGAGAAGATAAGGTGAAGATGAAGGAAGCTCAAAGATGGAGAGAAGCTCTCACACAAGTGACCAATCACATTGGTTGGGATATCCGAAATAAGTAGGTACTCTTCTCTCAATTCAATAATTAATAACCGGGACATGATAGAAGGTATCAATTGATTTGATGACAAATCTAGCTTTATTGATATTTGGAAGTGCTTCACAAAAATTAAACTGCGGTTGCCTATATATACGGTATTCTGCATCTTTTTAACTAGTTTTGCTCATAGGCTAATCACAATATCTTATAGCTTTCTACGACTTTCTTTATGCTAATTATGATTTGTCTTATGTCATTATCTAAAAACAGAGGTTCAGGAGGAGACGTGCACATTGAGTACAAATATATACTAGTTTAATAATAATAATAGTTTGACGGTTAAAATTTTTTACGTCATTATTTTATCCTAAAAATGTATATACTCTTTTCATGTTGTGTTGCGTGATGTTTTGCCTTCATTTCATTTAAATTTTCAGGCCACAAGATGAACAGATTGAAGAAATTGTTCAAACCATAATAAATATTTTGGGACCAAATATTTTAAATCTTCCAAGGGATGAACTAGTTGGGATAGAGTCTCGAGTTCAAAACTTAAGAAATATTTTGCGTTTTGATCTCCTTAATGATGTTCGAGTTGTCGGAATAAGTGGAATGGGTGGCATAGGAAAGACAACTCTTGTTCGGGCTTTATATGAAAGAATTTGTCGTCAATATAATTATCGTTGTTTTATTGATGATGTAAGCCAAATATATCGAGATTCTAATTCGTTAGGCATACAAAAGCATTTAATTTCTCAGTGTCTGAATGAGAAAAATCTAGAGATTTGCAATGTTATTGAGGGAACATGTTTGGTGCGGTCCAGACTGAACAATGCTAGGGCACTTATAGTTCTTGACAACGTTGATCAAGTTCAACAACTGAGGATATTTAGTGGAAACAGAGTCAATTTGTTGCGAGAATGCTTAGGTGGAGGAAGCAGAATCATCATAGTTTCTAGGGATCAACAAATATTGAAGATCCATGGAGTGGATGATATTTATCAAGTTCAACCGTTGAATTGCAAAGATGCTAAACAACTGTTTCATAGAAATGCTTTCAAAGGTAATTATATTTTGAGCGATTATGAAAAGTTGGCATCTAAGATACTATCACATGTTGAAGGCCATCCCTTGGCAATTGAAGTAATTGGATCATCTTTGGTTGGCCGAAGTTTGTCACAATGGAAAAGTGTATTGGCTGCGCTAAAAGAAAATAAAAGTAAAAATATTATGGATATTTTGCGCATAAGTTATATTCAACTGGATGAAAAAGACCAACAAACATTTTTGGATATTGCTTGCTTCTTCTATCCTTATTATGAAGAAGATGTGAAGGAAATTCTAGATTTCCGTGGATTTCATCCTGAAGATAGCATACAAGTGCTCAAAGATAAATCACTCATTACCACAGATCCCTGGGGATTCATACGTATGCATAGGTTGCTAGTGGATTTGGGCAGGTGTATTGTTAGGGAAGAATCACCTAAAGAGCCTATAAAGTGGAGTAGGTTGTGGACATGCAAAGATCTCCATGATGCTATGTCAGAGAACGAGGTCAAGTTAAATGTTTGATTAAATTTTAGATTGCAATTATTTTAGAATTTAAATACTTCAAAACATACATCTAACAATGTGCGATGTTATAGGCAACTCGAAACCTTGAAGCAATAGTTTGTAATTCTACCTGGGAGTGGGATGGTGCTGAAATCCCAGGTATGTAAACGTTGTATTGTGACAAGAAATTCCTCTGTTTTATTGAATGAGAAACTGGCTAATATATAGCCTCACCTAAGGTTAAAGAACTGAAAAGAAAAAATTGTCCACGTATGTAACCTGCAACTTCCTAATATTATCATAGACTATTCAACAATTACAAAACTGCTCCTAAATTTACGGAATCATGCAACTGATTTACAGATGAAACCATCAAGGCAGATGGTCTATCAAAAATTAAACACCTGAAATTGCTTTATGTTGGGGACGTGGAGTTTTCGGGAAGTCTCAGTCATCTTTCGAATGAACTAGGATATCTTATTTGGAAGAGATATCCGTTTGAGTGTTTGCCTCAAAGTTTTCAGCCACACAAACTGGTTGAGTTAATCCTGAGTGGGGACAGTATTCAACGACTGTGGGAAGGCACAAAGGTAGTGTAAATTAATTTTTTATTTGTACTTCTTTTAAAAACAAACAAAATAAATGACAAACTTTTTATTTTTAATTCCTTTATTCTTTGATTAATTTATGGAAAAAAGAAATTAAAGAAAACCCAAGTGTCACTATTAATTTTGTTTTTTTTTTTGCCAATCTCTGTAGCCGTTACCCAATTTGAAGCGTTTGGATCTCTCTTTTTGCAAAAGTTTAGTTGAGATGCCCGATGTAGCAGAGGCCCTAAATCTTGAAAGGATAAATCTTGAAGGATGCATACAGCTCGAAAAACTCAATCCATCGATTCAGAGTCTGAGAAAGCTTGTTCTTTTGAATTTGAGAAACTGCATAAAACTAGTAATCTTACCCAATACTATATTGGGCCTGAATTCTCTTAAATATCTGGATGTCCGTGGTTGTTCAATAGATAGTAAATGCTTACTAGATGAAGCAAGGAACACAAAGCACTTGATCAGCTGTTTGTCGCCCTCCTCTGTTTTCCCTTGTGTGCGTGAACTCGATCTAAGCTTCTGTAACTTAGTTAAAATTCCCGAGGACATTGGGAAGTTACATTGCTTAGAAAGACTAAGTTTAGAGGGAAACAATTTTGTTGAATTGCCTAACCTCAAGGACCTTTTCAGACTGTATTTTTTAAACTTACGGCATTGCAAGCGATTGAAATACTTGCCTGATCTCCCTTCACAAACTGTCCTGTCCTCACAACCTTTCATACTGCCGAGATTACCATCTTCAAAATTTGATTCACTTGATTTTTGGAATGACGATGAGGCAAGTCATTATCAAAGTGGAGGATTAATAATTTTCAGCTGCCCAGGATTAGTTGAGATTGAACAGTGCATGAGAAAGAGTTTTTCATGGACAATACAAATTCTTAAGGTGTGGATGCTCTTTCCTTCCTCTTGCCTTTGAATTTTTAATTTATTTATTTTTGTCTAGAAAACAACTACTAACGAATAACTCTGCTGGTACAAGGCGAAGGTGACCTACTGCTGGCCATTCTTTGAAAGTATTATGCCTGGAAGTCAAATACCGAGTTGGTTCAACAATGAGGGTGTGAAGGTGGAGAAAGAATTTCAAACCATTGGTCCACCTCCCTTTCCGTATGACAATAATTTGCTTGGTTTTTTGTATTGTGTAATATTTCGTCTAGACAATGAAACCGAAGTGAAACATTCAAGAACAACAAATTTTCGAAACAAACAAATTCCAATGGATTTTAGAAGAGATCTAGTCATTGACCAGTCAGATCACATGTTGATACAGTATATCGATGTTTCTAAGCGGGTCGCATTTAATATAAAAGGTTTTCCGGTCCATCAGGAATGGAGATGGACTTTCGAAAGGTTGGGTTACGAGAATGTTGTTGCGGTGGATGTGAAGAAATATAAGTATCGCTGGGTAAATGAACAAGACCTAATTGACTTTGATTGCGCAGATTTGACAGCTCGGAAGCGCAAGTTTTCCTTATTTGAAGAAAACGGTTAGCATCAAAGTGAAGAATTGAAGCCTTTATTGAATGTGGAATGTGGAATGTGGAATGTGGAAGTATGATTTGCTACCATCTAACCAGGGAGAGGCACAATAGAAGCAGAAGCAGCACTGCATTCAAATTCCCCTTGAATAGGCACAATTCTTCTCTCTTCTCAAGATATAGTATTGTTTATTGTAAAATCTACTCGTTTAAAAATTAACAAGGTGAGACCATATTCTTACGGTCTCTCCTTACACGATACATTCGATTACTCTTTTTTTTTTTCATTTTGAATTCACATGAACTTCAGGACTTAATTGTGACAGATTTTAAGTGTAACTCATGGGGGTACTTTAATATTTCTGTCTCACAATAACTCGTATATGCAAAGTTAACATTAAATAAACCACTGCAAACCCTTCTAATGTCATATTTAAATCAGAGAAAACAATCGAGGATAAAAAAAAAAGGCTTTGTTACTATTTATGGGGTCGGTAGAGTTTTGTTTGCTTCTTTCGAGTTTTACAAATACATTTCACATTTTGATCAAATTCTTGATTTTCGTTTGGTTTAAACCAAGATCTTTGGTTTACCACATCCAAATATGATTAACACAGTTGTTTAAACACAAATAAAAAAATCAGTTTATTGTTAGTGTTTCAGTTTGATTTGCATTGTATAATACTGCTTTGAGTGTCGTAATTTGAATTACCAAAAACCAGTTTTATTGTTAGGGCTTCAATTTATTGTAATCGGTTAAAATGTTCATATCCAATAACAAAGGTTTTGAAATTCCATTGATCAATTAGATTTAATGAAAGTTTTCAACAAATAACAGGTGTAATTAAGTTCAATTCAACACCCCACTCCCTCTCCGTCTTGGCCTTAAACCTTTTAATCTTTCAAAACCATGGTCGAGAACAAAATTCTTTTTGTCATAGACCTCTTATGTTTAGTGTTGTTATTATCAAATTCGAAAATAAGAATAAAAAATCTTTATTGAATCTATTGACCAAGAAACTTTGGGAAGCTGTTGTTAACCATTTATTCTAAACCACATTGTTAATAACAAGCAAGTAGACAAGCTTTGGAGTCTCTAGAGAGAGGAGGAAAAAAAGAAAGTTCATTATGATTGTGCTCCAAAGAACATCATTATGTCCGAGCTAAATATTGGTGAGTTTTTCATACTATCTTTATATAGTTGTGCATAAAATATATATTAAAAATCACCACATATTATATATCAATAAAATATTTTTAATAAAATAATATCAAATTTACGAGATCTAAAAATATATATCAAATTATTATACTAGATCTAGATAAGTAAAGAAAGAGTCTGTCAACAAGCTCACTAGCTTTTATTAAAGAGCAACATAAGTAAAGCATGTTGATGTTTTTGTCTGTCTTCATTTCTCCTCTCTTTCCCTACCCCATAAGGTCACTCCCTTTCCTGCACTGATAACAAAGATCTCTCACATCCCCACTAAAATCTAATATGGGCTTCATTCTTCAGAGGACAAAGTTTCGAACTTTGCGGCATTCGGCTGGTTCCACTGCTGTCATGGGCAAGGTCTGGGAGCTGTTGCGACGCTTGTGGTGTGCCACTGCGATTGTTTTCTTGAAAAATAAAGGTTTAATGTCTCCGTAGGTCCCTATTTTGGTCATGAATGTCAAATAGGTCCTCTTTCTTTTCGGCGTTTCAATTGAGTCCTTGTTTTTGTAAAATTGAATCAATTACATGCCTGCCGTTAAATTGGACAAACGGCCGTTACAGTATTGGTTACGTGGCACGGTTCATTGCAATTACTATTCAGACGTGGCATTTTGATTTTTGTATTAAATAATTGGCCGAGAAGATTGCCCGAGATTTTGAATAAAGGGCAAGACGGCGATGAAGATTGCCCGAGATTTTGAAGAGGCCCTGCGCGGCCTAGGGCTGATGGGATTGACAGCTGCAAAAACCCCCCTCTCATGGGGTCGATCGGTGGTGGCCAGGACCGAGTTACCGCGAAGTAATCCCGGAAGGGCAAGTCCGGTTGAAAGCGTCGGGTCGGTGAGGCGTGACAGTGCGACGGAGGCGGGCCGATGTGAGGCGAAAATTATAGTGGCACCACTTGAGGATGGCGGATTTAAGGGCGAGGTTGGGGATGAGGGTGGAGAAATCGGGGGTAGTGCCGTCGGGGAGTTGTGGTGTAAAGTTGAGATTTTTACAGGCTTCGACGGAGGAGCGTTCGAAGGAGTGGCCGGAGGAGACGATGACGGGGTCGAACATGAGGGAACGGGAAACGGGGCAGAGGAACTCATCTGGGGGGGTTTGGATTTTGGGTTTGGTTTTAGTGTGAAAGAAGATTTTCTTCCATTTGAGCTTGGGAGTTGCAGTGGTGTTTATCGGTTCTGAATCTTTTGATGTTTTCTTTGGTGACGATGGCCATTTCTTGTGGATGGTGAGCTTCAGCGATTGTTGAATCTCCATGGATGGTTGAGGCTGTGCCCTCTCTCACACCGTTGAATGTGAGAGAGTTAATCGGAGGTTGTCATTGGAGTTCCAAGGATATAAGAACATTGAGCTGATGATGTTACTGAGGTTAGTGTTTTTTGGGCTTGCAGACGTTGAAGAGTAGAGGGTTTTGTGAGTGAAATGATGATTTGGTGTTGGGAGAGAGAGATTGGATTCCTTTGCTTTTGGAAAATCTGCCCAATTGGAAAGGGGTTAAAGGCAAAGTTAAGAACTTGTATGAGCAGTGATGATGATATGAAGAAACATCTTCAACATCAATGCAATGAGCACTGCATTAGCCTGTCATTATAATCAATCAGTATACTCTTCAGAAGTCCATCTAACCAAATTTTCTTTGTTTTTAGTTTTTTATAGGAAACAAAAGTCAAGAGAAATCCCAAAAGGAAGAACAAGTAAAGTTCAAATCTTTCACTGGAAAGAAGCATACGTTAATGGATTGATCCTTAATGTAATTTATGGATTTTTAGAAGCATGGTTCTGGGAGTTTTCGTCTTTCTTCAAAACATACTACCTTTGCCTATTTTTTGAAATAAATATATAAAATTCTCCAACAACATCACTCCCGTAATTCGAACAAAATTTTCCATGAACCCTAAAACTTATATTTCCCCCTTCGAGTTCCAAATTTTGAACCCTAAAACTCATATTTCCCCCTTCGAGTTCCAAATTTCAGAGAAGAATGGGGCTTTCAGCAGGATTTCCCTACTTTGCCCTTACTGAAATTATATTATTACCACTCTGTACACATCATTTCTTAATTCAAAAATTAAAAAAATAAAATTAAACCACGTTTTTAATGCCACGTATATTAAATCTACACTGTCACCATGCCACGTACTACCCTCACTCACGGTGTTTGATCAATTTGACGGAAGGCCTGTAATTGATTCAATTTTACAAAAACAAGGACTCAATTGATACGCCGAAAAGAAAGAGGACCTATTTAAAATTCATGACCAAAACAGGGACCTACGGAGACATTAAACCAAAAATAAATTGATTTTGTATGTTTGGACTTATAAGATAAAAGTCCAAGATTATAAAAGGCGCAAATATAATTTTAGAAAATCCTATCTAAAAAGATTCTAGAATGATCTACAAAAATATCTAAGGATATTTATCCATAAGATATTTTTAAATAAGTTAAGAATTTTAGAAGTGTTTTAGAAATCTCTAGAGAATGAATAATGACCCTTAGATTAATGTTGTGATGGCAATATCCTAACCATTGGTTGAGGAGGTGTCACTAGTATAAATAGGGGATGGTTGTATCATTTGGAAGCAAGCCAAAAAGTTTAGAAGCATTCAATACAACAAGCCTTTCCTTTTCTCAAAATCTTCCAACCTCCCCAAATTTTTAAACACTTCCTTCAAGCCTCTAAAATTTCCTCCCAACAAAGTGGTATGAAGAGCCATAAGATCTTCATAGAAATGACAAATATTGGAGTTCCCTTTCAAGTCTCGATGCTCACTAAAAGCAACTATGATAATTGGAGCTTAAGGATGATTGCTCTCCTTGGTGCACATGATGTCTAGGAGGTAGTCGAGAAGGGCCACACCGAACCAGATAATGTAGAGAGTCTTTCTCAAGCTCAAAAGGGCTTGAGAGACTCAAGGAAGAGAGACAAGAAAGCTTTTTGTCAAATCCATCAAGGATTAGATGAAGATACTTTTAGAAGATTTTCGGAGTCAAGTCAGCCAAGGAAGCATGGGAGAAGCTTAAGATCTCTTACAAGGGAGCAAATCAAGTCAAAAAGGTACGTCTTCATACTTTGATAAGAGAGGTTGAAACGTTGCATATGAAAGAAAGAGAGCTAGTCTCTGATTACTTTTCAAGAGTTTTAACGGTTACTAATCAATTAAAAAGAAATGGTGAGAAGTTAGATAATGTAAGAATTATGGAGAAAATTCTTAGATCATTAGATCCAAAGTTTGAACATATTATCACCATTACCAAAGAAACCAAAGACTTGGAGGCCATGTCAATAGAGCAACTCCTTGGTTCGTTGCAAGCTTATGAAGAAAAGAAAAAGAAGAAGGAAGAGATCGTGGAGCAAGTCCTCAAGGCACACGTCACTAGCACAAAAATATCGTATAACGTCGTTGTTTTTTGGTCTTTCAAGGTAGACGTCATATCGGGAGACGTTAAATTGACGTCGAATTTAAAAGTTTGACCTTAATCAAATTGACGTCGAACTTTGTCAATGTCGCAACCAGAATCGCGACGGGACGACGATCCAAAAAAGAACGGGTTTTGAAAAGAGATTTGGAGTCGTCACCATAGTTTATTCTGGAAAACTACGGAAAAACCATAAAATGATAAGACAATGGTCTACGAAAATGAGATTCTAAGTTCGAGAGTCGGTTACGTGTAGGGAAGGTATTAGCACCCTACAACGCCTGCCCTAAGGCAGTACCTTTAACTAAATACGCGAAAATGATGTGGTTTTAAAAATGTTTAACTATCCCCTAAAATAAAACTCTAAAGAGACAAAATATATTTTTTAGTTTTTTTGTGCCCGACAAGGATTGACCTTGCTCCTACGTATTCTCATTCAGAATGAGAAATCAGGGTTACGTAGTTCTTTTAGAAACTGCTTGAAAATTTTGTTTGAGGAATTGTTTGAGAAATTGATTATGGATAAATTTGGATTTTTGGGGAAGTGAACCTGACAAGGACTAGCCTTGCTCCTACGTAGGATCACGTAGTTCTGGCTGAGAGATTGTTTGTTGTTTGAAATTGTTGATGTTTTTAGTTTTTAAAGATTTTATATTTTTTTTATATTTTTATAAAAGAAAGAGAAAAGGTTTTTTGGCACAAGGACGATGCGGACGATCACACATATGCCTAAACCCTTAAAATATTTTTTATCATTTTTTAGAATAGAAGAACAAAAAGTTTTAGCACAAGGACGATGCGTGCCATCACACATGTGCCTAAACCTTTAAAATATTTTTATTATTTTTTAGAAGAGGAGAAGAAAAAGTTTTAGCACAAGAACGATGAGTGTGATCACACATGTGCCTAAACCTTTAAAATATTTTATTATTTTTAGAAGAGAAGAAGAAAAGGTTTCAGCACAAGGATGATGCGGGCGATCACACATGTGCCTAAACCTTTAAAATATATTTTTATCATTTTTTATAAAAGTACATTTAAAAAGTAGATAAATATTTAAAATCAAAAGAGAAAAAAGAAAAAAAACATAAAAAATAAAATAAAAGGATAGATAAATAAGTAATGAAAATAAAGTAAAAAGTAAAAGATAAAATAAAATAAAGGTAAAATAATAAGTAAATAAAAAAGGGTTGCGCTAAATAAGAAACTGGGGTACCTAAACAATTAAAAAACCGAACTGGGCCAAAGCCTAAGCGGAGAGGGGTGCGAAAATGAGAATAAGGGGGCGCAGGGAATAAATTTGTCTTTTTGTTTTTTTTAGGAAGAGAACGGGCCTGAGTCCAAGGCAGGGGATGGACGTAGGGGTGTAAGGGTGAGAAATGGGGAGTGCGTGTAGGAAAAAAGGTTCTTATTATATATTTTTTTGTTTTAGGGAAAGTTGGGTCAGATAAAAAAACAAAAACAGGCCCAAGGCCTTTTCATTGGCTCAGAAAACCTTAGGGGTTCTCCCATTCTCTCTGCATCACGCCACTTCACTGAAATGTGACCCAGGGTCTCCTTCTCTCCCAGAGACGCTCGCTGTCGCTCCAGCCAGAACAGGCCACCGCGCGTTGCCATCCGGACGTCGCCAGCTCTAATGTCCACGGTCGAGACCATCGCCGGCCGCCGCTCCAGCTCTCCCCTCTTCCTTTTTCGCGTGAAACAGGCACCGACTCTGAGATCTCACCACTCTCGCCGCCTTCACCGTTCAACGACCACCTCCCCACCTCCGTCCAAACGGCCACCGTGGCGCGCGAGAGGAGAACGCACTCGTCTTCAGCCTTGCATCCTCGTCGCCGCTGCCACCGGTGACTGTCTCCGCGCCACTGCTTCTGCGAACCAGCCACCACGCCACCACTTGCTAGAACCAGCTGCTGCATCACTGCCTCTCCGGACCATCCACCACCTCTTGTGATCTTGGCGTCGGCAGCAACCCCAAGCGCCATCGGATCCATCGCCGACCGCGACACCGAGCTCCCCTTCGTGAATCGCCGGAGACCCCCTCTTCTTCCCTTCACGCCGCCATCCTTCACGCCCTTGGTTCGCCCAGACTCGCTGCCGGTGATGACGCCGGTGCATGCCTCTGCTGAACCCATCTATGCCCCCTAAAACCACCATTGCCACTGCCACCACTAAAAACGCTACCGCGTCCAGCCCCTCTGGAAAGTCTCACTGCCTAATTAACAGAGAATATAGAACCTTTGTGGTGTCTCATTGCTTAATCAACAGAGAACACGACCACAGAGCCTTGCCAAGACAATGTTTGGGGATTCTATGTATGGGTTTTCTGGTTTCTGTTGTGTATGTGTTTCCTGCTCAAGGATTCAAATTCTTCGGTGGTGGTTGGAGATGAAAGGAAGCTTGAAGGCTTAGTCCCTTGGTCTGTTTTTACTTGTGGTAATTATAATCAATTCGGGATGGATGGGGTTAGATTTTTTTGCTTTGGCAGATGAATGGAATCGGGATTTTATGCGATGGGTTGGGTGTTTACAACAAGAGTAGAACTTCATTGCCAATGGTGGTTGAAGAGAGTAGTGGTAAATTTGTTTTTTAATCTAGCATTGAATTGTGTGAGGGAATAGAAGAAACCGTAGAAATCGGAAGATGAGTAAATGGTTTATTCTTTGTGTTTCAGGTATCGAACAGAGTGGAGAAGAGAAGATGACCATGATATATACACGGTTTAGAATATTCAAGCAAACAATCACACACAAGTATAGCATAAAGTTATTCTAACAACGACTATAAATGAGATGCAGCTTGCTTAGCTCTTGGAGCTTCTTTGTCTATTGTTTGCCTCGTGCTTAAGATGAAATCCCCTTCCTTGCGGCTTTCTTTTGTTTTTTTTTTTGTAAGTGAATGATGGATGTTGTAACAAAGGTGAAAGGGGCTTGGTGTTGGAGGTCAAGGGAGTCTAAGAGTTTGCCTTTGGCTGTAGTAATGAGGTGCCTAATAGGTGGAAGCCAGCAGATGAATTGTGATGATGGGATCCCCAAAATGGCTCCGTCCCCTCCCAAAAGAAAAGGTTCCTCCCCCAATAGAAAAGGTCTCCTCCAGCTCTGCCTCGGAACCCCGGGGAAGAAGCCGATCTTCTGACTTAAGATTTCCTTTTTGTGTCCTTCTTCCTTTTCCGTGTTTGCTCCATGGTCAAAGCCACCATGTACAAACACCATTTCCTTTTTCGTGTTAACTCTTTTCAGCCAAAAGAACAAAGTCGACCACGTGAGGCCTTATGGGGATGAGAAACGTAAGCATGTTGCTGCAAGTTTCACGGTGAATGACCAAAGAGTGCTTATCTTGACTGAACAGAGGAAAAACAACTACTGCCAAATCCAAAAAAAGACTCTAAAAAACTTAGTTGACCATTATATTTTTCTTCCCTTTCTTCTTTTCTTTTTCTTAGATTTTTTTTGTTTGTTAACGTTTACCTATATATATATATATATATATATATATATATATATATATATATATATATATATATATATATATAAAATAAAACTTAAACAGTAAAAAGAAACTAACATAAAAAAGAATAAACGAAATAACTCAAAATAATAAAATGTAAAATAAAAATAAAATAAAATAAAAATAAAATAAAATAAAATTAGAATTAAAATTAAATAATACAAAGTGAAACAAAATGATGAAAAGATATAAAATAAGATAAAATAAAATAAAGTAAAAAGTACAAAACATGTTACTTAGTCACCCGGACGAAATTGGGTGTTGACAGTCAATATTCGACGTTAAGCAATTTTTTTGTTTTTTTTAATTAATTGTGATCCTTTTTCACAATTCTACGAGATCTGAAAAGCAGAAAAACAACAAATTTCAATTTTTAGTATTTTATAAAGGATGAACTATGAACGTGTAGTATAGTATCAACAACAAACAACAGTAACAAACAATAAACAAGTTCAATCAAACAAGAACAACAACAAACAAGTTCAACCAAATAACAACAACAAACAAGACAAATAAGTTCTTCAAAACGAAAACGAAAACTAACCTTCAAAAGGTGGGTTCGTCAGAATAAAGTGTTTCCACCAGTGAGAGAGAAAGCAAAATACGCCTATGAAAGACAAAAACATGAAAATAATCAGTCAAAACAAATGAAAATTATACATAATGTAGTTAATTAACTTGCATTTATATCAAATGAAAGAAAGATTACATGTGATGGTCGTCAAACTTCGTTCAAGAAAAGTTTGAGAAGATAATAGGGTCTCACGCACTAAGATAAAGTGAATGATTTTCAATTTTCCGCTCAAATTAAAAAGGGGAAACTTTTGGCTGACAAATAATACGTCGAAACCCCTACAGAATTCTACGTATTATTGGTGGTTTAAAAGAAAAAAGAATTAAAAAGGGGTAACTCTTTGGCTTCTGGCTGAAAAATAATACATTGAAGCCTTTACAAAATGTGCGTATAAAAAAAGAATTAAAAGAAAAAAGAAAAAAAGAATTAAAAAGGGGTTACTTTTTGGCTTCTGACTGACAAATAATATGTCGAAGCCCTTACAGAATTAGACGTATTATTTGTTGTTTAAAAGAAAAAAGAAAAGATAATTAAAAAGAGGTAACTCTTTGACTTCTGGCTGAAAAATAACACGTCAAACCCCTTTAGAATTCGACGTACTATTGATGGTTTAAAAGAAAAAAGAAAACAGAATTAAAAAGGGTGACTCTTTGGCTTCTGACTGACAAATATTACGTCGAACCCCTACAGCATTCGACATACTGTGCTGGTTTAAAAGAAAGAAGAAAGAGAATGATGCGCTGGTTTAAATAATTACCATCATAGAACGTCAAATTGAATGGAGCTTCGACGTTCTATAATTGCATTTATTTACAAAAATGTCACCGGTCATTTTTAACGTTGGCTATTCAGTGGTTAGACGTTAAACACGTGACGTTATACGTTGTTTTTGCACTAGTGCGTTGATTCAAGAAAAGAAGAAAATGCACACAATCAATCAAGGCGAAGTTATAGTCAAGAACAAGGACGAGGGCGTGCATATGGACGTGGACAAGGACGAAGGCCTAACAACAATAACCAAAGAGGAGAAAGCTCTAACAGAGGTCATGGGAGAGGAAATTAGAATTCAAGGTATGACAAGTCCCGAATCAAGTGTTACAATTGTGATAAGTTTGGACATTATGTTTCTGAATGTAGAGCCCCTAACAAACTAAAGTCGAAGAGAAAGCCAATTATGCTAAAGAAAGGTGTCAAGAAGATGGTACCTTGCTACTAGCTTTCAAGGACCAAGATAAAGACAAGGATAATCAATGGTACCTTGATAGTGGAGCAAGTAACCATATGTGTGGGAAAAGAAGAATGTTCATAGAGCTTGATGAAACAGTAAAGGGAAACGTGAATTTTGGAGATGAATCAAAGGTGACGGTGAAAGGAAAAGGTAATATCCTCATTTGACTAAAGAATATAGTACATCAATTTATTTCCAACGTATATTATGTGCCAAGCATGAATAACAACATCTTAAGCTTAGGAGAACTCTTAGAGAAAGGTTATGATATTCAACTTAAGAATAATAACCTTTCTTTAAGAGATAATACAAGTAGATTCATTGCAAAGGTGTCAATGACAAGAAATAGAATGTTTGTGCTCAACATTCAAAGTGATGACCCACAATGTCTCAAGATGTGTTGCAAAGATCAATCATGGCTTTGGAATCTTCGATTTAGCCATCTTAATTTTAAAGGATTAGAGTTGCTCTCTAAGAAGGCAATTGTGAGAGGCTGCCTTATATTACTTACCCTACCAAGTTTGTGAAGGATGTCTAGTTGGAAAACAATTTCGATTGAGTTTTCCAAATGAGTCGGACTCAAGAACTCAAAAGCCATTAGAACTCATTCATGCATAAGCCAAGATCACTTGGTAAGAGTAATTATTTTCTTCTCTTCATTGATGAATTTTCAAGAAAAAACATGGGTATATTTCTTAAAAGAAAAATTAGAAGTATTCGAGAACTTCAAGAAGTTTAAAGCCCATGTTGAGAAGGAAAGTGGCCTTCTGATCAAAGCTTTGAGATCCGATCGTGGAGGAGAGTTCACATCAAAAGAGTTTCAGAAGTATTGTGAAGATAATAGAATCAGACGATAGTTGATAGTGCCAAAATCCCCTCAACAAAATGGAATGGCTGAAAGGAAGAATAGAAGAATCATGAAGATGGCAAGGAGCATGCTTAAAAGCAAGAGACTTCCAAAGGAGTTTTGGGATGAAACCGTTACATGTGCAGTCTATCTAACCAACCTCTCTCCAGCTAGAAGCATTAGTGGAAAAACACCACAAGCGGCATGGAGTGGAAGAAAGCCAGGTATTTCTCATCTTAGAGTCTTTGGAAGCATAGCTCATGTGCATATACCAGATGAGAAACGAAGTAAGATTGACGACAAAAGTGAAAAATACATCTTCATTGGTTACAACACCAACTCCAAAGGGTACAAACTCTATAATCCTGATACAAGGAAAACAATCATCAGTCGGAATACAATGTTTGATGAAGAAAGAGAATGGGATTGGTTGACAAACTGTGAGGACCATACCTTCTTCCCGTGCGTTGAAGAAGATGACGTGGAACAACAACAACAACTAGAAGAGGCACTTGCTACTCCACCCAATTCACCAAATACAACCCTTCAAGATGATGAAAGCTGAAGTGAAAGAATGCCACGATTTCGAACTCTCTAAGAAATATATGAGGTAACTGAAAATCTAGACAATGTTACCTAATTCTATCTATTTTTAGACTGTGACCCATGAACTTCCAATAAGCAATTGAAAAGAAGAGTTGGAGAAATGCGATGGATGAAGAGATCGTGGCAATAAATAAGAATGCTCTTGGGAGCTAGTCTCGCTTCCAAAAGGGCACAAAAGAATTGATGTCAAGTAGGTCTATAGTGATATGAACTGAATAAGATGATGACAAGGTGGGAAATAACCTCTTTCTGATAAACTAAGTAAACGTAAGGTAAATGCGTAAATGTATTTCATACTCTCTACAAGTCTATTTCTCTTGTTTCCAAAACTCAACAGATTAGGATATCCACTTAACCAAATACAATCATGAATCTTAATCTTCATTCAAACATTACTCCCGTATTTGCAAGTTTTAATAAAAAAAAGGTTTGGAGAAAAGAATAAGAAAAGGTAATTTGAGAAAAGAATAATCAGATTTTACAAGGTGTTTATACACCTAAATTCATGTGATATTTTTACACATTTAATTGGTAGTCTAGGAGTGTTTGTTGTTTTGGTGTCAGAAAATTGTGCAAAATTAATCTACGAAACTCCTCATGAGCTTGTTGCATCAATTCGCACAGTCTTTGTGATAGGTAGTGTGTAAAACATGAATCAACCATCTAAATGCAATGTAATTGTCCATTCTAGCATCATCTACAACAAAACACCACATCATAAGTGCACTACTAGCACAATTCTGGCCTACAAGCTTCAAAGAGCAAGGTTTAAGGGCTCAAAGATCAAAGCCACCAAGAGAGGAGCTAGACAAATTTCAATGTAGTGTTAGGCCAACCTATGTCTATCATAACAAGTTTTATTCTTCATAACAGGACATTTTGAGTAAGTTTTGTTTGGTTGAGTAAGCTGGACAAGTTTCAATATCCATTATTGATGTCAGAAATTGTTGTTTAAATCATAAGTCTTCATTTAGTGAGTTGAATTATTGATTTCAAGGGTTGATTAGTGGACAAAAAAAAGGTATTCAAAGGAGGAAGTATAATTCTCCTAAATCGACCAAACGATGCAATTCAAGTAGGAACAACTCTAGCCAATACTGTGTCAACAGTTCTTCTTGATGACCACATTGGTGACAAACTAATTGAGGAAGTTTTTCCTAGAGTGGAGCATACAACCACTACACATGCGAAAGAGCTATTAGAACAGTTACACTTTTTTAACATAATTACATCCCTTTCCTTTGCTCAATGATTATTAGAGTCTGAGACAAAAGGGTTATTATTTAAAGATCATAACTAGATGACACAGGTTTATTCTCCACTACCCTATCCCCTTTTTTTTCTTTGTATGTTGTGATACCGCATAGGAGGAGTCAAAATGCACAAAAGAAAGAGAAAAAGAGAGGCTGACTACTTCTAACCTATTCTTTTCTCCATGTTTTTTCTATCATATTGGTCATTCTAGCACAGCTCACGACCAAACAACAATGTACAGACATGAAAAAAATATTGCTTTGCAAAATGGACTAATGCAACACAACAATTTTATTCACGACACATGCATAATCATAGTAAAACAATGAGCACTTCGTTCACAAACAAAGAACTTACCTCCATGCTACAACCTTCCTAGATGAAGATAGCCTTCTAAGACCACGATAGAGGAAAAAAAGAACAGTGTCCACACCTTTTCCCGTGAGTGTGCTTCACTCCACCTTCGACGCGCCATAACGCAGGCCTACAAAATGCACTAGACAACATCACAACAGCGCCCATTTGTGAAGTGGAAAAATGAAACACTTACCAATTCTTCGAACGATCCTTTATGAATGGCTCTGCCTCTGTGCGTGAGGGAAGAGATGGAGAACATTTAGCCTCGAACAAACCCTCCAACGAAGCGCATCTGTGCGAATGAGCTCACCATGGTCTGCCTCTACAACGATAGAACGAAGCGCCACCGAAGAGGGGGGGTTTGCAATTGCCTGCACGAACGAAGGAGACAGCGTCCGTGAACGAAACCTCTGGCTATGGTTCGAAGCAACCAATTTGGGGGAATGCCTGGGCGAGGGTTCCCTAGATCGATTTCTGAAAGGGTGAAGGCTCTCTGGATCGATTTCTAAAAGGAAAGAGGTATTTGGCTCGAAGAATCAAAATAAGGGAGGGAAACCCAAGTCTTGGAGTTTAATAAAAGACCAACTTACCGACGACAGCATACCCTTCGGTAATGCCTTCGGTAAAATGTATTTACCGAGGGCCTTTAACCCATCGGTAATATCTCGCAGGTAATAAAACCTTCCCCTGTAAAGGAAAAGTTTAATCTTTATGTGAGGAAGGGATTCAATAATTTTTTTCTTGAAAAGAGTGATGTAATTTTTAATTTTTATATATTGAATTCTCAATTTTAATTTTTTTTAAAAATAATATATAAAAGAAATCAGTTTAAAATTGAGCAAAATCAACTAAATTAATGTACTTATTCTGGAAAAAGGATAGTGAATTGGTTCAATATGAGATAAGCTGTTTTGATGTTTATATTTTGTATTTCCTATTTTGTCATTGTTAGAATTAATGAATGTATTGTGTTCATTTTTTTTTATTATAAGTAACATATTTTTGTAACGGTTACTTTTTTAAGCTTTTTTAATACTTTAAATAGTTTTACTTTTCTTTTAATTTTCACATGTTGATTATTTTGTATGTAGGTTCAAGTTTAATTTTGAGTATATTTGTATAACCATATAATTAAATTAAGGGGTTTGCTAACGCGCGTACGTCTGTTTTTCAGTTGGTATATTTTAGCAATGTGTACCGGATTTTTGTAGACAAAAATATCCTTATATATATGGATTCTAAGTTTTAAGGTTAAGGGTATTTTAATAGTTTTCATTCTCAAAACTTAGAAAAAAAAAAAGAAACCCCTCAAACCCTTACTCACCTCTCTCATTCCTCTCAATCCTTTTTCTTTCATCTCTCTCACTCCAACATTTTCTCTATCATCCCTACTGTACCCCAATTGAAAAAATCAGAAACACTTGTCGTTAAACAATCTTACAAAAAAATGATTTTATAATGAGTTTTCATCCTATAATTTTTGTCTTATCTAATTTTATCCAATTTTCACAAGCATAAAGGAATTGGTAATTGACCTGAAAAAAATCAGAAATACTGTTAAACAATTTCTTACAAAAAAAATGATTTTATAATGAGTTTTTATTTTATAATTTTTGTCTTATCTAATTTTCACAAGCATAATGACATCAAAGGAATTGGTAATTGTCCTGGAAAAAATCAGAAACACTCGTTGTTAAACAATTTCTAACAAAAAATGACTTTATAATGAGTTTTCATTTTATAATTTTTGTCGTATATAATTTTATCTAATTTTCACAAGCATAATGACATCCGAAAGAATTGGTAATTGTACTAGAGGGTTTTTTTTAGAGATGATGATTCAACATATGCAGATGATGATTAGAGAGGTTAGTGAAGATGGTGAAATTGAAGAGATCTTGAATGAACCTTTGCCTGAAGGTGAATATGTCAATGACTCAACTCTTTACAAAGGAAAATTGTTTAAAGGCAAGTGTTTCTGATTTTTTCAATTGGGGCTACAGTAGGGATGACAGAGAAAATGTTGGAGTGAGAGAGATGAAAGAGGAAGGATTGAGAGGAATGAGAGAAGTGAGTAAGGGTTTGGGGGTTTCTTTTTTTTTTTCTAAGTTTTGAGAATGAAAATTATTAAAATACCCTTAACCTTAAAACTTAGAGTCCATATATATAAGGGTATTTTTGTCTACTAAAATCCGGTACACATTGCTAAAATGTACCAACTGAAAAACAGGCGTACGCGCGTTAGTAAACCCCTTAAATTAAATCTATATAAATTTTCATAATTATATTTTCTTTTAAATTTAAATTTCTTTTCTTTAAAACATTAGTACAATAAGAAGAAAAGGCACCGGTTATTTTTTATTATTGGCATCAGTGTTGCAACCGAGACATATGTGGGCGAGGTAAAAAGGACAGATTTTATGCCTCGGTCATGGACTGAGATAAAAAGCAGACAGGAATATGCCTCGATTCTTATATAACCGAGGCAGTATCCTATTTTAAATTTTCAGATGCAACCTGTTTACAGTAGGCAACCAAAAATTGTTTCAGCAACCATAAATTGTTTCAGCAACAAGAAACGGAGTGGTGCAAGTCAATGTTTTTCACACAACCGGAAAATCCCAATCCCAATCCGAGATCAAAACAGACCTAACATTTCCCAATTTCAGAAACCCAAAGTGCTTGTAATTGTGAGTCTTCACTGGCCTGGCCTCAAAAGCAGAAGAACAAGAGTAGATGAACACCTTCTGCAACAAACCAGGAAGCTCCCTTAGGGTTTCCCATCACACAGGGTTGCGACGGTTGGAGGAAGATTGCCTGTCTAGGGCGGCGGCGACAACGGAGGGGAACAATGGTGGAGGCAGCAACGACGGAGGGCTCGCCGATCTGGAGCGGCTTGGCGATGACGATCTGAAGCGATGGATCGAGAGCGACTGAGGCAAGCAGCAACGATGGAGGGCTCGCCGATCTGGAGCGGCTTGGCGATGGCGATCTGGAGCGGTGGATCTAGATCGGTGAAGGCAGCAGTGGTGGAGGCAGCAACGGTGAAGGCAGCGGCAGAGGCATGGATAGAGAAGAGTGAGAGCACGAAGGGAGTGAGAGCACGAAGAAGAAAGGAAGAATGGGAGAGCACGGACAGAGAAGAAGTGAAAATGAAGAGTTAATGTGAGAACCGAGTTAGGTGGCAGGAGTTGTATGCCTCGGTTTCGCCTAGAACCGAGTTAGTAGTGCCCTTTAGGCATCGGTTGCTGGGTAACCGAGTTAGTAGCTCTTATCAGACCCAACAGCTGTCAGTGGAGCAGGCTTGGGCAGAGTTTTATGCCTCAGTTTTACGTAGAACCGAGTTAGTAGCATGCTTTAGGCACCGGTCATGGGACAACCGAAGCATATATTTAAGCTATTATTACGACTTTGCCACCGCACTATTATACGCTTCGTGTTCGCTTAAACCGAAGCGTATATTGCGCTTTCTAATCCCATTTTTTTACTAGTGAAAGTTGTTTAATTACATTTATTTCATACACATATTACTTTCATGTTTGAATTATTTTACAATTATAAAATTTTAATATATTTTTTTCAATTCAATAGTTATTTAAAGAGATTTTTATTAAGTTAAATTAATACTTTTATATTTGAAATTTATTTAAATTATAGTTACATTCAATTTTCTATACACATGAGAATATGAATCCAAATTTGAAATTTTGAAATTTCTATGATTTTTAAAGTTTAAAGATTATCATTGATTAATAATTAAAAATTCAACGTCATTATTGTCTCTTACATGGTAATGTAAGCACACTACAATGACTAAAACTATTGCAGAGCCCAATACAACCAACATGGTCATATGTATGGAAGAAATCATTTATCAAATTCATTTAGGGTTTCACTAACTTGTTTGATTTGTCGTTGAGGTTATCAAATTAATATTATTTCTCAACGCAACTTTAGTATTGCAAAGTAGTATTTAAGAAAGTAGATATGGTTAAAGTAACCCTGAGTCATCTCCTAATGAATACGGAATTGCTTTTCAATATTTGACTCTTATGAATGTTATGCAATGCTTAAGAATAAAAGTGAGAAACTATATTAATAAAGTTAATGTTTGAAGAATGTTTGAAAAACAAATAGGAAACTTAGAAACAATTATAATGAATTAGGCTAATTCCACTATTTTTCCAAGATAAATTCATCATCGGTTATCCATATATTATTGTTCGAGTTTAAAATTAATTAAAGTACATTCTCAATTAACTTGAGAGCGATCATACAATCAACCAAAGTAGATTCTCAATCAAATGAACCTTTCTATATTATTCATAATGAATTCAACCAAAGTGTACATTCTCAATCGAATTCTATTGTGTTTAATCATATCTATTCTTAAATCTCCTAATCAAATTAAAAGTTAATTAATTAAATTAAATTCTCAATTAATTATAGTTAAAATTCTTACCACCAATCAAAGTACATTCTCAATTAGTAGCAAAAACTCGTTTAATAATATGAAAGTTCTTAAATTCAATCAAAGTACATTCTCAATCAAACCTAGAAACCCTTGAACTCATATGATCAATATGCATGTAGATTCAAACACCTTATGATGCAAAAATCATTACTTTTAATATGATTGTCCAAAATTACATTTCAACCCTTTTTATTTTATTCAAAATTACACATAAGTCTAGAATTTCCTCTAATTGCACTTTAGCCTTTTCTTTCTTTTCAAAATTGCATATGAGCCCTGAGATAACCAGATTGGACCAGCTTTGGCTAGAGTTTAACATCTTCTATTTTTTATATTGGACATTTAAATTTAACCCTTTCACTAGTGCAGTTAAGGAAAACGACAGCGGTTATTTTTGCACATAGGCAGCGATTCTAGAACTGGGGCATATATAGGCGAGGCAAAAAGTCTACCTTTTTACCTCAATTGTGGACCGAAGCAAAAAAGATAGACTTTTTTGCCTCGGTTCTAAGATAACCAAAGTAGTAGGATTTTCCTTTTTTTATTTTTTTTTAAAAGGATTTTTTGCCTCGGTTGTACTTGAACCGAGGTAGTATCTTGAACTTTTCCAGATTTGTACCCTCGTATCTTTTTTCGCAAAAAATGAAATAATTTTAATTTTCTTTTAAATTAAATGATATTTTTCACTCAATTTTATCTCTCTTCTGTTTTCCTCGTTTCCCTCACTTTCTTTGATTTTTCTGTCTTATTGTCTTATAATCCAACAAGATTATGTCTCCCAAATTATCTTTGATTTTTCAGTCTTATTGTCTTATAATCCAAAAAGATTATGTCTCCCAAATTATAGTTATCAGGGAATAAAAACATAAATTCTAACTTTTGTGGTAAACTCGCAGCAAATGAAATATATGCAAATGTTTGCCATGGTTCCATAACTCTCAAAGAAAGTGGTGCAATCAGTCCACATACAAAGAGTGTCAGGCAAATGACAGTCTGTACAAACTCTGCAACAACACCATTCAACACAAAAAGTTAAACTTCTAAATCACATACTCGCTTCTTCATACACAACATTGCAAGTTCCTCCTTTTCGGCTTAGCATAAGTAACCATGAATAATTAGAAACTTAATTTTATATATCTTTGAGTAAAAGTTCTTAAAAGAAGGATCTGAAATATAGACTAAATTAAATCTTATATATTGCACTCCTAGCAAAGTTTTTGGCATCCTAAAATGAAACAAGAAAACAAGCATTATAATGAAGCCTTATGAAGATGCTAAGAGTTCCATTATGTGTTCTAACAATGATAGAGGCTTTCGAATATGTAAAATCAAGATTACTACCCAGGTTGACAGCAACAAAGACATAACTCTCTACAAGGTTGAGCTAAATCATTGCGAACTCTTCAATCATAATAAGTAATGAAGCACCCAGATAGGCCAAGCAGTGCAAAAAATAATACAGCTCCTGCATTAGAAATTACCAACAAAAAATTAACCAAAACCAATATCTTTTTGACTTTGGAACAACGAAACATTGAACCCAAGGCAATGGACTCAAAATAATTCACAAAAAGAAATATTGCATTAGCATGTTGATGACACAATTAAAGTTAATCGCAATTTATCACATATGTAGTAAAAGCTCATTTCACTATCAAAACCCTAGAAAATACGAAGCCAATATTGTTGGTAACCATCAATAAGATAAACCAAATATTCAAGTGATGCAATGACCTGCATAGGCATTGAAGGGGTTGAATCAGATTAACTATACTCACACATAAAGTACAAATGAACAAGTATATACATGGCTAGACAAATCGAAACAAACCACCTACAAGCTAGACAAATAGAAAATGGTAAGGAGCCTTGCATGTTGTACAATGAGCAAAGGCAAACCCTTCCTGCAAAACAAAAAAAAATTAAGTCAAAGACAAAGATGCACTCCAAAGGCAAAACCCTTCCTTGCATGTTGTCACTACCACACTCCAAAACCAACAACAAGCAACTTCCAAAGACACCAAAGACGAGTCCTGTGGTGAAGTTAAAGGCATCATCGGCAATAGAGACCTTGACGCCGTCGACGAAATGGAGTACCTCATCGAGTGGAAAGACGACCACGAGCCATCTTGGGTTCCCGCAGACTTCATAGCCAAAGACGTCATCGCCGAGTACGAAACTCCATGGTGGACCGCCGCGAAGAAGGCCGATGAGCCCACGCTGAGGAACCTCATCGAATCTGGCGACGATCGTGATGTAGACGTTGTGGACGCCAAAGGTTGTACCGCGCTCCTCTTCATAGCCAGACTTAGCTCAAAATTGTGCGTGAAGCTGCTGGCGGAATCGAGCGCGAACCTAGACCACCACGACCGCAGCGAGAGTCTCGCTACACTGCACATGGCAGTGGGGTACTTGCGGCCCGGTGTTGCGAAGGTGTGAAGGTGGTGGATCTGGGCGCGGATCCTGAGGTGGTGGATGACCGTGGAAGAACGGCGTTGGATCTGGCGTTGGAGATTCTGAAGGCAACACCAAAGGGGAATGTTGCAGTTCGGGCGTAAGATTGGGCTTGAGAGTGGTTAAGGTTTTGGAAGGGGCTCTATTCGAGTACGCCAAGTTTGAGTGGGTGAAGGATCTTGTAAGAGGACAGAGGTTTCTGACTCGGTTCCTCGTAGAATCGAGGCAATATAGTGGGTTAGCAGTGTTTTCTGCCTCGGTCTCATGAATAATCGAGGCAGTATATTTCCTTAGGCAGCGGTTGTCTTAGAACCGAGGTATATAGTATCTAAAACATTACAGCTTTTGCCTCCGCGTTTTTATATGCATCGATTTTTCAAAAACTGAAGCCTAATGGATGATTTAAAATACAGATTTTGCACTAGTGTTTTAATAATTGAAATGTTAACTTCAGTTACATCAACAAACGTTATAACGTACAAGAATAATTTATGCACTAAAAATCACTTTTTACGTCTCTTTAATTTTCAAATTCAATAAATTCAATCATCACAAATTTAATTAAAATTAATCATTTAAATACAAGAATCTCATCAAAATTTAAAATTTTAAAATATAAATACAAAATAAATATCCATTCATCAATTACCATTGAAAAAAAATTGACATCCTTTTTTCTTGTAAACTGAGTGTATTTGTTCTATTATATTTAGCTTGTAAAATTCACATTTGTGGATACTTTTGTGATCTCCTAATATGTAACCAATGAAACCATTGTCACCTGTTCACGATTTACTTTTCGTTTCTTTAATTTTCAATTTTTTTTTTTACATATTACTATTATATTTCTATTTTACCGAAAAGGGTTAAAATATGATACAAAATAGCATAAGCTAAACAAATCCATACCACATAAAAAAAACATTTATTGTTATCTAATTATTTGTTGTATTTATATATTTATTAAGTTAATTATGCAAGGACAAGAAAGAAGAATTCTTACTCACAAGTTAAACAATAAAACAATAACTATATGCTATTTATTTTCCTTTATCTATATCTTACCTTTTACATGAATGGTGATTTTATGCATTTCATTACATTAGATGAAATTAAATTCGAGAAATGATAAATCAAATAAAAATATAATTATTTAATTTTGTAAAATAAAGTATTTATATTAAATTATAATTATATTTTATAAACTTAAATTTATATTATAAATATATTTTAGTTTTAAAAACTTTACTGTATTACACGGAGATAAATATTTAAAAATATTTGAAAACAAAAATATATAATATATAATCACACATATTTAATTATTATTTATCTTTTCTAAAATATAAATTCACAATTAATTACTTATTGAATGAAATACAAGTTCATAAACATTCTAAATATTTAAAAGTTATTCATAACTGTCAGTTATTTGGTTGAAATAAAATATTTAAAATTATCACTTATAGTTTATTTTTTACTCTTAATTTGATTTAAAAATTATATCATTCATTAGAAATAAATGTTGAATGATTTATTATAGGTAATATATGATGACTTTTTTTACACAGTTATTTATTTATTTAATTTTTCAAACTTAACACGTTATATTATAAAAAAATATTTAATAATAATTCAAAATAATATACAAACAATATTTTGATAATTTATTATTATTATTATTATTACAATTTTAAATATCTATAAAATTTACTTTTATTATTAAATATTAAATATAATTAAATAAAAAAAATATACTTGTGCATTACACAGGTATAATTATTAGTTAGAATATAAAATGAGTTTACAAAATTAATCAGAAATGACTAAAAGAAAGCCAATAGGGAAGGAGTGAACCCAAAAGAAAAAACTACAATTTCATCGTAAACAGAGGTTTAGGAATCCTCCCATTTGGTGAACCACGAATATATGAAATATGAAACTCATTAGGAATTGAATGCTTTGTCCAAAAAGATTAGTAGCCCTAAAGCAAATGGTTTTGTTATGTTTCCTAATCTCAAAACCCAATTCTATTCTTCAATATAAAATTATAAAATATATGGAAAGGAAGTTCCAAATAATGTAAGTGAGCTTGTCTAAGATGAAATTATGCAACACCAACTATGTAAGCAAATCCCTTTGTCCTTATAATTTCTGTGGTGTCTGGCACCTCTTCAACCCAAAACTAAATACATCAAAATCCAGCCTCTTCCAAACAATCCCTGATCTCTGGCAACGCTCACATTTATAATCAAATAAAGATTACAATTGATCAATCACACTTCTTATGATGTTAAGATGACCAGAAATAAACAATCAATCCAAGAATAAACTTCAATAATGACAAGTATTGTACACAATTTTCACCTCGAAAGAATAAAATATTTTCTTAAATTGAAGGTGGAAAAAACAAATAAAGAACTTACAACGGCCAGCTGTATGAAAATGCATGACGAAGTTTTCTTTCTTCCTTCTTCAAATGGAAATTGAGAAATATTGTGTTTTGTGGAGAAGACAAGCAGTAGTTTGTGATAGAACCACCTTTGGGCAGAGCAAGGAGCCACACACATCTAGTCTGAACAAGATATCACATAATCATTTACCAATTGGGGAGTAAAGAATCTTTTACCGAAAACTACATCAAACACCAACCATATCAAAATATTCACAAGTAAAAAAAGAAAAATAATAATCCACCTTAAAAAAAACAATTAAAAATTCATATATGGTTACATATCTTACACTATAAATTGATTTTGTAAACTTAAATTAGGTTTAAAGTGAACTTTTTAACATGACTTTAGAATTATTGTTAAAACTTATTCTAATTATTAATTGAATTAATTTTATGAAATTAAATTAAATTTAAAGTGAGCTTATCCACATTGTCATTCTTTGGTTTTCATTATATCTTTTTCTTTTTTGTTCATTCCTTCTCTTTCAACAACTTCCATATGTGCTTCTTTTCTCCCATGATTTCTCTTATTCTTCTTAGGGTTCACATTTTCCTCTTTCAAAAAAAAAACTCTGTAAATCGTACAACACAATCAGAGAAGAGAAAAGCATCCTAAATAGAAATACATTATCGTGATCTAAGCTGTTAATCTCTAAATACATATGTATGCCAAATCTTGTGCAACATTTTCGCAAAAATGGCAGATAACAATAGGGTTAAGAAACAAATGTGATATTTGAAAATGTAAAACATGAGAATGTACATATTTACATTTATAGTATAACAATTAGAGTAACAAAATGTAATAACAATAGTGAAAACACCACATTTTTACGAAACCCGTGGCATTTTGTGAAAAAAATTAGAGTAAGCGAGAAAGAGGGTGGGATAAAAAAAAATAATAGTTTCACCCACATAAATTTTTTTATATTTATTTAATATATTTTTTCTTTTTTTATAAAATACAAAAATTTAGTTTTTATAATCATTTTATTTTAAACTGTGTATCAAATAAATATAAAAGTATATTATCATACCATAAATCATTAAATATATCAGGGATTTTACATTGAACATACCGAGAGCTGGTGAAATGCAAAAAAGAAACTTGATGAATAAGAAGATAAAAAAGTAAAATCGGGTTAGAGGAGAAATGTGTGATGGAATAGGTCAAACCTAATTTGAATTTTAAAAAAATGATTATTTGACACACCTAACTTTTTTCTAAGTTTATTTGATAGTATCTTTACTTTTTATTTTCTTCTTTCTTGAAAAAATACAAAAGTGTATATTTTTATGACCATTTTACCCTTTTCTCTGTGTTAAATAAATATAAAAGTGTGTCATGATTAAAAGTGAGCAAAATGTAATATACTGCACTGCATTGTAAAGTTTGTAGTTAACTACATATCAGTTCAAAATAACTGCAACTGAACTAAAAAATAATTCAAAGTAACTAAACTAAAACTGTCCTTGAAATCACCATATACCAATAATCTGGAAAACCACCCGCTGTCAATAACAGGCTCCCCTGGATGTGACTCTCTCTTAAAAATGCCCAAGCATATAATTCACCTAGTTATATATTTCATCATAAAATTATAAAATAAAGAAAAAATTGTATATTATATTCGAAGCATATTCGATGTGGTTTTACCCGAGCTCTTATCTTCAAGTTTTATGATGCATTCTTCTCCCTTGCTAGGAACTTTCAATATCCCTTTCCAGTTGACATCCGATTCATCAGTTCTGAAATGAATCTCACTAATATAAAAATCCAGTAATCACACACTCCAGAGCAGGAAAAAAAGTCACCAAATTTCCAAAATCAGAAAACCAATTTCTCCGTAAAGAACATTAACAAAGCTAATGAAAGACACAATAATTAAAAGCATAGCAGAAGTGATAAAACAGATCTAAGACCAAAGACAATCTCAGTATGACAGGACAATTCCATAACACCAAAGACAACCTCAGTGTCAGCCAACTTTTTGATAGTGTTGCACTAAAGATTACATCTATAGCCCCTTCAATACATATAAATGTTTATGTCAAGAAAAATAAATGTAGCATCATTCAATAGCAGCTATGAATACTCATAACCAAACAACATGCAATATGCTAATAAAATAAATAAACCACAACACATAAAACCACAAGATATACACAGCTATTGTATGTTCTTCACAAGCAAGCATTTATAATCAGAATGTGGAATTTATAAACCATAACCAAATACGAAATCAAAATCGACACCTTCTTGTTCTGCGTCTTGACCTTTTTTGTGCTTTCCCCTATGCAGTTCAGGACTATGGGTTTCAGTAGATCCAAGTCTTCCCTTTTTTGACTTATTTATCTTCTTTCCATCCACAAAGGTAAAGATTCAAATCAACAGATCAAATATAAATCAGCATGTATCACATTCAAATGAACAAATAATGTTATGCTTCAGCATTTTTAATAGTTGTACTTGAAAATTTAAACAGATTATTAAGAATTTAATAGTTCAAATAATATTAGTTCACGTCAAGGGCAGAACTTAGTATTGTGCCTAAAGGTCAAAGGAATTCTCACCCTCATTATGTTCACCACAATTAATTATTTTAACAATTACGCTTGGAAGTTCCTTTGGAAGAAGTTTTAGATCCATTTTCAAGGGTTATGAAATGAGGTTTTTCTAGAAAGAAAATAGATGAGAACAAAGAGGTATTACCAGGAATGTGATCAGAAGCACCTGAGTCAATTACCCATGAATTTTGACCTTCCATATATTGAGAAACGCAGGTTGTTGATGTATTGGGAGATTGAGATGGTTGTGCCAAGCTGTTAGACTTAAACCTTAAATACTCTTGATATTCATCCTCAGAAAACATAGAAGTGGAAGTTTCAGTCTTCGAAGTGGAAGTTTCAGTCTTCGAAATATTGACGGTTTTGGAAGGGAAACCATGTAAGGAGTAGCAATTCTCTTGAGTATGATCCATCCTTTTACACTATGTGCATTGAGGACGTCCTCGACCTCCTCCTCTAGTGCCACGTCCTCCTCTTCCTCGTGTGGCAACCATGACAGATGGTTCCACTAGTTCATGCGCTTCTTGAGTTTGAGGTACCGAGACACGCAGAAGGCGAGTGGTCAATGTTTCCATAGAGGGGACCTCATGACTAGTTAGAAGTTGATCTCTGAGATGATCAAAATCGGGATGTAGGGCATGAAGGATCAACACCATGTAAAATTTGCCTAGTTTCTTTTTGATATCCTCTCTAATGGATCTACTTCCAAAAACATCCTAAGTTCTTCGACAACAGATTGGGCTTCAGCCATGAAGGACACCATATCATGGTCTGCCATTTTAAGAGATGCAAGCTTGTTCGTAGTATCATAGAGACGTTGAATATCGTTGGCATAAATGCTTTGGGCTTTCTTCCAAAAGGAGTGACAAGTTTTGAAAGCCCTCAAAGATACAAGAAGTTTGGGTTCCACTGATTGCCATAACAGGGCACACAACTGGAAATCTGCTTGTTTCCACTGATCAACTTTTTCAGTAAGCACATGGCTTTCATCTCGCTCAAGGTGGTCATAATGCCCTTGGCCAAGGAACCACATTTCAACGGCAGCAGACCATGATAGATAATTTTTTCCATTTAGCTTCTCGGAGGTAATTGATGGACTTCCAGAGAAGGAAAGAGTACTGCCAGACGCCATTTCTGAAGAAGACAAATAGTACTACCGAGGAGGAACAAGAAAACCCTAAGGGTTTAGACGAAGGAAACTGTGAAAGTGATGGACAACGGTGGCCAGACGGTGGCCGGCGGCGACGGTGGCCAGACGGTGGCCGGCGACGACGGTGGCCGGACGGTGGCCAACAACGGACGACGATGGCCAGCGACGGGCAGCGGCGGACGGTGGCGGGCGACGAAGAACTGTGGCGCCAGACAGATATATATTACGAGACAGAAACCAGAGCGGAATCGACCCGCTCTGATACCAACTTAAGATTGAAACTGTAAAATAATTCTAGAGGGCTTAATTGATCCCTCTCACAATCTTCTATTTATAAGAATAAATTGATACACAAGTACATGATAAATATGGTAACCCTAGACACAATATAATCATGATAAATAGAGTAATCCTAGACACAATATAATCATGATAAATAGGGTAACTCTTGACACACTATAATAATGATAAAATAGGATAAATATCCTAACACGAACCATGAACCTTTCGTTTCTCTGATGATAACTAAATCTTTCTTCTCAAGTTAGTGTTGGGTATGCCCATGGAATGTTTTCTATGGTCATCTCTTGCACTGTTTAATGTTTACTACCCTGCAAGAATTGAATGCTTAATGTAGAAATCAGAATAAGCACTCATATTAGTTGACTTCTTCCAACCCATCCTTACTATCTTATTAGTGTTTTCTTTAATCTTTGTTCCAATTAATTACACATCACCATTTACACATTTACATCTGGTTATGAACATTAGCAACATTACTACCGCATTTGGAATAAAATCTAAGGCCAGCAAATACAAACCAAAGCATACAACCACTTAATGATTCCCCAAAATCCACACAGATTTCTCCTAAACTCTATCCTGCTTCAATCAAAACAAACTAATTATCCAATGTCACCCCTGAAAGCCTGTCTAAACGCAGAGTTAACATAAAAAAGAGTTAACCAATGTACCCAATGGACAAAAAGCAAAAAGATCATATAACACCCTTCCAAAGCAACAATCTTTCATTAGTTTCCTTCAAATTCCTCATAAAAAAGTTTAAGCTTTGAACAACATACAACGCTAAAACATACATAATTTTGAAAGAAACCTAAAATTAACAAAGAAGAAGATAAACACAACACAACACAAGTCATTGACCTCTCTCTCTTTATCAATCAATCTAGAACTCTATAGGTTAGAGAATCTACCCTTGTCCAAAAACAGCAAATAAAATCAAATCTTATTAAAACTCCCACAAAATCCAAAAGAAAATCAATTGTTACCCCCACTGGGTTCATCCAGATGAATACACCCTCATGTGCAATGCTTTCCAATTTTATTTATCCCTTTTGAAATTGAAGGAAAAACATTCATACCTTTGGGTTGCAGAGTGATATGCCTTTGCTTCTCGCTAAAGGAGAAATGTTCTCAGAACCTTCGACGATGGTGGTAGAGCCTACAGTTCGACGACAGCAGAGTGCGGCAAAGCCTTTGACAGCGACGAGCCTTCAACGACGGCGAGCCTTCCACGGTGGCGAACCTTCCACGGCGGCAAGCCTTCAACCGTAACAGTAGGGAGCCTTTGACGATACTGAGAAAGGAATGTAATGAGGCAGGGAGAAAATTTCGATCACAAATATGAAACCTAAACCACAGTTAACTATATTAAAAATAAAATAAGTTCAATATATTTAAACTGAATTATTAAACAGTTAACTAGGTTTTAGTAAAAATAGTTTAAGTTTTTTTAAGTATAAAAGAGTACAAATAAACTATAGTTTAGAATTTTTAAGTACACTATGCCCAGCCCTACCCTTGAGAATGGGGTAGGTATAGGTGGTGCTGAAGGCCAACTAGTTGGAGGTTTAACATTAAAAAATGAGACATTCAAACTTGTTGAATCTCGCCATCATTGCCCCACCTAGTGCTTCTTCTAACATTTGGACTCCAGATCACAAAAATCTGTTAATAATCTCTTTTCTTGAACTTCATTGACGATTTGTTTCATTGGCAATGAGCATACACACTAAGATGCATTGACTTTCGTTTATATTATTTTCCTCTTTCAGATAACTATATAGAAAATGTTGAATTTGGTGGAAATTAGTTCTGCAATGACTTTTCAGGACATATATTATGAATTACGGCATGCTCTACCAATAAGAATATTCTTAAAAGAAGCAAGAGGAATAATATGTATATAATACTTTAATTTTAAGATTTTATGAAGTTTTTTTGTGTAAATAATTGATTAACTATTTAGTTTCATTAGTTATTTTTTAATTTAGATTTTCTACTATGTTTTTGTATTGTTCCTATGTTCAATTTTCAAAATACATTAATTTATTCTATTTTTGTTATTTTAAAATATGTTACAAAATTAATATATTTTGAAAATACAACATAAATACAGTACCAAAAATCAGACAGAGAATTTGAATTCGTTATTTTTCTTAAAACAGTCAAAATATATTAATACACTTGATTATGAAGAAATTTCTTTATAAACGGGTCTGTCCACCTATATCTACTTTGTTACTTAATTTTCTTTCGTGCTCTGTGTTAATTTAGTATTGCGAATGGAACAATCTTAGATATTAATGAGGTAGGTGAAGTGTTAGGCTTAAACTTCTTTTGAAACGTGGAAGTCCAAATTACTCCTACAGTGTTTTTACGCCTTTTTCTGTTAGTGAGATGAAAATTACTTATTTCCTAAGGATGACTTCTATCGTTTCAGTGTTGTTTTTTTCTGCACTTTTTATATATTCCATTTTACCATTGAAATAGAAATAGTGACACAAAAATGGATAACTGTTTTTGAGCGGTTTCTGCCATACAAAATTTTTGACCACATGTATATTCTGGAGTATTTAATGTTTTTTTACAGCATAGATTGATTTTCAATCTATTCAATCCTAGCTTACACTTGTTTTTACAAAGGTGGGGATGATTTTACAAGGACAATATTTTCTTATTTATATGTAGAATGTAGTAGAATATGTTCCTTTGTCCTAAATTTGTTCTTCTAACTTTTGTTCCTTGGGCGGGTATGCATAAGATACTTTTATGCTCAATTTTTAGGATTGAGAATTAAGAATAAGTGTGTAATTAATGAAGGATTTATCATACTTATAGTCTCTTAATAAGCTTTTATCTTAATTGGTCCAAATTAAGTGTCCAAACTACCTTAATACATTATTAGTGTTTAAGTGGGTGATCATCATCCTAGTTGTAGATTATATTAATAGGGATAAGATGGTAATATCCTGTATTCTTAGATCATCAAGGAATTATTAATATCTTAAATATTGTTTTTCATACTTAAAATTATTAATATACTAAGTGTAAGAAATGGAATATCTAAATATAAAATCGATATTTGAATATTGAGCAAGTAGAACTCAAGTAATCAAGATGAAGTGTGTTACGAGTTGCTAAACTTAATGGTAACTTCTTCTGATAAAGTGTATATACTGTTACAAATAATATAGCATTAGCTCGTACTGAATTTGATTACCTCCATGTAAATTTGCATGTGTTCTGCATGAAGATTCTGCCAAGGATTTCAATGTATCTACAAGTAACAAAAGATTGGTGATCACTACAAAATTATGGTTGTCAAATCAAGTTGCAATGCCACAAAATTAAATGCTAGAAATTATGCCATTCAAGTGAGACATTGCAAGCGAGACAATCAAGTGAAAGGATACAAATACGAATTATACAGAAGGTTGTGCAGTGGTAGACATAAAAGCATTGTTTGTAACCTATGTTTCATAGTTATACGAGGTATAAAGACATCATTTATTACTGGAGTGTATAATGACCATGTTCAACGACAAACCAGGTCATACATTTCCATATAAATATATGCTTGAAAAGTGTATACAATTATAGACAGTGATATTGGATTGTAGGGCTAAACCTTTGACCATAAAAATGAAAGAAAAAGTAAAAAATTTAACCTCTAATAATCTAATTAAGAAATTTGGACATCCAAATAATCACGAAGGGGCAAGTATATACATCAAAACAAGATACCTTTCTTCACTCTTTGCTTGTATCCAAAAATAAGGTCTATCCAGTGATGCAAATTTTCTGAGAAAGTCTGGTTCACAAGCTTCCCAATGCTTACTGATGAACTCTCGAGGGCTACCTTTGGCCCATGGAGGTAAGGCAGCATCCCCAGCCTGAAGAAACACCATAATAATTAAATTTACTATTCAACTCACCAGCATATTTGGCTCTTAGAATTTAAAAATAGAAAAGGATACATTTTCAACAGGATAGCCTTCTTGCCAGACTGTTTTCTCTACAAATTCAAGAGTTGATTGATTCTCCAAGAACTTGGGAGTGTATAAAATTATAGAATCAACTCCTTCACATAAGAGGTGTTTCCCTTCCCAGCAACACCGGGCCAAGAATCCCTCATGCTATTGAAAAAGACAATCAGTAAGTCAAACTAGGCACCCTGATACTTTTTATTCTCCATACTAAATGGGGGCAGGTGGAGAAGACAGAATAGGTCAATTCCAGAACTAGAATAATTAGATCCATACTGAAACTTTGGGACCTCCAGATCATCCCAGCTCGTATCTAATAAAGCATGATAATGTTAATGTGCATCGTAAGGAAAAGAAACTAGCTTCTATCATCAAGTTCATGGTCAAGTTTCTCAGTTTTTTATGATTTAATTCCTATAACATCTCAGTTCCAGATAAGTGTAAAAATTTGTTGTCTCCTTGGATGTTACAATTCTTGCAGAAACCCGATATTTCTAGTTCTTTTTTAATGGATCTAAATTTGATTGTTTGCTTTATGATGTTAAACTCATATAGATTACAAGCACATCAATGTATGTTGAATATAGGTTTAACACATGAAAACCAGTAAAACATACAGCAAAAAATCCCAAGTAATGCATGATAGCAAACAACACATCATATATAATGAAAGAAAAATTGCAACATAAAACAAAACGATACAGAACTGAAAGAGACCAACCATTTTCTAAACTGATCTTCACCCTCAGGAGTCTGGCAGTGCACTGGTTTATCAAGCCTGTGAATTGCTTTTGGATTGGACAAAACAAGATTTCCACTCTCATAATCAGCAAGGACTCATGGAAAGACTACATAGACATTGGGGAAGATCTCTGTATCCACGTCCTGAAAAGGTGTTTAGATGCATAAAGCACTGGATATTGCCTATTTCTTTCTCCCTTATTACACCTTTTAGAAAAGGATTTGATGTTATCTTGAAAGATGGGTACCTCGTTGCTTTCTTGTTTTAATGAGCCTTGTATCACAAAGAGTGGATATCAGATTCACACAGACAGGATTTAAATCTATACCGATGTTGCTTCGATAGAATATCGTTCTTGTATGAGCAATAAATAATTGATAGACTGTACTTCTGTCAATTCCTGAATCATCTTGAGGGGAAGGGAAGCAGAGGATAAACTCCTTTTAGGTTCACTAAGTAAACCAGCCACAAAAGAAGAGATTATCTTCCCCTATACAGACTAAGAATGATGGGAGGAAGCAGTATAAAATCGGCCAAATAGATTACAGTTTTTGAGAACTAGCTGCCTACTTCCTCTTCAAATTGACAACATCCTCTTTTCACCAGGAGTAGCTTCTTCAGTTCTACCATCTTTAATTGTCAATTACTTACATAAAATTACACCAACCATACCTGTCTCCAAGAATCAACCAAAAGCAACATATAGGAAGAGGAGGGGATCCATTTGCTTCTAAGATAACCACATTTTAAGGGGAAGACGATGAACAAAGGAGGGATCACCCGTTAACTATTTTTTTTCAAATCTAGATTGACTACAAAATTCCTTATACGAATCAAAACTTTGTTGCCATTTAGACATCTGTCTCTTCAATAGATCATATGCCTTTAAACCTTGAGGTTCGAGCTTCTTCGCAGGAGCATCAAATCTCAATTCAACAGGGGAAAGATCATCAAATATCTCTTGGCCAACAGATTCAGTCTGCTCAGTGGACTTCTTCTCTGGGATATGAGAAATTAATGTATCATAATTTGCGTCACCATAAACAGACTTTTCACCTACATGGTCGGCTGCAGACGAGTTGAATGAAACTAGACGGTATAACAAAAAAGACTTTGGTTTCGAATATCCAACCCAGGTTTCGTCTCTATCCTCAGCAAGGGAGACTGCATGATCATCAAGATGTGTAGGCCCATAAGCTGAGACAGCAATCTCGCTAGCCACCTGCATAACTTCTTTGTATTTGAGGCTAAGCTCTGTTTCAACTGAAAATTCACCTTCTTCAAAGTTTGAGCACCCATTGCGATATTTATTAAGCACAAGAAGAACAGGAAAAGGAATAACTGGACCCACAATATCATTATTGTCGTGCGGTGATGATTTCCTTAAAAAGAATGGAGGCAATTGAGGAAGTTCGGGAACAGCTAAAGATTCCAATGCCACCCTATTGTGATCCAGGTTTCCAACAACTTTATGGCATTCAGCACGACTCAAAAACGCCAACTGCAACAGTTCCATAGGTAAGTCACCCCACATTCTTCTCCAAGCAACCTCATGTAAGCTTGCTGGTAGCTTGACATCATTAAAAACAGAAGTAACTTCAGGACAGGATCTTAATTGACCAAATCCACAGGCATTTAATTTCTCACACAATAACTCATGCACTTCTGCGCTAAGTTCTTTGTCATGAGCATCCTTAAAGTTTCTTTTTAGTTTTCTAACCAAGAATCGAGTGAGTCCACCACATGCATATGAGTAAAGGTAATCCAATTTTAAGTAGTTATAATTTTTTGGAAATTTGTAATCCTCATCACTCATGGAATATAGTAAGTGTCTATTCAAACACAATACTTGATCGGGGCAAGCTTCTAAGTTTCTGGCCGGAGCCCAAGAGGCATGATATCTCTGCAATTCAAACTTTCCCGATGAAGTAAGTCTTATCAGTGTAAAACCCCCATTTTCATCAGGTTCAGTGAGTAATGCAGCAAGTTTATTGCTTAAAATGCCAAATCCCAAAACTATCTCTTTCTTTTGCTGCCAATCAGTCCACTCAGGAAGCGCATCCTTCGAGAACTCTTTCCTTAAGAGACAACTTCCACAGTGACACTCATGACCAGACAAATTAATCTCAAGTGGAAGCTCCCAAGCACAAATGGCTGGGTTAATCTTTGAAGTAACAGATCCTTTGCGAAATGGTAATATAGACCCATAGCAGAAGATATTGAACTCACAATTCCAAATGGATCCCAACATAATACAAAACCCAGATTCAGAAGCCACCTTAAAATCATCCTCCTTCGAGTGGGATCTCAAATCAGACAACCTTAATACAGACATAAAGCTAGGCCCTTCAATCCCATGCACCCATTGCAAAACCGGCACCAAAGGCTTCCTCACATCACATAGAAGCAAAACACTAGTAGAAGCCACAGCAAAGTAAAAATTGTCCGGAGCAGCCCTTGACAAAGCAAGAAACCGCTCATTCTCATCCGGAGCATACATTCGCAGCGTCTCGATCTTCATCAAACAATTCACACTACACTCTTTCAGCCTCAAATCAACCAAGAAAACAGCATCCGAATGCGCAACAACCAAAATCCTGGGGTGCCAACTAAACTCACAACTCAGCCACACCTTACTCTTTGAAGAATCATTCCAAGGCACCTTCAACCTAGTCCCCTTGAAACCAGCACCGAAGCCAAAACACTCCAAATCAAACAAAAACAAATGGCCACTCTCCAACAAAACCAAGCTCTCCTCCAATATATGAGGACTCCAACAAGCATGCGCCACAGGGCAAGTCTTAAACATCTTATCACCCAAACAGACTACACTAGGTCTATCCAAAATTTGATTGTGCCTCGCAGCGAACCAATGAACAGAATACAGAGTAGTAGCCAAAAAATACCCGATAACTCCGTCAACCTCGTCATAATCAGTAACAGGGTTGACAGAAATGTTCAAGATACGGTGCGAGGAGCCAGTAGACGCATAAAAAACGTCGCCATTAGTGTCGAGCTGAGTATGGAAGCGAGAGTCCTCGAAGCGGAGCGTGAAAAATGCGAGCTTGTGGTCGTTGTCGCCGGTGGGAAATAAAATGAGGGCATAAGGCCGATGGGGGTAGGTGAGGAGGTGGAGGCGGTTGCGGAGGAAGGGGGAAGAGGCATCGTTTTGTTGGATGGAGAAGAGGGAGGTGATGGAGGAAGCGGTGGATGGGAGAATGGAAGAAGGGTGGGAAGAGAGAAGGAATCGTGAAGGTAAGAGGTATGGAGAGTAGTGAAGAGAGGGTTGCAGAGAGGTGGAAGAGAAGATAAGGGAGAGCGAATTAGGGTTAGGGTTGAAGAGAAGAGGACCCAAAGGGAGAGAAGGGGAACCGGAGAGAAGAAGAGGAGCTACTGTAGAGGAACCCACTGGGAAGAATGATTTCCATTCTTCTGAGAGCTCCATTGCAATTGCACAATCGCTGTAACAGAATCATACAAAATAAGAAAGAGTAAATTAATATTTTCGAAATTATTAATTCTAACTTGCATTAGGCTACATACAGAACCATTAAAACTTTCACAAAATTATATTTTCAACGACTTAAAATTTTACCAGCTAGCCCATGGGATGTCTAGGGTGTCACCCTAGAGGGAAATTAGGGTTTCGGGGAAGATGATGCTAATGTGATAGGAGTAATGTGATAAAAACTCACCACATCAACATTTCAGTCCAACTGACCACATCAACGTTTCAGCTCATCAGAAACTTAATCTTGTTAAGCCAATTTAACGGTAGGATCCAATTGAGTCAATTTTTCATTTTTAAGAACTAAATTGGCAAAACCAATAAAATGGGAATCGAAGTGGAAAAACTCCATCTAAATAGAGACTTGCGAAAGGGTTTAACCTTAATATTAATGATCAATTTAGAAACAAATTCATTATATTGACCAATTTAAAAACTAATTCATTATATTAACTCATTTAAAGTAGTGCTGTCAAAATGGGTTGTAACCCGCAGACCAACTCAGCTCACCACAGGTTTGAACCGGGTTGGGTTTGAAAAAAATGTAATTTTTTTATGCGGACAAATTTTTAACCCGGCTCACCGGGTAAACCCGTGATGAGCCTGGTTGGCTCACCAACCCACTTAATTTAATTTTATTATTTATTATTGTGTGTTTCAATATTATTAGTTAATATTTTTTTATTATATTGTAGATGGTGATAAAGAAGATGTTTCAAGAGAAAAAAATATTATAGATTTATCTATTGAAGACTGTAATATTATAAATGGACAAGTGATACAAAAATTATCAATATTAAAAATTTATTTGTTCGCTTTTGTACATGTTTTTGGATTACGCTTGGATTGTATGATATTTTTTTTTAATTGTCTTTGAATTTTAACATCATTTTAGTGGACGTTTATTTAGATTTTAATTAAAAAATTGTAATTTTTTTATTTTAAAACAAACTTATAATTAAGTGAGTCAGTGAACCAATCCGTTTAACCCACCAACTAGTAGTGGGTCGGGCCGGGTTCAAATTTTTTCAGCTTGCTAATGAGTGAGTCGGGTTGGGTTGCCTTACTAAGTGACCAACACGTGGTGAGTCGGGCCGGATCGAGCCGAGTTACCCATTTTCACAGCTCTAATTTAAAGTTTATTTTAGTTACTAATAATATTTTGTTTTTATATCAGTATTTAAATTAGCCACTAGAATAATTAATTAATTAATTAATTTTTGTCAAAGATTATTTTTTGATGTTAAATTTCTATGAATAGCTAAAAAAGATGTTTTTGGTCTCTGGATGAGTTATTGAGAGTTTTCCACGTGTCTAGTTAAAATTTTTGTGTTCATTGTTTTGTATTTTTTTATAAATATGACAACTTGTGTTCATTGAGATGATTACATAGCTCAAAAGAAGTTTTGCAACGACCATCTCGGTTCTCAGTCACAAATATGGAAAACTTACCTTGTCTCAACAGAAACAATACCATTTTTTTTTCAATTAAGTATAAAAAAAATATTTTGACAAATATTTTGACGACATTTTGACACAACACCTATGTCATTTTTCACTGGTTCATTATTAATCTGTTATAGTGTCGACAAACTCTGAACCCAACGAGAAAATGACACATGTGTTTGTGTCAAAATATCGTCAAAAAATATGCATTAGCATATAATTACCAATATAAGAAAAAGATATTTTGACAAATTTTTTTACAACATTTTAACACAGCAAACATGTCATTTTTTCACTGGTCATTATTTATTTGTTATTATGTTGACGTATTATAATTGGAAAATGATATTTCAACAACAACTTTTGACAACATTTAGACACGGGACACATGTCCAAATTTCAGTGGTGCACGTGAAAAATGAATTTTTAATATGAGAATGACGTGGCAATGAGAAAGGGGGACAGGTTTCAAAATTCAGCTTCATTTTGTCATTTTCAGATTTGCAATCTCAGGAGCATTTGAGAGACAAGCTCGAGCACGAAAACTAGAGAGAGAAAGTCGTCTTCCTTCCACCCAGCCACCACTGCCGCTAGAGTGCCGTTGTACCTAGACGGTGTTGTCTTCCCTTCACCCAATCACCCATTGTTGCCGTAATGCTGGCGTTCGAAGGCAAAACCTAGATAGTGCCGTTGTACCTAGACGGTGTTGTCTTCCCTCTACCCAATCACCCATTGTCGCCGTAATGCTGGCGTTCGAAGGCAAAACCTAGATGGTGTCGTCTTCCCTCCACCCAGCCACCCATTGTCGCCGCAGTGCTGGCGTTCGAAGGCAAAACCTAGACGGTGTCGTCTTCCCTCCTCCCAGCCACCCTACCGCCGCAGTGCCGACGTTCGAAGGCAAAACCTAGACGGTGTTGTCTTTCGTCCTCCCAACCACCCAGTGTCGCCTTAGTGTCGTCGCTCGTACCTTTATAAGAAGTCTTTTCTTCCTTTTAACTATGACTTGCTTCCTTAATTAATCGTACCTTTGTTGTTTTTGTTTTAATGTTTAATAGCAATTATTGGTCTCGGCAGTTGCTGTAAGATAGATTTCTAGAGCTTTTGAAATTGATTATTGTCTTTCGAACGACTGGTGTTAATTTTCCTGCACCTGCCAAGTGTTTGAAGGGACGCATGAATGAACTTGAGAGTTGATTTTTTTCAATAGTCTCGATGACTGCATATCTTTCCTTCAATACTGTTTTATAGGTCCTTATTAGTGAACTTCGTAGGTAGAGGCTACCTATATTTTTGAATTGTATGGAGAGCTAAATTGCTTTTGATTTTTGTATCGTGTTGCTATGTGATTGTAATGGTGCCTATGGATTCTGGAAATTTTGATACATATACTCTTTTATGTTATATGAAAAAGAAAGGTAAAATAGGGTTTTCGATTACTTATATGAATCAATTTAGGATTGATTTCTGGTGGTTAGTTTATGATGTATAGATTAATCTGTCTAATTTTATAATGGATTGTTAACTATGAACATATTGGTCAATCTTTCTACAATCCTTCTTGTGATGATATATGCAAAATAAAAGTGTATGAGTGTTTCCTATTCTGTCAAATTATGCTAATTGATTTTAATGTAGATTGAATGCAAATTACGAATATGACCTTGCTGTTTTAGAATCAAATATTAATAAACTATTCAGTGTTGTATGTCCTTTTAATGACTAATGTGTAGTTAGAAATTTCTTAGTATCATTTATATATATATATATATATATATATATATATATATATATATATATATATATATATATATTGGTTGTGGATTCAAATATACTTGAAATTAGAAAGATAATATGTAGACATATGTTAGTTTGATGTATGCTTCTGGAATAAAATCTTGTGGAAAGTAGAGTAATGTTGATGTATAGTAAGTTTTGGATGGAGTGTGACTTGGTTGAGTTAATATATGAATAAAGTTGAATATAAAAGGAAGATGTTATTTTAGGAAGGAAGAAACTTTATTAAATGTACATAAATAGGTGACTTTTTAAAGTGCATGAATATTAAATACTGATACATGAATGGCATACACTTGGGTAATGAAGATAAACCTACTTTTTATTTTGTTTTAGACTGAAATAAGAGAAAGAAAGTTTTAGTGAACTGTTTGTTGTTTTATAATGATTCTGCCAAAAACAAAAAAAGTAAAATGTCGTTGTTTTATTCTATTTTGCCAGAAAATTTCTACTGTCTTTATTCTGTTTCACTAGAAATCTACACTAAAATTATTTGTTGTTTGGGTTAAAAAGAAATTGATACAGGGAGTTTTGCTGTTTTGATTATAATGCTGCAGAAGTATTGATTAAGTTAGTTAATTAAATCATGTTTAAAATATATATTTATTTAGTGTGGATGCAGGAGCATATATATTATTATTGTATGGAATGTTAGTCATGATATATATATATATATATATATATATATATATATATATATATATATATATATATATATATATATATTAAATTTATTACGTTGTTTATTATATAGCATAAGTTTTCGGTTGAAATGTTGGATCTAAAATATTATAATTATTATGTTATATATTATAAAGTGCAGTAAACTTTTCTAGTAGAATATTTAAAATAATATATTACAATATAAATATATATATATATATATATATATATATATATATATGTATATTAGATAGCTTCTAAAAAGGATTTATTAGTATATTATATTAAGTATTAGATAATGGTTTGGAATTAAAAGTATTAACTAGATGGCTACAATAATTTAATTATATAAAGAGGTATGAACCTGTTAATGTACTAAACTGCTGGTTTAAATTGAGTTAATCAATATTTATTAGATTATTGAAGGCTATTTTGTAATTATAGTTAATTTGTTATGCCTTAAGATATGAATTAAAAATGAATGTTTAATTTGATTAAGTTCTTGTCTTGCAAAATATATTGTTAAGTTTGATTAGTTAATTGTTTGAAATAATGAATCATGGTTGTTTGAATGGATTATAGGTTGTCAAATTGTTTGATATTAGTTAACTCTTTAATTTAGTAATTTTGCTATGTGATTATAAATTAGTAGATTTTTGGTACGAGGAATATGAACGAAATTTCCTTTATAGATCTTAATCGATTAAAGTAAAATGATTTTATTCATAATTGAGAAAAATTTTAAATTTTTATACTATGTGAAACCCAAATTAGGGGCGTTACAAAAACCATTTTACTTGCATATTTGCATAACTATGAACGAGGAGCAATAGGAGCAAACACTGGGAGGGTTATGAAGACTATGTATGATCATTGTGTTGCATCTAAGGGTTTTGACTTTTTTTTTTTTGTATTTTAGACAATTTATTTATTTTGGAAAATGATACTTTAACAACAACATCTGACAACATTTTGAGTTGTTGTTTGGTTAATCTTACATTGTTTTTGTACTTTGGTTCGATTGATAGTGATGGATTGCACAAAAGAAGGTTATAACAATGTAAGTAGATTTAATGTTTTGAAAATTGATATCTTTGTTTGAAAACGGTTTCTTGATGGTTTTTTGGTTTGAAAATGAATTGTAGTTGCAATTGCAGGCATGGAGCGACACAAAACCGATAGTCGACATTAATGGTATACTACGACAAATTGATAGGACATGTATCAAGGAGACTCCATTCAAGTGGTGTCTTTATATGAACAACCCAATTGATTTCTACGCTCCTCTGTTCAAGGAAATGGTTAGACGTTGGGTTGGCTGCAATGAATGTTTTGTTTTGAAGCAAACAATGGTACCATTTACAGTTGACGATGTTTGTATGGGTTTAGGGTTGAATGTTGGTGGTTTAGATGTCAATTCTGATGATAACTTTTGTGGTGCTGTTTGTCTACAATTTTCTTCAAAGTCATTCACTCTAAAAGATGTCATAAGTAGGATAAAGTTGTTAATAGATAATAATGACATGGATGTTGATTGTGTGTATATTTTAGTTTGTTTTATTGTTTTTTACTTTCCTAGACATTCAAAGGCAGTTAGTAACATGCCTTTTACAGTATTAGATAACATTGATAATTTGTACCAATATAATATTTTATTGTATCATTGATATGTTAAATATCATTATTTTGTTGTTGGACTTTGTTTGTAGTAGATTTGATTGTGGAGTAATTGTTTTGAAAATTATGGAGTTGTGGGATGGCATTGAGAAATAAGAAGGAAACACAATGCGCACTTACACTTCCTTGCCATCAACATATTGAAAACGTTCACCATCAACATCAACACCACATTTACCACCCTCTTCAAAAAAATGAGGTTGCTTTCTTTCTTCCTTGCCATCACCTACCATGGCAGCCAAAGTTCTCAACTCTTGATTCATTTAAACCATTTTTCTTTGGTTGTCTTCAATTCTCTTCATCACCCCTTCTTTCCAAGTCATCCCAAAATCATGTACACCATCTTCTGGTATTGGCCCTTCATCCAAATGAAGGGTCGCACAGATGATTGGGTTCCCATGGTCCTCCTCCCGCAAAAACCACTCCCAACATATCTATAAACATCCAAATATAAGTAATCATTCAAAAACACAAAACAAATCTCATGCCTTACATATCAAATAAATGTACAGAAAAATAACAACTGACTTACATCCTTCTTCTTAAACAAGTCTTCTATTTTCTTTGACTGTAACTTAAGCGTAGGCCAATTTATTATTCTTGGGAAAACAATGTGATGTGGATCATCCGCTAAACCCAAACGTTCAACAGCCCAAAGCTAAAAAATAAATTAACCAAAACGATAATCATATAATAAACAAATTTCATCCACATTAAAATTAAATAAAAATTAAATTTGTTACCTGCAACACTGCAATATTGCCACTAAGGCCTAGGGAGTGCTTTATGTCACGTTGCCTTATCATCCTTGACGCATTTCTTAAACTATTTACCACAAATGTGTGCACAAATGATACGTGTATTATGTCAAAATGTTGTTAAAAAATATCTGTTAACATATCATTATCAGTATAAGAAAAAGACATTTTGACAAGGATTCTTTTATGACATTTTGACACAACATTGAAGTCACAATAAAATAATAGAAAGGGGAGGTTGAATGGTGTTTTGGAATTCTTTTTGCAACATAGCGTCTAATAAATAAATGTGAATGAGTAGTTAAAGACATTGTTCATAGTAAATGTTTAGAAAGATCTCACAAGAAGAATTGTGTATAGTTTTAAACTATAGTGATAGAAGGAAGTGTGAGTCTTTTAATAAATAATTTAAGTACCTCATGATTGAATGAAAGTGAGCTGACACATATGTTTTAGTTCACATAATCAGCATCTAGTGAATATAAGAAAATAGATAGTTTGAACAACTTGTTTAGACGTTGCCATTTTATAATAAAAGTAAAAAGGAATTTAATAGAGTAAAGCAATAGACACAAGATTTGTATATTGGTTCGTTCCAACTAAGTTACGTCCAGTCTCTCCCAAAAACTCTTGAGAGACATTTATCTTTTTCAAAAATTACACGAGTTTAACTAACTCCCGGTTATGCAATATTATTCACCTAGAATCCTTAGACTTTCGTCTAGTTGAGTTTAACCTACTTCTGGTTGTGTAGTATTCTTCACCATTCCTAGTATTCCTAACTTTTGTCTAGTTCAGTTTAAGGCATTCTTGGTTGTGTAATATTCTTCACCACTCCTAGTATCCCTAGACAATCTAAGTATCTCATTGATACTGTTTAGTTGAGTTTCACCTACTCTTGTTTCCCTAGACAGCATGTCTAATCTGAGTATTCTAAACCACTCTTGCACTAGTGCAAAAACAACGTATAACGTCATGCGTTTAACGTCCAACTACTGAATAACCAACGTTAAAAATGATCGATGACAGTTTTGTAAATAAATACAATTATTAGACGTTGTTTAGAATTGTAATTCGATGTAAAATGATATAAACCGTCGAATGCTCCAGTGTTAGACGTCAAAAGGTTAGTGAATTCAATAAAAATTTGAGCGGGAGATTGAAAATTCATTTACTTTATCTTAGCGCGCGAGACCGTCTTCTCTTCTCAAACTTTTCTGGAATGAAGTTTGGCGACCATCATATGTAATCTTTCTTTCATTTGATACAAATGCATGTTAATTAATTACTTTATGTATGATTTTCGCTTGTTTTGACCGATTATTTTCGTGTTCATGTCCTTCATAGGCGCATTCTTCTTTCTCTCTCACTAGTGACGACACTTTATTTTGACGAACCCACCTTTTGAAGGATAATTTTCATTTTCGTTTTGAAGAACTTAATTGTTGAACTTGTTTGTTGTTGTTGTTTGGTTGAACTTGTTTGTTGTTGTTGTTTGGTTGAACTTGTTTGTTGTTGTTGTTGTTTGATTGAACTTGTTTGCTGTTGTTGTTTGATTAAACTTGTTTGTTGTTGGTTATTGTTGTTTTTTGTTGATACTACACTACACGTTCATAGTTCATGCTTTATAAAATACCAAAAACAGAAATTTGTTGTTTTTCTGCTTTTCAGGTCTCGTAGAATTGTTAAAAAGAATCACAATTAATTAAAAAAACAAAAAAAAATTGATTAACGTCGAATATTGACAAAATTTGACGTTAATTTAACGTCAATTTTTTTAAATTTGACGTCAATTTAACGTCTCCCAATATGACGTCGATCTCAAATTCGATGTGAAAGGCCCAAAATATTCGACGTTGTACGCTGTTTGTAATAGTGTTGGTTTCTAAGTATTCTAGCCACTTATGACACCTGAGTATTCTAGGCACTCATGGCATTTGAATATCCTAGCCACTCCTGACACATGAGTATTCTAGCCACTCTTGGCATCCGAGTATTTTAGCCACTCTTGACATCCCTAGACAATCCTAGTATCTACCTAATACATTGCCTAATTGAGCATCACCCACTCCTGGTTGTAAGTGTTTTAGTTCTCTCCAGAACATACAACAAATTTACTGTAGGATATTACAAGGTACAAATGTTTAACTCTAGAGAGGATATGTTCACAATTACAATTTGACACTTGTAAAGCTACATACTTAATTTAACTCTCCTAAAGAGGATAAATATAATGAAGTGCAGTCTTTTAACTTGGAGGTTGCTTGCTTTACTGAAGAGCATTAGACGATGAAAGTGTGGAGAGAAATTTTTTTCATCTACAATCTTCATACTTGTGCTTGCTCTTTTCCTCTTCTCTTTAGTGAGGTTATTCCTTTTATTAGAGAAGCATCAAATGTAAGTGTGAAAAGCAGTAAAACGAATACTTGCTCTTTTTATCTTCTCATCTCCTCTTCAATGAAGTTGTGTCCTTTGAGTGAAGAGTTGCATATGAGCAGGCTTTGAATTGCAACATTGTTGATCATTAAGCTAAATTTTGATTTATATACTCATTCTTTTCTCTATTCCCTTTGGATGGAAGAGCTTCAGATGATGTGTATGAGCTTAGTGAGCAATAGCATGAATATTTAATGCATACTCTCTTTCTTTTCTTCTTTTCTTTTCACTATGCTCTCAATTTCATTTTTCTTTACTTCATTTCAACCTCAACTGTTTCAACCTCATTTCTTTTCTCTCTCTCTCTCTTCTTCATCCCATCTTAGGCATAATACTTTATCGCTCTCTTTTGTTTTTCTTCATCTTTCTTCTTTTTCTTTTCTTTTTCTTGGAAGCATCAAACATTATAAGCTTGAAGATGAGATGAGATAAAGTCAATGACTAATGATTTTTCTTAAGCTCATTCTCTCTTTCTCAATCTTTTTCTTCTCTTCCTCTCTTTCTCACCTTTTCTATATTTATGATTTAATCATCCTTCTACATTTTTCTCAAAAAGCAACATCTTTTCCTTTTTTAGTTGATCTTCTTTATATAGCTCTTTTTTAGTTGATCTTCTTTATCCACGTATGCAGTTGTTCTAATTAACCTATTGTATAATTGTGATCTGCACATTAAATAAGGACAAAGTATACAAGTAGAATGCCATTTTTACAATACATGCATTAAATGACATTAAATGTTCTGAGCATTTATGAACGTTATCTTGAACTATATGTTCAAAACATCTGGTCATACATCATGTCAATAATAAATATATCAGTTGATTATAACATTCAAATAATATTAGACAATATAAAACATATTTTTATTCATTGTGAAGTATTAGACACTTATAAATGAAAAGTAATTTGATACATAGAGATTGACGCGCTTTTCATGAAACGATATTATTCATAAGACATTTTTAATTGATTGGAAGTTTGAGATCATGTCTTTATTGTTCAAAGCTAATATTCATTAGACGATGTTTTTGCTTTAGCTCCCTCTCTTCTTGTAGCACTGATTAATTGTGAGACATCAAGCTTTAGTATTACATCTTTTCTCAAGGGTGGAGTGTCATCCTTAGGACTTAAAGGTATATCCTTTTGTTTTGCTTTTAGACGATACCTGTTGTAAAACGTGTTTTACTTGATAGATTTTTATGCTTATTGTTTTACAAGATTCACTTAGACACTTTTATACTCATCACTTTGTGAATGTATATATATCTTTAAGCATAGTGTCTTGACAAATATATGCAGGTTTTTGCTACTGATCAGACGCTTCTTCTCAAGAACACGTCATATTTAGCTTATCTCTTTCGTTGTTCAGCATTTAGATGCTTCGGTGTAGCTTTAGATATAAACCTTTGATTTTCATTCTGATTTGGCTTGACGCTTAGATGTTTCTAATCTTTATATGTTTTTCTCTCTAGCTTTCTTTTCTAGTTAAGCGGAAATCTACATTGTTCATTTGATGGATACTTAGATGATTCTATGTTGTTCATCATCTAGTTTTTCGACACTTTCTCTTATGACCACTCGAGAATGTGATTTTATTCTCTGCGTGATATATCTATGTTCTTTCCTTTTTCTTAGACATTTGATTTCCCATGGTTATTTCATTTAATATTGTTTGTTAAACTTCAAAACCAGAGATGTTTTAGACGATCCAGTCTCTCTCTAGATGATATTGTCTCAATAAACATACGTGTCATTTTCTCATTGGTTCATTTTTTATTTGTTATTGTGCTAACGTACTTTATACCCAATGAGAAAATGATACATGTGCTGTGTTAAAATGTTATCAAAAATTTGTGTTAACATATCATTACCTGTATAAAAAGTAGATATTTTGACACATTATTTTATGACATTTTGACCTAGCATACGTGTCATTTTCTCGTAGTTCATTATTTGTTTGTTATTGTGATGACATACTCTAAACCCAATGAGGAAATGACATGTGTGTTGTGTCAAAATGTTGTCAAAAAATTTGTATAACATCAATATTTAGACACAAACTTTTGGACAATATTTTACATAGCACACATGTTATTTTTTCATTGGTTCATTATTTGTTATTATGTTGACGTACTTTAAACCTAGTGTGAAAATGACATTTGTGCTGTATCAAAATGTTGTCAAAAAATTTGTATTACCATGTCATTACCCTTAAGTATATAAAGAACCAGCCACCATTTATCACCTTATGCAAACAATCTTATCAAAACAAAAATGGGTAAAGCAACAAAATTTATCGCATAAGAATGTAGCCAACTGTGAACAATCTTATTGTTAAATTATTAAATTTTTTGTTGAAGACAAGAATAAGTTTCAGGAACAAGTACAAAATTTGTTACCCAAAACCCTGTACATAACTAAATATTCCATAAAAGAATTGTTATAGCATCACTAAGATATGAAACTCCATATGGTAATTTATGGAACAATGACCTTTAAAACAATGATAAGGGACACATGGCCCTGGAAATCAACATAAACATCTGTCAACAACATATTTCTACCCCAAGTACAATATTCCCTCTCTGCATGTAATCAATGCCATGCTGAAGCTGAAATCAAATTTCTGTCCTTCCATCCCAACAACATGGCCCCATCCTTCTCCACAAGATTATAATGTTCTGAATAGCACCTAAGCAGGCTCCTTATGACAGAATTAACGTATGAACTCAAAGGATATTGAGAAAATCCAGCCATTGTGAACCTAGACTTCCACTTACCTAATAGTTCATGTCTCTCTACCCTTTCCTTCCCTTCACAAGCAACAATATTGACAATATCCCGTGCCAGACAATGTTGTTCCACATTAATCCGATCCTTGCTCTTTCTTGCAAGAGACACATCAATGGACTCAAAAATTGCCAAGTAGTAATCCAAGGTTTCTATAAACCTGTTGAAGAAAGGAGTGGTATTAGTGTTCGACTCTTGCTCAATCAACGTAGTTACCTTGGGAGAAAGTGATTTTACCAATCTCAAAAGTCCATCCCTTGGATTATTCATATTCACACTCTCATCAGCCGTGTGATGGAGTTGCAAAGGGAAATTCACAGCCAAAGCTTCACCAGGCCTAATGTCAAGCATGTCTTTTGTCACATATGGAGCTAAAACAGGCACACTGTGGAACTCTACTGGGATGTTAAATGTCTGAGATATTTCAGCCAACCTTTTTCCAACGGCTTCTAATCCATCACCACGAACATATTTAGAAAGGGGGTCATCAATCCCTGTGATCCGTACATGAGGAGCTCCACCAGGTCTTGCAGCAAGAGCTTGAAGAAGTGTCATCCATTGAATTCCCTGACCAATCTGAAAGTCTATGATATGAATGTGGTCCTCATCTCTACAAGCTTCAGCAATGGCGCCATTGGCAGCCATGTAACCAAATTTTAAGTAGGGACATATTTCATACAGTAGCTGAATGTAAGAGAGCAAGTCTTTTCCTTCAGGTTCTCTGCATCTAAGTGCACGGTAGATGTTATTCCCTGATGCCCCCTTCCTTGCAACAAGTCCTTCCACCAAATAAGCACCAAGGCGCTGGATTGGCTCCCCAGTTATAGACACAACACTTCTAGCCTTCTCTATCAGTCGATCAAAATCTTTCATGTTGTTTTCAGACAAGGCTTTGGCTGATACAATCAGCAATTCTTTCAAATTGGTTGATGGGAATCCTTGTAGTGATACTTCCTCAGTTGATTTGTGACGCTTACCTACTCGTGCAACATCACTTGGCTGCCCCTCATGGCTCCAGGATCTATTTCTCTGGGCAGATGTTGTAGGCCTTCTGTTAACACCCAAAGAAGTGCTTGATGTGGTGACTTGATCATCACCATCAGGTGCCATCAAAGCAGTTTCTAATTCCAGCAATGCATACCTGGTTTCATGATCATAACCTATATCCTGTGGAAAAAAGCATCTAGTAGATAGATGCTTACCGTCTTGGAGATGGTCCACAGATGAGACTGGCCTATACAAATAATGATTGGTTTCCTGCAAAGGGTTTACACCAGAGTGAATTTCCCCAGCGGTGTGCTGTTCCTGGCTGTCACTTAGCGCAGAAGAAAGGGTATCAGAATCAAAATGGGTAGAAAGGGCCGAATTAGGAGAGTGTTCTATGTCGTGTTTCAAGGATCCAAGCAACCTGTTGGGTATTGCTGAAATAGGAATATAAGATGATGTGCAAGGAGTTCCTGCCGAACTAGTCACACCGACACTTGAAAACTCATTCAAGTCCATACTATGACAAATCAATCAGCTAAAAGCAGTTTCCTTGGCCAACTTCTGCTCCCGACTAGTATACCAACACTTACAATAATAACAGATAAACCTTGTAAAACAGAGCAGCAATCTGTCAATATTCGCATGAACAAGACAATAAAACTTATTTTTGCCCCAACAAGTGGAGAAGCGAAATCACACATACATACAAGAATTAAATGAACTTGTACGCACGGAAAATATAACGCTAATTAGCAGATGTAAAGCTACAATTCTGGTTTTTTGTTATTGAATTCATCGCTACTCTTCTCTATTTTTGGAAGATGAGCTTCAAATCTAATTCAATATCACAAAATATTTGGGAAATGAAGTTTGTAACCATCTACATCTTATAACTTGACTATCTCCTTAGTCTATGTATCCAACCCAATTCAGCTAGAGATATAACCAAATCATAATATATAACTAGACAAGATCTCACCTTATAGGCTGATTTGTAAGATTAATGTAAGCTTAAAGTTCATTTTATAAAATGGTGTTACCCATTATCGGACATTCCTCCATTTTCTTGTTTGAGATGTTCAGATTTTGGTTTTCGGGAACATGTTAGGCATGAGGGGACACGTTAGATATCTCAAATCAAGAAAAAATATGGTCATGTACTAATTTAGTGACCAGGAGAAAGACTTACACACCATGAACATAGAAAAACTCAAGTAGTAAGAGAAAGGAAGCTTATAATAACATCAATAGTAACAACTGCAACGATACCATGTAAGTCACAATTCCTCATTGCTGTTCCAATGTTTACTTTGCAACCAGGAAAGCCACTAAGCCACGTAACCAAAACTTAAACCTTATTATTTCCTGTTCATGGAAGCTGGATATACAGTTGTTCATACCATACCAATAAATCCAGAAAAATTCCTCGAAACCCAGAAAAAGAACCTTCGTCTTAATTCAAAATCCACTAATCCACCCCGCCCAAACCATTTTATTCAAGCAAAAAATTTAAACCAAATCAAAATCGAAACCTTCAACTTCAACCAAAATTTGCAGCTTTCAGCAGCAGAAATGATGTTACATCATTCTTCTCAATCAAACAATAACATGCAAAATTCTATTTCTTAATTCAGAAAGCAAGACCCTCAAATCACCAAGCATTAAGAATCAGCCTTGTATGCAAACAAACACATAACATAGAAAAAAGATGCATAAACTGCGAATACAAAAAAAAAAAACGGTGACCGAGAAAACCAAATTGTCTAGGAAAGTGAAAAACGTTGGTGTAAGCACTTAGCATACCTTGAAGACCATTAATATTCAACGCGTACCAATAGAAAAGACTTTGATTCAATACACGAGCAGAGCTAAGCTATGCTGAATTTCGCTTCAGTTGATGACATATAATAATATGGTTTTGAAAGAAAACGAAGGCACCATGGAGAAGGAGCTTTTTTAATAACCGCAATATGAGACCGGGAGTGTTCAAACAGGGTATGTATAAATATAGGGGAAGGAAAAGCAGGAGAAAAAGGTGTTGGAAATTTGACGGCGGAATAAGGGTAACGGAGGAAAATATTCGTTAGAAATTTTGTGGTTTTGTAACGGACGTTAAGTGGTTTGGGGTTGACTGAAGCGTTGAAAACGCCGACCAGAGCACACGTTTGGAACTTGGATTTCGAACATTCCTGTCAGCAGCGTAGCTGGCTTTCTTTCGCTTTCTTATGTTTCGGTGAGAGTCTCTAGTACTGAATTGGGATAAAATACTACTTTCTCTCCTTTTACTAATACAGTTAAATATAGTTATTATATTTCCTAAATTTTGATATGAAACTAAAATTTATTTATGTCTTAAATTTTAATATATTTTAATTATTAAATTTTAAAAATTAACAGATTTAGATTCTTAATTTAATAACATTAACTTTTTATGTATTAAATGTTTAATATTTAAGTTAGAACTTCTCAAATGTTAATATTTCGAACTTTAGTTTGAAACGCTATGTTATATGTAAAAAAATATATTAAATAATTAGGTTACGATTATTACATCTATTCATTTATTTATTTATTTTTAAAATTTAAATATCAAATTATATAAATTTTTTAAATGTTTATGAATTTTAATTTTCACATTTGATTAAAAGTATATTTAATCCTTATTAATATATATATATATATATATATATATATATATATATATATATATATATATATATATATATAAATACTACTTTAGTTCCTACTTTTGTGAAGTTTGTTCAATGTAATTTTCTTTTTTATGTTAAATAAGATCCCTATTTTTATTAAATTTGGTTAATCATAATCTTTTTGGTAAGATGTGTCACGTGTCAGTTTATGGTTTTTTTATTTTATTTAATTTATTTATCTTTTAATTAAAAAAAGTTGTTCATGAGTTAAGTCAACATTGTTTACGTGACAATATTAATGTCACCTGTTAAATTAGTTTCAATGTCACATGTCGAATCAGTGTCACATGTCAGTGTTAGTGTCAATTTTCATTATTTATATTCAATTCAATTTCAATTTTCCTTAATTTTATTCAATTAAGTTCCAAATTTTTCCAAAACAAACAATTTTGTCACTTTTCAAATTGAGATCAAATTTAACTTTTATATAAATGTTAAATTAAATTTTTTATTAAAATTCACATTTTTAATTGTAACATTTAAGCCTTCTGCATCATAATATTTATAAAATAATAAAATGCATTATCAAATATTATATATTTTTATGATTTTTTTAATTATGCATTATGAATTTCTCCAATTTCCATAATCATTTATTATATACATTTGTTTTTATAAAAAAAACTTTCATCAATCTTTTAAAGATCAAACTATTTTTATTTTTAAACAAAATAAGTTGAACAAATAGAAGAAAATAATATAGATAAACTTGTGCCAAAAAAGAGATAAAAAAATTTATTTACATTTGTAATTTTTTTTAATAATGTAATTGATCTTGGTTTTTGGATAATGGAATTCATCTGCACACATTCTTTTAAAAATAAATTGGTTATATAATATAAATATATTACATTGGTTATAAATAGATTTTAATATAAATATATTATATAGAAATGTATTTTAAAAATGTGAATTTTAATAAAAAATTTAGTATAACATTCATATGAAAATTAAATTTAGTCTCATGAGGAATAAAATTGTTCTATTTTGAAAAAATTGAGATTAAACTAAACAAAATTGACGAAAATTAATATTGACTTGAACTAAATTAATAAAAATTGTAATTGAATTGAATATAGCACATTGACATGTGACACTAACATTGACTTGACATCAGACTCACACGGTCACATGGCACAATGATCACTTGACACGTGAACAACTTTTTCTAAATTACAAAATTTTTAAAAATTAAAAAATAATAAATTACAAATTAAAAAAATTAAAAAAAATCACGAACTGACATGTGACATACAATGTTCACCTTCCATTAATGATTTAAATGTCATTATAAAAAAGAAGGTTTAAACCCTCCATTCGTCCTCATATGAAAATCTCAGTTTGGTCCTCATTTTTTCATCTGTCTCAATTAGATCATATTTTTTTGTAAAAATGAACACATTTTACCCTAACCGTAAACTGGTCTCAAACGACGTTAAATTAAGGCCATGTGGTGCAAAAAGAATGTGTTGATGTGTGTTCCTCACGTGGAGAGAGAATGTGTTGAAATTCCTAAAGTGAATATCCTTAAAGTCAGATCACTATATTTTCTCTTCAATTTTTTATATTAACATAATATATTAATTTAATTAATAATATATTAATAATCTAATTTAATTAATAATATATTAAAAAATATATTAATTTAATTAATAATCCAATTTAATTATATTTACTCGTCATTATTTTGAATTAAATTATTATAAATTTAGTTTTTTAATTTTAAAATTTTTATAAAATTATGTGTATTTTAATTGAATATTAATATACAAAATTGTTTATATTATATCAAATTATTATATAAAAATAATAACTTATTTAATATTTTTTAGATGACTATTTGAGAGAAAAAATTTCTTTTTAAACTAAAATATGTTTATTATATTTTTTTAAAATTATTTTATTTTTAAATTTAAATAAATTCAACATATATATTATATTTTTAACTTTTCAAATTAATAAAATTATATATCTAATGATTACAATAAAAAATTATTTTAAATAGTTTTTTTATAAAAATTAATATTTATGTATTTATATTTAAAGAAAAAAGATAATATTAAAATATTATGTAAAACTTGAAAATTAAAATATTAAATAAAAGTTATCAAATAAATAAAATAAATAATTAAAACTAAACTAATTTAATTCTGAAGAATAACTGTGTTCTAACTCACTATAGGTGATGAAATTTAAAAAAAAAAGTCTTCTATAAAGTAAATAAAAAATAAATAAAACTTGGTTTTAAAAATATTAAATAAAGAGAAGCAAATAATGTCACATCACCACTATTTATTTAATCAAAACACTCCCGTAAATAATGTCACATCACACATCTGCACATTCTCTCTGCACCACGTGACCTTAATTTAATGTTGTCTGAGACTAGTTAATGGTTAGGGTAAAATGTGTTCATTTTTACAAAAAATATGACACAATTGAGACAAATGAAAAAATGAAGACCAAACTGAGATTTCCATAGAAAAATGAGGACCAAGGGAGAGTTTAAATAAAAAAAAACCAAATTGACAAAATTTGAACCTTATTGAACACAAGGACCATATTGAACAATCTTCACAAAAATAAGAACTAAAGTAATATTTAAGCCTAATATGTACTAAAAAATAATTGAGAAATTTGAGTTTTATTACATTTATTATACTAGTCTAGTTAGCCTAGTCATGTTTTATTTAGCCTTGGTCTAATTAGTTTTGTTTTTCCGGTTACCCTGCTTGGGTTATGTTTTCTCTGCTTTTTATTTACCCTCTTAGGTCTTTTCCTGTCTATAGAAACATTTTCCTTTCATTAAGAATTTATAGCTTCTTCTATTTGTTTCTTTGTGATATGGCATTAGTAGACCATCCTCATTAGTTCCTTATATTTTCTACTTTCTAAGTCTTCTCCTTCTTCGTTGTTGGTATGTCTCTTTGTTCTTGCATTTTTTTCCATGGCTTTTTCTAACCTCACCACCATCACCGTTACCAAAGAACCCCATCAAGATCCAAACCATCCCTTTTTCATACACTCACTACAAAAAAATTATTATACGAGGGTTTTTATTTTAGCTTGTAAGGGTTTTTACTCTCTACAAATTAATTTGCAAAGGTTTTTTAAACCTTCGTAGATACATTCGCGGTACCCTTTTTACGAAGGTTTACTATAACCTTTGGTATCTAATTTATGTTGTTGAAGTTTTTTTTGGATGGTTTTAATGTCTCAAATTGGTGACTATTATTTTGTGAAAGTTTGAAACCTTTTTTATTTGCAACTATTTTATTGATGAGAAAAATGTAGAAAGTTGTGAATTCTTAACACAAAAACAATGCTCTTGATCTAACTCTCACCTTTAAATATATAAAAAAAGAAAAAAAAGATATAAATTCTAATTGAATTAATCAATTTTAGTGTAAATCTTAAGAATGTGGAACAAACATTATTCAGAATGAAATTCTCTTCAACTCATTTACACATATATAACAAATCATTAAACCTGAACAAAAATTATTCAAAGAAAATTATTTTACACAACTTGTTTACATTTGATATTCATTAAACAACTTCTCACAAAAGTAATAAAAATCGCAAAATGAAATGAAAATATGCATGAAAAGTACATAGCTTAATTATTTTCAAAATAGATGAATTCAAAGGCTCTAGCAATCAAGAAGTTTTATCATTATTGTAAAGCATCAAGTTACAAGGTTGCAAGTACGACAACACCAATTCCTAAACCATCTTTGGAATGGTCAATGATAACACTTTTTTAGGCATCTTCAACAACCAATTCCATAATGGTATTCTCTAGACACTTGTTATACTCAGTGTAATGCTCATACAATCCACCATCCATGGCTATCACATTCTTATCACCCTTAACATCACTCATACTTTATTTTCCCATCTTCTTCGAGATACCTAAGATCCCAATAGAAGCAAGACAAGCACCACGACTAGCAATAATATTGCAGATATCCTTATCCACATTCCTAACTTTTAGGGAGCTATCAGAAATCTAATTTACAAGTTAGAGAACAAAATTAATAAAAGTAGTAGGTCTTAACTTGAATTAGAAGGTTTTTCATAGAAAAAAAATTTGGAAATTTGGACTCGAGTTTATGTATAATACTTATATGTAGCAGAGAAATATCCAAATCCTTTATTTTTTAAAACAAATATGAGCATAGGTTTTTTTTTAAAAAAAATAGGTTACTTTGACTCATTTATTACAAAAATGGGGTAATTGAACCAAACATTACAAGGCAGAGGGAAATTCGTGCGAACCTAGCACGACTTCTAAACTGAAGTCATATGGTATGTGGATAACTTTTTTCACAAAAACTAAGAAAAAGATGAAGTCGTCATTAGGGGTAACGAATTCTTTGAAAAATTTTTGAACTAAAGTTGTTATGAGTGGTAATGACTTTTAATTAATATCATAAATTAGAAGTCTTTAGTATACTTAACGACTTCTTTCAAATTGAATGTCGTCCTCAACCATGACGACTTGTCAGCTGCTCATACAAAGTGGTACGAATATGGACAAAACATTGAGCGTGACTTGTCAGACCTTCAACATGTGTGAAAACAATAAATGCACTCATTCACCTTTACTTGTTTATTTTTAACCCTTACATTAAAGTGATACACAATGTGCACAATCGATATCTCAGCCTATAAATGAAGGAACTTCTACCCTAATCGATCAATCCAATAAAGTCACTAAAAAATCGTTGTAATTAGCCATGACATCTACACCATTACATGTGTTAGTGTACTTCAATGGCACCATTTTCACAGAAGAAAACTATTCCAAAACATACATTAGTTTCCAAACTACTTGGGTCACCATTGTTGAGACGATGAATATTGTTGAAGTGAAGCAAGCAATCCTCAACCACTTCAACATGTCAACGCTAAACCAATATCAAGTTGAATTATGATACAAGTTAGCAATATACAAATATGGTGGCGTTGCACATTATCGTTCATGTATAATTTCTGCAGATGAGGACTTGGAGGCAATATTTTTTACGGCAACACAAAAAGTTGTGCAGGTTCATGTTGAGATAATGACATTTATTACACCAATTCAACCAAACACAACCCCTAATGAACTTTGTTACGATTTGTCTAATAACTTAAATTTCTCACTAAATCTAGATTGAGGATGACTTACCTTATTTTTCAAAAATGTATTGAAGGATTGCATGTTATTTATCATTGTTCAACTTATCTGATGTTAGTCTACACATTAGTAAATAAATATATTATTGCAAGTGACATCATCAACTAAGCTATTGTGAAACTTTTATCTATAAAACATGCATCTTTCAACCACTTACAATACACACATTCAGACCTCTAAATTTACTCTTCATTTTGTTGTTCTTCTCCATTCGTGCACTACATTGTTCTAAGTAATTGTTCATATTCTTCATAGGTAATTTGGTTTCAAACTTTTTTTAAAATTTCAGTTATACTAAAACTAGTAGTTAGTTAAATATATTTTAATTTTAAATTATACAAAAAGAATTTATAATGTTAATATATTTAATTGCTAAAATATGTTATTTATTAATGTGAAATATTATAAAAATTAACAAAATAAATACTAATGGTTTTAGAAACACGGTTAATGAAGTAACAATTTTGATTTTTGAAACATGAATAATGATCTAATTGTTTTTTGAATGTGCATTTTCCAGGCAATCATCTTTTACCACAAGTAAAAATGGAAGCTTCCATCTACGCATGCATATACGATAATGACGACATTGTTCTTGATCCTGAAAGTGATCTGTTTACATCGGACACCAAAATCATGATTCACATTCATAGAGATTTTACGTTGTTTAGATTAATATAGATAATACTCCAACCCATCCACCTCTAGTCCTACACTTTAGATTTCCAACTCAAATATTTGGCAGACATATCACCTTCATAACCACTCAAATTCAAGATGACGATGACTTGGAAGGTGCAATCGACATCACAGAGGTCAACCCAATTTTAACATGCATACAACATTGTTCCACCTATACTACAATTATTCCATCTTCTATACCAATTTTTGGAACACAATCTAACCAAGATGAACCACCCTCACCTACCCAACCCACGCATCACTCTTTTGACCTTAACCACACATGCTTAGGGGAATGGCAAAATGACATACAGTCATACACTAAACTATTAATCGGTCCATCCACTTCACAACTTTTCCAATATCTCCTAAGGGGACTCTTCTGGTGGTTATGGCACAAGATGAGAGAAACACATACTCTCCTTTTCTTTTGCTATAGTTGAGGGTGAAACAACAAACGCTTGGTTGTTTTTTCTAAAAAACCTTAGGAGACACATCACACCTCAACAAAACTTGTGCTAAATTTGGGATCGCCACAACTCCATTAGTGTAGCATTCAACAGATCAAGTAGTGGGTGGGCAAAAGGACAATGCGTGCATTTGTATTGCATTCGACACATTGCACTAAATTTAACTCGAAGATTGAAGGGATACAAGTTTGAAGAAGGACCTTGTCAACATGGGTAACTACTTCTTTTTAAAAACATTTAACCAATTAAATGTCATCTTTATTATTCTTCTTTATCCCTAATCATTACTATTTTCTTAAATATTTTTGCAGCATACGCAATGACTGAGCCGGGATGTAACTATTACTACAATATCATTAGGGAAAACAATCCCGAAGCAGCAGCTTGGATTGATTAAATTCCAAGAGAACAATTCACACTTGCATATGATTAAGGCAGAAGATGGGGTCACCTAACAACAAATCTAGCTGAAGCAATTAACTCAGTTCTGAAGAAGATAAGAAATTTACCAATCTCCTCCATAGTATTGGCCACATACACAAGATGCAATGCCTTTTTCACACAGAAAGAGGGAAACAAATAACTACAATGATAAGTGATTGTGGCAAGTTTCAAAAGATTCAACTATCGTGTTCACATGTTTTAGTAGCTTGCAAACATGCTTATCACAACTTTAACATTTACATCAGTCCGTACTATAGGTTGGATGTCATCATGAAAGTGTATAATAATATGTTTGGGGAACTACGACAAGAAGAATATTGGCCACCATACCAAGGCACAACAATTTGGTCTCATCCAACCACAAAAAGGAATGCAAATGATCGATCAAAATCATCCAGAATCAAGACTGAAATGGACATCAAGGAACGAGCACACCCACGAAATTACTCATACTATCAAACCCCAGGCCACACAAGAATCATTGTGCTCACAATCCTAGCATTAGAGGGTCCACATCCCATCATGAGGAATGATTAGTTAAGTACTAGTTTTAATGTTCGACGTAGTCATAATGTCAATTGTGTTTCAAACTTTGTTATGCAAGACAATTATGTTAAAATTAAAGAAAATGTTTCATTCAATGATGTCAATCACTTCGTCCTCTATTAAAGTTAATTATTGTGTCTTGGGTCAAAATTAAAGAAAATGTAATCAATTACATGAATCTTGTAATCGATTATTAGGGGTTTGAGGGTCATTTGTACAAAACGTTCAACTATACTTCCCAACTGGAACAATAGCACTCCTCGTGATGGTTTTTGCTCTATTTTTGTAAAAAAATTCCATTTTTTGATATGGGTGAATCAGTTTATTGCTATTGGGTGTGTTCCTTGCACCAATGATGAGGTAAGACCATTGATTTCATAAAAAAAATGTACATTTAGGTGGTTTTCTCCAATTGAGGTAAGGTGTCAGACCGTTGTTCCCTTTTTGAAGGCCTGGTAAAGGGTTCAAAATATAAGTAAGAGTTCGATTTTGGAAAACGAATTCCAGTATACTTTTCTTATAAATGCTTAAAAAATAAAAGTCAGAATTTGGTTTTCCAAAAATCTTATTCTAACCTACATTTATAAAAAAAAAATATAAGTCAGAATTAGATTTCTTAGAAACCAAATTCTAACCTACGTTTATAAAAAAAATTAAAATATAAGTCAGAATTCGGTTTCTTAAAAACCGAATTCTAACCTAAGAAAAAGTTGTGCTACTTGTGTAAATATAAAGCATAATATGCTATCCTCATAATTAAAAATACAACTTGTACTATGTCATAAAAAGAATCATTTTTATGTTGCCTAAACGTGTACCTTTTAAAATTTCTTCTCAATTTAACTAATTAAGCAAATAATAACAATAAATAAAAAGAGTAAGGTTGAGAGAAATTTGCACAAATAATTTTATCCTGGTTCAGATCTTATCAATCCTACATTCAGTCGCTTATCTCAAATCAAGATAAATAGTTCACTACTCACAAAACAATTATAAATTACAATCACAAAGAAACAATTTATAAAAGTTTAGAAACCACCTCTCTTCATACCACAAGAGATGAACCTGCACCTCCTTTGAGTCTTCACAAAGGATGAAACACTTCCTTCAAATACTTCACGAAGGATGACTTTCTCTTCCGAACACTTCCTCAAACGCACCAAGGATGAACCAACTATTCCTCTGTCACCACAATAGCACTTCAACAGCTCTACAAACAAGAGTTTCTTTAGCTGAACAAGATCACACAATTCTCAATGATTTCTGAGTTCTAGAGCACAAGGAAAGAGTTAATGTTGAAGGAAAATGAGAGCCTATTTATAGACTCAAGCAAATACTCTTTTGTTCTTTGTTTCCAGCCATTTAACGCTTTTAATCGATTAATATACTTGTTAATCGATTAAAATGAGTACAATGACTAGTTTAACGGCTAGAAAACTCTAACTGTCACCTTTAGTCGATTAATCAACATATTAATTGATTAGCTAATTGATTAAAGCAAGTTTTAATCGATTATTATAGAGGCAGTTTGAGTTTTTAGCTCCTATCCGAATTAATCGATTAACACTAAGTTTAATGATTAATACCGTGCGTTTTTTACTCTTAACATGTCAAATTTGAAATGTAAAAGTACATGTCAAAACCACTAAGAACCTAAGGCTTTCATGCAAAATGCAGAGATTTCTTTTTTTCGTCCTAGTTTGATTTCACGAACACTAATGACACGAGAGGCGACAAAATTTATATATAATTTTGCAAGTATATATATATAAGGGAGATATGAGTTTATAGGCCTAATAGTTAATATCTTTTAATAGGCATATACAAAACTAAAATATTATAATTCTGATATGGACGGAGTACGATTTATGTGTTTTTTAATATTTTTATGCGGAAATAAAAAAATATCCAATGATTGTTCTAATCTTAAAAAGGTGATTTGCATTTTATCAGTTGTCGTTCTTGCATCATAGTAATGAATTGATCATAAATAAACATAAAGAATATAATTAAAAAAGAAGCAATATTACATCTTAAACATTAAAAACAAAATAAAATGACAAATATTATATAAATTTGATAATCAGACAGGAACACAACGAATGTGATGTTAAGTTTTTATTATTGAGGTGATATAAAATTGACGGACATGGTCTGGCAATTGTGGTAAAAGTTCAAATGTATAAATTGCGGCTTGACAATGAGAACGACCACACAAAAAGGTTTCATAGTTGTGTTCCCATTTCCGACCCCTCCATTTCTTAATTGCTTATGAAATTGTTCACAAAAATTATGCACCACGTTTCCCATTTATAAATGAGAAACCCTAAAATCTTTAATATACATATTGAGTTGGATAGAAAGAAGAACCAATTTTTTATAAAATTTAAAAATGGAATACAATAATATATAAATAGAATTTGATCATACTTCCTATACAGGTGTGTTGGGTCTATGGGAAAATAGAAACAACAATGAGATATGAGCTCAACTATATAAGGAACTGATGTCACTCTCTATCCAAAACTTTAAGACAATGAGTTAATGGATCTTCAACCTTATATGATGCTCTACTTTCTCTTTTTACTTCAATGTGAGACTTGGACTCGCACTTAAATTTTCAACAAGTTGAACCAGACTGGACAATCAAAACTATAGTGATCAAACGATCAAACTAGAGATGATTAATTTAATAATACTTTTAATTGATATTTGACGAAACATGACTTGGGTTCAACAATGATGAAACTTGACTCCATTTCCATAACACTTACCAATTCTCTTTGTCAAAACTTAATGTGATATGATGACTTAAGTTATTTTCCCTAAAAAAATACTCAATTTCCAATCTAATTAATTCCTTCTTTAACTCTAAAAAATAACAGATTTTAAGATCTATACTAACAAAAAAGGGAAACAGCCAATGAACTTCCTCATCCAACACATGCAAACCAACAGAAAAACATCAAATCCGATGTGTCTACACGTGATCAGCTGCATTACATAACAAACGAAACATAAGTGCATACAAAAATGGCAACAGCACATGGTGTGAAAATGAACAAAATTATTGCCAGCACCACAACAGAAGATAAGTCAAACTCTTCTATTGAAAGAATCGACTACATAAAGGATTAAGCTATTTATATGGTAAATATCTACTATAATTTTTCTTCGTGTCTATTTATCACACTGTTGTCTATTTATTATTATATTATACATGTGAATCCTACGGTAAATCCCTCACGTAATCACGTGGGATTCTTTATTGGATACATAAAAACAAAACTACAACATACATGAAATTGACAGAAGTTTGAAATAAAAACATGTGTAGAAAGCCTAAATGAGACTTTTGCCTTTTGAAATACAAAAGTAACATATTTGATCTAAGTAGGAGTTAACTATGTTTTTAACATCTAAACTAACGTGATTTCTATGTTAAGTTCTAATACTTAAAAAATACATGGATTTGCTTCTTATATTAACTTCTTTTTTTATATGATAAACTATGTGCTCTTAACGTTGGACCAGTAGTGTGCTTTGGAACAGAGTGACAAAAGTAGAAAGAAAACATGATGCAGGAGAATAGAGAAAACGATAATCTTCTCATTAACAAGAAACTGATATATGTATATCAGATACAGAAGAAGAAAACTGTCTTTTGACAGTTAAAACCATTAGGTAGTTTAGTTTTACATTTTAACACTCCCCTTTAAATCTAAACTACTCAAAGATCTAACACCAAGAGAGTTCCTCAGCCTTTCAAATCTGTTTTGTCGTAATGCCTTAGTAAAGATGTCTGTTGTTTGTTCATCTGTAGTGCAGTACACTAGTTCTAATCTTTCTTTACTGACTTGATCTCTGAGATAATGCAACTTAGTCTCTAAATGCTTGCTTTTGCCATGAGAGACTGGGTTCTTGGACAAGCTGATAGCTGATTTGTTATCCACCATCAATCGTGTTGGTTTACAATGCTTAATCCTCAACTCTCATAGAATAGCTTCTAGCCAAGCACATTGGCGAGCAGTTTCTGCTGCAGATATATACTCTGCTTCGCAAGACGAGAGTGCAACAACATTTTGTTTCTTTGAGCACCAAGATATTGAAGCTCCCATCAATTTGAACAGGTATCCAAAGGTGCTCTTCCTATCCACTTGATCACCACTCCAGTCTGCATCATACCATGCCTTCAAAATATCACACGTACTGTCAACCTTCCTAGGAAAATGAAGACCATAATCCGTTGTTCCCTTCAAGTAGCGCAGAATGTGCTTGGCTGCTGCAAGGTGAGACTGTCTTGGATCATGCATGAACCTGCTGACAAGCCCGACTTTGAAGCTGATGTTCGGTCTGCTGTTGCATATGTAACGAAGAGTTCCTACAATATGCTTGAACAGGATTCCATCAACCTTGGTCTCTTCTTGTTGACACGTGAGTTGTAAGTTTGCCATAACTGGGACAAATGTGCTATTACAGTTCTTCAAGTTAAATCTCTCCAGAGTCTCTAAAATATACTTTCTTTGATGCATGAACATTCCATCTTCTGTCTGCACGAATTCCAGCCCATGAAAGTACCCCAAGCTACCAAGATCTGTCATTTCAAGTTCATTCTTCATCTTCACCTTAAATTCTTCAATTTCGTGTGTGGAGCTTCTAGTGACCAGTAGATCGTCGACGTACAGACACACCAGTAGAGTACCTAGCTGCTCCACAAACTTCATATAAAATCCATATTCAACAGTGCATTTATGGAAACCATACTTGATAAGAATTGCGTCAATGTGTTTGTTCCAGGCTCGTGGTGTTTGACGGAGGCCATATAAAGCCTTGTTCAACTTGTATACTTTCAGCTCTTGTCCCTTCTTAACAAAACCAGGTGGCTGCTTCACGAAAACTTCTTCTTCGAGAGGGCCATTAAGAAATTCGGATTTGACATCCATTTGGTAAATGCTCCAACCATTGAAGTTGGCTAAGGCAACAACAAGTCTTACAGTCTCTAGTCTTGCCACAGGAGCATAAACATCGGTGGAATCTATCTTGGGTTTTTGCAAGAAACCTTTTGCAACCAACCTGGCCTTCAGCTTTGCAACATTTCCATCTGGTTTATATTTAGTTTTGAACACCCATTTCACCTCTATGGCCTGTTTATGTTGAGGCAGTTCCACCAACTTCCACGTCCTGCTCTTCTCAATTGCTGAAAGTTCTTCCAACATAGCCTCCTTCCATTCTTTAATTTTGATGGCTTGTCCCCATGAAAGTGTCTCAACACCTGCTAGAAGAGCATAATGAACTATATCACCTGAGTCCGTGATATCAGTCACTAAACAACTTATGACCAGCGAGTCTCATAGATGGAAATCGTGTTCTCTGTGACCTTCTAGCTTCCGCGTCTTCATTTGTAGATATCTGTTCGATTGCCTCTGCCCTTTTCTCCTCCAGCCAGGTAGGCATAACAACACCAGATTGCTCGATTGATTCAGTTTCTGCATCAGCCCATCTAAACGTAGCAAACTCATCTACTATCACATCTCTACTAATCAAGATTTATGTCTTCTCTGGATCATACAGCCTGTATGCACCTGTTGGATGATAACCTACGAGAATGAGAGTTTCACTTCTGTCGTCTAACTTCTTCCTTCGTTCAACTGGGATGTGTTTGTAACAAACCGAACCAAAAATCTTCAGGTGACGCACATCTGGTTTTTTTTCAGTCCAAGCCTCTTTGGGTGTGCATGTTGATAGAGCTTTGGTAGGACTTCTATTCAGCAAGTAGGTAGCAGTCGAGACTGCTTCTCCCTATAGGTAATGCGATAGTCTTCTCCCTTTAATCATACACCTGGTCATATCCAAAAGCATTCGGTTTCTTCTCTTAGCTAATCCGTTGTGCTGGGGTGTGTAATTAAGGCGCTGTAACTTCATGTAGGATCCCTTTGTCAGCACAAAATCTACTCATTTCTCCAGAATTAAATTCGCCTCCACCATCAGTCCTGTGAATCCTGAGTTGTTGACCAGATTGTCTCTCAGCCATAACACAAAATTTAACAAGTTGTGTGTAAGCTTCTCTCTTTTCTCTTAACAAATATACCCAGAGTTTTCTAGATAATTCATCTACGAAGAGTAAAAAATATTTGCTACCTCCTAGAGATGGCACGTCAAAAGGACCACACACATATGCATGTACAACATCCAACAACTGTCTTGCTCTCTTGGGTGTGTGTCTGTTAAACGCCTTTCTGATTTGCTTTCCAACAGCACAACTTTCACAGACTTTGTTCGGTGCAACAATTGTAGGTATACCTCTCACAAGATCTTTATCTTTCAGTTGACTCAGGCTCCTAAAATTTAGATGCCCATAACGATAGTGCCACAATCACTCTTCTTCTCCAACATTCATTGTAGTCAGACACTGTATCTCTGTTGCGTTCAAGTTCACTTTAAAGGTTCGATTTCTCACGAGAGGAGCTTTGAGTATCATTCGCTGTCTCTCATCGAATACCTCAATATGCCTTTGCTGAATCTTCATGGTATATCCTTTCTCCAAGAGTTGGCCGAGACTTAGAAGATTACTTTTCATCGTGGGAACATATAAAACATGTGCATGTACACTGATCTTCCATCTTTGCGTGTGATCATCACTTTGCCCGAACCTTCAGCTCTAATGATGGTGTTGTCCGCAAAACTCACAATGCCTTTGATGCTTGTGTCTAAGTCTAGCAACCAGTTTCTATTGCCAGTCATGTGGTTGGAACAACCTGTATCCAAATACCACAACGTTTCTTCACCTTCATGGCTTGTTTCTCCAGCAAGCGACACATGTCCTGTTCGGTCGGTCTTTCTTAAACACTTGTCTGTTACCCCACTCGTCTCTTGAACATGTTTTTCCTGTTCAATTCTCTAGTTGTCATCGTTTCTGTCATGCATTGCGACACTCATCAACAAAACGTGATCAGAATCCGATTCCAGTTCCTCTTTTGCAAGATTCGCCTCATCACTCTTTTCTTTCTTAGCGTTTTCATTGTGCCAACACTTAGATGAGTAATGGCCATATTTATTACACGTAAAACATTGTACATTTCTCTTGTCAACGTTCTTTCTGCCTCCTCTTCCTTTGTACTTTCCTCTTCCTCTATAATTTCCTTCCTTTTGTTCGTTGTTGCTGTCATCTTTGGTCAATTCGAAAGTATTAGCGAATCTGCCTCCATTTCGACCACCACGACCATTACGTGATCTTCCTTTGCCTTTGCCAGTTTCGCGACTCTTGTAGATTTGACTGCTTCTAGCTTGCAATGCCTGATTTGTACTTTGTATAGCCTTTTTTTTCTGCCACTCTCCTCTCTATCAGGCGCTGCTCATGAGCTTCAAGAGAATTTTGTAGCTCTTCAACTTTCATAATTCCCAAATCTTTGCTTTCTTCGATCGCCACCACAATGTGATCGTACTGGGGTGTAAGAGTTCGCAAGATTTTCTCAACGATCTTTCTGTCTTTCACCACTTTATCACACGCCCACATCGCATTAACAACCACCTGAATTCTGCAAATATATTCTTCAATGGTTTCTTGTTCTCCCATACTCAAGAGCTCATATTGTCTCTACAGCGATTGTAATCTCACTTTCTTCACCCTTTCTGAATTTCCATATCCATCTTGTAATATATCCCAAGCTTCCTTGGCTGTTGCTGCTCTTGACACTTTTTGAAATATCATCTCAGAAACACATTGATGCAGGAGCATGCGTGCCTCACAGTCCAACTTCTTGTTTTCTTTGTAGACTTTCTTTGCTTCATCCATGTCCCCCTTTGAGGGTTCTTTAAATCCTCTCTCTTGACAATTTTGTCAACTTCTTGAAAGCCTAAGATAGCTTCGATCTTCACACACCAGTCATCGTAATTCTTTCCGTCAAACACTAGCAAGCTGCTCTGGATCATCCATGCCATCGCTTTTCAACGAGAACCCTTCTTCGCAAATTAAGTCTCTCTTTTCTTGTTCGGAGTTTCACTAGGTTCTTTAACCTGCAGCTCTGAATACCTGATGGACAAATTTGTAAGCACCAAATTATGATGTCACAAACTTGTTTCACAATCGGCAAGTATGACCGAATCGTTCAAGTAATAAAACTTGGTAAGACCAAGTATCGTTCTTCCCAAAGGACTCACGGCCTAGTTTAGTTATGTGGTTTCTTGATTAACTAAGACTTACAAACGAAATATTTGGGTTTAAAATGCAAGACAGAAAATAAACATGTATGCATGAATTTTGATCAATGGCAAAGACAAAAGATAAACACTTTCAATGGAATATATGAATGAATATGTTGTTGGGGGTCAATTTCATCTCATCCACTCTCATATATTTTAGGAATTCAACATTCAAATCATCATTGTTAATGCCACTCTCTAATGTACCATTCTAGATGGCTTCTCCCTAATCAAATAGTTCATACAATTCCTAGCATTCCTAATGATTAGTTCATTGCAGGAGCTTAAGGCAACCAATATAATATTGTCAGTATAATATTGGGAGAAATTCCCCGGATCTAGATTTCCCCGTACGTGTCCGTATCAACAAAACCAATAATCATGCATTAGAATGAGTTAAACAATGCAAGCATTGAGCAAAGAGGAAAAACCCTAACTAATGATGAAAGAAAGCATATGTCTTAATTCAAAGATGTACTCAACAAATCCATATATGAGAGCTTCAAGAGATTACTTTGATTCCCCAACAAACATACAAGGTTTAGTTCACCATATTCATGGTGAACCTAGATGAATACAATGAAAGTATGAAAGAATAAACCCAATAAAGGTGAAGAGGTAGCCTGAGCATCCAAGATCCTCCTTCAAAGGGGTGAAAGAGAGAGTGTTTGCCTCGTTTCTGCCAAAGATCCTAACTAAGGACGTGCAAGCCCTTATATACTAATCTAGAGTTACAAAAGATTACAAAAGTCCAAGCCCAAAAAGTGCCGCTCAGGGTATTTACCGCTCAGCGGTGATTGCGCGTCTTCTTTCTTCCCCTCAGCGGCCATTTGCCCCTCAGCGGTTCCAACGTCACCTCTTGAGTGCCGCTCAGCGGTAGTTTGCCGCTGAGCGGTGCCTTCGACTTCTCCTTTTTGCACTCTTTCTTGTCTTTTCTAATGTCCTCTCTCTTATTCTTCACTTCTTTCACCAAATTCACCTCAAAACCTGCACAAAAACACTTAAATCAAGCATAAACCTGTCCAGCTCTCTTATTTCTGAAAATATAAACAAAAGGCATGATTTCAAGCTAGTTTCTAAGTCTAAAGGTTGCTTTTAGTATCACTTTAAGCATGAAAATAACAGTTTTTCAACTGTTATCACAACCCCAAACTTAGAACTTTGCTTGTCCTCAAGCAAAAAATGTAACTCCATCTCCAACCAATTCATATGATGGTTCACTCATTCAAAATCCTCTTTTCAAGATAAGTAATAACTTCACTCAAACTTAGACCAAGAGTTCAATCAAGATGTGCACATGCTTTAGTGTTCACAAAGTCATTTAAATTCCAACAAATGCTATTTTTCATGAATGATCAATCAATTAAGCATGGATGTTCATGTGCTTATGGAATATTTCCTCACTAGGTAAAGTGTTTCACTCAACACACAAGTGTATAAGAGGTAAAGTGTTTCACTCATTCACTCCACTATCACAATGTCACATGAATCAACTTTGCCTTTCATTTAACCACAATCAAATACATTCACAAGCATGCATCATCACAAGGACTTTTCAATGGCTTATAATGTGGCTGGGCTAACAAGAAAATTGGTTTTTCTGGATCACAAAATCCTTGAGTTAAGAGAATCATAACAACACAATCTTCTTATTCATTCCCAACTTTCTTTTGCCTTTGCTTTTGCATTTGCATTGAGCTTTGCTTCTTTTTCTTTTCTTTTCTTTGCATATTCTTACTTTTTAGCTGTTAGCTCAATGCTTTTTCCTTTTTCATGTTTCCCCAATAACCCCAAACTTGAACATTTAACAATACCACACAAGATCTTCTACTTAACTCAAGGTAAAGATTTTCAATCAAGGGTGTTCAGTGTATATTTAAGGCTAAGGGTTCAAAGGATAGAACACAACGTGTTCTCTTTTAGAAGGCTAACTTTATGAATTTGGCCAATAAAAAGGGTTTCAAAAACACGGCCTTTGATCATATGATGCAAAACAAGCAATTGATTCAATCATAGAAAACCTGGGCAAAGTCATTCATGCTTTCAAAGTAATAGCATTCAACAATAACAACTCTGGAGCTCAAAACCTCACATATAAGCTCATTCACATTTGACATGCACATCCTGCTTAATTTCACAATCACAATCATGATATTATGCATTTGTTCACAAAGCTTGTGAATCACCTGTATAAGCATTTTAATGTGCACATCATCTCAACATCAATCAATCAATAAGCATCATCAAGCATTACTTATCACACAATCACAGTTAATAGCAAACCATCACAAGAAACCAGGTGTTCAATAGAGTACATCAAACCCTAATCTAAAAACAAAAACAAATAAGTTCAGAAAACTTAAACCACAAAAGCATAATCATATGATAGCATTCATCAGTAAATGCTATCTCAGCTCCTCATCAGTCCGAGCTCTCTGTATCTTCCTCTTCCTCTTCATCATCATCATCAAATGCATCCTCCTCCTCAGCTTCATCTTCATCCATGTCTCGGGCTGAAGCTTCAGCTGCTTCAGCTCCTCCATGCCATGGTTCTTCTGGCCAAGCTACCACATTATGGAATTCATCCATAGTCCACCTGTGTGCTGGAGGGGTATCATACATCCCCACTATCATCTCAGCCGTGGCCACCTGCCCTCTGTGGATGGACTGCAACTGAGCACCTATAAGAGACATATACATGTCCCTCATCTGGAATGGTTCTGCCTCATGAGTATCAGCAGAAGTCCTGCTCTGTGCTGGCCTTCTCTCTCTACGAGCCTGGCGTGGTGGCACTGGCTGGGCTGCCTCCTCACCTCCACAGTACTGTCTGTAATAGGCCTCATCTATAGCTTTTCTTGGCCTCTCAAATGGTGGAACAGAAGTGTCCACCCCAGCTAGCTTGCAAAGGTGAGTGATCAAAGAAGGATGTCCCAGTGGTGCTTTGTTGTTTGAGGTGTTAGCACACACACTAATCTCATCAGCTATCACCTGCCCAATATTAACATTCAAGTTTCTGATAGCACAGTAGATGAAGAGTGCCCTGCTGAGAGTAATATCTGACACATGTGAACATGGCTGAATGTTGGCATGAGAAAATGCCATCCAATACTTTGCAAGAGGAGTCAAATCTGTCCTCCTAATATTAACCACTGAGCCAGATCTATTCCTTTGGAAGTGTCCTCCAGGTATGCACAATACTCTCTCAACATCCTCAAAGTCAGCACCTTCCTCCATGCTAAGAGCAAACTGGCATTGCTCACCAGCCCACACAGTATCCAGAAAGTTATTGATGGAGTCAGGATCATACCTGATAGCATGGCCTCTAACATAGCCCAAATAATTCTCAGCTGGATAATCACCAATCTTCTTTGCATTGGTGTAGAATTCTTTCACCACAGCTATGTTGGCAGGTGATGGATAAGTGGCTAGCTTCCCCAATCATTCCCTAACACTTGCTCTCCAAATTGAGGAGCAAAGTTAGGTATCATTCCAACCTTTCTCTCCATTAGAAGTCTCCTGTCCTGAACCACCCTAAAGTGCTTCTCATGTTTCCTAGAGAGGAACCTGCCATTATGGGGCTGCTCTGGTTCCTTTTCCTTTCTCTTGGTTGCCATGGTTTTCAATCTCTTTCCTGAAGAGGATGCCATTCCTGCATTCAAACATAAATCCAAAACCACAGAACATGATGTTAATCATTAGTAAACACAAAACAAAACTCCTTTGAAGCTAAACCACCGCTGAGGGCCAGAATTTCCCCTCAGCGCCACCAGTGCCACATTCAAACACGCAAAAATCAGAAAAAGCAAATCTGGCAGAGTGCCGCTCAGCGGTAAATGCCGCTCAGCGGTGATCTGCAGATTTTTGCAAATCTCGTTTTTAAACTGTCCTAACTCCACCCAAATGCAATTTTCAGTTTTCCAGTTCATAATCAAGCAGTTTAATCGGTTCAAACATCAAATATATCATCAAATCATGCATAGAAATCAAAACCCCTAAATATTCATGCTTTGACAATCACAGTCAATTTCAAGAACCCTAGAATGAACAAAATGCATTTTACTTACTTGGGTGGAGATGCTAGATGATATGAGAATGCTTCCAAACTAGAATGCTCTCTTCCAACCCCAAACTTTGATAGCACACTAGTGTAAAAGTGAGTGGAAGAGAAATTTTCTAAAGAGGGAAGAGTAAAAAGATGTGGGAAACCTAAGAGGAGATATGTGGGAGTCTTAGTGCAGAGAAGAGCTTGAAAGAATGTAAAAACGCGCAGCTTAGGGTTTAAAAATACCCCAATGGGCTCGGGTTCCGCTAAGGGGAACTTAAGCCCATCTGCGATAGTACCGCTCAGCGGTAATTGCCGCTCAGCGGCACTTTCGTGATGTGCCCTTCTCCTTCTTTTCTTGACCTACGTGCCTTCCTAGCATACCCCTCATAGGTTCCCTGCAATTCAATGTTAAAAATGCTTATGCAAATCCTAAAAATAAACAAACAGAAAACAATCAATCAACTGGGTTGCCTCCCAGGTAGCGCTTGTTTAACGTCACGAGCCTGACCCAAAATCCACCAACACCCATCAGTAGGTGTTTCAAACTTACCAGCACCCATCAGTAGGTGCAAAATCTTCTCACCAACACCCATCAGTAGGTGTTACAAACTTAGTATCCTTCAGTAGATACTTAACCACCTAGCATCCTTCAGTAGATGCTAAATCCAACAAAATAATTCCAGAATAATTCACAAATTAAAATTACAAAACCAAATCAAAAGTTTTAAATCACTGGGTTGCCTCCCAGCAAGCGCTCTTTAACGTCATTAGCTTGACCCAGTAAAGCTCAGTTCCTTCTTCTTTTTCTTCTTTCTACTGAACTTCTTCAGAAATTTGATCAAACCAGGAACCTGTTGCATGTCTCAATCATAGGAACTTTAATCTCCAATTTCTTGAAGATTTCCATAAAGCACTTAAATTTCTTTTCCTTCCTATGATTCTTCTTTAGATGAGGATGTGATTTTTCATGTGATTTCTTCTTCTTTCCTCTCATCTTCTTTTTCTTCCTTTTTCTCTCCCTAAATTTTCTCTTTTTCTTTCTTTTATTTTTTCTTCCTTTCTCTTTTCTCCTCAACTTCTTTATTTCACACAAATTTTCTTTCTCTCTTCTCTCTCAACCATTCTTTTTCTTTTTCTTCATCTTTATCTTTCTCACTCAACTCTTCTTTCTCTTTTCTCTCTACCCTTTCCTCATCTCCCTCTAATTTTTCCTCATCAAGAATCTTGTCACTTTCAGTGATAATGACTTGCCCTTCCTCCTTAAGGTTAACTTCAGTATTAACATCATCATTAATCTCTGACTAATGTGACGAAGTTGCATCTCCATTCTTTTACATGATTCTTCAATGCTTTTCTGAGTAGAGTCGGAATTTTTCAAAAATCGTTGAAGGGTGTCCTCCAACCTATCCAAACTTCCTGATAGAAAGGGTTGTTGCTGCCATTGTTGTTGTGGTTGGTTCTCAAATTGTCCAGCAGCTTGCCAAAATTGCTTTGATCCATGCTTGAGTGAGGTTCCCACCATTGGTTGAGATTACTTTGGTAGAATTGAGTGCCCCTATAGTTAAACTCTTGACCAAATTGCATTCTGCAGACATTAGGCACAAAACCCTAAAAACAATTGTTAGCACAAAAAGATAGAGAAAAGAAAAAAAAATCAAAGGATATAATTGAAAAGATAAGAAGATAAAAGATTTAGAAGATAGAATCAAATAAAATAGAATAAAACCTAATCTAAAAAATAAAATCTAATCTAAAAGATAAAATAAAATAAAATCTAACCTAACCTAAAAGATAGAATAAGAATAAAATAAAATCTAACCTAAAAAGATAAAAAAATAAAATCTAATAAAATAAAATAAAATCTAATCTAAAAAGATAAAATAAAAATCAAATAAAAACCGAAAAATAAAAAAACAGAAAAAAAAACAGAAAACAGAAAAACAGAAAACAACAAAAAAAATAAAAATAAAATCAAATAAAATACAAACTGAAAAATATAAACAGAAAAAAAAATAAGATAAAATAAAAATTCGAAATTTAAATTAAAAATAAAAAAAAATAAGTCAAAGATAATCAATAATCACACAAATTAACCAGTTAAACCACGAATCCCCGGCAACGGCGCCAAAAACTTGATGGACAAATTTGTAAGCACCAAATTATGATGTCACAAACTTGTTTCACAATCGGCAAGTATGACCGAATCGTTCAAGTAATAAAACTTGGTAAGACCAAGTATCGTTCTTCCCAAAGGACTCACGACCTAGTTTAGTTATGTGGTTTCTTGATTAACTAAGACTTACAAACGAAATATTTGGGTTTAAAATGCAAGACAGAAAATAAACATGTATGCATGAATTTTGATCAATGGCAAAGACAAAAGATAAACACTTTCAATGGAATATATGAATGAATATGTTGTTGGGGGTCAATTTCATCTCATCCACTCTCATACATTTTAGGAATTCAACATTCAAATCATCATTGTTAATGCCACTCTTTAAAGTACCATTCTAGATGGCTTCTCCCTAATCAAATAGTTCATACAATTCCTAGCATTCCTAATGATTAGTTTATTTTGCGCAGGAGCTTAAGGCAACCAATATAATATTGTCAGTATAATATTGGGAGAAATTCCCCGGATCTAGATTTCCCCGTACGTGTCCGTATCAACAAAACCAATAATCATGCATTAGAATGAGTTAAACAATGCAAGCATTGAGCAAAGAGGAAAAACCCTAACTAATGATGAAAGAAAGCATATGTCTTAATTCAAAGATGTACTCAACAAATCCATATATGAGAGCTTCAAGAGATACTTTGATTCCCCAACAAACATACAAGGTTTAGTTCACCATATTCATGGTGAACCTAGATGAATTACAATGAAAGTATGAAAGAATAAACCCAATAAAGGTGAAGAGGTAGCTGAGCATCCAAGATCCTCCTTCAAAGGGGTGAAAGAGAGAGTGTTTGCCTCGTTTCTGCCAAAGATGCCTAACTATAGGACGTGCAAGCCCTTATATACTAATCTAGAGTTACAAAAGATTACAAAAGTCCAAGCCCAAAAAGTGCCGCTCAGCGGTATTTACCGCTCAGCGGTGATTGCGCGTCTTCTTTCTTCCCCTCAGCGGCCATTTTGCCCCTCAGCGGTTCCAACGTCACCTCTTGAGTGCCGCTCAGCGGTAGTTTGCCGCTGAGCGGTGCCTTCGACTTCTCCTTTTTGCACTCTTTCTTGTCTTTTCTAATGTCCTCTCTCTTATTCTTCACTTCTTTCACCAAATTCACCTCAAAACCTGCACAAAAACACTTAAATCAAGCATAAACCTGTCCAGCTCTCTTATTTCTGAAAATATAAACAAAAGGCATGATTTCAAGCTAGTTTCTAAGTCTAAAGGTTGCTTTTAGTATCAACTTTAAGCATGAAAATAACAGTTTTTCAACTGTTATCAATACCACTGTTAACGTTGGACCAGTAGTGTGCTTTGGAACAGAGTGATGAACGTAGAAAGAAAACGTGATCACTAGTGCAAAAAGGACTTTAGACGTATGTTATTTTGGGCTTTTAACGTCTGATCTCTGTCCGACGTCTATATGGGTGACGTTAATGAGATGTCGGACCCTTTAGGTCAGACGTCTATATAGACGTCCGATCCATAAAGGTTAAACGTCTCTGAGGTTGCTCCTGACTCATGGTGATTCGAGTTTACAACTTTATATTTTAGTTGAAGAGAATGTATTGTACATTTTTTTTATTGGATGGTTTTAGAAACGTAGTGGAGGGAATTGGAGGAGTACAAAATGCAAGAAATCGCCGCCATAGAACGCCGCCTAAAGACACAAGAATAACTGCACCAAAACCCAACGAAAACGCATTTTAATCGGTTCAAATGAAAGATAATGCATCAAAGAGTAATGTAATCGGAGTAAATTTAATTTAAAACGGTGCAAAAGTGAGAAAGCGAACTTGAAAAGAGTAACCCGTAGAGAGAAAACGCGACGAAGATGATGAACAATGAGTGCGCTATTGTCTCGCGTTCACGGTGTTTTAATGCAAACATTTAGACGTCGGTTCCCCCAATTAACAGACGTCTAAATTGCTTTAGAAGTCGGAGTGGCGGGATCAGACGTCTAAATAGAGTGAAAAGGTGACTTTTTAAATTTCTAAATTTAGAGTTTAGATGTCGGTTCCCCCAATTAACAAACGTCTAAAGTGCTTCAAAAGTCGGAGTGGCGGGATCAGACGTCTAAACGGTGTCAAAAAGTGACTTTTTAAATTTCTGGATTTAGGGTTTAGACGTCGGTTCCCCCAATTAACAGATGTCTAAAGTGCTTCAGAAGTCGGAGTGGCGGGATCAGACGTCTAAATGGAGTCAAAAAGTGACTTTTTAAATTTCTGGATTTAGGGTTTAGACATCGGTTCCCCAATTAACAGACGTCTAAAGTGCTTCAGAAGTCGGTTCCCTCCCTAACAAACATCTAAATAAAATAAAAAATTATTTTTTTTAAGTTTTTCGTTTAGTTTTGACGTCTATTCGGGGGAACCGACGTATATGAGTATTTAGACGTCGGGCCCTTCCATTACCGACGTCTAAATAGTTGTTTTATTTACGAAAAATGCCACCGGTCATTTTTTACGTTGGATATTCGAGGGTCAGACGTCTAAAGAGTGACGTTAAAGGTCTTTTTTGCTCTAGTGGATGCATGATAATAGAGAAAACGATAATCTTCTCATTAACAAGAAACTGATATATGTATATCAGATACAAAAATAGAAAACTGTCTTTTGACCGTTAAAACTGTTATGTAGTTTAGTTTTACATTTTAACATGTCACGTATGAAATTAATTTAACCAGGAATGCCAAGAAAAAAAGTACCCAACCGACTTCATGTTCTTCTTTCTAGGCATGAGGGCTTCCTCCCAATCTTTTCCATTCTCCAATACAAGTTGCACTCAAGCCCTCTTCCTCCATTGGAAACTCTCTAAGCTTAGTGCCAATTGCTACTCGAGAGCTCTAATTGCTGAATCAGATATGGGGATGATGGAGATTGTTGCCACGTGCCAATGGGGAAATTGTTTTTAAATTTTGTTTAATATAATAGAGCAATATAAAACTTTAACTTTTATTTATTAAAACAAAATAATACTTGCAAAATTGTATTTAAATTGTGATTAATTATTCAGATATTTAATTTGTTCACAAGCTATAAATTATTTTATAAATTCAAAGTAATGTTTCTTAGTTATATTTATATGTTATATCTTCTATTAAATTATATATATATATATATATATATTTATAAATTTTGAAAATATAAAAATATATGTGTTTGTAAAATTATTGTTTTAGATGATATGTAAATATAATAAAAAAAACTATTTTGAATTTATAAAATAATCACTAGTAGAAAATTTTTTTTATGATAACCTATTATCTGTTATAATAAATTGGTTAATGAAATTTTTGTAACAAAAGTAATAAATATTATAACGTGATTTTGAAAACCAGTTATAATATATTAATAATAAGGTGAGAAAATTGAAATTATGATTAAAACTTATGATATGACGCAAGTAAACCTATCATAATAAATTTTTTTATATAAGTTGAATAGATATTATAACTAGTTTTAAAAAACCTATTATATAATTTTCTAAATCGAATTTTCGCTTATATCTTTACACTTCACAGTCCCTGATTTGTCTTTCACATTCCTTATATCCTCTCTTTTCTCAGTTCATCAATTTCGGTCATTAAGTGAAGCCATGCTGAAAAATCGAATTAAGGGTACTAATTAGAATTTCATTTGATTATTTCTAAATGTTAAATTCTAAATTCTTCTAATGTCATTTGGTTATTAAAATTAAATCCAATTAACTTTAAATAATTTTCCTATAAAATGCAAGAATACCTTTCAACAACCTTAATCACAACATTTTTTCCCCAACTTTAGGCCTTTTTCGCGGACAGACCTGGTATTGGGATGTGTCTAAGGCTTTCGTGCAAAATCCAGAGATTTCTTTTTTCCTTCGTCCTAGTTTGAATTCACGAACGCTAATGACACAAGGAGGCGACAAAATTTATATATAATTTTGCAAGTATTATATATATATATATATATATATATATATATATATCTATATAAAACTAAAATATTATAATTCTGATATGGACGGAGTACGATTATTGTGCTTTTTAATATTTTTATGCGGAAATAAAAAAATATCCAATGATTGTTCTAATCTTAAAAAGGTGATTTGCATTTTATCAGTTGTCGTTCTTGCATCATAGTAATGAATTGATCATAAATAAACATAAAGAATATAATTAAAAAAGAAGCAATATTACATCTTAAACATTAAAAACAAAATAAAATGACAAATATTATATAAATTTGATAATCAGACAGGAACACAACGAATGTGATGTTAAGTTTTTATTATTGAGGTGATATAAAATTGACGGACATGGTCTGGCAATTGTGGTAAAAGTTCAAATGTATAAATTGCGGCTTGACAATGAGAACGACCACACAAAAAGGTTTCATAGTTGTGTTCCCATTTCCGACCCCTCCATTTCTTAATTGCTTATGAAATTGTTCACAAAAATTATGCACCACGTTTCCCATTTATAAATGAGAAACCCTAAAATCTTTAATATACATATTGGGTTGGATAGAAAGAAGAACCAATTTTTTATAAAATTTGAAAATAGAATACAATAATATATAAATAGAATTTGATCATACTTCCTATACAGGTGTGTTGGGTCTATGGGAAAATAGAAACAACAATGAGATATGAGCTCAACTATATAAGGAACTGATGTCACTCTCTATCCAAAACTTTAAGACAATGGGTTAATGGATCTTCAACCTTATATGATGCTCTACTTTCTCTTTTTTATCCAATGTGAGACTTGGACTCGCACTTAAATTTTCAACAAGTTGAACCAGACTGGACAATCAAAACTATAGTGATCAAATGATCAAACTAGAGATGATTAATTTAATAATACTTTTAATTGATGTTTGACGAAACATGACTTGGGTTCAACAATGATTATTCGTATTTGGATCGTAATTAGACCGGTCGTAACCAAAAGTTCATTACAAAATCTATAAATAATGATTCGAGGTAAAAATGAAAAGTTATACATTACTTATACAATTATTGTCCTTACAATTTGAACTGAACCTACTTTAGCATCTTATAACCTATGACAGATACTTTCAATTGATGTTTGACGAACATGACCTGGGTTCAACAAGGATGAAACTTGACTCCATTTCCATAACACTTACCATTTCTCTTTGTCAAAACTTAATGTGATACGATGACTAAGTTATTTTCCCTAAAAAAACTCAATTTCCAATCTAATTAATTCCTTCTTTAACTCTAAAAAATAACAGATTTTAAGATCTATACTAACAAAAAAGGGAAACAGCCAATGAACTTCCTCATCCAACACATGCAAACCAACAGAAAAACATCAAATCCGATGTGTCTACACGTGATCAGCTGCATTACATAACAAACGAAACATAAGTGCATACAAAAATAGCAACATCACATGGTGTGAAAATGAACAAAATTATTGCCAGCACCACAACAGAAGATAAGTCAAACTCTTCTGTTGAAAGAATCGACTACATAAAGGATTAAGCTATTTATATGATAAATATCTACTATAATTTTTCTTCGTGTCTATTTATCACACTGTTGTCTATTTATTATTATATTATACATGTGAATCCTACGGTAAATCCCTCACGTAATCACGTGGGATTCTTTATTGGATACATAAAAAAAACTACAACATACATGAAATTGACAGAAGTTTGAAATAAAAACATGTGTAGAAAGCCTAAATGAGACTTTTGCCTTTTGAAATACAAAAGTAACATATTTGATCTAAGTAGGAGTTAACTATGTTTTTAACATCTAAACTAACGTGATTTCTATGTTAAGTTCTAATACTTAAAAAATACATGGATTTGTTTCTTATATTAACTTCTTTTTTTATATGATAAACTATGTACTGTTAACGCTGGATCAGTAGTTTGCTTTGGATTAGAGTGATGAGCGTAGAAAGAAAACGTGATGAAGGAGAATAGAGAAAACGATAATCTTCTCATTAACAAGAAATTGATATATGAATATCAGATATAGAAGTAGAAAACTGTCTTTTGACAGTTAAAACCGTTAGGTAGTTTAGTTTTACATTTTAACATTCCCCTTTAAATCTAAACTACTCAAAGATCTAACACTAAGAGAGTCCCTCAGCTTTTCAAATCTGTTTTACCGTAATGCCTTAGTAAAGATGTCTGTTGTTTGCTCATCTAGCACCAAGATCTATCACTCATTACCATACACAAATCCTTATTCACATGTATAGATGCTACTATTAACTAAGAAGTAAAATGTATATATAAAATAAAAGAAAGAATTAATTTTATACTAGTGAAAACTACATAATAACAAAAAAATTAGAAAATTATTATTTATAATTAAAAATAAATATAAATAATTTTTATAATTTTATAGATAATTTTTTATTTTAAAAATAATTTTAACTTAAAAATATTAAATTTTAAAAACAGTCAAATAAAAAATGGTTAAATATAAAAAAAATTAAAACATATACTTTTAGGCAAAATTAAAAAATAAATATATATTTAAACGGAAAATTATATATATATATATATATATATATATATATATATATATATATATATATATATATATATATATATATATATATATATATATATATATATATATATATATATATATTATGTATAACTTTTAAACTGAATCATGATTTATGTATCCGTAATTATATATATCCAAATATATCATTGCTCAATTAAGCAATCCTAATTTTTTGAAAAAAGTAATTATTGTACATTTCATAAACATAGGAATATCAGAATAAATAAAAATAATTGACTTGGTCTTAAAACTGTAAGAACATTTCCAGTTAATACTGTGTAAAATATTTACTTAATATTTTTCTTATTTAAGTTGTTTTTTAGAATTTTTTAATTTATTGAAAATAAATATATTTTATATAAAAGTAAAAATATATTGAATTATTTAAATTTATGAAAATTGTAAATAGTTTATATTTTGTCACGTTATATAAATAAAATAAAACAGCAAGATTTATTATATAACACATTTTTAAGATTTTATTAGACTTTGAACGAGAAGAAAATTTTTCACAAGTTATTCACTCGTTCATGACAAAAGTTATCATCTCTATAAAAAGGTAAAAATACAAATTTATTTAGAGAATTAGATTTATGATAAAAACACTAGTATAAAAATGACTAGGTAAAATTGACTTATTTATTATGATAGGTGGATTGGCATCATAATTCTGACAATCCTAGTAGATATGCGCTTTTTATGATGTAGCGAAAAAGTAAGTTAGAATAAGTTCATCATAAAGTTTTTAAAAATAAAGAGCCTATCTTTTGTGTTTTTCCTTACCAATGTCTCACATCCACTCTTGTCCTTAGGTCTTCTAAGTTAGATAGTTTGCTAGAGGAGTTCCAAGATGTGTTTCAATCCTCCAAAAGGTTTATCATCTCTTAGGAATTGAACACCAAATTGATTTTATAACAGGAGCTTCTCTTCCAAACCGTCCGGCTTATAGAACAAATCCCATGGAAACCCAAGAAATTCAAAGACAAGTTGAGGGTTTGTTGTCTAAAGGGTGAGTTAGAGATAGCATGAGTCCATGCATGATCGCCCTCAAATTAATTAAGAATGTACTTTAATTAATTTGAAACTTGAACAATATCTATGGATAATCGATGATGAATCTATCTTGGGAAAGTAGTGGAATTAGCTTATTTCATCATAATTGTTTTTAAGTTTCTTATTTGTTTTTCATACATTCTCTAAACATCACTTTTATTATTGAGCATTGCATAGCATTCATAAGAGTCAAATATTGAAAAGCAATTTTGTATTCATTTGGAGACGACTCAGGGTTGTTGAGACCTTGGCAAGTGTACCAAATCGTTCAAGTAATATATTCATTGGGAGAGCTCAGCGGCAGATTTCCAATGATAGAGCGCTCAGCTCTACCCCAACTGCACCTCAGCGGCAACATTCTAGAGAGCAGATAGCTCAGTTGTACCCCAACTGAACCTCAGCTACAGCATTGCAGAGAACATATAGTTCAATCGTAGCCCAGCTGCAGCCCAACTACAACATTCCAAAATTCTCTCTTTTTGTTTTGCTTGCTTTTGTGGTTGGTTAAGCTCTACACATTAGTGGAGGTTCTTCTAAGCATAATATTAGCTACAAAATAAGGGGATTAGTGATGATATTATATATCAATGTAGCCCAAAACACACTTATTTATAAAAGCAAGATAAAAGAGAGGATTAAGCAAGTTTCAAGCTTGAAAAGAGTTGATTTTGCTACTAAAATAATGCTTAGATAATGGTAAGAATAAGCATTATCAAGGGTTACTTTAACTCTATCTACTTTCTTCAATTCTACTGGTCAATACTGAAGTTGCCTTGAAAAATAGTATTAATTTGATAGTTTCAACGACAGCGTATCACCTCCTTAGATGTAGATGAAATTGTCCGCTTTGATCTTATTTTCTTATTTAAATTATTTTTTAGAATTTTTTTAAGTTATTGAAAATATATTTTATATAAAAGTAAAAACATATTGAATTATTTTAAATTTATGAAAATTGTAAATATTTTATATTTTATGACATTATATAAATAAAATTAACCAACAAGATTCATTGTATAACTCATTTTTAACATTTTATTAGACTTTGAAGGAGAAGAAAATTTTTCAAAAGTCACTCGCTTATAACGAAAGTTATGATCTATAAAAATGGTAAAAATACAAATTTATTTAGAAGATTAGATTTATGATGAAGAATATTACATGGATTATCTACTATTTTAAAATTCTATACATATTACGTAAAAAGAAAATTGATAAAATAGTAAAGAAAAAGACACATTTGTTTATTATTGTTTTACAAATGATTCTCACTAAAATTATAACCTTAAACTTACCGGTTGGAATTGTTTGAAAGGAAAATATGGATGACACGAGAAGTTTTTAGGCGGAAAGATACTAAATTTGATAAGAGAGCATAAGTTGCAAATGAGGAAAGAATAACGGCGTTAGATTTTCTGTGAGGTAGCTAACGGTAAGCCATGTGGGATGTCAGCTTCCTTGATAAGTGTGTCCCACATGGCTCACCGTTAGCCACCTCACAGAAAATCTAACATAATTGCTTTTAAGGACTAAAAATACGAGTTTCCTAGCTGTTGAGATTGTTGATAGAGGAAGAACTGGTTTAGCTGAACCCACAATCTCAGTAATATCTGAATTTTTGATGATGACAACACATAATTAATAACACATGTGTATTTTGTGTTACATGTTTTATGCTTACATGTTATATGAGTATATGAGAACATGATTGTGTTGATTGTTGTGTTGTTCATTGCATTTCATTGTGTTAATTATATATGTGATTTTATACATGAATGCATGACACATGTTTTTGGATGAAAAACCACAAGCACTAATCTTGAACTTTAAAATGTGTGGCAAAACAACAGTTTGAAATCGATTACATTATGGGGTGAATCGATTAAAACTCGTGTATTTGCACAAACTTTTTCAAGTGTGCTGTGAGAGTTTTTCAAAGAGAAAATTTTTCAAAACTTTGCATAACACTGTTGCATAATCGATTGCATGTGATATGTATTCGATTAAGTTTGTTACTGTTTTGAAATCTGTTAATCCTTGATATAACTGTTATAACGACTATATTTTTAAATATATTGACCAAGCAATAAATGTTATTCGACTACATCAATTGTGAATTCAATTAAGTGCTTTGACTGTTACTATTTGTTATAACTGAATTGGTGTATTCGACTGCATTAGTAGCAAAGTCGATTATGTTGCGGCTGATACAAGTTCATCTATATATTGACGCAAATTTGATTTCTGTAAGTGACTTTTGTGATTCTAACATTTTCATATTCTTTTGCAGAAAAATGCAAAACTTACAGAAAGAGAAAAAGCTCCAAGAAACTAGTTTAACTGTGGTGTCAACTAGGTGTAATTTCTTGAAGAGCAAGATTGCTGAGTTTTCAAAGTCTGATCTATCTGCACATTTGGGTGTCTACTGCAAGATCAATTTCTACAATCTGCTGAAGATTTGGTTGAGTTCCCATTGTGATTACAGGAAGAAGGACATGTTGCGTTCTTGACTTTGAGGGTGCCTCAAAGGGGTTGGACTGCAGGAGAGGGGATTCTTGCTACCAGTCTATTTGTATACTGCCTATATTTTAATTAGAGAGTTAGAGAGGTGTTTTATATTTTTTACGTGAGGTCTCTATAAAAACCTTATTGTAAAAACCTTGATCTTTATAATGCATTGACTTCCTATGGTTGAAAGAACACTGGATGTAGGTTTGGCCGAACCAGTATAAAAACTCAGCGTTTGATCTTTCTTATCCCTACTCTGTTACATTCAATCGATTATACTTTTTACGCATTCGATTAAATTTCCACTGTATTGAAAATATTTTAACTTGCGTTTCAAGAAAAGTATAGAGGCATCTCTTTTGGTGAAAAAGATTTTGAAAGTTTTAAATTTTATACTTCACCAATTCAACCCCCCTCCCCTCTTGGTGTGAGAAATTGAGCCATTCTATTTTAACGCTAGCTAAGAGGACGAAAATGAACAAACATTTTGAACAGGAACGAAACTCAAAACAGCATGATAGTTTAGGGAGTAAAAGCATATTTAACAAAAAAAAAAAAGGAGAAAGACAAGAATTTAAATTTTATACTTCACCAATTCAACACCCCCCTTCTTAGTGTGAGAAATTGAGCCATTTTATTTTAACGCTAATTAAGAGGACGAAAATGAACAAACCTTTTGAACAGAGACGAAACCCAAAATAACATGATAGTTCAGGGACTAAAAGTATATTTAACAAAAAAAAAGAGAAAGATGATGTGTGAGTAAAATATAATTGCAATCATATCTTAGTTTAGGTCATTTGCATATGTAATTGCATTCATTGAAGGATTTAGTCATGCATTATCTCTGTTTCGGATCATACATTGGGATTTTGTGTTTTTTTGTGTAGATTGGTGAAATCTAAGTGTCAAAAATCACAACTTGGGATGAATTGATGTACAAGAGACAAAGATGAAACAGAGAGTTCAACAACCGAGCTGTGAACAGTCTCACAACCTGTGGATTTTGCTTCTAAATGCAGTGCAAAACAGAGAGTTCAACAACTGAGTTGTGGTTTTTACCACAACCTGTGGATTTTCGTCAGAATTGCAGAATGAAAACAGAGGAAAGCACATGCAGAGTGGGGATTTTTCCATGGGTTGTGCAACGTTCCAGGAGCAGTTACGAATTTCTTCTGTAACAGATTCAAAGAGATTAAAAATTAAATAGAAAAGGGAGGAAGTTATTGTGGAGGGGAGTAACCACTCTCCTAAAAAAGAGGACAAGTGGAAAAAGAGGAGGGAGTTTTTGAGAACGTGGAAAAGAGAGACAAAAAGGGGGAATCAACGAGAGACAAGGGGTTTTTTTTTGTTTTCGGCTTCATCTTCTTCTTCTGTAGCTTTTTCAGACTTTTGCTTTAGGACTTCTCTTACATTATGCAGAACTAATTTTCCATTTTGTTAGAGGATTGATGGAGTACTTTTGATTATACTTTCTGAACCTTTTCAATTGATGTTGTTTAATTTTAATTATCCTTGTGTTCTATTTATGTTTTAATGTCTATTCCATGAGCAGTTTCACAATTGGGAGATTGGTAATTGCTTGCGTTTATAATTAGAACAGATTAGATATTGTCACAATTGGGAAATTGGGCACAACTAGTTAGTTTGAAAGTGAGATATAATTGTTCTTCATGATCTTATTGGAATTGTAACTGGCCTAAGGGATTGGGGTTTCAAATTCAATAGATATGTTTGCCTATCTAAGGGATTAGGGGTAAACAAGCTCATAATAAACTCAAGGGGATAATTATAATTGACACATCTATTGAAAAGGGGAAGAATTTATATGAAAAAGGTATGAACCCAATTCTCTAACATTGTTTATATCATTTGAATTTCCATCACTTGTTTATGTTCATCATTTCACTGGATAAATTTCATCACTCAAAATTAAGTAAGTTAGTAAACTGGTACTCAACTCATTCAATCCCAGAGGACGATATTTTGTTACTACAATTACGATTGGTACACTTGTCAAACGTACATCAAAAGACAAGAATTATTTATAAAAACAAAATAGGAAAGAAAGCATTAAAATGCAAGGAGGAAATCATTTAGCTTTTAAAAAATATTTTTAAATAAAGATAAAATATATTCATTTTTTATTTAGATTAAAAAAATTCAGGTTAAAATTTGTAAATATTTAATAGTTTGTAACATTTTACTCGTAAATAAATAAAATAAAACTGTGCATATAACACATCTTTTTTCTCATATTTTAAAAATATATTTCGAAATCTCCAAATCTCAAAAATATTTTAATATTTCTGGTGTAGGATTACACTAAATTAAAGAACAAATAATAGAATGAATATGTATGAACGTTTTGGTTTAAAGATGATGCTACAGAATCCAAGTGTTAAAAAAAATTTATGGATCAGAGGTTGAATAAAAACTTCTTAAATTTATGGATCTATTAAGATATGAAAAATAATATAAATTGTCCTTTTTAAGATATGATTGTCTTATTTTTTTTCTAAAATATAGAGCTGTCAAAACCGGCCTTTGATCCGGTCCACCACGAGTTGGTCACTTAGTGAACCAATTCAATTCGGCTCATTTCTTAGTGAGTTCAGAAAAATTCGAACTCGGCCCGACCCACCACGGGTTGGTACGTAAACGGGTTGGCTCACTCACTCACTTAATTACAATATTTTTTAAATAAAAAAAATTACAAACTTTCTATAATTCAAATCTAAACAAATTTCATTCCCAAATTACACTCCCAAGTGTTTAATTAATTTAGAAAATAATAAACTTAAATAATTTTTTCAAACAAAAACAAAATAATAAATATTTTTTTATAAAATTAAAATTAAATTTTAATAAAATAAAATTAGGTAGGTGGGGGGTTGGTGGCCAATCCAGCCCATCACGGGTTCAACCCGCATGAGCCGGGTTTAAATGAGCTAGGTTGAAATCTGACCCGCATAAAAAAATACAATTTTTTCAAACCCAACCCGGCTCAAACCCGTGGTGGATCGGGTTGGTCTGCGGGTTGTGACCCATATTGACAGCTCTACTAAAATATTTATGAGAGATCTATTTTAATTTATCTATTACTATAAGTCAATCTAGAATCGACTTTAATGCTTTGTTCACTTGGAGGAGAGGAATTTGGGGAAAGTGAGTGAATGGATTTGAGGGTGAATTAATTGTTGTTTATTTGAGTGAATTTCGAAGTAAATAAAAGTAAATTTCGAAGTAAAGTTTATGGGAATTAGTGTAGAATTTTATTGATGTGACAGATAAAAAAATCTGTTTAATTGGTAGGAATTGAAGATTACCAAAGTGTCCCTAGTTATTAAAGTAATATAAAATGATAATTGTTAATGTTATATTTAATTGTAAAAAAGTTTATAAAGAGTAAAAAATTAACATTAATTATTAAAATTAATTTTAATATTTAATGTTGTACCAATTATCCAATAGCATTTTCTCATAAACCACATCTGTAGGCACCGTTAGCCTTCAAGTATCATTCTACAAAAGGAAATTCAAGACAAAAACCAGTTTCTATCATCTATCAAAGCCTTCAAATCCATTACATTCATCCCCTCGATTCATCCTCCCAATTCCCCAATTTCTTTTTGGTTTGGAAACCTTTACCTAGCCATCGTAACCTTGATAGCCACAAGTAGCACCTCCATGAAGGACCACCGAGAACTCATGTTCTAGCCATCATTAGCCATCACGCTTCCATCTTTCACCATTTCTTCGCAAACCTACAAGCAAAAGCCAACTTCTTCCGCTGAAACCCAAGGTTCAAATAGCCTCTCTACTAAAGCTTCATTATGCTTCAGACCTTCAAAATCATTATCACAACCGAAACAATAGCGAGTCACCACCGTGTCATTGGTTTGCTCGTTCCCCACCACTGTCATATTCGCCGGCCATCACTAGGGATGGCAAAAAAATCCGCGCCCGCGGATATTCTTGAATAAAATCCACGACGGATAGTTGATATTCGCAGATATTTACTACTCGCAACCCGCGGGTAGCGGATATTTTAATATCCTCTTATAAACGGGTCGGGTGCAGGTATTATACTATCCGTACCCACGGATACCCGCTACCCGCAAAAAATAAAAATAAAAATTTAATTTATATTTTATTAAGTTAAATTTAATTAAAATTAACATTAATTTATATTTTACAAGATTAAATTTAATTAAAATTGAATTTAAATTTATATTTAATTTAATTTATATTATATTTTATATATTTTTTGTAATTCTATTTAAATTATTTTAATAATTTATTAAAATATATATTTTTTAAAATATTTGCAGGTATCCGCGGATATCCACGAGTATTCGCGGGTTTTAAAATACCCGCGGATATTTTTTAAGCGGGTATCCGTGTGGGTAGCGGGTGGATTTTTTTTTGTCGGGTCGGGTTGCAGGTAGGCACTATCTATGCCCGACCCGACCTGTTGCCATCCCTAGCCATCACCGGTCATGGAGGACGTCACCATCGCAGAACCTGCAAAACGCCACCGCTTGACCAATCGCCTTTGAGGACGCGGGTTACGGCAGGTGTTGCCCTTTGCCGCGACACTTGTCGCCAAACCGCTCCAGATCGGCGAACCCTCCGTTGTCGTGGCGCTTGTCACCAAACCCTCGCGCCATCGCTACTCTCTCGCCCTTTAATCGGACGTCGCCGCCGCTCCAGAGCTGCCATCTTCCTCGTGCCTCCCTCATCTTCTTCAACATCCGTCCATCACTTCCTGTTGCTTCGTGTCGTTCTCCAGCTTCGTCAACTGCTTGAAGGAGCATGGGATGGAGTTGCTTCCTCCAGCATCACGGGTCATGGGCCAAGGGAGATTGTCCACCATCAACACATTTCGGCCGTCCACCACCATGGAAACTCCACCTTCGTCAAACATCAAGAAGCCTCCACCTCCACGCCAACCTTGCTGCTCAAAGGAAGCGAATATGAATAAGCTGGAACCGAATACGCGGCGTCAAAGTGAGGCGCACAAACATAGCAAACAACTGAATACATCGTTGTTCGAAGTGGTTCTGCATAGTGGGAACCGAATACCACTCCATGGTAACCGAATACATCTCCTTCATCAAGTTATCTCAGACCTGGAACCGAATATCACTTGATGCGAACCGAATACAACGTCTTGTTGAATCCTGTGCAGGAGTGGAATTGGTTCTGTGTAAAAGCGAATCGATTACGTATATTAAACTCATACACAAATGAAATTTTATAATACTATGAGGGCACAACTTACTTTTTACCACTAATCCCTCAAAATCTCTCCCCTTTCATGGGTGATCAGAAAGTTCTCCATCTCACAAATATGTCTTCATCAATCGTTGCTTTTCCTCTCAAACGGAAACGTAATTCGCTTCATTTTATGCTCGCAAACTTACATGAAAGTATATTATGTTTATGTGAACACAGCGTAAAAGATGTTATGCTATTACAATAATTTAATTTTGCATATGATTATTATATAAAAGGAACAAAATTATAATTTAATAACAATTATAATAGATAAAACCTATCTAAGAAAACAAACTGTGGATGTAAAGTTACTTTTCAAAATTTTATTTAAAATGAAGGGTGAATAACCTGAAACTATGTTCGTCCAAATAGAGCATTAAAAGAAACAGGCACACTGATTTTGACCCTTGCTTCCTCCAAGGTCTTCTCCATGTTTCGTGACAACAGATTAAAAAAACTAAACAACTATTCTAGAAAAGTGCTAGCAAAGTGGAACTTTGATTCTGAGCTACGTGTCATAATATAAGATGTACGTGTTGGCTAGCAAAAGAAAACTGGATAAGGTTAATTTTAAAAAGTACATTCTGTTTAATATTTTAAGTTGTATTCATACATAATGCATATATTTTGACCATTCTAGAGAATCTAAGTTACTATTCCTCTTACGTCTTCACGAATATTTTAAATTCTGAAAAGTTAAGAATTGACTAATTCCATTTCATGAGCAATGAACCAATGCATCTTCTCAATTGTATACTTTAAAAGAGAACTTTTTTAACCCATTAAGCATATACACTTTTATCTAATAGTTTTGTGTTATGATAGCATCTATTAAAGAGATGGAACATTTATTATGTGCTAGTGCGTGATAATTAATAATGTTTAATTTTAACAATGTGTTGAAATTAAAACGGTAGATTAATATGGATCGTCAATGTTAATTAGTCGTTGATGATGTTGGAAAATGTGATTCGTAGGATACTTACTCTTCTTACTATTCTCTTCGAAAGCTTAAAAAAAAGTTATACAAAAACAATGGAAAAAACATGTTTTAATGAAAAGAAGTACGTTTGAAAGAATGGTTTATTCAGCTTCTTTTGGGTTGAAATAGAGTTTTTACATGTCTTGAAACGTGTTTTCAAATATGCTATGAATCATTTTTGTCAAACAATGAAACGTGTTTCAAACCTGCTATGAATCCTTTGTTAAGGGAAATGTGTAGAATTAATACTCAATAATGAGTTTTAAGCATGTTTGTCAATTTTTTCACTACTTTTTACACGAAAAATTATAAGAAAATTTATATACTCTTTGTACAGTCCAAATTGTTGAATAATATTGTAAAAAAAACTATTTTTTATTTGTACAATTCGAAACGTATTATTTACTTTTTTAATTTTAAATATCTGTATTTGTTTTTTGAAAAAAAATTGGATAACTCAGCACTACGCCTTTAAACAAAAACAGCATGAATACAGGCTTCGGATTGAAGAAGAAATATGAAACAAAATAAAGGTCCATTTGCTTTCTGCACCCCATAATTACTAACGCAGCTGCATAATTTTGATTATTTGTTCTAAAAAAATTCAAAATAAGTTTTTTGAAATTTGCATAATAGAGTTTTCAAAATAGAATTTTTGGAAGAGAAATTCTAGAATAATATTTTTTGAATAAATTTTCATGTCATAGAGACCCTTTTCAGAACGAACATTGGAATGAAATTTTCAGAATAAACAATTAAATGCATATCAGATACATTTCAAAACAGAGTTTTAGAACAAACTTTTCCAAATGCATACGTCAAACTTAACTCAACGTTTTAGTCTCTTTTTTCAGTTGAATTGGTCTGAGGGTCGGTCGTCCTTCCTGCTTTATACTTCGATCATCTAATCTTCTTCAAGAACGCAATCTACTCCGATGAGTTGACCTGCAGAATACACTCTGACGTTCAAGTTAGATATGTTTCAGGTCAATGTTTTATTAAGATAGAAAATGATGTCTTTACCTGGACATTAACCTTATATTTATAGGGCTTATAGCAATCAAATTCATTAATTAATCATTAATATTTTATATTCATATTTGATATGATATTCAAACCATTAATATAAGCTAATATACCTACTAACTACCCATAAATGACCATTAAATATGATCCGTATATTTCATATAGTACTTATTGCGGCAACATCTACCACATGGTACAGTAGGGAGGGTTTTTTTAATCATTTTGCTATAAGTATGCGGGGTGCAGGAAGCAAAAGTCGTATATTAAAAATGCGTATGGCCCAATACAATATAGAATCCAAGGAACAATTTTTTTATGTTAGGGCTACCTTTAAGAATGTAATAATGATTGTTCTTAGATTTGTTTTTTCTTTCCAATATTTTCCATCCTAATTATTTTGTGTATTCATCTAAATAACGTATATTCATCCTTTATTTTTAGTGAAAGACCGCTTGGTCTTACACTAGGTGTTCGATCTAAGTTCTTAGTATTCAGTCTAAGCTCTAAGTGTTCAGTTGTTCTATTGTTTGACCCTCAAACTGTATTCGGCTTATGTTTGAGCCTTACTCTTCAAATTGACAGTTCGGTTATATTTATGAGTGGTAGTTTTTAACGTTCGTTCTGTACTAGGGTGGTATTGGTTTTACTGTTCGGTTTGATTTTACTTAAATGTGTTATGGATGAGGAAGTATGATGGTATTGAAGTATGTTATGATATGTGTAATATGGATATGAAAGAGTATTCCAAGGAGGAATATCTCGTGCATGGTTATTGAATTGTAAAGTATGAATATGGATATGGTAAGCTGGCGTTCATCCTGAAATTCTATGAGTATCATTCTCACATAGAGAGAGATATTTCATTTGTGAGAATAGTAGGAGGTCCCACCGCCTCAGGGTGCCAAGGTAGGTATTATGGGATTAACCTTGGGTAGTAGCATGATTGGTGTCAGCTGTTACACTACCACAAGTGCAAGGACGACTGTAGCTACATATTCATGCAATCTAGATAGTCAAGTCAAGTGGTCGGTCATAATATGCTTATATGATATTTGTATGTGTATGATTATATTATATGTTTGTCTGAATTGCATGTTACATGATTAATTAAATTACACTAACTTACCCTTATTTTCTATCTTGTCATGTTGTTCGTTCGATATTCTTCCTTGCGATGATCACCATGTGGATGTGAGTAGATGGAGAGGAGTTTTCACTAGAGCAATCGCTGGAAACAGAGGATCCACCTACGTAGCTATAAGACCGTTCGGTCTTGTACATAGGTTCATACCAACATAGAAATTTTGTAAGGTTTTAAATTTCCTGATCATTTTAGGATAATTGTAAAATTTTCCTACGGTGATTGTTCTATCTTGATATTATGTGATGTGTCATTAATGTAGTTTAATAGTATAATTTTTGGAATGTTACATTATTTGTATTAATGAATTTTTAAATCTGTTTAATATATTCTTTTGAATTTGATTTTTCAATTAAATTTTTTTTGTATATTTAATTTAATTTTAATATTTTAACATTTTAAAATATATTTTATAAAATTAAAGTAAAAAGTATTTAATAAAATTTTAAAAAAAAATGTTGAAAAAATAAAGTAAAATGTAATAAATATGTTAATGGATATTTAAATTCGATAGAATTTTGAAATTTGTTAAAAATATTTTGGAAAGATTTTTCTTAAACATATTTCAAAATCTGTCGAAACATTTAATGAATTTTAAAATTAGTAAAGGCTTTGCTAAATTTTAAAATTCATAAAGGTTTTCAAGAGATTTTAATATTTGTTTGATACTTTTAACGAATTTTAAAATATTTAATGAATTTTAAAATCTGTTCAGATTTTAATAAATTTTGAATGTTTCAAAAAAATTTTAAATTTATTAAAAAATGTTTATAGGAGACTTTTAACGAATTTCAAATCGTTAAGATTTTTAACGAATTTCGAAATTGATAACTGTAAAATAAGATAAAAATGAAAAAGAAGAAGAAAAAGGATGCAATGCCGTGCTAGGTTGAAAAAATTGAATGTGAAGAAAATACTATTAGAGGTGCATGGAGAAACATTTTCAATTTATACTCACAATTCTTGGTCCGCCATAAATTTCATGGGTCCAAATTGAGTTAAGCTAATATGCAGTGTAATAATTATAGTTAATAATTAAGGATATGTTTGCTTCCTAAAACTTGTGAGGAAAAGAAAAAATTAAATAAAGTTATTATAAGCTAAAATTTAGACAACTTAAAAATATTTTTTAAGAGATTAACATTTGTTTTCTTTGTTAAATTGTCTATCGTTTTTATTCCCAATATATATTGTATAACGAAATAAACGAAAACAATATGAAAGAAAAATTAAAAAAAAAAAAAACTTATTATTTACAAGAGCTACGAAAAAAATTAGTATCCAACCAGTCAACTTAGAGAAATTTGTGGTGGGAGAAAAAGAAGTGTTGCTTACAAGTCAGACTTTTAGATAAGATTAATTCTAGATTTAATCATCTCTATTTTTGGACAGAATTTCAATTTGTTCCTTTTCTTTTTTGGCGTCTCAATTGGATCCTATTTCTGTGAAAATTGCAACAATTCAGCCCTTGCCGTTAAATTGAGCCCAACGGCGTCAGTGTTTTGTTAGTGTGGCACGCTGGAATGAGTTTTTAATTGATATGTAGGGGCACCTCTATTTGATGTGGTAGGCTAGTCATTTTTTTTCAGATTTTCTTCTGCTTTCCCTACCTGAATGATCATCTGTTGCTTTTTCCCCACCAATGCTCTTTCCAAGCAGTTCAGATCTTGTATCCCTGAAGTATCTTTAGAACTAAAGCCATTAAATTTATCATGGCTTCTTTGAATGGCATCAAGCCCATTATCCCTAAGATCTTCAGGCACCACTTTCGAAGAATGTGAAAGATTGGATGCTCTAATAACCTTGTCATCATGCAATTGATCAGAAACAAAATCATTGGATGGTAAAGACATGGTTTTGATTTGAGCATTCACAAAATTAGTTTCATATCTACTATGCTCATGAAGTTGTGAAATGCCATTAACAGATACATCATGTGTATTTGCCAAAGGTTGCTTAATCCTTGACTAGTAAGCAGCATCTTTTGCAAGAGTTGGCACACTGGAACTCTCAATTTCATTGTCTTCATCATCAACATCAGAACCATAATTTCCAAGACCTAAAACATCTCCAAGAGAACTAGAATTAGATTTTTCACTGGAACCATCATTTTCTACCCTCTCTTTGACTGGTTCAAATCCAGCGTGCATTCGAAGCAGAAAGAACCCCCAAATTGGGTTCGTCCATAAGCCTTCGTCGCGTCATCAGGTGCTGTTGTCACTGGAGCACCGGAGTTCGCCTCCTTCGCTCCACTATCATGCAACCCTGCAAACAAAAAGGCCCAAATTTGCGAACACTAAGCGTAGGAAAGATCGCCCCCTCCGACACCTACAAAATCTGGAAGCGCGACCAGAGGTTTCCTCTTCCTTGGAGACGAATATCACTAGCATGACGTCTTGCCCGATCTCTCGGATGCCATTAAAGCTGCCATGGAAAAAGGAAGGAGCTTTACCTCCACATCGGAGCTTTACCTCCACATCGGAGCTAGACTCCGTCGACAACCACCGCCAAGGTCAGTGGGTTTCTCCCCAACAGCCACCTCCGCGCTAAACGCCGATGGACAGCGCCTCACCATCATGCAATCGCTAGAGTCAACTTCACAACCCAACAATCCTACTTTCCATTTGTTTGTTTTTTTAAAAAAATATAAATATACCTAACAATCCTACTTTCCATTTGTTTGTTTTTAAAAAAATATAAATATACACGTCAGACAGAGTAACCCCTACACATTAATTAAAAACTCATTCCAGTGTGTCACGTCAACAAGACACTAACACCGTTGGGTTCAATTTAACGGCAAGGGTCGAATTGTTGCAATTTTCACAAAAATAGGACCCAATTGAGACGTCGAGAAAGAAAAGGACCAAATTGAGATTCTGCCGGAAAATAGGGACCTCCTGAATGATAAACCTTAATTCTAAGAATTTCAGTAAGAAAATATGTATAAAAAAATTTAACCTTTTTATAAGTTTAAATTGTTTTATGTACAATTTAAAAATAAAAATGTAGAAATATTAATGAGAGTTTCACATTGACAACCTATATATAAACTAATTGCAACAATTAATTTTATTTTTTTCCTTTAAAATTCCATAAGTTCTTACTGTAACATCCCATTTTAATAGTATAAAACTACAAAATATGAAACATTACATATATGTTAAAAGAACCACTAGATAAAGCAAACATCGTTCAAAGAAAAGATTTACTTCTGTAGATCTATCTAACGAATCATCTGTTTTTTCCCCATCTCTAGCTAGAACAACTGAAAAGGTGGATAGAAAACAATACATCATAAGTTTAAAGCATTTCATATAAGAATCATGTATAAATTTAATCCAATCCAAACATCTTAACATGTAAAGACCTAAACCGACTGTCCGGACTTAGAATGAATACCGAGCTATGACGGGTTATGCACTTGTAGTGACCTCTACTACTTTGCAAAGCCATTCCCAATGGGCTTCACCCTACCACACACAAGGTTAGTCCGTTACCGCGCAATAGGCCTTCAAGTAGCGCCTACACTAGGATCTCCTACTACTCTCACCACATGCATCAATCCTCTCTAAATGAGAATGAAAGATCATTAGAGTGTTAGGATAACCCCCAAGACTGAGCTCCCTACATTCATTCTAAACAATACAAGTATCTCACCAAGAGATCCTACTTTGATACTCAATTACACCACATTGAATCATACATTTCTTTACTTTGAATCACCATTTATACATCAGATATTCATATGATTTCATACATCTTATACATAACATTCAATGAATTAAACATCATTCAACCACTCAAGAACAGAGGAAGAAAAGAGTAAACTAAATCTAGACTAGTCTCACAGCGCACACAATCATTGCGCGAAACCAGAGGGTTTTCACACAGCGACCCAAACTCGTTATGCGAGAGCCCCTAAGCAGTGACTTAGACTCACCAAACACTCGCAAAGCGCACTCATTCGTTATTTGAATTAAACTAGCATTTATCCCAAACCACCACCAGTCGCACAGTGCTTAGATTCGCCACGCGAATCACCAGACAGAGAGCAACCCTCTCCAACCACTCGCAAAGCGCACCAAGTCGTTGTGTGAGTGCCCAAGCAGAGAGAAACTCTCTACAATCATTCACACATTGCACCAGTTCGCTGTGTGAATGTCCTGGCAGAGAGCATCTCGCTAGGGTGACTTGCTGTGCGAATCCATTCGCTCAACGAGTCTGCATAATCTGTAGAACGAAATTCTGCATAATTATGCAACTCAACCACAAAATACCAATTTTAACTATTTTTCCCAACTTCTAACACTCCTAGATTGTATTATATACCTATTTAGACTTGTCTAAGTGATTCTAAACCTTCCTAACCTCAAATTAAAGTGTTTATGAACCAATTTCCATTCTAAAACATCAAATTCATCAACTTAAGGACCCAAATTCAAATCTACCACTTTGCACATGTTTTTGACCATTTGAATGACTCAAACAAGTCACAAATGACTTACCCAGACTATCCCAACAGACTAATTGAGTCCTTGACCTCTACTTCTCATTTTCACTCCCTCACTTCCTCCAAAATGACTCAAAACATGCATAATTCACTTAACCTTCTATCTAGTTATCCTTATGACAAATTACCCTCATCCATTATGATCAAAACAACTTTGCACCACATTTAGTTCAATTCAAAATCATCATCTTCACAAGTTCAAAATCAAGCAATCAAATTACATAGAACACAATATTACTCAAATACCTAAATTCAGTTCAATCACTATTATATCACAAACTTCATCACACATACATGCCAAATTACTAATCAAAAACAGAAATCTAGCTTCCCTTACCTTGAATAATTATGGACAGTTCTACCAAAACCCCGACAGCTTGCTTGGGATGCAAGGAATTTCTAGGAACACCTACAAATCACCGATTGGCGATAGAAAACAACTTTTAAAACCTAAATTGAGCTAGAAATTGAAGAAGAAAGCACCCAAACACATGCAAACAACAATTGTTGCATGATCAAGGTTAGAAACGTAAGGAGAAAGGGGAAAAATGACTTACCGACTCAAATCAAGAAATTGATCGGTCTATATTGTTGTTTTTGACGCCAGGATCGTCTAGGCACCTCCTGATTGTCGAACAGATGAGCCACCGATGAGAATTTCTAGAGAGAAGGGAGAGGAAGAGTAGAAAATAGTGTTTTAGAGAGATGAAAAGTATTTAGATAATGAATCGAGTGTTTGAAATTTCTATTTATACTATTGGTTTATTTTAACACAAATTGTTTGGTCTCATTTTTTTAATACATCTATCTACTCTTAACAGGCTATTTTCTGGGTTCTTACACTTACAAGTTCATCCAAACAACTTTATCATGTGAATCATGCATATAAGAAGTAAGAAGAGAGAGAAAGGAGAGTGTATATATATATATATATATATATATATATATATATATATATATATATATATATATATATATATATATATATTCTAAGCAACGAAAAGAAACTTATGAAGATGAAGATTGAAGTGGATGAATGGAGGCACAGAACAATAGTACATGACTATGTATGTGTGAATCACATGGTACAGCTCTGAGACCCTACAAGTATAATTTTCTGGTTCCTTCAAGCTCATGCAATGTCATAGTTGCTATCTTTGCCTTCAAGTTATATACATGTGTCAGTGTCTACCATTGATGTTCATATACAAAAATAAAATAAAATCTGCCATTAAAATGAAGATTTAATGTTGTTCATAAAATAAGACCAAATTGCATCAGTTTTCACAAATTTAAATCAAATTGAAACTAAAAAAACCAACTTAATATTGTTGGACCAAAATAAAAATTAAATGATTACCTTAATAAAATTATGCAATGTGGGAAGTGAAAGGAAGTTGTGTCAGTTTTATCGGTAGTAATACAATTATTTTATACATAAGATGATTCAAATCCCTAATAACTCAAAAATATCAGAGGTACTTCGAGAGAAAGGACATAAGAGGATCTAAATCCAACATTTGATGGGTAACCATGATATCCAAGTTTTTTTGTCAAGAATGTACGAGAATGAAATTAAGTTCTTTATTGTATTTTTATAAATAATAGAAATTTAATAATCGTCAATCAAAATAGAAATCATGCATAAAAATGAAAATTATATATTAAGGTGGATATTATTTGCAAATTAATTGAAAAAGAGATTATTTACTTTTTCAAAAAGCATAGAAAATATATATGATGAGTTAAAAATTTGTTTAGCGAACATATGCATTTATTATCATCTATTAAATAGTGTCAAATGGGACTTTTACAAGTGTAAAATATAATAATAATTAATATATTTATAGAAGATGTGTTCATATATTGATCAATATCTGTTATAATAAAATATCTAATTATATTTTTCAGTTTTTTTTAGGAACCGGTTTAAGCACTCAAAATATTAGCTTTTATTATGTAATTAATATATTGTGTGCTTTTTTGGTGATTGATGACATTATTTTATGTCTTTCTTTTTCTATTTTTAATTTATTTTTCTTCGAGAAAAATATTTAGTGAAAAATTAAAGTGTCAACTTAAGATTTTATATTTTTATAATAATGTTATTTATAAAAAAACTAATATAAAAATCAACTTTATGAAAGAAAGAAAAAACAAAGAGGTGTAACATAAGTCCTATAATTTTAACATTAAGGATGGACAACCTTTGGATTAACAATTTTTTTTGATAGATATACTAACTATCTTTTTCTTCCAAAAATAGACATTTTGTGAAGTTTATATTTTGATGCATTTTAAAAATTAAGTTTTTTCATAAAAAGAGAGTAAGGAAAATGTTTTTAGTGTCAATGAATTTGGTTTTCTTCAATTTCTAGAATTATTTCAACGTGTCTAAATTAAAAATCTTTATAGATGGTTATAGTTAAAATACAAAAATTCCCTAAAAATTTAATTTGTTTTTAGTTAAAATAATTTATTTCCTATTATAAAAATTTCATTGAATTGAAAAACGGTCTTTATTAAATCCAAGCATCTACTTATTATATAAAAAATAAATCTCATTCTTTTTTGTTTGTCTTCTAAGTAGTCTAGAATGCTAACACTCAAACCTCGAATTAGCCATTTTTTTCTTCGTGAAAAGCACCTTGATACCATGATCCACACTATATAATATTCTATATACTTTGAAAATTTGAAGAGCAAAACTGCCAAAATAATGTACATAAAGACGTGCGCACCACCAAGAATATTCACAAAATCTGTCAATGTTAATACATAAAGAGGGTTTGATTGAAATGTCCTCTCAATGTTTGAGGGAAAAGTCACAACTTTTTTAGGTTCCAATTCTTAAACCCTAATGGGTTATTATCACAATGAAATGCCATGACTTTAATTTGTAAATGGTTATGATTGTGATAAAAATACGTATACGAATTAGGGTATGTTAAAAACTTGAAATAAACCCTAGAAAGATAGGTAACACACAAGAAAAACAATAGAATAGGACATAAGAGAGAAGTCTAATTTATTTTTCATTAATCAAGGCATGGACCCGAAATCTTAGTTAACTAATCAATGTCTAAAGAATTGACCAAAGTCATTTTCTTGAAGGTCAGAAGTGGGTTTCATTTTCTTTTATCCTCAAATTAAATTCCTCTCCTTCAATTCATCACTTCTCTTTATTTCATATCACATTTGGTAATTTAGGTGTGTTAGGTTGAGAGTTGGAGTTGCTTCATAACTTCTATTCTCATTTTATTGCCATAAACTATTATATATCTTAGTCATTCATGCACACAAACAGTGTGTAATGCATTTTGAACTATACTACGGAAATAACAACTACTATTTCAATTTAACTTATTATCTCACATATTCAAACAAGTCTTAGTGAAAAATTAGTACTTGTGATTTCCACAAATATGAAACATGTTCTAATTTGGAAATATTTTTTTTTTCCTATTAGATCACTTCAACTCTTATTAAACTATCTTTTAATAATAAAATAATGCATATTTTTTTTCTTTAATACTATAATAAGAGAAAGAATTAAATATGTTCCTGCAACTCACCTATTTCATCCTGCACCCCCAAATTTACATATTTTTTCTTCATTTATTAAAGTCAAAACAAAATTAATAATGACTTAATGATGTCCTAACTATCAACCATCCTCATAACCACCAAATTTTGTCCTGATGGTATAAATCCTAGTATGCATGCACCCCTTTTCTCTCTTGCAGTTTTTTCACTTGCATCACAGTAGCATTGTCACTGTTTGATTGTTTTTTGGGTTGAGAGTTGAGAGATTATAGAGTGTAGTGGTTGTGCTGCGTGTTGGTGGTGCCGTGGATATTGAACGAGGAAGAAGGTGGTCGCTCTTCGAGAGGTTAGTTTAATATTTAAACACCTAACCGCACTTTGAACTGTGGTTCATTACTGTCGCACATTTTAAAAACCTATCCACACTTCGATCTGTGGTTCAGCAGTGGGGCACTTCCAACTACGTTTCTATTGTGCATCTTAAAAACCATAACCACACTTCGAAGTGTGGTTAAGTAGTGGTGCACTTCAAACTGCAGTTCACTGTGTATAATAAATAATTATATAGTAATAAATATTGAAACAAAATAATAAGAAATAAAATAATTTACAATTAATAATAAAATCATAATTAATTAAATAAAATAACAAAAAAATTACTTAAATAATTACAAATAACAAAAAAAATAATAAGTAAGAAAAAAATTGCGGATAATAAAAATTATTAAATAAATGATTTAATAAAAATCTAAATTCATAAAGAAAAATTAAAAAATTAAATAAAATTATATACATAATAAATAATATATAAAAATTTAAAATTATATACATAAAAAAAATACTAACTTAATAAACAAACCAGACCTACAGACCCTAACCCGCGCAACTCCGTTTGGAGCGAGAAACAACCGCAGATCGAACCACGGTTCGCCTGAGCCACAGTTCCAACTGCGGACAACCCAGATCCTCGGCCATGCACCTCCAAAAAACCAATCGCAGATCCACCTACGGTTACCATCCCCAAAGATCCAACTACGGCACAACCTAATCCACACTTCTAAGTGCGGCGGTCATAAACCACAATTCCATGTGTGGTTTGGCCTACAACTCTCCCCCAGCCCACATTAGAGAAAAAACATACTAAGCGCAGATCAACCAAGTACAAACATATATTCTATCATACAACAAAGCATTTTTTTCCCACCAACATATACTAAAGATCAATCAGAAATTAAAATCACTAACCTGGACGCCAGAAAAAGTTGATGTTTGTCAAGTGTGTGAGAAGAACATACCCTGCAACCACGGTACCAACACAAAATACTGAACAAACGATGGAAGAAGGGGGAAGGAAGACCACTCAACACGTTCAAAAAATTGTGAAAAAGGAGGGAGGAGGGGAGGACCGCGAAGAAGAAAGAAGAAAGACTCCAGGGGTGTAGGTTTCAGGTGAGATGCGAGTTTAAGGTGAGATGCGGTAGAGAAAACTTTCAATTTTATTATTGGATGGGTCAACTTCTTTAGAAAACCAAAATATGCTCACTGACACTCACATAGGTAGAGTTAGGGGTATAGTTGAAATTAGAAAAAATTGGGAGGTGTAGAATGAACTTAGTGAGGTTCAGGGAGAATCACATGTTTTGTTTTTGGAATCCACTGTGATACATTTTGATCTCAAACTTAAAAAATAATATATGTAATTCTTTTCGTTTAATCGTGTTAGATCTTTTTTATATATTAAATGATATTTCATGTTGATATTTGAGTTGAAATATGATAAATTATGTAAACAATTCATATGTTGTTGGATTAAAAAGACTATATTCATTATTTTTAAAAATTGAAAATCAAAATATATTAAAATTTAAAAGAAAACACAAATTTCAACTTCGACTAAACATTGGTTAGATCACGTGACTCATCCTCATTTTTTGGGAGAAATCTCAAATCAACCCTCTTTTTTATGTGTTTCAATTTAGTTCCTGTTTAGGAAAATTTGATATCATATGCAAAAAGTGTCATGTGTCAATTCGTGATTTGTTTATTTAATTTTTTAATACCTTTTTAATTATATTTTTTTAATTTTCATGAAAATAAAAAATTGTGACGTGTTAAGCTCACAACATACTATGTGACAACAACATTGTGATATGATAGTGACAATGCTACATGTCATTATCACACTAAATATATTGCCTTAGTTTCAATTTTGTTATTTTTATTTTATCTCAGTCATAATTCTTTTTAAAATTAAACAATTTCGTATTTTTTCAAGTTAAAACAAAATTTAATTTTGTATAAATATTATATAAATATTTTTATTAAAATTTTATTAAATATTTTTATTTAAATTTATACTTTAAAATTGTTTTAAAGTTATTAATACAAAGAAATCTTAATAGAAAAAAATTCAAAATTAATTTTAATTAGCTAAACTTGTTTATCGATTACATTTTATAAAATAAAATAAACTTATAAACTTTTTCAATTATTTAAAATAATTATATACTTTTAAAATATGCAAACTTCAATAATTTTTATAAGAGTTAAATATGTTTTTAGTCCCTGCCGTTTCTGGTTTTCATCCCTCTTTCAAAGTAAGGTACAATTTGGTCCTCATTCTTTTCGAAACGTGCGTTTTAGTCCTCGGAATTTTGGTTTTAGTCCTCATTTGTTGCTAAATGAGGACCAAATTTTTAAACAGTGTTTAGTTTTCGAGGACTAAAACGAATGTTTTCGAAAAGAATGAGGACCAAATTGTACCTTACTTTGAAACAGGGACGAAAACCAGAAACGGCTAATAGTTTAGGGACTAAAAACATATTTAACCCTATTTATAATTATATATTTTTAAAATGTGTAAAATTCAATATTTTTATACAAATGTTTGAATGAGTTTAAAAATAATAATTTTACAAATTCAAAAGAAAATTTTGAAAATAATTTTAAACAATTTTATAACAATTTAAAACAAATAAATTTAAATTTTGAAAACAATTTTAAATAAAATTTAATGTAAAATAGAAATATAAATAAATTTAATATTATTAAAAATATTTAATAAAAATATCAATATTAATATAATTATTTGTATACAAAAACTAAATTTCGTTTCAATTTACAAAAATAAAATTATATTATTTTAAAAATATTGGAACTAAATTTAAAAAAAATAAAAATATATGAATCAAATTATGACTAAAATAATGAAACTTAACATTACAATAACATGAAACATTATTAGTGTTACTACTCCATATATGACACGATATTAATTTAATAAGTAATAATATTTTTATTTTATAATTAAAAAAAATAAAAATAAAGATAAAAAGAAGGGATACTCTTTAACTTTATAATAAAAATCAAATTAATATGTAATTAAAAATGACCGATTGATTTAAAAAAAATGGAGAGAAATATTATGATATAACAAAACATTTTATCCAATAAGAATTTTCGTAAAGGATAATCATTAATTAAACTCGTTGACGCTTTTAAAGAAGAAAGATGCTTGGAAAAGGTTTAGCATTGGTCGCTGGAAAATTTCCAAGGGGCACGAGTTTACCTAATCAAGGTGGCATGAATATGAAGAAACAGAAGTGAGAACTTCATACATCATGTCCAGAACAAGTAAGCAAGAATCAAACATGATATCGTGATGATGTGGGCATTGCAAGCATACATGCATATACAACACTCACAAAAATTTCGGTGCGGTTTGTTCACAGCGTGGAACCAATCATTGCTGTGCAGAAGAGAGAAAAAGCAATGGATGAACAGAAGGGGTCCTTCAGCAAATGATCAAGTTTGAATCTACAACAAAGTGAGGGTCCCACATGTCCACCTTGTTCAAAGTTCAAACATCCCTCGCAAGTGCGTGTGTGTGTGTGTGCACTTTATGCTTTTGTTGTTGTAACAACAGCTCCTGCTCCACCTTCATCAGATTCTTCAATTCTTCTCTCTCAGCTTCCTTCTTGGATTCTCACTCACATTTGCTTCACTTTTTTTATCCTTCTCACTGCCACACTGTTGTTTTTGGAGTTCTGTGCTAAATAAAGCCTGTGACTGTCTCAGGGTTACCTCTGTTGTTTTTTCACCTTGTATGAACTGGTGAGTTTATGGTCCAACATGGTACGCGTTTTTCTAGAACATTTTTTTTTGGCCTAACGTTATTGCTGTCGGTGCTTTTCATCTGTCGGGCAATGTTTGTAACGGTGTTTTGTTTTAGCGTTGTCATTTGATCAAAGAGTTGAGTCGTTTTTCATAAATCTCAAAATTTTCTTGTGTTCTCTTTTGGCACAGTAAGATTTTTCTTGTAGAAAGAATTCAGAAAAAGCAAAATATGTATATTTCACTTGGGGAAAATATTGAATTGAACTCCATTTTCGTTGCGTATTTTTTCCCCCTTATGCTGCTTCACCTTTTTTGGCCTTTGATGCCATTCCTTGATTTCTGTATAACTGTTGTTTTGACTAATTGACCTTTCGGATTTACAAGCTGGGTTGTTATCTTAAATCTTTCATTTAGTATTTTTTACAATTTGCTCTGTTATTCAACACAGTTTTGCCAAGCTGTAGCTTTTAAGTTTTTGTTCGGTGTTGTGGTTTTCAACAATGTATTGAAAAGAATTTATTGGGGGCAGTGAAATCAGGAGTAATAGCCTAACAAATCAAGTTTCAAGATTAACATTTACTATGTTATTAAATATTAAGTATGATTTGTGGTTTGTTTATGTATCTTTTGGCAGACCTATGAATGGATTGGAAGATCAACAGGGAACAATAGCAAAGAAGTGAAGAGGAAATGAGAGAGGAGTCAATAGGGATAGTTATTGGGGTTTCCATAGGGGTGGTTATTGGACTGGTTTTGGCAATTTTTGCATTCTTCTGCCACAGGTATCATCGGAAGCGTTCACAGATAGGCAATAGCAGTTCTAGAAGGGCTGCTACCATTCCAATCCGCGCACATGGTGCTGATTCTTGCACCATTCTATCAGACTCAACCTTAGGTCCAGAGTCACCCATAAAGTCTGGAAGGTATGGCCTTCCCTTCTGGCTTGAAGGGTTTAAGAAGAGTGGTAACATGCTCCCAGCATCTGGCCTACCTGAATATGCATACAAGTAAGAGTTTGTTTCTTATATGAACTTGCCTTCATTTGCCTTTCTTTTTGTTTTGGGAAGAGCCTATTTTAGTCTGCTTGAGTCTAAGAACTATAATTTTCTCTTTATTTTCTCATAATGGAATATGAAAATGGTCCCTTAAACTTGCAATGCATGCTTCTTGAATCATCATGATCTGTATACTATAATCAGAAATAGACTCAAGTTATGAGGTTGAAACAGTTTGGAGCCTTAGTTTTAATACCACTACGCATTGTACATACTAAAATAGATGCTTGATTCGGCTTTAGGAATGAACATTTGGACTCATGCTTGATATGCATCTGCCACATAAATGCATATGCAAACATAAGTTTTAACCTATCATATCTGTCTTTTAGGATAAGCCAAAAGTAACTGTTTTGTTGGATATTTTTAATTTTTAGTGACTACAAATTGTAACCAAGTGAAATTAAAAATGTTTGACTATGTTTGTCATTCTATCTATTGAATGTTTTATTTAAAATTCAGGGATTTGCAGAAAGCAACACATAATTTTACAACGGTCATAGGACAAGGTGCATTTGGTCCTGTTTATAAAGCTCAGATGTCTACTGGTGAGACTGTTGCAGTTAAAGTTCTTGCAACTAATTCTAAGCAAGGGGAGAAAGAATTTCACACAGAGGTTGGTTGGCACTGTCATTTTCCATTACTTGGCCACATCATCAATATCATAAATAAGAAAAGTTTATGTTGTTTCTGCTGTGCTACTTCAGATAATCAGTTACTTTTAGATGAAGTTAAGGACTCTTGGAGTAACAGATGATATTGCAGTTTTACAGTCCTTATCATATTCATTCATTTTCTGCACCGCCTTTCTTTTCACTCCAGGGTAATTTCCAATTGCAACTTTTAATGTTCTACTTTTTCTCAGGTCATGTTGTTGGGAAGGTTACACCACAGAAATCTGGTGAATTTGGTTGGATATTGTGCAGAAAAGGGGCAACATATGCTTGTATATGTATACATGAGTAATGGTAGCTTGGCATCCCACTTGTATGGTAGTAAGTTATCTATCTCACCTTTTGAATGACATGTGTACACTGTTCTTCTATACAAACTTTGGTCCCTGAATGTGTTCACGGATTGCAATAATAGATTGAACAATATGCTTTTCTTGTCTTTATATTCAGGTGATGTGAATGAAGCACTGTGCTGGGATTTGAGGGTCAACATAGCTTTAGATGTGGCAAAAGGCTTGGAGTATCTTCATGATGGGGTAAGTTTCCATGTGATCTGAACCAATCAAACTATAACTTATATATTGCTATAATTGTTTGTATTCTCCCTTCAGGCAGTTCCCCCTGTAATCCATAGAGACATCAAATCTTCCAATATTCTGTTGGATCAATCCATGCGAGCCAGGGTATGTCCTTGTTACTCATCCACCATCTTCTTTATCACTAAAAAAGTAGCTTGTAAATTGCAAGAAACACACACACTATACAGTAGCATTGCAACTTGTCATTGTCAGTTGTTGCTGTCAAGAGTCGAGTCCAGATTCTCTAGTCATTTTTTTTTGTGTTGTCTTGTGTCGATTCTTGAAAATACACTAATGTTGGTATATTAAAATCAATGTCAATCGATATATTTTAAAGGCACAGCATAGGAACAATACCAAAAATTCAGCAAAGAATCCAAATTCGTTCAGAGTCAGATGCTTCTGAATGTTTAATTGTTAATGTTGAATCAAGCAGGTTGCTGATTTTGGACTTTCAAGAGAAGAGATGGTGGACAAACATGCAGCTATTAGGGGTACCTTTGGCTATCTTGACCCTGAATATATATCTTCAGGAACATTCACCAAGAAAAGTGATGTATACAGTTTTGGAGTATTGCTCTTTGAAATTATAGCTGGCAGAAATCCTCAGCAGGGTCTTATGGAATATGTTGAGCTTGTAAGACCTCTTTCTCTCCTTCCACAGCACACTGAGAATAACTGTTAGTGGTTACAATCATAATCATAGGTATATTCTTAGGAGTAGTAGAATGAGTTACTTAAAGTGGTACTTAAATTTTGAGAGTTTCTTCTCTCTAATGATTAGGTTCTCTTCTTGTGCTTAAGTCCTTATATATGTATGTAAAGATAACATTCAAAATTAGGCTGCAATTTTTGAAGAAATCTATTAGGGTCACATCAATATATTGGTTAAAGATATTGGTGTGTCTAATTTATATATGATTTTTTATTTTTGTTATAATAAATATTTTCACTTTCTAATTCAATAATTAGAGTTTGTTAAGAAGAAACTATTAGGTGGTTAGGAATCATCATGGTCCCTCTTGATCGCTTGTGATGAACTAAAAATGTTATTAGTTTCTTTTTTTCTGTAAATTAAAATTTTGAATACATGTTACATCAGATTGATTGGATGAGATCATAATTTCATGAAGATCCATTGAGATTATGAACTCGATACTAAATTATCTAACAATTTAATCTTGTCAAGGCAATTCAATACGGTTCTTAAGATGCTTTTAATATTGTTTTACTGTTGGAATTGAAATTTAACTTCAATAATCTACCTAATAAGATATGCATTAAACACACATTATAAGAGAACTTCCATTCAAGAATGGCCACTTGATGACTCTGTCTGATGAAAACGTCAAATCTTGGTTGAATGAAAGTGTCATGGTGAAGAAATAAAACATCATGCATATTCATTTTGTGGGCTAACCAATGTGATTGATGGATGATTAGGCAGCAATGAACATCGAGGGAAAAGTTGGGTGGGAAGAGATTGTGGATTCTCACCTTCAAGGAAACTTCCATGTGAAGGAACTGAGTGAAGTTGCAACAGTAGCTTACAAATGCATCAACCGTGCACCAAATAAACGTCCTTCCATGAGGGACATTGTGCAAGTGTTAACAAGGATCCTTAAATCAAGGCACCATGGGAATCATCACAAGAGTTCCTTGTCAGCAACAGATGAAGTTTTCATTGATCCTGACCAGCTAGAGACCATGATTTCAGTCACTGACCACCGGAGAGAAGAATCTAAGGATAATCCTGCGACAGAGGTGTACGATGAGTAGAATGTTGTTTCATCGTAACCTCATTTTTTTAGTTAACTTCACCTTTTGATTTTGGATTTGCATGTACATGGTTGTAGATTTGGTTTCTATACGGTTGAGTAGATGTTCCATCTTTTTTTTCTTTGCATTGTCTTGCAGAAATGATACACCCAAATTTGTAAACTAGTACTTTCACTAATGGAAGTGAAGAGAAAGATAATTTTTTCCCAAATTATATTAAATTTTTCAGTTTTTCTATAGCAATTATTTTAAAAACCATAAGGAGAAATATAATTAATTATGCAAACAAAATTATTAAATTCATGTAAAGGTCATCTATATACTCATTATGAAAATTTAAATAAGATTTTTTTTATTAATTCTAACTCACGTTAGGAATGATAAAATGGGCTTGGGTCGGAGGGTTGAGTTGGTGATTCAAGGGCCTTCTTCTTGCAACCCCATATATTTTTCCTGGACTCCATAATCCTAAGGAAATTATCAAAGTAAATTTAGAATCCTATCAGATATCATTATGGTTGGAACTCCATGCAATTTCATAATTTCTCTTATATATAATATAACAGTATTTACACTCGTGCAATACAGGTCTTCTTTTAATAAATTTGAAAGAAATTTATTTTACGTTAATTATTTTGCTTAACATTATTTCTTATTATATAATGTAAAATAATAATTTATTAAAGTATTGATAAATTATTTAATAATGTTTCTCATTTTTTGTTATAAATTATTTAGGTATCATATTAATTTTAAATGGTAAAAATTATTTCAATCTTTTCTTAATTTGTGGTAATAAGTATTTAAATAAAGAAAAAAACAATAAAATATTAGGTGGAAATGAGTATTTTTTTGTAGAAATTAAAAGTATTATATTTATTTTTTGGTTTAATTGCTTCCTTTGTCCCCAGTTTGGTTGAATTGTGTCAAATTCATCCTCATTTTTAAAAAAGTTTCATTGTCGTCCTCACGTGGTGTAAAAGTTTCATTGTCGTCCTCACGTGGTGTAAAAGTGTCAATTGAATCCAAACATAGAAAAAATTTGTGTCAAAGTAGTCATTTTTCCTATATCTCTGTGTCTTCCTTTCATACAATCAAGTACAGATATTCATTTTACCTTATCCAATTTAAGGCTTTTCATAGCTCCAGAGAAGTGACATATGAAAGGAAGACACAGATATATAGGAAAAATGACTACTTTGACACAAATTTTTTCTATGTTTGGATTCAATTGACACTTTTATACCACGTGAGGACGACAATGAAACTTTTTTAAAAATGAGGATGAATTTGACACAATTCAACCAAACTGGGGACAAAGGAAGCAATTAAACCTTATTTTTTTTAGTAATATTGAAGTGACATTATGAAAAGGTTTCGAAAGAGAAGAGGAGGTTTTGAGAAAATATTAGTATTTGAGAATATTTTAATGGTGGTAATCAGAGAAGTTGAATGGGTTGGAAAATAAAAAAGCGTCTTTGGAAAATTATTTTTTTAATGCATGATAAATAACATTTTAATTATCATTAAAAGTCAATTAAAAATTGTTTAGTGAAATTTTTGTAAACGGCATCAGTAATTAATACTTAAATAGATGAATTTGATATTATGGTAATTTTTTCAGTTTATTTATAATAATTTATACTATTAATTTTACATCATAAAAAATGATTGAAAAAATAATATTGTATAGTAATAAGTCATAAAATAAAGAAAAAAAGCATAAGAAACTAAAATTGAAATGTGTTTTATATGTTAATCTCTCAATTATTTTTTATTTAGTTTCGTATAAGATTAATATAAATTGATAAATATTTATTGAATTTTTTTCTTATGTTTTTATTAAGTCATTAAATAAATAAAAAAAGGTTTAATACCTCTTTTGGTCCCTTGAAAGGGGACAAATGTTCAATTGAGTCATACGTTTTTTAAAACGTTCAATGTGGTCTGAACTTGTGAAAAACGTATGCAATTAAATTTTTTTTGGTAACGGCGTTCAGTTTTTAACGGGCCAGCTAACAGGGTGTACTGAAGATTAATACGTGACTGTGTGAGGTTAATACGTGGCTATATTATTACAGATAACGTGGCAGTGGTGAATAAATCAGAGGTTTGGGTTTGGGTTGCAGAGAAATTACGATTTGGAATTTATCATTGTGGAGGAAGTGTCTTGAAATAAGGGTGTTGTTGAAGCTGAAATCTGCAAAGCGAATTGGAAACCGCAAATCAGGTTAGGGTTTATCTTTGATAATTTTATGAAATGTAGTTGTTCTATATATTATCACTGTTGTCGCTTTACAGGGGTTTAAGTAGGGGTGAAAAATTGTCTTCTTTTGATGGTTGATAGTGGTCCCATAGATATTAGTTTAACTTAAAGGCTTAATACCTGTTTTTGTCCCTCTTTATAAGGGAAATGTTCAATTTCGTCCTACCTTTTTCAAAAAGTTCAATATGGTCCCACGTTGTGAAAAAGGTGTCCAATTTAATCCTTTTTTGTCACGGCGTTAAATATTTAACAATCTTGGTGACAGCATGGACTGATGTGTGCAACGTGGCTTTTTACCTTCGTAACGTGGCAGTGACAATGTTTTTCATTAACTGAGAACGTGGCAGTGGGCAGTGATTAAAATTCTGAGTGTTAGGGTTTGGTTTGGGTAATTCGAAATCGTGATTTGGGGATAAACATTTTGGAGGACCAGCAAATCCAAATTGGGTGATCTTGAAGGTGAAATCTGCAAAGGAAATCCAATTCCGCAAATCAAATCTCGACGTTTCTTCACCCTTTTGCATCTCGATATCGTTGTTTGCTTCGGCTTCTTCCACCACAGTCTCCAACCTCCCATTTTATGAACAACACTTCATCCCCTCAATGGTTATCTCCGCTTCTTTCTCCTTGTTCTCCTCGTATTTTCCCCACAGAACTGCGTAAAGTCCCATTACTATGAGAATAACTCCCATGACCCTGAAATCACAAGTAGATGATTCCACATCAGTTATTGGATTAACACCGAAAACATGTCCACCACTGTTTCAAAGTGTGAGCCTTTAATGATTACGACGTTTCGACTTTCATGTAATAAATACATAGCTTTTAGTTTATGATAAAGTGAACTGGCTCCGTTAAGACCAACTTATAAGCTGTGAGATGAAACCGCATGAAAGCGAAGTTTCTTTGTGGCTAAAAGCATGAACCGTTCAGTGGGAATGGGAACAGTGACTGGATGTGAAATTGTGAATGAGTAGGAGTACTTACCCTCCAAGATATATTTTTTCTGCAAGGATGAAAGCACCCATGATGGCTACGATAATCATCATCAAAGGGCTGAAGGCAGTTACAAAAACATGCCCTTTCTTTAATCACTGCCCACTGTCACGTTCTCAGTTAATGAAAAACATTGTCACTGCCACGTTACGAAGGTAAAAAGCCACGTTGCACACATTAGTCGACGCTGTCCCAAGATCGTTAAATATTTAACGCCGTGACCAAAAAGGATTAAATTGGACACTTTTTTCACAATGTGGGACCATATTGAACTTTTTGAAAAAGGTAGGACGAAATTCAATATTTCTCTTATAAAGAGGGACAAAAACAGGTATTAAGCCTAACTTAAATTAGTGTCCCCGTTTGCATTTGTAGGGTTCGGGTAGGGATGTGTGATGACATGTTTCAGGTTGTGGTCCATCACGGTGGGACCTTGATCAAAGAAGTCTCCTTTAAGTATATGGGCGGGGAGATAGTTTATTGGGACGTAGATCCCGATAAACGGTGTTATTTTGGAGTATTAGGTTCACTTAAAGATCTGGGTTACATGGAAGTAAAAGAATTATATTACAATATCCAAGATGTTTTACATAAGCTTGATGATGATAAAGGAGCTATAAACATGATGAAGGTGGCTAATTATTTGGGAAAAGTGAACCTTTAAGTTGTGCATTAAGAAAATGGAATACAAATGTGTCAATATCCAAGGCACGAAGGGCAAAGTTAATTGCCACAAGACAGGTTGAAGGAGATTTCAAAGAACAGTATAAAAGGATATACGACTATGGACATGAGCTGTTGATGTGTAACCTAGGTTCAACAGTGCAGATTAAAGTTGAGTCTCATAATGGTGACCCAATCTTCCAAAGAATGTATGTTTGTCTCAAAGCTTGTAAAGATAATTTCATAAGCTGTAGGCCCATTATATGTTTAGACGGATGGTTTTTGAAAGGTTATTACAAGGGGGAGCTGCTCACTGCTGTTGGTAGGGACCCAAACGATCAAATGCTACCCCTTGCCTATGCAGTAGTAGAAGTGGAGAACAAAGACAACTGGACATGGTTTTTGCAATTATTAATTGAAGACCTCGGGGGTAGTCAAGTATGTGAGGGGTGCACGTGGATGTCAGACTAGTAGAAGGTAAATATACTACTTATATTCAGTTTTAGTTAATGCTTTGTTAAAGGATCTTGTTTTATGACTAAATTTAATTGTGCAGGGGTTGGTCCCAGCTATCCAAGAGCTTCTGCCTGGGGCAGAACAAAGATTCTATCTGAGGCACCTGTATGCAAACTTTAGGAAAAGGTTTGGTGGTCAAATATTAAAAAATCTGATGTGGAGAGCTGCCACAAGCACATATCCCCAAGCTTGGGAGAGAGAGATGCTGAAAATTAAAGAAGTCAATATTGAAGCATATAAATACCTCATAGGCATTCCCCCGAGGTAACCCATTAGCCATTACATACAATTTAGTGTCCCTGATGCATTGTAACCCATTTGAGAAATGTTTTGCGCAACAGGTTTTGGTCAAGATCTCGCTTCACAGGTCAAGCAATGAGTGATACACTAGATAACAACATCAGTGAAGCTTTCAACAGTGTTCTTATTCATGCAAGAGGAAAACCAATTATCACCATGATGGAGGATATCAGAGTTTATCTCATGAAAAGGTGGGCCACCAATAGAACCAAGGTGGCATCTATGGACTTCACCATATGCCCAAAGATAAAGAAGAGACTTCAGAAGGAATGTAATCTGTCAAGATTTTGGGTGCCAAGGTAATATTATCAATTTATTTTATATACATGTTGTTATTTATCTACATTGTTGATGTGCTTCATTTCTTTCAGCTGGTCTGCACGAAATATTTTTGAGGTTAGGCATACTTCATCAGTTGGGAACAAGTTCACACTAGACCTGGACACAAAGGAGTGTAGCTGCAAAAAGTGGATGATCAGTGCCATCCCATGCTGTCATGCAATTGTAGCAATGAACTACTCCAACGTTGATCCAAAGAATTTTATCCCTACTTTGTTCACAAGATCCACCTATGAAAAGGTGTATGCGTCCATAATTTTTCCACTCAATGGCCACCTACTATGAGAAACCACAAATTTCAATGATGTACGACCATCAGTGATGAGGAAGAGGCCTGGGAGGCCAAAGAAAAAAAGGAGGTTGGAAGCATGGGAGCTAACTAAGGATGATGCTCAAATGCGTGTTGGTGGGCATAGGAAAAAATGTAGTATTTGTCGTTAGAGGGGGCACAATAAGAATAACTGCCCTTTAAAGCTCCAACCAGCAGAAACAACACAACCATCACAACCACCTCCAAGTTCCCCGACCCCTCAACCATCACAGCCACCAAGTCCTCAATCATCCCGTCCAACAAAATGCAAAGTCAGAAGAAAACATACTTAGATGAATTGGTTTATTAGATAGTTAACTTACATGGTGGTGTAATATGTACTGTTTGTTAGATGAACTGGGGGTATTATGTACTGTATATTAGTAAACTGATTTCTTTATGTCTTTGTTTTATGTGTGGTAATCAATGAAAGTGGTTTGATGATGTTTTGGTCAAAACTTCTACTTAAATTTCTTATTTTTGCAGAAACTGGTAATATGTGCCATTAGTCATCATCATATGCATTATTGGGTTCACCTATGTGAACATTTTTAAAGCAAATGGGGGACTGATTTCAACATTTTTAAACCATAAGGGGGACTGATTTGAACATTCTTCACTGAAATTAACTCATTAAAATGGTCAATGGAACGTAATACATTGAATTGCATAATTGATCTTACACCTTTCACAACACAGGATGTTACAATCTAACTAAATCAACCTAAACAGAACCTGAACATGACAAGGTCCACCACAATACACACACACAAAGCTACAACTAACAACTTCATCATTTTCTGCAAATCCTTCACTGCATTTTCCAGCTGACTTATCCTCCTCACCATTGTGCAATCTTTTTCATCAACGTTCTCTTCAAGACACCACTTGAAAAAGTTACAGGAGCTGCCAATTGAAGATCCACCCTGTTATTCACCAAGTTAGGGAATCTATCAACAAATGCATCAATTCAAAAAAACATTAACTCAAAAGGGTATACTTCAAACCTTGTAACGTGGACAGCCCCAAAAATTTCTCCCAACATTCTTCGTAGTTCTCGCCACTTTGGTTACAGCAATATCACCACAATAACAAGTAGGGATTATCCCACATTCTCTCACACCACAACCATGGGATGACCGAGAAGATCCTTTGCCCCAACTTTTCGAAGCAGACGAACACCCTTCGGAACAAGCCATTCCTATCTCAAAGACCAATTGGGAGAAACCCAAACCCTAACCTCTAATTTATTCACCACTGCCACGTTATCTGTAATAATATAGCCACGTATTAACCTCACATAGCCACGTATTAACCTCTAATTTATGTGTTAAAAGTAATATGCAGATATCACAACCATGAACTGGCTGAGACTTTAATTGGTCATTCTTTTGCTGGCAAGTTAAATGTTTTTCAACAGTCATTATTGAAATGCAACAACTGATGATGATGTTAGATCAAGATAAATAGATCCAATGAAGTAGATGTGTGAATGATTATGAGGTGGTAAGTGACCTTTGGTGGACACATCATGATGTAGTGAACTTGTTGAATGTATTTAATATTTTTTTTCTTGATGAATACCTCATATAAGACAAATACATATTGACTCTCATTGCTTGAGATAGTTGACGTCACATTTACAAGGTTGACCTTCTCACCCGCCTTTGCATAGTTATCAAGTGAACGCCAAAATAATTTCACTTGGACAATGAAAAGGTTCAGAGGTTTATTTATACATCTAAGGGCGAACCACATGTGATTATTATTGATAGAGACCTTTCTTTGATGAATGTCATGCCAAATGATGGAAGCAGCCTCCACGTTCAAGACTGGAGCGACTCCTTGGACAGAATGACGCAGCGGAATGAAGAATGGTTTGAAGGAGTTCGGCACATGCAAGGTGTTTGTCAAAATGCGTGACAGTGTTTGGATGTGTGTGTGAGGTAGAGTTCTAACTCAGATGGCCTTCCAACGGGGAAGGGAGCTAGAGGGAGACAAGCTAAAATAGCTTTAAGCAATGAACTTGAGAGAATGGCTGGATTTCAGCAGCATTTCATTATCAAACTCAAGTTACCTTTACAAGTGATTTGGCTTCTCTTTTATAGATGAAGAGAAACTTGCCTAGCAAGCTACTGAACATATTAGCAATGTACATGAAGCTCTATAAGAAGTGTGCAGGAGAAGCTATACAGCTGGCCATATGTTCCATACGGTAAACATTGAAAACATGCTTTAAAAGAAAGTGGAAACGCTGGTTTGCTTGGTTGGCCGTATGTTGTATATCAGCTTTGCTTTTCCAATCCAAAAAGCACTTCCTTTCTTCCTTTCTTTACCTCCTTTGCTTCCCTTAGTTCACCAAGCTTCTTTGGTTGATTGGCTATGGTTTTCCACTCTTATTAGTGACCTACAAAACAAGGTAAATGTATTTAGTTAAAGAAAACATTCTAAGACTTAGAAAGAAAATATTAAGTCCTTTATTCAACTTCCCTTTCTTGGTCTTAGAGTAAAGTTGATACTTCTTTAGATGGAAAGTCCCTAAAGGGGTTGCCATCATTCCCTCCCTCTTTAAAAACGATTTGTCCTCAAATCGGGAAGAAAGAAAGAAGCACAACTTTGGTTTTTATGTTCCTCCGGGATCAAAAATATATCTACAAAAGATTGAAAAAATGAGTATGATGAAGAAGATGTAAACAAAGATAAGAAGACAAAAGAAGAGTCTTGTATTTTTGAAAAAGATTTTCAGAAATTTAGGCTTGGAAAAATGGAAAATTCCATAGTCCCAAGTTATTGGATTTTTATCTTGAGTTACTTGTTTACACAAAGGTAACATTAACTCAAGGTTTGAATTGCCATATTTTGAAAAGGATGGTACAGAATATGGGATGGCAATTGATTTAAAAGATAAATGAATAATGGAAGAGTGCACAATAAATGGAAAAGAAGTAAAGAATGAGAACCCTTCCCTTTTAGGTTCCATGGTGATGGTAAGAGTAGGAGTTGCCAGCATTAGCAAGAGCTCCTTCTCTTTACTTTCCTCTGCTTTCTTCTTTTCTTCTTCTCTTTTCTTTTCCTCTTTCCTTGTCTCTCTTTCCTTACTCTCTTCTTCTTCTTTCTCTCTTTCTTGTCTCTCTTCTTCTTCTCTCTCTCTTTCTTGTCTCTCAACATCTCTTTTTAGCTTTAATTCTATTTGCTTAGCTTGCACCTCCTTAAGGTTAATCTTAAATTCTAGTTCTCTAATAAGGAAACCATTATCATTTAAGCTTTCAAGAAATATTTTTCCTTTTTCAATGTAATCTCTCAAGAATTGGAGGTTTCTCTTAATAGTTGAAGGTACAAACTCTTTTCTCATGCAAGATTTTAATTCAGACCAATTATGAATGGGAGATTTTCTACCTATCCTAACATGATATTGTCTCTCATCCCACCACTCTCTTACTTGCATTTCAAATCTAGATGTGTAGAGACTAAGGACATAAGATTCACTATTGCTAGAATGAAAATAGGATTCAGGTTTACTTTTTCTAGCAATAAATGGATGCATGTCATTAATGTCCTTTTCCCAAGTTAGGTATGTTAATGCACCAATATCCGCACCAAAGTATGGAATATTTGCCCTAGCTTGTTTATACAATTCACCCTCAATCTGAACAAATTCATGAAAGGAACAAGTCCTTCTTCTAGCTTCATCAAGTTTTCTTTTAATTTCTTTGAAACTAATGGATTGATCAAAACTAGAAAACCAAGAGGACCTATATGAACAAGAAGACGGATAAGAAGTATAACAAGACATCAAAAACTTTTTTTTTTTTGATTTTTGTGAAGGATTTCTAGAAAGATTCTAGAGGTAAAATGAACCAAATAGCTCCCAGAAAGGAGAGGTGAGTCACAAATGGACAAGCTTAAGAACCTTGTCCTTCCTAGCCAGAGTGTCTTTGGTTGTTTCTTACCTTAGTGTCTAGGTAGAAATCTGTCAAAACTTTTTAAATGCAAGAATGCTATGCACCTAGAAACCAAATGAAGGTTTATCTAAATGAAACGCGCTCCTATGTATCACGGAGACTTAAAACATAAAAGTCAACAAGCAATGTAAAGTAAAGCAAATGGAAATGAATGAAACACGGCCCTAAGTGAAAGTGCAAGTGACACTTGGAGCCACTTGACACACTTTCACACTAAGAAGTGGAAACTAACCTATTACAATGTTTGATGGTGCACTTGGAATTGCTTGAAAAGCATTTTTCCAAGTCACTTTAAGTTGAAAATGAACACAAAATTGAAAGAATTGACAAAGGTTCCGTGATACCAATCCAAATTTACAATTGAAAATTGTGGAAAAATGGAACAAAAACTAAGTGTAACTGCTGTTTCAGATTGCTGGACTGTCAAAAATGGTGTGTTTTTGCTACTGCCATGGTGCTGGAACAGCAAGGATAAAGTGCTCTTGGAGTCCAAGCTTGTGGCCACTTTAACAAGTCTTCCACTCCCTAAGATGCTACCCTTTGGAGAAGCAATCTTGAAGTTTGAAATTTCACCACAGCATCACACCAAGCCAAACAAATCAGCAACAAAAAGTTAGCAAAAGTCTTGCAGTGCACCAGATTTTTCAGTGAAAATTAACTTGACAGCACAATGGAAAGCCAAGAAAGTTGAATTTTAATAAATTTGGGGCTGGAAACAGAGATAACACTCAAAAGGAACCTAAGATAGGGTCTAGAACAGATGAAACAAGCAAGAAAAGACTCAAAACAGTGAGTGAATCGTGTGCAATGTAAGTGTTTGATGGAAATTCCAAAGTGTTTGACAAAATGCCACAAAGAGATGCAGATTTTATGTTTTCTGGATTTTGACTATCAAAACTGGATTGCAGGGGTGTACTTGCCTTTTTCTGATTGTTTTACACTTGTGTAAGCATTGGTAATTAATTGGAAACCAAATCCCCAGCTTTTGCCAATCCAATTTGCAAATTGAGAATTTTTAAGTGTAGAAAACAGCAAAGAAATGCATGCTGCACCAAAATTGTGGTTGGAAAAATGGAACAGCAGTATTCAAAATGAGTTTCAGTGATGAAAATGATCAAATGACACTTCAAAGAAGTTTGTATCATCAAATGGAATATGTTCAAACACTTAAACAGCAAAGGTAAAGGTCATCTCAAAATTTGACTGGTTTACTTTCAAATTTAACCAAATTTGATGACTGAAATTGTGATTTGATACAAAGGCTGGAAAATGACCATTTGCACAGTAACAACAGGTTTGAAATGGTGAAATAAACTTGCATACACTTGGAAAATGCACTTGCAGAGACAGATTCACAAAATCACAGCAGCTGAAGCCAAAAATGCAGCAAAGTTTGGTGGTTTACAGAGGAAATCTGCATATAGGCTTCTTAATGACCATTTGAACAGTAGAACAAGTTTGAAATGGTCAAGTATACTTGCACAAACAATCCAACACCACAGAGGCACATAGATTCTCAAAATCACTCTAATAGTTGCCAAAATATGTAGAAAATTGGACAAAACTGCACCAGAAATTAAAATGCATCAGAGTCAAAGCTGGATGGATCAACAATCATGCAAGAAAGGTCCTAAACAACTAGATCTAACCGTAGATTATCAGCTAGAGGAACTTTAAACACCAAAGCCACATCAAAGACAACAAGCACGGTGCAAAAAAAACTTGAGAAAACTGTGACAGTGACTGGAAAATCAGATTTAAAACAACTCAACTACGCATATGGCAATTCTGTGATTAACATGAGGTGCTATCATTTGAGACATGTTTAGAATCATTAAACAAACTTGTGCAGAGCTATAGTGACAACAATTCTGGACAGAAACAGCATCGACCACATCAAACCAGAAATTTAATTTTGATGCAGAATTGTGAAACAGTGACAGCACAAGCTACTGAAAGTAGGCAACTAAGGTATGCATTTTGCATTTTATTGATTAATAAAAGTTGCTACTACTAGAAACATGTTTAACAACAGTAAACACACTTGCACCAAGGTTCAAAACCACATATTATGACCAGAAACAGTGAGCACAACTTGAAACAGTGAAGAATTTTGATGCAGATTTTTGAGACTGGAAACAATGTTTGCACTGTTAGTAGCTCCAATGATCAAAGCTGGACATTAAGCCATTGCTTATATGATCAACATATAGCTAGCAAATGCATTGGACACACTTAAACAACAAAGAAATAATTCTGGAACAGAAGCAAAGACTAGACAGAATTAAAACTGCAGTAAATTCTGCACATGACTGACAAAAACAGAAAATGATGATTAAGCTGTATTCAAACGAAAATTAAAGAAGTTGCACCGATTAAAATGGAAAACAAACACTAACGAACAGTGAATAGAATCAAACATTCACTCAAACACAGAATCAAACCAGAAAAAACAAAATGAAATAGTGACATATATGAACAGCACAAGACGAAAAAAAAAACAGAGGAATGGATACGAGACACTTAGCTCTTGAAGCGTGACTGAAACGACTGGCTCTTGATGCCAAATGATGGAAGCAGCCTCCACGTTCAAGACTGGAGCGACTCCTTGGACAGAATGACGTAGCGGAATGAAGAATGGTTTGAAGGAGTTCGGCACATGCAAGGTGTTTGTCAAAATGCATGACAGTGTTTGGATGTGTGTGTGAGGTAGAGTTCTAACTCAGATGGCCTTCCAACGGGGAAGGGAGCTAGAGGGAGACAAGCTAAAATAGCTTTAAGCAATGAACTTGAGAGAATGGCTGGATTTCAGCAGCATTTCATTATCAAACTCAAGTTACCTTTACAAGTGATTTGGCTTCTCTTTTATAGATGAAGAGAAACTTGCCTAGCAAGCTACTGAACATATTAGCAATGTACATGAAGCTCTATAAGAAGTGTGCAGGAGAAGCTATACAGCTGGCCATATGTTCCATACGGTAAACATTGAAAACATGCTTTAAAAGAAAGTGGAAACGCTGGTTTGCTTGGTTGGCCGTATGTTGTATATCAGCTTTGCTTTTCCAATCCAAAAAGCACTTCCTTTCTTCCTTTCTTTACCTCCTTTGCTTCCCTTAGTTCACCAAGCTTCTTTGGTTGATTGGCTATGGTTTTCCACTCTTATTAGTGACCTACAAAACAAGGTAAATGTATTTAGTTAAAGAAAACATTCTAAGACTTAGAAAGAAAATATTAAGTCCTTTATTCAACTTCCCTTTCTTGGTCTTAGAGTAAAGTTGATACTTCTTTAGATGGAAAGTCCCTAAAGGGGTTGCCATCAGTTATGCATCTAGGCAACACAACAACAAACAGGTAATTGTTATTGTTATTTTTTTACTTATTTATGTTATATGTATTATGATATTATTAATGTCGTTTGTATCAAGGTTGAGTTTGTGCACTAGAGCCTGAAGAAAGTATAGAGGACCAGTATCAGAGACCTATGTTCATGTTGGTATGCTATCCACAACGTCATTGTCCTCCAACATAATAAGATAAAGACGTCGTTTGAAATGAGTGAGACTTATAAAAGAAGCAAATATAAAAGGCTTGTTTGACGTGTTTTGAGATATACTTTAGGAGTCATTATTGACAAATTTAAACGAGTGAAGCATATAAGATTGGATAATGAAATTTTTAAGAAAAAAGTTTTAGAGAGAGTAAACTTCTTAGATCATGAAACTCCTTATCAGAAAAATCAATTTATAGTGTTGATATTTTTGAAATTAAATAATGGAGTATCATTATTTAAAACATTCTACTACCTCTAATACTCTATTTTGTAGGATCTTACATATTTTTATTCAAAATATTTTAAATTTAATATTTGATTTTAAAATAAAAAATGTAAAATACATTTTTTCTTTTTCATCTTTTGGTTTATTCAAGAGTTGTTATCAAATACTTTTAAATATGTTTAAAAAAATAAGTTTTTAAAATAAAAAAATATGTTTGGAGCAATAATTATATTCAAATTTATACTTTTTTTCTTAGGATGACTCTTCCTGAACATTTTTAATATTTGTGAAAAACATTAAATTCAAGACATTAATGTCTTGAAAAAATATCTTAAGCTATAAAGTTAAATTTTTACACTAAGTAAATTGTTTAAGAAAAAAAAAATATTACATGCTTAAAAAAATAGCTAAAATTTGTTATACTTACAATTAAAAAAAAGTTATTTTGATCCGTAAAAAAGTAATAATAATTGAGTATATACAATTAATTATATATTACAATAATTTAATTCTTATACTTATTTTTTATCATAAATATTTAATTGTTTGGTGTGAGAACCTAGAAAATAGAGTATTAGAGTTCATAGATGTTTTAAAATAATGAAACTGAGTATTTTAAAATTAAAATAATTTACAAATATAAATAGAATTTGTTAAACTCGTCTCATTACATAAAACACAAATCATTTCTCTAAAATTTTTCCTCTTAGTTCTCTCTTCATTCTCTCTAAGAAATCTTACTCCTTGATCATCTATTTGACGATCAGGAAGTTCCTACGAGACCATAACTTAGTGACCTCCATTTTTAACCAATCAGTTCTTGTTTTAAACCCAAGTAAGTTTTTACTTCCTTTTCCTTTTATTCTCTATTTATGATCATGCTTAGGAACCTCTTTGCATCTGTCATTTATACTCTATTCTTGGTTCTTTGTCGATCTGTGGTCTTAAAGACTCCTTTCTATCATAATTTGGTGATTTGTAGGTGTTTCTAGAAGTTCCTTGTACGATAAGTAAAAGAGGTGTGTTCTTAGAGCTGTGTATCTTTGATGTAAGATAAAGGGAAGCTAGAAGTTAATCTTTAACTTTAATTGTCAAGTAATTTTTAGGGGTTGTATGTGTATTAGCTTGATTGAGTACTAATTTTTAGTATTTGTGCTATTTTGGTTTAATTAAATGTGTATGTTTAAGTATTGGATGATCTAATTCTGATGTGGTGAAATATGAATATTAATGTTGTCATGAACTGGTAATATGAAGTTGTATTGATGTTTGAAACTGAATGCAAAGTATTTGGATGATGATTGATCAAATCTTTGGGTTTTTAAGTCTAAAAGGGAGTTTTAATAGGTGATTTTGAGAGGTAGGTGTTGGGGTGAGGAAACAATTATTCTAGATCTGTTATGTAGTCATTTGAGACTTTTTAGAAGTGTGAAATTGTTTAAAATTGATCTAGGACAAAGAGGTAGTTCATTATTGGTGTTTTGGAGGATTTTAAGTGTAAATTTAGAGTTTTAAGTTGCAAGATTTTGAAGTAAGGGTGTGGACTATTTTGGGAAGTTGAGAGTTTGTTATTAGACAAATTATGACTTGTTTAGGCATTTAAATCAGTGAAATTTGGTGTGGAAGCGATAATTGCATAATTGGGTGAGTTCCTTAGCACATTTTAGTTCAACTTTGAGGTTTAACTTTTGAAAACTTGAAACAGAAAGGTTTGGAGTAAACTAAGGTGTTAGGGTATGTTATCTAGTGTATTATGACTTGTTTGTGTTGTTAGTTTGCTGAAATTGGTGTTAAAAGAAGTATAAAAGAGTTTGGGTAGCTTAGAGAAGTGCTTTTGGTTTCAAGTGGTCAAATAGAGCTAGAGGTGTGTCTTTTGGGGTTTCTCAGTGTTTAGAGGGTCCTAGGGATTAGTTGAAGTGGTGTAGGAAGTGCCCAAAGTCATAGAAGTAGAGTTTCAAGTTCTGATATGGCGTTGAACACCTTTGTCATGGTGCTTGAGCACCACTTTCCAGTGTCGTTGGAGTTTAGTGTCAGGTTTCAAGGGCTGAGTGCCAGGTTTCCAATGGTTGTAGCACTGAGCAGTAGTTTCTAGGGCTAAGCACTACTTTTGTAAGTATGAGTTTAAACGGATTTTTGTGTTGTTTAGTGATTCTTCTTGGATTGTTTCTTATGTATTGATGTATATGGAATGGTTTCATGTGATTTCTGATGACTTGTAAGGTTGTTTCTGGTTCTTTAATGTATGATTAATGGTTTCATGTATTGGTACACTATGTGAATGTGAAGTGATATCAAGGGTTTCAAAGTTGTGAAAATGAGTTCCAAGGTAGGACTTCTTGGTATTGGTTTCAAGTATTATTAGTATGAATGGAGGGAGCTCAGTGTTAAGAGTTATCTTGACACTCTAATGGTCATTCATTCTCAAGTATAGAAGATTGACACATGTGGTGAGAGTAGCAAGAGGTCTTAGTCTAGGTACTTCCAGTATGACTTAAGACTCGGTACAAATTGACCTTGTGAGTCTGGTAGAGTGAAACCCGTTGGCAATGATTTTGCAAAGCAAGAGAGGCTACCACAAGTGCAAAACCCGCCATAACTCGACATTCATTCTAAATCTGGATAGTCAGTCTAGTTCCTTGCATGTTAAGATGTTTAAGTTGATGTATGTTATATGTGATTCATGTATGCTATGTTCTAAATGTTATATGACTTATTTTGTATCTAGCTTACCCTTTTGTTTGTATGTTCCTGTGTTTCTTCATTTAGCTATGATCATCCGATGGGTGTGAGTAGAGACGACGAGGTATCTATGGAGTAGGCTCTAGATAGAGGGATGTCTGATGTTTAGTTTTCTGTAAATCAACTACATGTATATAGTTTTGTTTAGTTATCTGGTATATAAAGTTTAAGTTATTGTTATTTTGGATAGCTGTAAATTGTACTTTATAATATGGTGTTTAACTAATCTATTATATTAAATCTGTGATGACTATTATATAGTTTAATGATATATTTTGGAATGTTATATTTAGTGTACTAATAAAACATTTTAGTAATGTGATGTATTTTTTTTTCTAGAAAAAGAATTAAATTAGAAGATATTATATTTTTTTTTCTTAGCATCGTCATTTTATTATTATCATTAAGATCATTATTACGTTAATTAACATTCTTATAATATTCTATTATACATCAAATTCTCAATATAAATAATAGTTATCTAACACAACGTGGTAAACATACATACATAAATAATTTATTTGGCAAAAATCCATATTAACATAATCATTGGGTTAGCAACATGCCGTTAATTATTATAATTATACATACTTCTCCTCCCCCACCATAAGATAAAAGTTTACATATCAATGGTATCCAACAATATGGATTTGAACATGAAAAATTTATCATTTCACAACCATATTACTTCCAATTTATAAATTTTTTTATAATAAACTATTATATTTAATAAATAAAAATAAATGTAAACAAAATTTGAAAATAAAATAGTAATATTCATTAGATGGTAGTAAAAGAAAATATTGTGAACTATCATGGTGCTTTGAACATTTTCTACATTTGTTTTCAGATCTAAGATATTGATATAAACCTTAAAAGGGGAATAATATTCCTATGTGCCATAATTAATGGATCAGCGTTGCTAAAGTCATGCGCATCCACCTAGATAATGCATATGTAATCAAACTTTCAATTCAGATACAATTCATTTTCTACCTTTTTTCAGTTATAACATATGTTTATAAACCCAACATACACTAAAATATTAATTATAAACCTCTATTCTGTCTCTAGATTTAGAAATTCAGTTTCGTCACGCTGTTTCTCTCCACCAAATATGAAAATGATGACTCGATATCATCATAAAAATTAAGAAGAATCTCATTTCCCCTTCTTTCCAGATTTAGTTCTCTTCTACTATTGTCGTATTTTTCCTTATAAAGTCTACTGATATATATTAATAATAACAATAATAATAACAAATAATAATATTATTACTATTGATGTTGTTTTGAATTTTATGAATAAAATTATATTTATTGTATTTTTTTTTCTTTATAGAAAAGTTGTGAAGTTCAGAAATCCGCTATAGAGTTCTTGAATTTTCTTTTCCTGTAACGGCTAGAACTTTCTAATACATTTCTTGTGTGATTGACAAATTTATGTATTTGATATTTAACTGCTTTTGTTATCTTGAGTTGTATTGTGATGGCACGTTTTGCATTGTTTCTCTTCGTTAATAACATGTTAATTTGATAAGTGAATAACTTTTTTAAAATTAAAAAATTTAAAAGAATCACAAATTATCACGTAATATACATTATTCATCTTCTAATTTAAATATCGTTACCATAACAAACTAAATTAACTGAAATTAATTAAAATTAGAATTTCATTGAACAAGAAAAAAAACATATTGAATAAATTTTGATGAAAATAAGAAACAAAGTAATATTTAACCTAATTTATAATAACAAAAAAATTGTAGTTACAAGTTCAGAAAGTGTTTAAGTTAAATACATGAAATTTTTATAATTTATGATAAAATTGTTTCATTATGTACCACTTAACATCGAAAAGAATTGAAAACATAAATAATTGAAGAATATTCAAAATAATAAAATCAAATTAAATAAGATACTAAATACATTAATTTTAAAAAAATGAAACTAAATTAAAATAATTTATAACAGTCAGAAGAATTTTTTTTATAATAATAATAAGAAGAAAGAAATATATTAATATCACTTCATTCTCACTTAAAACAGACTTTCGTCCTCTTCTAGAAACATATCAAATCACATGACTATTTGACAGATGGAAAACGCCACTGCATCTGATGATGAAAAGGTTGATAGTGAGAAAGACTTGATGTAAGAAAACGTTAAACTTAACCATGTTTTTCATTTTCTTTTTCATTTTATCTTTAAATTAACATGACCAACTCACTCATTTAAATATTTTTCAACATAAACTAACATTTCTATAAACTAAATTAATTAATATGTAAATTAAAAATCACTTGTTTCGATAAATCAGAATACACAGAAACTAATTTTAGACAGTGAAAAAAAAAACTTTAGTTTGTTATAGAAAAAGGTTTTTTTTTGAATGATCAGTAATACTAAAAAAAAGATGATTTTGTCTTATTTATTTTATAGCACTTGCCTACTTGTGTCCTTGGTGCTTGCCTACTATGTAGTATATAATATATAAAAATTAGGTTATATTATTGAATAGAGAAAGAATATAAATCAACCACTTTCTCTTACCATCTTTCATATATAAAAGGGTTGGATCATGCTGGCTTAGTTTGCAAGAGTTTGAAAACTAAGAAAATGGAGGAATTGGTGAAGAAGAATGGAGAAGTTCTTCAAAGAGGCAAATACTGTGTGACAGGTTCCACAGGGTATATTGGTTCATGGCTGGTGGAAGCTCTTCTTCAAAGGGGTTTCACAGTTCATGCCACTGTCAGAGATCCTGGTTAGTATTAATTAATCTCTAATATACTAATATAATAGAGTAATTTAGATTCTTTATTATATTTTTAATGTTATTTATTTATTGTATTTTCAAAATATATTAATATTTTAAATATTTTAAAAACCCTTTTAATATTAAAATTAGCATATCCTAAACAGAGGAATAACACTAAAAAAGTTCAGCAGATAAGCTGAACTAGAATAGGAAAAACTAGCAATCATATATCATTATAGAAAATTATTGGTTTAAACAGAAGTTATGTGATGGAAAATTGGAAATATTACATGGAATATTACAACTTTGTTCTTTTTGTAATTTGTATAATATTTGATTTTGACATTGTGAGAATTTATATAGCAGAATTTGATTTTGTAAATTTTCACTGTCTTTTGCTTTTAAAAAAAAAACAATTTTATTAAGATCATTTTATTTTTATAAAAGATTGTTAAATTATGGTAACGGATATGTTTAATAGCTTTTTTTTTCTTTCTTAAACAAAGTTTTATTCGTGATCGATTTTTCTCCATTTTTATAGTAAAGGGTTAAATTTAATGCTAGTTGAAGAGACCATGATAATCAGAACTAACAATTTTTTGAATTTGAAAGGTGGTGTAAGCAAAATGATGGAAATGAAGTGAGTTCTCGTATTCAAATGGTCAATGTTCTGGAATTATTCATGTTCCGTCTTAAGGTGATTTTGGTAGGAAAAAAAATCCACAAATTCAATTTCAGAACATTATTCATGATGCAACAATTTTATTTTTTAAATTGTTATTTCTAGTTTTTAAAATAATAATACTTAAATTACTTTTTTAAGTGTTTTCTATTATAAAAGTTATATGAAAATCATTAAATTTTCAACCATAATGTTTAGCTAACAAGTTCCTTAAACGCACAAAAAATTTCGTTAAAATCATTATATAGAAATCAGTAGTTACTTTTTTCGAAACTTTTAACATGAATTCTGTCGAATTCTGAGGTCATTGTCAGATATGGACATCGGAGAAAGAATATAATGTGTACTTTTGAGTAATAATTAGCTACACAAATTTAAGGCTTTGTTCTTTTTTTAGGAATTTGGAGAAGATGATTTAAATGGATTTGAAGATAATTTTTTTGTTGTTTTTTTTAAAGGATTTGTGGGTAACTAAGAGTGGATTTGGAAGTAAAGTTTGTAAGATAGAATTTGATTGATGTGACTGATTTAAAAAATTAGTTTAATTGGTAGAAATTAAAGATTATCAAAATATCCCTAATTATTAAAGTAATATTAAATATTATTTGTTAATGTTATATTTAATTGTAAAAATGTTTATAAAGAGTAAAAGATTAAAAATAATTATTAAAATTAATTTTTAAAAAGTAAAAAATTATAATTTAGTAAAATGAATTTATTTTTAAATGTAGTAAATTGAATTTAGTTTTAAATGTGTATCTACTAAAATATCTCTTTATTTAAAACTTGGAAATACAGGAGTATACAAACAGAACACTCTTGTACTCTCAAAGATACACTCTTAAAACACCCAATACACAACACAGACCCTCCCTATTTTTCTCTCTTCACGGTGGTGCACACTACAGCAATTTTTCCCGTGGCTCTCTCCCTCTCTTTTCCACACACTCACAGCTCTCTGCTGTTGCACTTTGCTCTTTTTCTTCTCGATGGTGGTTTCTTACAACCACTTCTTCACTTCACTTTTATAAGTGAGTTGCACACATAAAACAAAACTTCACCACCCATCTTACACGTTGCTTGCATCACCATGTGCACCAAAGTCTTGCAAGGTATAAAAGCTTCTGCCGTAAAAGACTTTGCAAGTGCAAACAAACTAGTTTTCTACTTTTACAATTATTAAAAAACACATGGGAGCCATGAAAGTTTATCTCACATAACTAACGTGGTGGCACTAGTGCAGAAAGGGCTTTAGACGTCCGTTCTTTTGGCCTTTTGACGCCCGACGTTCTCCCGACGTCTTTGTGGGTGACGTTGCTCAGACGTCCGTTGTGTCAGGACGGACGTCTATATAGACGTTCGTTGTGCAAGGCCGGACGTCTATATAGGCGTCCGCTGTGTCAGGACGGACGTCTATATAGACGTCCGCTGTGTTAGGACGGACGTCTATATAGACGTCCGCCGCCTCTTCCCCGGACGTCTACCTGGCTGAATTATTTGTGGTAGGGCTGGGGGGTTGGACGTCCATTTGTGCACTGCCGGACGTCTATAGACGTCCGACTGTGCACTAACGGACGTCTACTGGGCGTATTTTTTTAAAAAATTATTTTATTTTTGCAATAAAACCACACCTGAAAAGCAGAAAATTGTCCCAGAACAATTTTGCAATAATATAAATATGTGTTTCATATAAACAAAGTTCTACTTAATGTGGAGTTCAATGCACTACCAAAACTATCAACATAAAACTTAAACTAAAACTAAACAATGTTCAACAAGAAATAAAACTATTCCTAACTCCATCTTTGTAGAAGATAAGCGGTCCACTCCTGCCTTATCTGTTTAATTGTGTCCTTTGGAATAGGCGATGTACTCTTGAAGCGCTGCAAAATTCAAGAAAGATTCATTATGGTTTCATATATGTTGAAGATGAATTTGATTTGTAATGTATTGAAGGTATACATCATTACCTCATTCCAGTCATCTGTAATGATAGCTCGAATGATGGTCTTAATCCAACACATCACATAGAAGCCACATTCCCATGAATCTAGCTGTTGGTTACACTAAAATCACAAACTAAATAGTTAAGAATTTAGATCATTCAATAACATAGAAAATGAATTAGAAACTATAAATGACTTACAACCTTTGGATACAAAATTTGAACCAATTGACCACGAGATTTACCAATAACTCTGTACAGATTGAAAACACAAAGTATAATTAATATGACTATTTTATCATAAAAGTTGAAGGTGAACATCAAATTCAAAGTCATTTTTGGAGAAACACTTACCCTTGAAGCATGGTTCTCAACTCATTTTTCATCCTCCTGTGCAACGAACAAAACCATATAATTTTACATTGTTTGGGAATGATGACCATCAGCTGCCAGTGCGACCTATCACGAAGGACAAATAATTATTCAACTAATTAAGGAAACTATAATAATGAACTGACCACATATAACAACACCTACCCCTCAATGTATGGCACAAGGTATACGTCTCTTTTTGACTCATCCATCCATGTTTGCAAATAATGTTGTCTGTTTTGAAGTGTGTTACCAGACGGTTGAATGGTCTGAGGTTCAACAAATCCGTACATGGAAGACCGACCTTGGTCTACAACGATTGTGTACATGTACCTAAACCAACAAAGTTAAGTTGTTAGAAACTATAACAATGTAAATAAAAGTAATATGAAAGACCAAATTGACTATCTTACATGCACCACAGTTGAATGATGGAAATATTCAACATCCTGTCTCCCCAATCACCTCCAATGCATCAGATAATGTGATATAAACTGGCACATGTGGGGGAAGACCAAATACTCTCAAATCCCAGTATAGTTCTAATGATGCTTTCTTCAATCTGGGTAATTTTGTCATTAACTTTGATAGAGGATCATCCTCCGCTTCAACCATCTCATCATCTTCATGTATGACTGTATCATGAATTGGCTGCTTCTGAGGACGTGTGAACTGAAGATAAGAATTTACGTCAAAGCAGCGTTATCAACAATTATTTGAAGAATAAACATAGAAATACTAAGGAAAAAGACATTATACCTGTGGATAAAGTTCCGATGACACTGTCTTGCTTTAATTCCGTCTTTGTTTTTCCCTTTGACGTTTAATAAAGTTCCGATGACACTGCCACAAACATTTTTTTCAACGTGCATCACATCAATACAATGTCTAACATCAAGTTCACACCAATATGGAAGCTTAAAAAATATCGATCGTTTCTTCCAAATGTTCTTTGCAGAGGTACTTTTATGATGTTTTCCAAACACAATGTCAATGTTTTTGACTTCATTGTACACCTCTTCACCATTCTGGGGTCTGCACACAACCTCATCCTCAGCACTTCCATTAAATGTTTTTTTCAATCTACGATAAGGATGATTACGAGGAAGAAATTTTCGATGTCTTGTATATACCGTCTTCTGACCATGCTTCAACTGAAGGTAACTAGTGTTTTCTTCACATATGGGACATGCAAAATGACCTTTAACACTATAACCGCTCAAGTTTCCATACGCTGGGAAATCATTTATAGTGCAAAACAACATTGCACGCAAACGAAACTGTTCCTGAACATGTGAATCAAACACGTCGATGCCTTCTTCCCACAACAATTTCAAATCATCAATTAAAGGTGCTAAGTAAACATCAATGTCATTTCCAGGTTGTCTATGACCCAATATCATCATGGACAACATCACATATTTTCTCTTCATGCACAACGAAGGAGAAAGATTGTAAATCATCAACATAACTGGCCACGAACTGTGTTTGCTACTTAAGTTTCCATAAGGATTCATACCATCAGTTGCAAGTGCAAGCCTTAAGTTTCTTGGATCTGCACCAAATTCAGGGAATTTGTCATCAATCTTTTTCCATTGTGGAGAATCAGCAGGGTGTCGAAAACGATTATCGCACTTTCTTTCGTCAGAGTGCCATTTAAGGTTCTTTGCATCTTCTTTAACAGAGAACATACGTTTGAACCTAGGTATTATAGGCAAATATCACATCACCTTAGCAGGTGCACCATCATTACCTTCATTACCAGTGACTCTGTCAGATTTCTTTTTAAAACGGGATAAACCACATGTTGGACAATACTTTAACGAAGCAAACTCCTTTGTGTACAAAACACAATCATTAGGACAAGCATGTATCTTTTGATATTCAAGACCCATTGGACATAAATTTTTTTTGGCCACGTAATTACGAATAGGTAGAGTATTATTTTCTGGAAGCATCTCCTTCAACAACTCCAACAATTCGGTGAAACTTTTATCGGTCCATCCATTCCTTGCTTTTAAACTAAACAACTTTAAAGTTGCAGACAGACGTGTAAAGTTCGAGCATCCTGGGAACAACGGTTGCTCTGAATCATTAATAAGAGAATCATACAAATTAGCCCTTCCAAAATTATCTTCACCGACATCACGTATCATGTCCTCTAAATGGTCACTCATCCATTCTTCCACATAATCCGTTCCTCGTGACGTGGTAGGCTGCTCCAGTACTTCTCCATGCCAAGTCCAAACGGTATAAGTCCTCATTATGCCGTACATGAATAGATGGTCACGCACATTGCCTAAGTCTTGCCGTATTTGATTAAGACAACGGAAACAAGGACAAAAATATGTCCCGTTGACAGACTTAGCATTTTGTTCAACGTATTACAAGAACTTCGAAACACCGTTATCATATTCTTCACTGATGCGACGTTCGTTCATCCAGCTTCGATCCATACTATGTTCGTAAAATCATCAGTTCAAGTTTTTTAACTCTCACAAGGTTAGGCCCTACCCATTCAAAAAAAATTAATTTTCATAATTTGCTCAGACACATGCATTAAAGTCTACATCATGAAATTGATAAGATTTCGGCAGCATTTCGCATTGGTCTCCGAAATACACGAAATGAGAGTAGTTAACGATGACCACAATCAAATATGCATCCGGAGAACAACACAAGTATTGAACCGAAATTTTATCAATCTTATCCATAAACTCCAATTGACATGTTATTGCAAATTATGAAAATTAATTTTCTCAAACTGTCCAATCGGACAATTCAAAATTTAACACAAACGATTAAAAGATTAATCGTTTGTGTTAAATTTCAAACGGGAACTAAGTGTCATTCAATGATTTGATACTTATAATAACACAACTAATACATGCATATTCAAAAGCCAATAACACATGCACACTTTAGATTAAAACATACGCATATACAAAAAACCCAATTACATGCATACAAAAATTTATCAATAACAACAAGCTAACCTGAAAAGTAGATTCGAAATGAAAGGGAGGGAAATCGAGGAGGGAACGACCTAAAATGTAGCCCAAAAACAGTCAAAAAAGCCGCCCAAGAACACGCAAGAGACTGCACAAAAACGGACCGAAAACAATTTTTAATCGGTTCAAATCAAAGATATTTCATCATAGAGCAATGTAATCGGATAGAAAGTCAATTTAAACGGTCCAAAAGAGAGAAAACACACCTGGAAAATCAATGGCGCAGACAGCGTTCGCGGGGAAGACGATGAACAGTGAGCGTACTGCTCGCGGGTTCGCGTTTCCAATATTAATACTCAGAGACGTCCGGCACCCTGGGGCTCGGACGTCTATAATAGTATAGACGTTCGACACGTCACTAATATGACGTCTTTGGGGATTTAAAATTGATATTCGCGGGGGGTTTTAGACGTCCGTGGTGGGGGGCACGGACGTCTATAATATTATAGACGTCCGTGGGTGGGGGACGGACGTTTACTAGGCTGAACAACTGAACGTTTCAACTCCTCATGTCAGCCCTTAAACGTCCGCCCTAGGAGGGGCCGGACGTCTATAATATTATAGACGTCCGTCTGAGGGGGACAGACGTTTACTAGGCTGAACAAACTGAACGTTTCAACTCCCCGTGTCAGCCCTTAAACATCCGCTCTGGGTGGGTCCGGACGTCTATAATATTATAGACGTCCGTGGGAGGGGGACGAACGTTTACTAGGCTGAACAACTGAGCGTTTCAACTCCCCACGTCAGCCCCTTAAACGTCCACTCTGGGAGGGCGCGGAGGGCCCTACCCCACGGACGTTTAGGGTGCTGACAGGGTGGTTGGAGAATTCTCCAACCACCCTGTCAGCACCTTAAACGTCCGTGGGGGAGGGCCCAGACGTCTATAATATTATAGACGTCCGCGCCCTCCCAGGGCGGACGTTTAAGGGGTTGAAGACAATTAATTCTCCAGCCACCCTGTCAGCACCCTAAACGTCCGTTTGGGAGGGGGCGAACGTCTATAATATTATAGACGTCCGCGCCTTACCAAGGTGGACGTTTAAGGGGCTGACATGGGGAGTTGAAACGTTCAGTTGTTCAGCGTAGTAAACGTCCGTCCCCCTCCCACGGACGTCTATAATATTATAGACGTCCGTCTCCCCCCCAAACAGACGTCTTGAGTTTCACTTATTTACGAATATGCCACCGGTCAATTATTTACGTTGGGGTTTTTGTGGACGGACGTTTATGGGGGGACGTTAAAGGCCAATTCTGCACTAGTGTGGTAGTGCTCTCTTTTCAGTCGGACTCCAAACTCTTGTCCTCGTCAACATAGACTACATCCACTACGTGCATCATCGCAGTCCCTCGCCCTCACATGTGGCAAGAAATCTCGTGTTTCTCAACCCTATGGCGGTTGTCGGCGCCAACAACAACGACTCCTTCAACCCTCACGCGCCGCCCTCTCACACCCAACAATTCATCGGAATCCCCCTCCCCGCTTCCTAGGACCTCAACCACCACTCCATGCACGGGCACCACGATGTCTCGACACTGCATGGCTTCCTCCCACACATGCAGTACAATCACTGGAACACATTAGACCCGACTTCGACTTCATCACGAACAACTTTGTCTTCATCATCAAAGACGTTGCATCCTCCATCATCAAGGACAACTTCCTCTAGTGCTGCAATGAGCATGTGATAGTCGCTGCATCCTCCACCGTCACGAATCATAGGGCTTCCACCACCAACCTTCGAACCAGCTTCCACGCTTCATTGTCGAGCTCCGTGATGATGCGTAGACCTTCGTCAAAATGGCGCCATAACGACCAAGCTTGTAAGGAAATTCCTCCATGCGAACCGAATACACAGCTTGTGAATGGAGGGCTTCTGTCTCAACAACGGGTAACCGAATACGAACCCATGCTAACCGAATACACCTTCCCTTCTTCTTCTTCAAAGCACTAGAACCGAATACAAAGCCATGGAACCGAATACACCTTCAGTTCTCCTTCTTCATACAAGTGGAATCGAATATATTCATGGGGCTGGAACGAAATAAATCCCCCTTGGAACCGAATACGCTTTGCTCATCTTCATCTTCTCCAGCTTCAAACACTCCTTCTCTTCATCAACTACTTTCTTCTTCATCTTCCATCAACATTATCTTCTTCATCTACCACCAACTTGCAACGAGAAAACAACAAATACTCCTCACTCGTGAGTCCACAATGCAAGTGCAGCAACGTAGAATTGCAACTGGAATTAGTTTCACATACAGGGGCACTTGTGACTTTTTCGAAACAATCCCTCCAAATCTCACCACATTCGCGGGTGAGTGAACAGTAGGGTCATCCCGCTTTTACCTTCAAATATGTCTACGCATTTCTTCTCATGTGAACACGACATTCATCTCAATTCATCGTCCTTAAATATGAGTGAACAGTACTTTCCGCTCAAACGAAGACCGCGTAAGTGTTTTTGTGTTTTTAAGAATTTATATTCGAACTATTTATGTAAATATTTACAAGTATGTGTAAGAATTGAATTTTGGAAGGGAAGTGGAGACAACTAAATTTTCATTTGAATAAGTATTCTCTAATGTAATAATATTTTAAAATAAAATAAATAATATAATAAATTAGCGTGACTTTAATTTATTTTTTTTAATTTTTCATTATTTTGTTTTTACTTCACATTTTGTTTTTACTTCACATTTAGCGTGACTTTGAAAATAAAACATTTGTTTTTACTTCACATTTTGCTCTTTTTTTTTGTTCCATTTAGCATTGGTCTCCTAGAAGCCCATTATTGGTCTCTTTGCTGAGGCTTTTACTTGCAACCCTCAAATTTTTAAAAAGACCATTTTATTTTCTGTAGAGATGACTTTCGGATTACATATTAAAATTTCTATATTGTATAATTTGGAATTCATTTTTTCTTCTAGATTTAAAATTTAAAAGTTATTTTTTAATTTTAAATTATATAATTTAGAAAGAGAATTTATGAAGGTGCAGGAAGAAATAATCATTATTACAGGTAACTAAAGTTTTCTGCACCCTTTCAAATTTTACCTCCCATCCCATCAAGCATTCCAGAAAATGTTTTTCGTAAAAGGAGGGGTGACTGATTCCGGAAAAAAAAATTCCAAAAGTGTTTATTGTATTCTGAAAGATAAATTCAGGAAGTAATAGGTTGTAAGAAGAAAATGATAGGGTGCAAGAAGTAATTTCCTTACTGGTATCCTATAAGCCCATTGTTGATCTCTTTTGCTGAACTACTCTGTTATTAGACTCTAGCCTAGAACCCATTATTAAGTTGTCTATTACCAATGCTTCATTTTACTGTTAAACTAAAATGTTCATAGAAATCTCACCATCTTGTATATACCAATCTTAATGAGTAATTAATCCAGGAAGTTTAATACATCTAAAATTAATTATAACTCAAACTTATATTGTGATTTATACTAATAAGATGTTTCATTTTCCTATCATATAAAGAGATGATTTCTTTAATAAAAAAAATATATTTTTATGCAAAGGACATTCTATTTATAGAGGAAAACATAAAAGGGTAAAAATAACAGACATTCAGGATCAACAAATTTTGTAGTGTCTGATGGGCTAATGAAACTCAAAATCAAATTATGTCTTATTATATGCTTGATTTTGTTGATTACAAATATTTCTATATTTTAATTATTTATGACTCATTCTTCACTTTCTTGTGGCTATGTAAAAGCAAAGTCATTGCATCTTCTGTCTCTGTGGAAGGGTGGTGACCAATTGAGATTTTTCAAAGCGGATTTGAATGAAGAAGGAAGCTTCGATGAGGCTGTAAAAGGGTGTGTTGGTGTGTTCCATGTTGCTGCCTCAATGGAATTCAATGTTAGTGAGAAAGAAAACAATGGTAATGCATTGAATGTTCAGTGCTTATTGTTAGAACCTGACATACACCACAAAAACTTTTCACTTCTGAACTTTCTATAATGGTAACAGATAAATATTCTTTGAATTGAACTTGCAGAGTTTTTTGTTCAAGAAAACATAATTGACCCTGCTATCAAAGGAACCATAAACCTTCTCAAGTCTTGTTTGAAATCCAATTCTGTGAAAAGGGTTGTCTTCACATCTTCCATTAGTACAATCACTGCCAGAGATAGCAATGGAAATTGGAAACCAATGGTGGATGAATCTTGCCAAATCCAACCAAAAAATGTGTTGAATACTCAAGCAAGTGGATGGGTAATAAGTGATGTTTTTTCACTTGTAATTTACACCAGATTGGTTCCATTCCTTAAGAACTTTCTCTATGGTGACAGGTTTATGCACTTTCAAAGCTTCTCACAGAAGATGCAGCATTTCAATTTGCAAAAGATAATGGCATTGATCTTGTGTCAATAATCACAAGCACTGTTGCAGGCCCATTCTTCACTGCTAGTGTACCAAAAAGTGTTAAAGTTCTATTGTCCCCTTTAACAGGTGATTTTTAATGAGAAAGTACTGTAAGTATGCCTAACAGAAAAAATGTCCTTAAGTATTAAAATTAATATCTATTTCAATAACTTTCATTCAATTCCTGCATTTGTGAACTTAAGCATCTTTTATGACAAGTTCTTCAAAGAAAATGTACCTCTGTTCTGTGCTTCTATCTGCATCATGAAGTACAAACAATCCAACATTAGATTGTACACAAAATTCTACATAAAAGAAATATTTGAGTTATTATCACTTGACTCTATTGATTATAAATGTAGGTGAAACTGAGTATTTCAAAATATTATCTGCTGTAAATGCAAGAATGGGATCAATAGCTTTAGTTCACATTGAAGATATATGCAGGGCTCACATGTTCCTGATGGAGCATGCCAAAGCAGAAGGGAGATACATATGCAGCAGCCAAAGTTGTACATTGTCTAACTTAACCACTCTTATTTCCAGAGTGTATTCATGTTCTAACATCTGCATGAAGGTTGAAAAAGTTTATGACAAAGTTCTCTCTAACATCTCATCAAAGAAGCTAGAAGATTTGGGATTTAGCTACAAGCATGGCCTTGAAGATATAATTTATCAAACAGTTAGATGTTGCTTAGACTACAGTTATTTACCTCCTGTTTAGGTTGCAGTTTTTCATACCATTAAACATGATTTGAAAAACTGAAGTTTGGTGTTTGTCACACAAATAGATGATGTACTCCTCTTCCAAACCAACAACTTCCTTGAATTTTGGGCATGTTATTTTCTCTTACCATAATGGCTACAACATTTCTTAGCCATCATTAATTATCAGTGAAATAGAGGCCAGACACCAAAACTTTCAAGCATGATATATATGACAACTAATTAGACCAAGATTGTGATGAGTTGAAAAACACCAAGAACTTAAAGTTGTCTTAATCTCAATCAACTACTTCAATAGTGGCTACTCCTTATTTTGAGTTTGTAGAGTGAATGAAGGCAAGACAAGAGGCTGATAGAGGCAAACCTGCTGAATAGGTCTTTGGTCTAGATTGGGACCAAAGTCATTTACAAGAAGAAAAATTCGTTAAGAACTAGTCGTAGCCAAAGGGGTAATCATAGTAAGAAAGGTTAGTAAGGTCAAAGTCTAGTAATATCAAAACTATTTGCCATTTTTGGTGAGGTTGAGCTATTTGGTAACTTTCACCTCTTACCCTTTCATTGTTTTAATATAATTTTAGGTACATGTAAACCAATATTTTATATAAATTTATGAGTAAGATATTTTTTAATTAAGATACACAATTTTAATATAATTTTCAAGAAAAGCCCTAACAACATCTTACTTTTTTTATTGTAGAATTATCATATTATTAATTTATTAGAAAGATATAATAACCAATAAGATACGAGTTCAACTTAGACAAAATAATTGACCATTCATCTAACCAAAAATTTGAAAACAATGAATTTATAATTCTTCAACCATATTAAGATGTTTAACTTTTTTTAATTTTTATTTAATATGAAATTAGGAGTAACAAAACGAGACAAACCTGACCCGATATTGGCCTAATAAAAACAGGTCGGGTCGGGCTGGCCTGTCAATTAAAAATGGATTGTACTTTATAACTCAAGTTGTTGGACTAGCAAGCTAGTCTACTTGTTTACTTCTTTTTCTTTCTATCATGTAAAAAACTGATTTTTTTTTTACATGAAAACGAGTTGAAAATGAGCTGATGTGATACTAGAGACTGTTGGGCCACCAAAAACAATCATGATTATTCAATTCAACACAGACAATGACAAAATCAAAAAGAAAAAAAGATAAGTCGGACTGATATGGAGATAAGATTGTGTTAGTGTAATGAAATCAAGCTACTGAGTACTTACTGAATTGTCAAACTTGACGAACCAAGTTAGTTCGGACTAGATTGAAAATGATATCCAGACTCGTCTTTTTTGACCGAGTTAATAGAATGACACTATTTAGTCCTTTTTGCGATCTTATATCAAATTTAAACCCACTTAAGTTTTTAACAAATATCAACATCTAATTGAAAAATTAAAGACATTAAAGTGGAAAGTCCTTAAAATGGTTCATAAACTTGTTAGATAATTAGCCAAAAACAGCTTATGATGGTTTCTGTACTCTTATTGTAAGTCAACAACACAAAGCTAGGTCATTTTGCAAATTGAATCTTATCAAAGCATGCTAGACTTCAAAATTTGAAATAGGAGGAGTTTCATTGAATGACCTCCATTCCAAAGTAATGAGGGTTAGTAGAGATATTTATGAGGTGCATGTGCCGTGAGAAATGAAAGCTGTACAGATGTTACAGTAATTAAGTGACACTACCAACCCACACTAAGGTACAACCTCCGAGGACTCATGCCCTTTTCAAGTGACCAATAAATTTACCGTATCAAACATTTGTTTCTACATGACTTAGTTGTGAATACCTTTAATGCGTTTAAAAGATTGTGATATTGTAAAATTAAATAAGGAGGAGAAGAAAATAATCTTACCAAATTTCTAAAATAATGTTCATCTTGCCAAGTTTGAGAAATTATTTTCTTAAATATCTTTTTTTTCTCAAATATCACCTAACTAAATTCAGGCTTATTCTGGTTACTAAATTAAAGCATTTTACTCTGTGGTAAGAATTTAATTTTTCCATGTCGGAAATCAAATTCTGACCAAGTTTTCCATTTTTTATAAAAATTAACAAAAAATATAAATCAGTAGTAATAAAAATAAATAATTTGTATTCGTATTTTTATTTTGTTATTAGGTTTTGAGCAATTTAAATACCAAACTAAAACAACTTAACATGAAATTTAACTAACATATATTAAAATTAAATTAATAAATGTTTACATTAATTATAGTAGTTTTAAAAATATATTAATAAAAATAGTAATGTTTTCCTGATTGAAGAGATAAGAATAATATAAATAATTTCATGTGATAAATATGACAGATGATTTTGAAGAATAAATAAATATTAATTATAAATGAATTAATATTATTTATATTAATGATTATTAATAAAAGTTAAAAATAACATTATTATATGATACTCACTTATATAATATTTTAATAACATATTAAGATAATTAAATGTAAAGTTTTGTAAATCTTAGTAGTATTCATCGAAATTAAATTTACTACTTGTTATAATACATACAATTTATTTCAACTTTTAAACATAAGTTTTATATTTATGAGATTACTTGCATACTACTTAAATCTTTATTTATTAATCCAAAAAAAAAAAAAAAATATATATATATATATATATATATATAAATAATATTTATGATAATAATAACATGAACATTAACATGATAAACTCAAATTCATAAATTATATTATTAGTCGTACGTTAACTTAATTTTTAAATTTATACTAATAATCATTAATACAAAATATATTAATTAATTTAAATTAATATTGATGTATTTACTTGTCAAACATATTTTTTATTTTTATCATATAACATTGCTTCTTAAATTTTCAATTAATAATAGGAGTTTGTTAACTTAAATAACCTTTTAAAATATATCAAAATTTAATTAACAAAAATATCCTCGTATATTATAAAAGATATACTATTCAACAATAGAGTATTTTAATAATGTTTATTTTAATTTAAAATAAAAAATAAAAAAAAATAAAAAATTATTCAAATACCTTTGATTTTAGTATATTACGTAAGTTAGCAAACCCTTAATAATATATTCTTTTATTAGTACATTTTTATATTTTTAAAACTACTCTGAAAAAATTATTTAAACATTCAATAATTTTATTACAAATTGTTTTAAATTTTTATTTTAAAATAACATTTTTTAATAGTTCCATATATCAAAATTTTTATTTTATTATTAATATCATTTTAATTTAATTCAATATTTAAAAGCTAAGAAAAAATAAATATTTAATCTATTCTTTTTATTAATCATTTATTAAATTATTCATTTTATAATTTTAGAAAAAAAATGGAAAACTTGTGAAAAACTAAAACTTACATTGTTTGAGGAACTTAATTCTTTAGAAAAATACATGGACGTGGGTTTATTAGATAGATTTATTTTAAAAAAATATTATTTCAAAACAAAATTCCAAAATTGACATGTAATTGTCATCTGATAATTTTATATATTCCTGTAAAAAGAGACATCAGAAAGAGACCTGTCTTTGTGTTATGACACATGGGTCCAGACCTTATCTTAAACTGTTACTGTTCACATTATGATGCAATAAACTTCAAGGATGCATAACTGACAAAAATGGCCATTAAATATTAACAAAAGACCTTCAAAGAACAAAGTGAAGAACAGACAAAACATAAACCTCAACTCTGAATATCTCACTTTTAAAAATCAATTTTATGTTTGTCCTTAAGTTTAGAATCACTTCTCTCCCAGCTAGAACCAAAACCATGACCACATGCCATTTATTTGGTGTTACATTAAATACAAAATGAACAATTTGCCATTTATGTACTAAGTTGGAGCTTCTCATTTTGAGGAACACAACTTGTTTAACTCAAATAAAAGGTTAACAAAAGTCAACCACAACACTCCCACACAAGATTTATATGTTGATTGGATCATTTTAATGATTAAGGATGTAAAATAAAATATGTAACTATTTACCTTAATTATTTTATAAATAAACTATTATTTTATACACAATTAGCTACTTATTTTATGAAGATAAACCAGAAAATAATAGTTTATTATCTTTAATATATTTGTTAATTATTAGAAATATAATCCAAACCAAAAGTTTTTAGCGGGCACTTGTGGAATCTAACATTTTGGTTGCATTAAATTAAACCAAATGGAACTAGGGTTCTTGCATTTTTCAATTAGCCTATGAAGTATTTAATTGGTTAGTAGGTTTTCTAGGTTATTACCAATTTAAATGGCTCTGTTCTTTAGACTTTCAATTAATGTAACACCGACAGATAACCTGCATGGCACTGCATTCTTGAAGAAATGTTGGAGGGACAATTATTAAATCTGGTTTAGTACAATCTCACAAGTCTTGTATTTATTTCTGATTCTTGAACCTAAGGTTACCATGTGCAGATGTAAAAATATTCATGACCATTTAAAAAATAACTTACAAATGTATGAATGAGAGGTTCACACAATGAACATGAAGAAGCAGAATTGACTCGAGGAAAGAATCAAAATCCTTCAAAAGATTACAAACTGCATCCACAAGGCCAAAATAAGGGAATCCACAAAACTACACAACATGTAAGGCTTTTTGAGTTTGATTTTATCCCTTTGGTTCAAGGTTTGCAGATTACCACAAAGCAAGGAAGAAGAGCTCTAGGATTGAGCAAATAAAGCTCCTCAATGTTTGAATATAAACCAACTTTCCCAGCCAATGAATCAAATCCTGTTTGTGCTGCCATTTCCTGAATGTTTTCTAGTGGCCTATGAACCCTGCCAGCAATTACTCTGCACACTATCAGTGCTTTTCTCAGTGATGGTTCATCACCAAAAATCTCTATGGACTCAAAAGCTCTTCCACTTGTTGATGTTGTGAAGACTCCAATCCCACCCTTGAGCTCCTTCTTGGCTGAAAAGCCATTCCTTATGATTCTGCAAACACAGCACTTTTCTGATAGGCAGAGACTAGAAGAACCATTAAGGCCTAGAGAGCATGCAACAGTAGTGCCATAGAACCTCAAAAGTTCATTTCCATCAGCTAGACATCTTGGATGCTTCTTCTGGAGTTTGCTGGCTTTGATCTTCACCATCTCCCTGTACTCTTCAAATCTTGCAAGAGTCTTTTGCATGTTGTGCACTTTCAAAACTCGCTCAATTCTACCACACTGGTTTTCAGACTTCAACCAGCTAGTCCTGCATATGATCTCCACTATTTTCCTTGATGAATCTCCTTCCACGAGTTCAGTCACTGCCAAGTCAAAACTTATTGTTCTTAAAAATGAAATATACGAATATGATGCCATAAAAATATCAAAAGAGACTACAAATACAGTAACAAACTTGGAGGTCATTAAACACTTCAAAACCAATTTTGAATTATGTGGGTTGGGCCGAAAGGGAAAGACTTTTTTCTCCTAGACACTTTTGATTTTTTAAGGGAAAGCTGCTGGGGAATCCTAAGCATAGTTATAAATTGGAAAGGTAATGGAAAAAGTGAAGTCAGTTTTGTTGTAACAAATTAAAAAAGTATGTTGATTTATAATATTACTATTCCTCATCTCAACAGAAAAATCTATGTCGATCTGATATAGAAGTTCCCAGAAAGTTTGTGGTCAGAAGAATGTTTGAATAATCACTTGAGGGTCACATAAAAATTGAAGAAAAATAAGAAAAGCCAATGATGTTGTGAAGGTTACAAGCACATTATATTTGTGTAGGTGGATAGAGTGTGGACCTTCAACATGAAGATAGAAGCCAACCATGAGACCAAACAAGACTAACATAAATATTTTGTTAGGAAAAATAAAAGAGAAAACAATTGTTACCAGCATGCTTAGACAGATGATGAGCTTCAGCAGCATCCCATTTGTTGAATTGCTCTCCACATTTGTGGCAAGTCACAGTTGAGGACCCGTTAGAATCTGTCTCAAGAGACAACCTAGTACTGGGTTGAAGCCCAGGAGGACCAAACCCTTCTTTATCTGATAAGAGGAAAGGAGATTTCCTTGGAGGAGTGGATGAGGTCCTAAAAGAAGGATTAAAGTAATGCATTGTAGGGTGCCCTCCAGGGCCAGGAGTCCCTGGCCTCAGAGTCCCCACAAAAGTTGAACCACCACTACCTCCACCAGCATTGCTGCCACCACTGCCAACTCCTTCTTGGAAGCCTCCATACCCAGTAATTTTCAGCTCACACCTTGAGTTGCTTAAAATCACCTCATGAGTTATGGGGTTAAGGAACTCACTGCTCCCTATGGATCTTGGACTGCAACTCGGTGGCTTATCAAGGTGCCTCTTGCTTCCATGGATTACATCCTTGAGATTTGCTATGGACCTGGAACACCCTGACCTCCCTGCTCTCTTGGTCAAGATTGTGCTCAAATGCTTCCTTGTTTTGGGGTCATGAACATCAGATGGTTCAGATTTGCAGTGTAAAGACTTCTTCAGAGAGAACCAAACTGTTGGCATATTATCCTTAATGCTTCCCTTTATCTTCTTTTTTTCTTCCTTCTCCATACACTCCAACTAGACTCTCCTAAGTTTCTGTGCTTTTGAACTTAACTCCCTTACAATGCTCACTCTCAAAAGGTTCTATCTCCATGTCCCCCTTTTCCACCTTTCTCTTCCTTTGCCCAAGTGAAAGCTGAGAGAACTGAGAAAATACTCAAAAAGACAACAGCTTCAGTTTCTTTCTGCTTAAAGCAAACAACCCCTTCTTTTCTTTCCAGAAGATCCCTTCACTTTCCAAGAAACAAACTCAACCCAGCTAAAAACAACAATACCTAAGAGGAAAACATGCTTCACAAGAGAGATGAAAAAGGAAGAAAATTCAAAAGACTACACCAAGGTATTTTATCAAACACCTTGAAAACTCTCAAGTACAGATGTTACCATATGAAGAGAGCAGGGTGAGGGCAGTTCTGATTCATCATAGAGAATGAGTTAGGGCAGTTGCATAGGAGGGTGTCCGTGACCCCATCAGAGAGCAAATAAGACAAAAGGGACTCAAATTCAAAGATGATAAACACATGAATAACAGCATTAGTTAAAAACAAGGACGTTTGAAAAAACATAACAAGAATCTTTAGCCCTTGGATATGGGATATCGGAACATGACAACTAACTTGGACAAACTAGGTACTGTGGCACCATTAAATGTGAGTTAATCAAGTTGTACCCTCCTTCTTACATTTTATGACAGAAAAAAAAAATGATGAGTTTAATTTATGTTATTTAAACAGACATGCTAAAATCATTCTAGAGTAAATTGCCCCAAGTAAATTTATTTATATTAGTAAAATAAATATATTTAAGTACAAGTTAATGGTGAGACTAATGAGAAGAAAGAAGACAGTGAGAAATGTTGAAAATAAAGAAAACGGGAGGAGTAAACAAATAACTCTAAAGAGATTAATTGTTTTAAAATATACACAATATTAAAATATTACTTTTAAGAACAAATTTGTGCACTAAAAAAGTGAGGGAAAGCACAAATTTGGTATTCAATACAGGAAATAATTAAGCGCTTTATGTTTTTGTGGAATAAATTAAGTGTCCCTTTTAATATTATGACTATGCTGTCAGCACATGAATGCATAGTGATAACTTTTATTTTATGAGGAAGATGACTAACACAAAATAATGCCACATGCATCAAGTTCCAAAAGGAAGGACCACTCAAGTGTTTATTTTACTTTCCCAACTTTGAATACTCTCTAAACCATGAAATTAACAAGGATGACCCACAAATAAATAATTAAATATTATTAGGTATTTTTTGGAGGAATTAAATATTGGGTTTAACACAAAGAAGAATATAAATTTTGTCCCTAACTCTCATCTATTCACCATGAATAAACAATTAAGCTAGTGTATCTATTTTCTTTTCAATATATAAAATGACTAATAATAATAAAATTCTTAATACATAGACAAATGAGTAATTTCTTTTCAATACAATTGATTTCATACATTAAATAATTTTTCACTGATTTAACATGTTTTAGGACAGGTAAACAAAAAACCAACATACAGTATTTCTTATGACCTTAACACAAGATGACTAATCAGTACAACACATTTATAAAAAATTTCCCACCAAATTTAATTAATGTAGCAATTAAGATTTGGACTATAATGTCTAACAACCAAAACACTGATTAATATGAAGCATGATGATACTGTGTCAGTGAACTTATCAACACGCCTGAGATTTTCCTCTTTCATGTCTGCAGCTTTTACATGCGAAGTGCCTTTACTTCTGAAGCACTTTTTCACCCATATGAAGAAGCAATCTTTGTGCGTCATACACCAATGTTAAGCATTGTTTTAGCTATTTGCTTAATAGGCTAAACGACATGTACCAAAAAGTACAAACTTTTTGTTTGCAACTCGTTTTCAATTACCTCTTAATCAACGTGTTTAAATTGATATTTGCCGCTTCTAATATTTTTGATTAAAACATCATGACATGTAGGACATAGCTCTGCATATATATCTATATATAAAATAAGTTATATGTAATTGTTACTGGCGTGTCCTTTGACTCTATAAATTGATTTGATTTGTATTACAGTGGTTTAAAAAAGAAAACAGACAGCTAATATTCATGCAATTTCCAGAGCATATGTCCACCAATAATATTATAGTAGGTCTTTCTTTTTTTAGGAAAAAGGTTAATGCAATATTTAGTATAAAGAAAAGGATTAAGAAAGAAAAGAGACGAGGTCTATGTTTAGTTTTTCAGTTAGCTTGTTTGAATTTATGTTTCTCTAAACAGATTTGACTATATTTTGATATGGAAGCATATATCTATACACCTATATTTGTTTTCAAACCAAATTAAGACTTTTTTAGAGACTCATATTATAAACTTCATTTTAATTTGAGACTGTAAACTTAAATCAAAGTACGCATTAAACATTTGAATTTCTCTTTCTTCAAAATTGTGTGGGAAAATAACGGAGTTTTCTGACTAAAATTGCATAAGATGTGTGATGTACCTTCAAATCATTATCATATGTTCTCAAATAACCATAATAGTGTGTTAAATAATCACTACACTATAAAGTGACTTTTATTCACAAAACCATGAAAGGTTAGGATCTAGCTAGCCCCACTTATTATTATTATTATTATTTTCTCAATATTTTGATCTCTTGGATGTGACTTGTAGTTCTTACCCTAAATTTGGGGATTAGTGGGGTATAATTATGAAGGGAAACATGAAAAAGCACAAAGTGAGACCTTCAAAACTATGAGAGTTCATTATTATGTTTGACCGGAGCAATTATTTTATCAAGTTGAGAAAATCAAAGAGGTGGTGAAATAGATGCAAGATATGAGAGAGTTTTGAGAGGTTAAAATAAAAAATGATTCTACATAACCAAGGTAATATAACTTGTTTTGGTTTTCCTTGTTGTTCGTGTGTTGTCCTGATGCTGCTTGTAATGGGTTAGAGAAAAAGATGACAAGTTGGAAGAAAAGTACAAAGAAGGTTAAGACAAACATAAGAATATAGAATTGAAGGTGATATTATTAAGTGTTTGTGAATGTGAATTAAAATTACAGTGATACAGAGTGTCACTGATGATGGTTTGGGCATGTGGTTGTGCAACCTACCATTCAATTCATTGATTAAATGCAAGCACATGCTACAAAATCCCAATTCTGCCTCTGGACCATCTGTTTTTCAATTCAAAAATAATAATAATCTTATGTAACATCTTACAGTTTAACTACACTTTATTACCTTAATTAATCTAATATCTTAAATTTGAGTCTTATAGATAAAAATATATATAATTAAAAAAGTCCCCTAAGTGAATAGATTTCCTTGTTATTATTTTTTCTGTTAATTTCACCTACCTACTATACTCATGAACATCTATGAAAAAGAGTCCTCCCATTTAGAAAAGAAAAAAGTGATTAATTATTTCCAATCATGGTATACTCTGCACTAAGGGAAGAAAAAGTCTATATTATCCTAACTTTCTTTTATTAAGTCTTTTGAGTTAAAAACATATTAATGTCACTTACTTTTAATTTTAAATATATTTACATTCGCATATACAATATAATTTAATAATATTTTTAATTATAATTTGTAATATATTGTTTTACGTAAAGGTAAAAAAACTGAATATCTGAAAGGTTTTTTTTTCTTGTATTTTTACTTATATAGTTATTTTAGCTATATTTTTAATAGACACAGATTAAATATTTTTAATAAAAATATAATGATGAATTTATTAATTTTGACAATTTTTTTATGGAATCGCATATTAAACATTATTTTGAATTTTGATTTCATTAATGTTTTAAAATTCATCTATTATTTAGTATCGCATGAAACATATTATTATTATTAAAAAGTAAAAAGTATGAAGCTAAACCAAACTCATACTCAAGAAATACAAAGTAAATAATACAACCCAAAATATACAAAGTTGATATTTATTATAAAAAATATAGATTAATAACATCAGAAAAAAAATCTAAATTAAAAATAAAGGTAAACAAAATTAAAAATCATCTTAAAAAATAGATTATAAGTGTAAGTGAATCCCAAAATCAAATATAAAAGATTTCTATTTATAGACCTACTGAAAGCTTAACATGGCATCTCAATGGAAGAGGTTGTTGGTTGATAAGGGAGAGGTGGAGCTTTCAAAGGATTGGTGTTGGAACAGTGACTCAAAGTTCTGTTCCCATTCAAGCCCAGTTGTGATCATCCATGGCCTTGTCAAGATTAATGTTAAGGGCATGGCTAATTAAATGTGAAAATAAAGTTCCAATTGTGACATTCAGACATTCACTTCCTTATCTTCTCTAACATTTTTGTCTCTCTTTTTATGGATTAAAAAATTTTAAATTTGTCTTGTGTGCCACTCACTATCCAAAGAGAGATGCTATTTTGATTAGTACAAATATTGCAATTATTTTAGTATCTACTTTTTTGCTAAAAGCAAAACAATTTAATGTATGAAAAATATAAATCATAAAAAATAAATATGATGCGGTACACACTAAAACTTTAACTTCATGTCATAGCGATGTAAATTCATTTATATCTTTTTATATGGAATACCTAATACTTTAAAATTATTATTTTCTTATAACATACTTGTATAGTATGACTGTCCGGACCGGATGGTCGATCATTCAGCGAGGAAATGACCTATAGGTTTGGAACAGTCATTAATTGATAATTAATTTGAACAATATGTTATTAATGGACAGTTAATGAGAATAATAATCATTGATTGACAATTAATAAGAATGATGTCATTTATTAGTAATAAATGAAGCACACCTAATAGTAAGCTCAATATAGTATTTAAATATAGAGGTAGCTAATTAATTCTGATGATTCATCTTTATTACAATATTATTACGCCAAAATCACTTACTTGAGTGTCACAGTGCCTTCGACAAATACCCTTTCACATGGCTTGGACCAGAAGGAGAAAGAGCGAACATCAAAACTTGGATAATGGAGGACCATCAGAATGCTCATTTAGTCTTCAGAACAACTTTGAGTGCTTTAAGTAAGGTATCTCAACCCCCTACCCGAAACAATACCATTAGGGCATTTTGTGTACCCATATTAATAATAAAATATTAGTTGCGAGGTTTAATAACTTAAGTAACACATAAACATACTATGATAGTTATTTTAGTATCATAGTTACAGACAACATAGAAAATATATGTTTTTTATGATATCGCAAAAAAATCTAACATAAGTTTCAACTTGTTAGGTATGCAAATAGTTTTCATAATAAGTTCAATTTACTATGTCATGCATTAATAGGTCTAAGTTGACTTACTATGACAGATATTGAGATACCTGACATAGTAAGTTCAACTTACTATGAGAGGTGTTGGTAGACCAGACATAATAAGTTGCATACAACACTTCACATATTTTCCCATCTTCTTCCTTTCCAACCTCCCTTTTTCATTCCATCCTATGCTCATTCACCTTCATCTCATTTTTCAACATTCATCACCCCTTCGTTCCACCCTTCATCATCACGGGGTTCGTGATTTGGAGGGTAACAAAGAATACCCCATACAGAGTGAATGGAACGAGCAACCATAGAAGCAATAGTTCCAGTGGTGCTTCCAATTGATGACAACACCTCTAGCAAAGGCTCCGTAGGGATAGTCAATGATAATGGAGGTTGAGAGACGTCAAAGAAGAGGAGGAAGAAAACACCCCCGCGTAGAAGAAGAAAAAGGGGACACTAGAGGCACTGACGACAACTCCTATTATAGACAACAACATTGGGTGGCGCCTAGTAGAGCTTGTGTAGAAGGGACAAAGCCCTCTAGATTTTTGAAGGAAAGGAAGAACGACACCAACAACTCCCTACATTTTAGGGTTCGCGAGTTCAACTTACCTAAATGGAAGAACGCAAGAAGGCCATAATGGAAGACAACAAGAATGCAAAAAGACACAATAAAGCGAACTGTTGAGTGAAAATGAAAAAATGGAAAATGGTTAGGAAGAATGAGTGGAAGAAGAGATTGAAACTAGTTTATGGAGGAAGATTGAGTGGAACTCAAAGAGTAAAAGTGAAATGACTCAGAGAAATAAAGGATTCAAACATATTATGTTAGGTCTTCTAATAACTAATATAATAATTAACAATGCACTCCACTTATTATGATAGGTTCACCTTCACTAATCATAACAAGTTTAACCATTATTACAAAAATGTCATTTGTCAATTTATTATGATAGGTCCACCTACACCAATCATAATAAGTTTAAACCTTTATTACGAATATGTCATCGATCAAGTTATTATAATAAGTCTACCTACATTCTTTGTAATAAATTAAACCTCTGTTACAAATATATTATCGATCAACTTATTATGACAAGTGCATTGACCCATCATAATAAGTCATCAATAAATCTACTAGTGTTTTTTTTTTCAATGTTACAATGATTTTTTAATTTCATTGAAATATTAATTTTTTTAGTATTTATTTAAAACATGTGAATATTGTTAGATCATTATGATGATGTTACTGTTAAATAAGTGATTTTTGTTGTTCATATATATAGTATGTCCATTCAATTAATAAATTAATTTTGATTAGTGATGTGCTATTGATTGTTTCTGTTAAATTATTATTAGTATTTTATCATTAATTTAATAAAAGATTACATTAATTTATTTAGTAAAAAATGAGATCAAATTAAAATTTTTTAAATTATGATAAAATTGAAAACAAAATCAATTATAATAGTAAGAAAAAAAAGTTATAATAAAATTAATGTTTTAATAAAAAAATATGTCAAAGTATTTAAAAATAAAATCTAAACAAGATGTAAAATAAATTACAAAATATAACTTTTTTTTCATAGTTATTTACATTTATAACGTGAGATTCCTTAAAAAATTAAAGTTTTTAAATATAATGGGTAAAATCATACAAGCTTCCTATTAAGAAAATCCATCAAATACAATAAACTCTACAAATATCACCAATCAAAATCAAGAATAGAATAAACTCTCTTTTTCCTTATTTCTAGGAGTAAAATTTGTAATTTCCCATTTTCTTAAAGCTTTTTGAGCTACGTGAATACTTTCTTTACTCCCATAAACTTTCTATGTGTTGGTAAATCTAGTCATGGCCCGAGATCATTTATTTGATCTTCTTGTGAGTGTAGATAGGTCTTTTTTGGTGGTTGAAGTTGTTGAAAGGTGTTGCGAAACTTAAGGTTTCCATTTAAGGTGAGGGAATTTGATGTAAATTGATTTGGGAATGAACTGAAATTGTATGATTGAATTAGTATGTTGATTTGGGGTAAATTGAATTTATGAGATGAAGGAATGTTAAATTTTTGGTTTATGTGAGAATTGGAATTCTATGTTGTATAATTTGTTATTGTGGCTTGTTATGATTGTAATTAGAAATTTTTATTGTCTTTAGCATGTTGGAAAAATGGTTTCAAAGATGTGAGAAATATTTAGGTTGTATTGAGTAGTGTCAAATTTCAGGTTAATATTGTTTGAGATTTTGTAGATTCGTTGGGCAAATCCCATTCCAATTGGGAAACAACTAAAAATGAAGTTGGGAGAGAGTCAAAGAAAGTTTGCTCATTGAGAAAGAGAGTCCACTCTATCATTGTCTAATTGTGGTCCCTTTTCGGGTGGTTGTATAATAGGTGACTACTTATACGTGGTAGGGTAGGGTGGGTGGTACCGCTCAAATTGTGGCTAATCTTCCTCATAAGGGCATGAAACTTATCACTATCTCGTAAGGGCGTTGAGTCCATAGTATTTAAACGAAAACACCATTTTCTCTATGGTGTTTTCACATAGCTACCCGCTTAGAAGAGTCACTCGCTCTATAATGTTGTCACACAAGATAAGCACACCATCTTCCTACTAGTCGAGCAAATCAAAGTTCTCTTTCGATCAATTGTCCACCCAGTTAAGTGCAAAAAAACATAGTAGAATCACGCAACGCACGCTGTTGGTGTGCTTCCTGCTCGCAAGGAAAGAAGAGCGATAAGGTTTAGTTCAAATTTGATTGTTTGCAGCGTAGGAGAGGCATGAGTGTAGTTCGATCTTATGGTGTATTTGTTTATAGTGAGTAGGGCCTTTTTCTCATTGATCAGTTTGCCTCCGCTCTATTGGAAGGTCTCATTCCTACAATAATGCAGACTCTCACTAGGCAAATCTCGAATTTGATTTTTAGCTAAACTCATGAGGATTGAGATTCATTGAGGGACTTTTTCTCATTAAGCGAATTAAGTAGACTTTGGTTCCCATGCTAGACTCGCTAAGCAAGACATTCAATCGCTGAATAAGCTAACCTTCAGGGGTTACTCGTTGAGCGAGTGTATGTAGTCATTGAGTGAGTCTATGAAATTTATATTTAAATTATTTAAGGAGCTAATTCATGTGATGTTTGGGAATAATTCAAGGAAAATTTTTATGGTGAGAGGAATATGATATTTCTATTTTTATGAGAATTATGTAGTTGTATCATTCCTAAAGAGGAATGGTATGATGTGTGTTATGCATTCAGTATAAGGGAAGGATGTTCCTATAGCTAGTCTTGTAGTTGTTGACTCTATTTCTTTTAGGCTATAGTGAACTTTGTCATGAGAGAAGAAAATCATATATCACTACTGGAAACTGTATCAGTAAGGATTTAATTTTGCATGATAAAGTAAAACTTATAGAGTTTGAGTGAATGCATAGATTCAGATAAATTGAGTCTAGAGGTTATTTGTTATGAATGAAATTTGAACTGCAAAGTGTGTACTTAGTATTATTGTGAATTCAATTGATTCTTATAATTTCTAAAATTTTATCATTAGTTTAGCCTCTTTTGTGTATTGGTTGTGGTGTCCTTTTTGTTATAATGTGTGAGCAAAACATGATGAGAGGTGGTAATGAGACTAACTAGTAGGCTTTTAAAATTGGTTTTAGAAAAAAAATATATATAATATATGGAAAGGTGTAATTATTTGTCTTCAAAAATATATTATGGAAAATCTTTAGAAATTTATATACTTTTGAAAGAATTTGTTTTAGAAGAATTGTAATTACACTAATATTGTATGTTTATATATATTTTCTTCTAATCATATGACAAGGAATTGCTTAATATTAAATTGTAGAAACCGAAGAAACTAGTATAATATCTCTTATTAAATTGTTACATATCTATAATTTATAATGACGTGACATACTTTTCAATGATTTTTTAAATAGTTTTTTTTATCGATTTTACTTTATTAATATATTTATTGATTTTATTTTATAAATAATTTCATATAATAATTAATAATTACTTTTAAGTACTATCAAATTATAATATTATAAAATTTAATAGAAATACTTTTTTATAATTATTATTTTATAACAACTTCTACTTTAATAATTATTATAATGTTTATTATTTTAGTTTATAACAAAGTTCCGAACTTATATAAATCAAAGGATAAGATTCAATACAACCACGAGATAGTTGATTCAATTATTTTAAATATTCAATATGCATATAATTCAGATACTTATTTCAACATTTATAATCTAATTTAATAGGTCAAAAATCATCTCACAACTACAACACAAAATTCAATCATCATTCAAACGTAAAAATATAGATTGAAACTGGCTCATCAATTAAAATAAAATTAGACTAACTAACTCCCTTTACCTGTTTGATGATCAAATGACTCTAAGAACTCTATAACCGCTCCTACAGGCTTCAAAAGCTCTATTTGCTCCTACAAGCCATAAAAACTTGATCAGGACATTATCCTCAGTACCATTAATCAACAAAGAGTCCTATGAAAGACTCGGAGTTCAGATTGATAAGAAAAACTCAAACATGCATAACACTCAAACCTAAAGAAAAGAGCATAAATTGTAACACCCCAATTTAGTAATATGAAACTACTAAAATGAACATTACATAGGTAATGATACAACAAACTATAGATTTGCGAAGAATAAAATTCTTCACCTAAAGGACCAAAAGCACAACCTACACTTCAAACTTCTCATCTAACTTCCCGTTTAGCCAACTGAAAAGATTGCATTCCTAAGCTCACACCATTAAGGTGATTATCGTAAAAGAGAAAACAATACACAAACAGACAAACACAGAAGTAAGGGTGAGCTAGATATGCAAGAAATCATACTATTACAATAACACACAACATACATGCTTATGTCAAGTAAACTGGATCACACATCATAACTAGTTACACTTTAAACTTGACTCGTCCGGACTTAGAATGATTGCCAAGCTATGGCGGATCATGCACTCGTGGTGGCTTCTACTACTTTGCAAAGCATTGCCTATGAGTTTCACCCAACACACTCACGAGGTTAGTCTTTACCACAATTAGATCATACTGGAAGCCTCCAAGACTAAGACCTCCTGATACTCCTCACGACATAGATCAATCCTCTCTAAGTGACAAGAAAGACTATTAGAGCTTCAGGAAAACCCCCAAAACTGAGTTTCCTGCAAATCATTCTAAACATACTGAAGGCACCACAATAAATCCTTTCCTTGAGGATCTTGGAATTACGTCCAATAACCATACTTTCCACTTTCAACATCAACCATACTGTCACATTAAAACTTAACTCAAGACACAAACAACCAAATACCATAATACTATCACATTGAATCCAAACATATAACCTCACTGATCATACACTATCATAGATACTTCTACACTATTCTAGTAATCAAAACATAGTTCAAGGTTATCAGAAAACAGGAATAAAAAGAATAAAAGCAGGTTCTGGGAAAGCCGCTCCGCGCACCAAACTCACTGTGCGAATAACAGAAACAGTGGATTTTACTCACTCACATTCGCTCAGCGCACCAAGCCTGTGTGCTCAGCTAAAGTCCATTCGCTCAACGCATCAAGTCTGTGCGCTTAGCCAAACTGAAAATTCTGCTACACATTATCAGACCCTAAACCTTCGCATAACGCCCCAAATTCGCTATTCGAATTAAACTAGCATTTTCCCACGCAACAACCATTCGCACAATGCCCAGATTCGCTATGCGAATCACCAAACAGAGAGAAACCCTCTCTGGCCATTCGCACAACACACCAATCCACTATGCGAATGCCCTTGTTAAACCCTCAGCAAGTGTAACTGAATCGTATCAAGTAATAAACCTGGTAAGACCAAGTATCGTTCTTCCAAAGGACCCACGGCCTAGACAGTTGTGTGGTTTATTGATTAGCTAAGACTTGCAAAACCGATTGATTAAGATTTAAATGCAAATACTCAAAAGTAAATATGAATGCATGGATTGATCAATGGAAAGAAGAAACAAAACACGTGAATTGAAATATATGGATGACTATGTTGCTGGGGTTTATCAATTTCATCCTATATACTCTCATGTATTCAGGAATTCATCTTTCTTCATTAATTGTTATTGCCACTTTCTAAATTACCTTAAACCCGATGTCTCGGCGAAGAAAGCCTAATCATAATCACTAGTTTACAATGTCTTGTCTCCCTAACAATTAATCATGCATTATAGTGAACAGAAGCTTAAAGGCAACCAACCATCATACTCCTATGTCTAGGTTTATACTACTATTGGGAGAGATTCCCTATATCTAGATTTCCCCGTATGTGTCCATATCGACAAAATCTATGATCATGACATTGAATGAGTTAAACAATGCATGCTTTGAACAAAGAGGAAAAACCCTAACAATTAATGAAAGAAAGCATGTATCTTAAAGAAGATTTTGAAGAACAAATTCTATAATGAGGGTTTCAAAAGAATTACATTGATTCCCTAACAACAATAAAGGTTTAGTTCACCATATTCATGGTGAAACTAGATGAAATACAATGAAAGAGTGAAAGATAAAACCCTAGAATGGTGAGAAAAGAGTTGTAGCATCCAAAATCCTCCTTAGAGGGGTGAAAGAGTGTGTTTCTGCTTCGTCCCAGCCAAAGATACTAACCCTAGGAAGACTAAAGCCTTATATAGACATCTAAATATTACACAAAAGTGAGCCCAAGCCCATAAGAATGTCGCTCAGCGGTTTTTACCGCTTAGCGGTAAGTGCGACACTTCAACTTTGGCCCTCAGCTGTTGTTTTTGCCCCTCAGCGAAGATTTCGGCACCTTAAAAGTGGCGCTCAGCGGTAATTACCGCTCAACGCAACTTTTTCTGCACTCTAGTTGACCTTTCTACATTCTAGTTGACTGGTTGACTTTTCTGGTTTCTGGTTGACTTTTCTGCATTCCAACCATTGTACTTTAACTCTTCTTTCAAATCATTCCAATAACCTACAAAATCAAAAGAATCTAGCACAAAACCATTAAATTCACCTTCAACTCTCTTATTCACAAAACAAAAACAAAAACATGAGTTAAAGCAAGTTTCTAAGTTAAAAAGGGTTGATTGATTATCGAAATTAAGTATAAAAATAACGGTTTTTCAACCGTTATCACAACCCCAAACTTAGAATTTTGTTTGTCCTCAAGCAAACAAGATGTAACTTAGCTTTCAACCAATCAATGCAATGATTCAACACATTTCAAAACCTTTTCTATTAAGAGAAGTAATTGCTCAAATAAGTTTATCATAAAGAATATAAGTCAACATGAATACATGCCTTGATTCAATTAAGCTCATTGTGGTGCTCAGATAATCACATAATATTCAACAGATGCTATGCTCATGAATGATCAATTAACCAAGCAAAGATGTAATCATGGAATCTTTCCTCACCAGATAAAGTGTTTTACTCAAACACACAAGTGTATAAGAGGTTACTCATTTACTCCACTATCAGAATGTAACATGAATTAACTTTGTCTTTCATTTAACCATAATTAAATATACTCACAAGCAACTATCATCACAAGGGATTTTCTATGGCTAGTAATATGGCTGAGCTAAGAAGAAAAATTGGTTTTTCTGGATCACAAAATCCTTGAGTTAAGAAAGTCATTCATACTTTCATCATTTAAACACAACCATTCTTACTTATTCCCAACTTTCCCTTGCATTGAGCTTTTCTTTTCTTTCTTTTCTTTCCTTTTTCTTTTGCTTTTCACGTGCTTAGCTCTTAGCTCAATGCTTGTTATTTTCCCTTTCTAGACTTCCCAACAACCCCACACTTGAACCTTTATCAATACCATCAAATATTCTCAACTCAACTCAAGGTAAAGATTTTCAAAAAGGGTTTTCAAATCATGTTCAAGGCTAAAGGTTCAAAGGATAGAACACATAGTGATATATTTTAGTAGGCTAAATTTCATGCATTTGGGCTAAATAGAGTTAACAAGAAATGACCTTGATCATATGACACATACAAGCAAGTGATTCAATCATAAAAAACTTGGGAAAAGTCATTCATGCTTTCAACGTAATAGCACTTACTCACAAAAACTCTGGAGTTCAATCCTCACACAAGATAAATCAATACCTACATTTAGATAAACATCCTGCTCAATGTCATAATCATAATCACAGTTCATCATGCGTCTGTTTCAAAATATTTTGAGCAACCACCTGTGTATCAACATCATGCATCATCTCAACATCAATCAATATAATCAACATCATGAAGCAATACTCATCACAAACATCATAGCATCAACAAACCATTGCACACAGATAAAGTTTTAAGCCAAGTACATTAAATCCTATACTAAAAACAAAAGCAAATAAATTCAAAAGATAAGAAAAATCCTGCTCTAGTGCTGATAGCATCCATCAGTAGATGCTATCTCAGCTCCTCATCAGCTAATGCTATCATCAGAGTCTTCCTCCTCTCCTTCTTCAGCATCTTCAAAATCATCATCCTCATCATCTTCCTCCATAACTAGAGCTTCAGTTGCTCCAGCTCTTCTAGCTTGTGCCTGCTTCTCTTGCCATGCTATCTTGGATAATGAGGAAGTGTTGCTCATGCTTACAAGAAAGGAACTTGATGGAATAGGGTTGATTTGGTTCCTTCTCCTTCCTTTTTCAATATTGTAGTCTTGAATCTCTTGCTCGATGAGGAGGCCATCCCTACATCAAACTCAATTCACGAAACCACAATACACATAATTAAGCATTAGTAAACCACAAACAACACCCTAAAACCATTCCTCTCATCGCTGAGAGCAATCAAAAACCCTTTAGTGCAATCTATGCAGCAAAACCGGCAAGCATAATAATGAAGAATGCTATATGAATGTGAAGAATTCAGCCCCTAATAGCAATGCTCTCACCAAACCCCAAACTTGAATGGAAACTTGATGCAAAAATGAATGAAAGAGAGGTTTTATTAAGGGGGAAGAAGGGAAAAATGAAGAGAACTCTTTGGAGAGTGCTTGAGAATGTGTGTGCAGAGGGAGATCAGAAAATGCCTACCAAAACGTGCCCTATGGTATGAAAAAGACCTAATGAGCCAAATCCCGTTGAGCCCAAATGAGCCAAAACCAGTCCACTCAACTCAGCAGTAGTCGCGCTCAGTGGTTTTTACCGTTGAGCGGCACTTGCAGCATCAACTCACCTTCTTCCTAGCTTGCCCTAGGTGTCTTTATACTAATGCCTCTCACTCACTCAATGTATTTAGGTTCTCACCTTACTCAAACATTCAATCCCTATAATGCAACTAGAACAAAATCAACACAAACAAACAAAAATAAATTCAATCAACTGGGTTGCCTCCCAGGTAGCGCTTGTTTAACGTCACGAGCCTGACCCAAAATCCTCCAGCACCCTTCAGTAGATGCAAATCTTTCTTACCAACACCCATCAGTAGGTGTATACAAACATAGTATTCTTTAGTAGATACTCTTCCACCTAACATCTATCAGTAGATGTAAACCCTAAAACAAACTTATAACCAAAACAAAAATACCAACAATTCAAAATTACATCACCAAACCAAAAATGAAAAGTTCTTAAATCACTGGGTTGCCTCCCAACAAACGCGTTTTTAATGTCACTAGCTTGACCCGATAAAGTTCAAGTTCCATCTTCTTTTTTTTCTTCTTTCTATTGAACTTCTTCAGAAATTTGATCAAAATAGGAACCTGTAGCCATGTCTCAATCATAGGAACTTTAATCTCCAATTTCTTGAAGATTTCCATGAAGCACTCAAATTCCTTCTCCTTCCTATGATACTTCTTTGGATGAGGAAGAGGTTTTTCATATGATTCTTTCTTTTTTTCTCTCGTCCTCTTTTTCTTACTTTTCTTGTCCCTCAATTTTCTCTTTTTCTTTTCTCTTATTTTTTTCTTCCCTTCTCCTTTTCCACTAAACTTTTTTATTTTCACACACATTCTCTTTTTTTCTTATCTCTCAACCACTTCTTTTTCTTCCTCTTCATCTTTATCTTTCTCACTCAACCTTTCTGTTTCTTTTTCCTCTATCTTTTCCTCATCTCTCTATCTTTTCCTCATAAAATTTTTGTCACTTTTGGTGACAATGGCTTGACCTTCCTCCCTAGGGTTAACTTCAGTATCAACCCTAGAATCATGCAACTTCTGAATAATGTAATGAATGTTCATCTCCATCCTCTTACATGATGCTTCAATGCTTTTCTTAGTAGAGATGGATTGTTGCATAAATTGTTGAAGGACGTCATCCAACTTTGTCCTTCTTTCTGATAGAGAGCTTTGTTGTTGCCATTGTTGTTGTGGTTGATTCTCAAATTGTCCGGCAGCTTGCCAAAATTGGCTTTGATCTATGCTTGAGTGAGGTTCCCACCAGTGGTTGGAATTACCTTGGTAGAATTGAGTGCCCATATAATCAAATTCTTGTTCGAATTGCATCCTGCAAGCATTAGGCACAAAACTCTAGAAAACATTTGTTAGCAGAAAAAGATAGAGAAGATAACCTAATAAGATAAAAAGAAAAATTAAAAAGATAGAAAGATAGGAACATAGAAATAAAGAAGGTAGAAAGATTGAAAAGATAAACTAAAAAGATAACAAAATATATCAAAATAAAAGATAAAAATAAACAAAAAGATAAAAAGATAAATAAAAAGATTAAAAGATAAAAATCAAGTCAAAGTTAATCAATAATCACACAAATAGACTAGTTAAACCACGAGTCCCCGACAACGGCGCCAAAAACTTGTTAAACCCTCGACAAGTGTAACCGAATCATATCAAGTAATAAACCTGGTAAGACCAAGTATCATTCTCCCAAAGGAGTCACGACCTAGACAGTTGTGTGGTTTATTGATTAGCTAAGACTTGCAAAACTGATTGATTAAGATTTAAATGCAAATACTCAAAAGTAAATATGAATGCATGGATTGATCAATGGAAAGAAGAAACAAAACACGTGAATTGAAATATATACATGACTATGTTGTTGGGGTTTATCAATTTCATCCTATCTACTCTCATGTATTCAAGAATTCATCTTTCTTCATTAATTATTAATGCCATTTTCTAAATTACCTTAAACCCGATGTCTCGGCGAAGAAAGCCTAATCATAATAACTAGTTTACAATGTCTTGTCTCCCTAGCAATTAATCATGCATTATAGTAAACAGAAGCTTAAAGACAACCAACCATCATACTCCTATGTCTAGGTTTATAATACTATTGGGAGAGATTCCCTAGATCTAGATTTCCCCGTATGTGTCCATATCGACAAAATCAATGATCATGACATCGAATGAGTTAAACAATGCATGCTTTGGACAAAGAGAAAAAACCCTAACAATTAATGAAAGAAATCATGTATCTTAAAGAAGATTTTGAAGAACAATCCATACATGAGAGTTTCAAAAGGATTACATTGATTCCCCAACAACAATAAAGGTTTATTTCACCATATTCATGGTGAAACTAGATGAAAAAATACAATGAAAGAGTGAAAGATAAAACCCTAGAAAGGTGAGAACGAAGTTGTAGCATCCAAAATCCTCCTCCAAGGGGTGAAAGGGAGTGTTTCTGCTTCGTCCCAGCCAAAGAAACTAACCCTAGGAAGCCTAAGGCCTTATATAGACTTCTAAATATTACAGAAAAGTGAGCCCAAGCCCATAAGAATGCCGCTCAGCGATTTTTACCGCTCAGCGATAAGTGCGACACTTCAGTTTTGGCCTTGAGCGGTGATTTCGACACCTGAAAAGTGGCGTTCAGCGGTAACTACCGCTCAACGCAACTTTTTCTGCACTTTGGTTGACTTTTCTGCATTCAGGTTGATTGGTTGAGTTTTCTGGTTGACTGATTGACTTTTCTAGTTGACTGGTTGACTTTTCTGGTTTCTGGTTGACTTTTCTGCATTTCAACCATTCGGTACTTTAACTCTTCTTCCAAATCATTACAATGACCTACAAAATCAAAAGAATCTAGCATAAAATCATTAAATTCACCTTCAATTCTCTTATTCACAAAACAAAAACAAAAACATGAGTTAAAGCAAGTTTCTAAGTTAAAAAGGGTTGATTGATTAGCGAAATTAAGTATAAAAATAACGGTTTTTCAACTGTTATCAGCCCTGACAGAGAGCATCTCGCCAGGGTGACTCGTTGTGCGAAACAATTTGCTCAGCGAGTCTACGTAATCTGCAGAACGCAAATTATGCAGAACGCAAATTATGCATAATTATGCACTCACACACCCTTTACCATTTCTAGTAATTTTTCCCAACTTTTAACACCCCTAATTTGTGTTTTATACTTAATTAAACTTATCTAGATTATCCCAACCCTCCTTACTACAAATCTAGAGTGATTAAGACTCAAATTCAACTCTAAAACACCAATTTCCACAACTTAGGGACCCAAATCCAATTCTACTACTTTGCACCTATTTTTGACCAGTTTGATGACTCTAACAAGTCACAAATAACCACCCTATACTATCGCAACAGACTACAAGAGCCCTAGACTCCTAACTCTCAAATTCACTATCTCACTTCCTCCAAAATAACTTAAAATACTACCAATTCACTATGCTTTCTATCTAAACAATGTTGTAACAGATTTCACACCCCAAATCACTCCCAACCTAATCAATTACAGTAAATTAAACTCATCCACTCAGTTCATAACATCACAACACAGTTCACAGATTTCACATTTCAACACATACCACACAATAAACTCAAAAACGTAAAACACAACTCCAAACAATACACCAATTCAGAATTCAGTATGCATACAACTCATGCAACCAATTTAAAGAAATATTCTAGCTCCCCTTACCTCAAAGGTCACACAACACAACTCACTGGAATGCCCCAACAATACCTCACACAACAATGAACTCAACCAAATCCTACAAACCACCAAATTGGTGATATAAATAGCTCTTAGAGCTAGTGTTTGACAGAAAGTATAAGACTAACGCTACTAGTTACATGCAACCAGTAGAAATGACATGATCAAGTTCAAGAACATGCAGAGAAAAGGGAAAACAACTTACCCGGCTAAAACTAAGAAAATGATCGGTCAGTTATGGAGCCCTCTACGTCGTGGACGTCTGGGCACCTCCTGATCGGAAATCCAACAACTCAATGAGGAGGAATGGAAGAGAGAAGGCAGAGAAGAGAGGATAGGGAAGATAGTGGCTTTGATGAGCGATGCAAGTTTCTCAGATAATGAAGGAACTTTATCGAGCATATATATACATACACACACACACATATATATATATATATATATATATATATATATATATATATATATATATATATATATATATATATATATAATCTTATTTTCTTATTATACTTTCAGTCCCATTATTTGCTGCCACTTGTGCACTCTCAAGGCTAACCCTTCTCAATCCTTATATTCTCCCCAACAACAAAAATTTCCGTCCTCGAAAATTCACTGATCATATAGAAGGAACACCCTACTCCCATGACATTCTCTAGTACAACCAACTATTTTGACTAAGATACTACTCCCAATGACCTTACTAACATGAAAAACCATGCCTCTGTGTTAAAATGCTGTAATGTTCAATAGTGTAGATTGGTTTAGCCATTAATCTCAAAACAAATCTGAACCCCTAAACTTCAGTTATTGACAATCTTTCTTTCGCACAACCAACCCTATTGTGTCTGCCACACCGATAACCATTCATCAATCATTCGCTACTTTCAAAAATTATCTTCTAAAACTTCTGCTAGCCTTCACTTCAGGTCAACCCTTGACTGATACCCTTTTTCCTCCTCTTGTTTCTTCTAAGAATCACTATGCCACTGACTTGATCACTACCACTTCTGATTTATCTACCAACTATTATGCTCTTGATCACCTACCACCACACTCTTTCTGAGGACTTCACATTGTTTTACTGATCTCCACTCTTGAGTAGCATAGTTTCCAATTATATTATTCCATTACCATGTTAAAACTCTCCTCCGTCGCAGCAACAAAACAAATTTGAGCACTCTATCATCACTTCGTTATGTCACTGACCTGAACCATATGCAATCCTTGACTCACTAGCATGTAATTCATACTTAGATTTGCAACCTCCTCGACTTGGGATCACTAGCTTGATCAACATCAAGTCAACTTATGATACATCTCAAACTAGGATTGTCCAGACTGCGCTTTCTCAACCATTTTGAGAAACCCACTAGTTATAGCATTCAATCATACTAATGAAATCACTTTACAACTTCACTAGAGACCCCAATCTTCATATTCTTCAACCAACTCTTACTTAATCCTTATCAAACCAAGAACCTGAATCTTCTCTCGGTTCAAACTATCAGTTGACATTTCCTTACCTGTAGATTGCCACTATAACTCAAAACCATAGCCCAAATCATCTCCTTCGTTCCCTGACCCACTCTTCCTGTTCCAAATCCATTAACACTTCCTTACTTTAAAGTTGATCCTGTAGCTTGAAACCGTAGGCTCATTTATCTTCTTTGCCTGATACCTATTCCTTGCATACCCAACTCACTTCTAACTCTTGAGGATTACCAAAGGCTCCCGACTCATTCTCATATAACAGCACCAATATTGTTTCAAAGAAACTCATCCCTCACAAACCACCAATCCATGATTATGAAAAGCTCTCCATACATACCGATTACTGAGAACAACATGCTCACCATCATCTGCTGCGCTACTCTGATCCTCAAACTCCCTTGCTCACTAGTTTATTGAAAGAACACTTCCTTCATGACAATTGAAATCCGAAGATGATCACCCTTGAAGAACCTTCTTCAAAACATCCACGACCCTGCAAAAACCCTGATAACTCTTCTCTTGCATAATAACCTTGTCATTCCATTTCTTAAACACTGTTTTCTACTCCACAAAACGACCATGCCCGAAATCACTCTTGATTCTTAAGACTTATACCTGAATGTTCCAACCTGTCCTCTATTTCTCTTCTAAGATTCTTCAACCTTGTAGTTTTCCCTATGATTACACTGAGTCCAAACACTACTGCTTTAACCCAACTTCCATCTTCCTCTTGCACTGCACAACTTCAATAAGAACCACCCGTAAAGAGATTACTGACACCAACTCTGTTTAGACACCACTCCAAAGTGAACACCACTTCTTCAAGATAAACAAATCCCATACTTGTTGTAAAACACCAACCAAAACCCTTACACCACAAAGACTCATCTTCTCTTCTTTGCTTATCCTCGTTAAACTCTTTTGACTTTCATAACCCCTTTGACTTCACATTATAACTTGATCCATTTCTGATGCACAACCATTTGTTCCCTTCTTAAAGAACAATACTTCTTTCGAAGGCCACAACCCCAGAAACGATTTGTAAACAATCAAACATCCCTTGTGATCACACCTCAAATTTATGAAAGAACAACATCATCTCTTCTTCCCTTATAATTATCAAACATCTTGAATTCCCATAACACTTGCTTCCATCTTTCGTTCAACTATACTTGATGCACCACCCTCGCTTTCCTTCCCTACCAAGAAACCACTCCACATAAACTTGAAACCCGAGCCCCTTAGATTAACTCCACAAACGCCACATCACTTAGAATTCTTTAGGCACTCATTTCGACCAAATTATCTTAAAATCTTCTTCTTCTTCAAGAATTGCTCTCTTCAACTCAGAATCTTCAGAAATACAAACCCTATCTTGAATCCTCTAAATCTCAAGATACCTTTAACCAACAACATCTATCCTCTGACCTTATCTGAACTTACCAACTCATTGCCTTTTGCAACCCATCATTCAGCATCCACTTCTATCTTGATCATACTCAGCCGATCACTGGACATCACCATAAAATCACACCCGATGAAAACTGACTTTACCACAACATGCAACTTCATAACTCTGAACGTCTCAACCAACCCAGACTCTCTCATCATTTGCGATACCCTCTTTCACAACTTATACTGTAACCACCCTTTGCCATCTATTCTAAAACCTTTCTTCTCCTTTCTTCATCCACTGTGCTCTTAATATTCTAACCTTGTACTTTCCTACCAACTGACATTATGATGTACTCCTTCCTTCAACACTTGAAATCTCTCATACACCCAATGAACGAACCTTTCTTCTATACGAAACACAAATTTTGAAAATCATTCTAGACTTGAATATACCAAATCTTCTTGTTGATAAGACCTATCCATCTCTTTTTAATTATCACTTAACTCAAAACTCTTACAATACTTCAATTCTCCGCAAATACTTCACGTTCTCTCAATTTGGAAATTCCACCTTTTATTACACACCCTTAAATATGCTCTAGGTCTTGCACAACTACTTCTCAAACTCTTCTTCTTCTAATTCCTTTCTAAACATTGATTCCCTTTATTCCACTTCAGAATTCTTATTCCTTTCTTAACTTAAGCTTCAAATCATCCACCACTTTTCTTATTCAGATCTCAACCATCGATGACACACCGACCCATGTTACCAATCTCACCCAGTGCTACTCCGTTGCTCGCCCACACTTTCCTTTCTTCTGACCTTTGACGTTACTCATATACTGAACCAAACTGATTTCTCAAACCTTGCTACACCCATGCTTATCCAAAGCTCCTCTTAATCTAGCCTTCGAACCCGACTCTTCTTGTGGACTGTACGGTATTTGATCTTCTGACTCTGTTCTTGAAAACTTCTTCACCCAAAAACATTACTTCTAAACTCCAATATATATTCACTCGTCCCTTGTAACCTAAATTCTGGTCTTCTAACTCCTTGTCTTCGAGGCAAGAATTTGACTCAAAGGCTTAAACCAATTCTAAAGAAGGTATATAGGTCAAGTTGTTCTTGAATCTGCATTCTTCTACTACTATAGAGCACAGTACACCACCACAAAGGCAAGAACAAGACAAAAATTACTACAGGAAACAACACTGGAACCCCAACTCTTTCTTACTCCAAACCTTCAGAATTAAGAAAGGAAAATCATCTCTGGTAAAAGTCATGAGTGTGCATCCTCATTCCTTCTATAGAGACATTTTCTGTTCCCAAAACTTCAAGTTAGATACACAATTTCACCAACTAGACTTGGAAGAAATGGTAAAACATACCATTCAGACTCAACTTTCCACAAGAAAGACACGACAACCCATAACTCACAAGTCATCTTAAGGACGATCTGCTCTGATACCATTAATATAACATCCCAATTTAGTAATATGAAACTACTAAAATGAACATTACATAGATAATGATACAACAAATTATAGATTTGCGAAGAATAAAATTATTCACCTAAAGGACCAAAAGCACAACCTACACTTCAAACTTCTCATCTAACTTCCCGTTTAGCCAACTGAAAAGATTGCATCCCCAAGCTCACACCATTATGGTGATCATCGTAAAAGAGAAAACAATACACAAGACAAACAAACACAGAAGCAAGGGTGAGCTAGATATACAAGAAATCATACTATTACAATAACACACAACATACATGCTTATATCAAGTAAACTGGATCACACATCATAACTTGTTACACTTTAAACTTGACTCCTTCGGACTTAGAATGATTGCCGAGCTATGGCGGGTCATGCAATCGTGGTGGCTTCTAGTGCTTTGCAAAGCCATTGCCAATGGGTTTCACCCTACCACACTCATGAGGTTAGTCTGTAGCGCGCCTGGAGCATACTGGAAGCCTCCAAAACTAAGACCTCCTGATACTCCTCACGACATAGATCAATCTTCTCTAAGTGAGAAGAAAGACTATTGGAGCTTCAGGATAACCCCCAAAACTGAGCTTCTTGCAAATCATTCTAAACATACTGAGGGCACCACCATAAATCCTTTCCTTGAGGATCATGAAATTATGTCCAATAACCATACTTTTCACTTTCAACATCAACCATACTGTCATTTTAAAACTTAACTCAAGACATGAACAACCAAATACCATAATACTATCACATTGAATCCAAACATATAACCTCATTAATCATACACTATCATAGATACTTCTACACTATTCTAATAATCAAAATATAGTACAAGGTTATCAGAAAACAGGAATAAAAAGAATTAAAGCAGGTTCTGGGCAAGCCGCTCAGCGCACCAAACTCGCTGTGCGAATAATAGAAATAGTGGATTTTAATCACTCACATTCGCTCAGCACACCAAGTTTGTGCGCTCAGCTAAAGTCCATTCGCTCAGCGCACCAAGTCTGTGCGCTTAGCTAAACTGAAAATTCTGCTACACATTATCAGACTCTAAACCTTCGCATAACGCCCAAAATTCGCTATTCGAATTAAACTAGCATTTTCCCAGGCAACAACCATTCACACAGCGCCCAGATTCGCTATGCGAATCACCAAACAGAGAGAAACTCTCTCTGGCCATTCGCACAGCGCACCAATTCGCTGTGCGAATGCCTTGACAAAGAGCATCTCGCCAGGGTGACTCATTGTGCGAAACAATTCGCTCAACGAGTCTACATAATCTGCAGAACGCAAATTATGCAGAATTATGCACTCACACACCCTTTACCATTTCTAGTAATTTTTCCCAACTTTTAACACCCCTAATTCGTGTTTTATACTTAATTAAACTTATCTAGATTATCCCAACCCTCCTTACTACAAATCTAGAGTGATTAAGACTCAAATTCAACTCTAAAACACCAATTTCCACAACTTAGGGACCCAAATCCAATTCTACTACTTTGCACCTATTTTTGACCAGTTTGATGACTCTAACAAGTCACAAATAACCACCCTATACTATCGCAACAGACTACAAGAGCCCTAGACTCCTAACTCTCAAATTCACTATCTCACTTCCTCCAAAATAACTTAAAATACTACCAATTCACTATGCTTTCTATCTAAACAATGTTGTAACATATTTCACACCCCAAATCACTCCCAACCTAATCAATTACAGTAAATTAAACTCATCCACTCAGTTCATAATATCACAACACAGTTCACAAATTTCACATTTCAACACATACCACACAATAAACTCAAAAACGTAAAACACAACTCCAAACAGTACACCAATTCAGAATTCAGTATGCATACACCTCATGCAACCAATTTAAAGAAATATTCTAGCTCCCCTTACCTCAAAGGTCACACAACACAACTCACTGGAATGTCCCAACAGTACCTCACACAACAATGAACTCAACGAAATTTACAAACCACCAAATTGGTGATAGAAACAACTCTTAGAGCTAGAGTTTGACAGAAAGTATAGGAATAACGCTACTAGTTACATGCAACCAGTAGAAATCACATGATCCAGCTCAAGAACATGCGACGAAAAGGGAAAACAACTTACTCAGCTAAAACGAAGAAACTGATCAGTTAGTTATGGATCCCTCTACGCCGTGGACGTCTGGGCACCTCTTGATCGGAAATCCAACAACTCAGTGAGAAGGAATGGAAGGGAGAAAGTAGAGAAGAGAGGACAGGGAAGAGAGTGGATTTGAAGAGCGATACAAATTTCTCAGATAATGAATGGACTTTAAATCCAACGTATATATGAGTTAGAAATTGTAGAGAAGACAAAAAGCTCTTAAAAGAAAGAGTTTGAGAGATACTACATTTTAGATAATAAATCTCCTTAATAGAAAATATTATTTATATTTTTTATTAAAATAACTAAATATCATTGTTTAAAATACTCTACCACTTTTAATACACGATTTTTGAGACTCTTATATATTCCTAATTCCATATTAAGATATAGTTTTTTCACTTCCATATTAAATAATATATAACTGTTATTCTTTTTAATTGTAGATTGGTTAATATGAAAGTTTGAATTTGATAAGAAGCATATGCATGAAAGCACAGGATGTCATTTGCCTAAGTTTGAATCATTTGATAAAACAACTTTTTACTGGACAATGGTATTTGATACCAACAAATATTTATTCCATTTGATATTATCTTTTATTATTATTTTTATCTCTCTTAAAAAATCACTTTTATTAGGATTACTTTATCTTTATAAAAATGAAAAAAAAAGATAATGAATAATAATGTCAAATAAAAGTAAAAATTATGTTGATGTATTATTTTTTTATAAAAAGTATTTTGAACGATGCACTGTCCATTAGAGTTGAAGAGAGTGACTTTGGAGCTGTTATGCAAACTTCTTCTGGAAAACACCTTACATAACCCTTGATATCCTTTTCCAATCCCTATAAAACACTTGCCTTATCTCCTGGTTGTAATATTTCCTCCTTAAATATTTCCATTTTGCCCCTCTATTAAACAATATCCTCCAAGCGAAAAATTGAGTTGGTATCATGTTAAAGTATTATGTTTTTGTCAAAATTTTATATCTTGAAAGATTAAAAGATAAACTATCAACACTTTGATAAGTATCTACTTTTGGAGTTCTTTTTCATTCTCATAGACACTATAAATGCTTTTAATTCTAGTTTTTGTTGGGATAAGATTATTAAAGTTAAAATGATCATATTTGAAATATTTTTTCTTTTAGAGTATAATGTGTTGTCTTTTTTGATACGTTTAGAAAGATAAGATACTTTTGAGCTGAATTCTTTAACATATTATATTATGTATGAATAAATTAAAACTATATTCATTTATTCTATAATATATATTTAAATAACTTTTTTTATCAACATGGATGAAAAAGACACTTATAACTAAAAGTATGAGAAAAAGAGCTTAAGAGATTGATAATCTCTTAGCTAATTTATTTTATTTATAGAAAAAAAATACATTAAAAATCTCTAAGTAATTATGTTAATTGTTTAAGGTATTTAATGTTAACAACTCATAGAGCTGGTAATAACCTAAATTAAATACTTATTCTTGCAATTAACTATATTTAATATATATTCTAATATCTCTCTTAAATTAGAGCATACAAATTGTAATACTTGGAACAAATAAATTCAATTTGAGGTTTCCTGAAAGATTTTGTTAACACATTTACAAGTTGATCAATGGATCTCACAAACTCAATATAATTTTTCTTAGACAACAACTTTTCTCGAACAAAGTAATAATCAATATTTATGTGTTTAATCCTTTCAAGGAACACATATTGCAAGCAATATGGACAACAATTTAGTTATCACAATACATCTTCATTGGTTGAATCTCACAACCTTCATTAGTTGACCATGCAACAACATTTTTTTCTTACTCTTCCAAGAGACAATATTTCCTTTGAAAAAAAAAATACTATGTAGAGTGCTTGTCCATAGGAGAATCAACTCAATTAGCATCATAATATCCAAAGACTTGGGTATTTCCTTCATATTCATTAAGTAATCCTTGTCCTAGTACGTTTTTAGATATCTTAGGATTTGAATTACAACATTCCAATGATCAATACAAGGATTATATATGAACTAACTCACAACTCCCACTACAAAAGACAAGTTTGGTCTAGTAATGGTAAGATAAATAAGTTTGGATCCATAGGAAAATCCATTGGTTTATAATCAATTATGTTAGTCTCTTTTAGAATGTCAAGATATATTTCCTTTGACAAATTACAACTCCTTCCTTTGATTGAGCTACTTCTATGCCTAAAAATATTTGAGATTTTTAAGTCCTATGTTTGAAAATGACTACATAGTTGTTTCTTTAAATGAGATAATATAGTAGCATCATTCCCTCTAATGACTAAATCGTCAACATACACCATTAAGTACACATATTTTCTAGGAGAGGATGACATTAGAAAACATAATGATCTTTCTTATTGCATTTCAATCCAAAAGTTTGGCCAATGTGGTAGGATTTTCCAAACCAAGCACATGGAGATTACTTGAGACCACAAAAAGAACGATGAAGTTTACAAACCTAACTAGACTCCCCCTAAGCAATACACCCAAGAGGTTTCTCCATGTTAACTTCTTCTTTAAGATCACCATGTCAAAAAAAAAAAATCTCAACATCTAACTAATTGATGATGAGGGCCAATGACAAATGACTATCATGGCAAGGAAAAATTTGATAGTAATTTTGGCTACTAGAGAAGAAGTATCACAATAGTCAAGCCTAAAGATTTTGGTATGTCCTTTTGCTACTAGTCGAGCTTTGAGGCAATTAATTGCACTGATAGGTCCAACTTTTATAAGATAACATGCATAAAGAATGACATCACCCTAGTGATGGATAGGAACATTGGCACCAAACATCAAGGTACGAGTAGTTACAACTAAGTGTCTATTCTTTTTATCTACTATACCATTTTGCTAATGTGTACGAGGACATGTAGAATGAGGTAAAATGCCTTGTGAGTTTAAAAGAGTGAAAAAACTAAAAGAAAAGTATTCTTTGGTATTATCACTCCTCAAGATCTTGATCACTTAAACAAATTGGTTCTTGATTTCACTACTAAAAAAAACACATTTCTTGCTAATTTTGATTTGAAATTTTTTCGTAAGAAATACTTACACATTTTTGTCATGAAAACTAATTTGCAAGAAATTGCGACCAACTTTTTTTTTTGCAAAATATTTTGTACAAAACATTTTTCACATGAAACTTTGTAGGAAATACTTGTGAATTTTATAATTTTGTACGAAATAATTATCCATGAAAGAATTACCTACCAATTAAAACTCTTAGAAAAAAATGACAAGAAAAGTCTTTTCTTGCAAAATTTTATAACAAATTTGCAAGAAAAATTTCATGGAATATGAAAAATTCTAGTAGTGTTTCTTTAAGGAATGACATGAAGATTTTCAAAAGTTCGTATGAATCTTCATTAAGTAAACCCAACTATAACAACAATAATAATCAATAAAAGTAATAAAATAATAGAACCCAAAAGATGAAACTCGACTTGGACCTAAATATCAAAATGAATTATACAGAAAGGACAAAGTGCACTTTTATTCAATTTTTTCTTTTTCTTTTAGAAAAGAAGACTAAATATGTTTTACTTTAGGAGGTGTTAGAGAGTTATCTTTGTTGTATTGAAAGTCTTTAACATTGGTGATAGGGAAGAACTTGAGAGAAAGGAAGTTTTTCCTTTATAAACATTGTTGTTTTACAGTTAATAAGTGAATTATTTAGTTTGAGAGTTTATTTTTGGTTCTTCTTTGTCTTGTTTTTCTAGTTTTTGTTTAAATGTGTCTAACATACACTCTTGAATAACAAAAGAAATTATATCAAATGTTATAGAGCAATTTCTGTATTTATTTAATTGACTTAATTTATTTAGTTTAAAGTTAAGGACAAAAGGAACATGTTTTAGGATCAAAGACTGAGATAAATATTTGACCAAATCCTTGAGAAGTAACTTTGGATGCATTGGCTAAAGTAATAACTTTGAGGAATTTTAGGATGAAAAATGGAATTAAATATGGAACCTAACTAGAAATACGATCTAATGCATATGGATCCTTGAGAGATGCAAACTTTTGATGAACTAATCAAGTGCTTGGTGGTTGAACTTCAAACTGATATGTTGATAGGGGAGCAATATGAGTGCTAAACCTATTCTTTGATGTGTTTGTTTTTTATGATGACAACACATTGATTATAACAACACACATGTTTTCATGACACAATAGAAATGTGTATTTGTGATTGATACATATGTTGATATATAAATGTTTTGTTGTTATTTGAATTGTCTACATACTACTGTAATCATAATTGTGTTTATATCTTCTGTATGCATACTAAATATTTTTGTATCATAAAACCACAAACACAAAGCAACTCATCATGAAATAATCGATTACAATGATATTATAATCAATTAAGCTCATCAAATAGCTTATGTTTTAAATTATGGCAAAACAACATATTTTAACTGATTACATTAAGTGTAAAATCGATTAAAACTCGTGTCTTTGCATATATCTTTTTGAAATGTAACATTTTGCATTTAACTTTAACATTTTTAAGGATGTGGAACCGACATAACATCTGATATGACTCAGGGAATACATTTGCAATGACATTCATCAAAGCCAAGTCTCGGTCAGTGACAATAACTTTAGGACTACCCTCAGATGTTAAAAATAACCTTTCAACTTTTCCAAAGCCCATGTGAAATTACTCTGCCTTTCAGTAGCAAATGCTATTGAAAAGGTTATGCCTGTAGACGTCATACCCACAATCTCAAGCAACGGAAGTCTATATCTATTAGTTTTATGTGTGGAATCCATAAAAAATACAACATTAAATGAGTTTAACAATTTGACTGCATCAGGATGTGTCCAAAACAAGTCAGTAACAACCTCTGAATCATCAACACACCTACTCTAGTGAGTGTACTTATCTCGATCCAACAACATCATAAGCTGTTGTAGTTCAGTTCTGGACCCTCTTAATGATCGTTTATACGCTTGCCTTGCGTTGTAGATTTGTTTAATCGTTGTGACATTTCGATCATTATTGTTTTTTAGTGTTAATAAAATATTTGCAGGTGTAACTTTACTCTTTGTCATATCAACCAGTAATGACTTCTCACTTGTATTTAACCTGCCAGCATAAGGGTGACCAACTAAAGTTTCATCCAACTCATGGTTGTGATGTCCACACATCACCTTCAACACCCATCCGGCCCCATCTAAACATGGTTTACCCTTTAATCTAAACGGACACTCACATTTACGAGTGTCCTATACACTAGCCACCGCATCGACTTTGTATTTCTGATATTTTCTCCCTCTTTCACATCTAAGTATGACAAACATTTTTCTTCTCCGTACACCAGTAGCTATGTCAGATCTTACTATCACCACAACAAATCCTAAATCATAAGTCATCCCTCTAACCCATTGAATTAAGTACTCCCGTGAACGAAATATTTCATTTGTGGTAAATTTTTTTGTTAAATCTCCCTCTACAACTTTGCTAATTGATGAAGAGAGATCGGATTTCAAACTACAACCAATTTGAGAATCCATATAAAAATATTCATCCATTTTAAACAATAATCACCTATAAAATTATAATGAGCCTTATTATCATAATTAATAATTAATCAAACAAATATAAAATTATTCATATAATTAAATTATATATTTCATATAAATAAAGTAATAAGTAATGTTTTATATAATTATAAAATTGTTAAAGCATTAAAGGATACAAAATTCATATATAAAAAAATATATATTTTACAAAGTCATTACATTTAAAAACTAATTATATATAACGTCCAAAATACAAAAATATAAATATAAACTAATATAAATATACATTATTAAAATACATCAAAAATATATTCAAAAATAATAAATCAAAACATTTAAATTAAATTATTAAAATATCTCCAAAAGTAATAAAAGAATAAACTAATAAAACAAAACCTAAAATAAAAAAAAGGTAAACTTTAAACGAATGTGAACATCCTTCGGCCAATGTCAACATCCATTTAAAGTTTACCTTTTTTATTTTAGGGTTTATTCACGCATCTGAAGGACACACCACTGCACCAATGAGACCAGACAGACCCGACACAACTTGATCAATTCTTTCCACCACCAACCTTTGCAACTTCTCACAATGAAAGAAAGAGAGGAAGAAGTGTAACATTAGAATGAAAGAAAAGTTTCTTAGTGGGACTAGTAATAGGTCATTAGTGGGATGGATTGAGAGTGAGTAAGAATTAAAAAATAATAACCCTAAAAATAAAATTTTACTGAAGAACAAAATAGTAAAGGGGAGGTGGAGGAAGAGGTGGAGGAAGAGGTGGAGGAAGAGGTGGTGGTGGAGGAAACAACACCCAGAACATGAAATGATAAATATAAAATTATAATATCACATAAATAGAAAAGAAAAGAAAAAGTAAAAAAAAAAAGTTTGAGGCGACACCGCGACTAAAACTAATCCCTAATTTTATAAAATTATCTCCAAAAGACTTAAAATAGACGAAGATATAAACATTATTACACCAAATGTCACTTTGAGATATAATGGATATAATGTTAAACTCAACAAGTTTATTAATAAATGTAAACAAATGAAAAATGAGTATGTATAGTATTACTATTTATAAAACAAAACGCTCATCTATTTCAAGGAAAAATAAAAGTATCAAACCCAACTTAAATAACTTGTCGAACCTTTACAGATAGCCGTTTCCATAATCAAAATCATAACTATCACCTCCACATACAAGGCACTAGAAACAGCAAAATGAAAACAGAAATCACCCATGAAAGCATAGTATTCCCCACAACCTAATACACCATGAGAGCCTTTTTGTTGCAACATCAATATTGAATTTTAACCATTGACAAGGAGGGTGAAACCAAAAATCAAGAACATATGCAACCCTTTTGGGATCTATATCTACTTCAAAAAAGAAATTAAATAATGTTCTATTGGACGTAGTTTCATATGATTGGTACAGCATTTATCAACCCAATTGATCTGAACATAAATTAAAAATATGATTTAGGAATCCCAAGACCTATTTGATATAAAGTGTCACATTATCCTCTAACTTGTGCAAATAATTAGGAAATCAGAGCAAATCAACTATTGAAACATTTGCGCTATTTAAAATTAACCCTTTCAACATTACTAATCTGCCATTAAAGTTACCGATTAATGAATAATATAAATAGATTATCGTATAAATGATAAATTTATAAAAAAAAAATTACAAATCTAAATACCAAAGGTGACCACTATAAAATAAAGTCTTGTGTATTAATCATTAGTCCCACAAAGCAATGTTGTAGATAAATGTATTCTCATCATCATCTAATAGACGTGTAGACCACAAATGCTTAGGTGGCATTCCAACCTATGACCATAATGCTTAGTTAACATTTTAACCGATGTGGGTCCATAATGCTTGCATTAGCATTGGATCATAGTTTAGTTTAATTTTCTGTCAAGTGCTTAATTATGCTGTCCTAGACTATTTTTTTTACGGAAAATTCCCACGACAGATTCAACACCAATGAAAACTCATTAAAAATCTTCTTCCTTATTTATACTTTATATTAAACTGGCGATTAGAACTTGTACTTGTTAAAATTCCTAACAATCTACTAATATGATTACTACATGGTTTGCCTTTTTCATTATCGTGCAATCTTGTTGTTAAATCTATAGTAAAAAAATAATGCAATTCGAAGTTGATTAAAGAAAAGTAATATGCTACATTCTGCTGCCCCTTTCAATAAATAAATGCACTAACATACTAAATTCAATAAAGAATCATGGAGAGAAAAAATCAAGACCCTACACAAACTTTAGTTCCAGAAGTGGCTATCTCAAACTATGAAGCACATCAATGGTGATAGAAAGCAATTGCATTGCTTTATAACAGCTCCCGCCAGGTCTGTACATATGACATTTAGTTTGAGAAGTGAAAAATATATGCCACTTCCATCATTCATGAAAAAACACATGCAACCATCCTTCTGCACAAGTAAGCCAAAAGAACCATCAGTTCAAATTCAAATATCAATGATCAATAACATTATAGATTTGGATAGTATTTGGAACTTTTCTTCTTAAAGTTGAAGCAAAATAAACTAATTTTATGTGTTTCTCTTCTTACTCACCCATACAAGTTGAAAAACTATCTAGCAAGTTTAACTTTCAATTAAATCTCTTAACATCAAAATAGCTTTCAGCATTAAAATAGATTTTAACATCTAGAAAAGCCAGGCCAAACAATATGCAAGTCTTCAATTATTCTAAGCTATACAAGTATATATGTTTTTAGTAAGGGAACAGTTTCAATACCACTTTCAAGTTGAATCTATGGACTCTCATCATCTGAACTAATGTCAATCATCCTCCTTTCAGCAATGGCTGGGAAGAGCCGCTGTCGAAGATCAGGTGGTGGCCGTGTTTCGGAGGAAGACTGTCCCCGGGGATTCTCTTGTTTTACCGTTTTTGCTTGCTTCTTCTGTGTGTCTATCAACTCCTTGCATATTTTATCCAGCATTAGTAAGAAGTCCCGTACTACTATGAACAGCCTTAAGCCTTCATTCTTCCCAGCATTCCCATGAAAGTAATCACCAGTGTTCTTCACCAAAGCCATGATCTTCTTCTCCTCTTCCAGCAGTTTCTTAACATCAGCCTCAGCATTCTGCACAAAACTTTTCACTGTCTCACAAAACCCCCTGTCTTCCTCCACATTCTTCATGTTTTTATTTATCAAGTCTCGCGTGTTTACGAGACCTTCACCGAGTTTGACAGTGGTTCCTGTTAAACTGTCAGCGTCTAGAACTGCTGCTTTTTTCACATTCTCAAGTTCACTGCTCAAGTGTGAAACCACCTGAAGGCCAATTTCATGGTAGTGATCTTCTGTTTCTTGAATACTATCCTGAAGGTCATCTGATTTAATAATAGACAAACTCTGGCTATCTTTGGACTTTCTGACGGCTTTTATTCCCTCAGAACGGATAATCTCTAGAACAACAAAGTGTAAGAGTGTAGTCTTCCCATCTGTTCCTTTTACATCAGACAATTTCAGAAGTGTATCAAGTTTAAATGCTTGAGCACCACCACGGAAAGTTCCATCATTCATTCGATTGCCAGTTTTGAGAACAGCTTCAAGAAGCTTCAGAAATAGCCGGCTACTTCTTAGCTCCTTACAAGCAACCTGGTACAATTGCAACAAGAATAAGATTATTTCTCCAAGGTAACAGGAAGATAATAAAGTAAACAAATATGAACAGAGATTCCAAAACGACAATATGATATCAATTACAGAACATGGTTTAAAATTAATTAACATAGCATAAAACTAAACTAACCAGGCAATGTTCGATAGCATTTTTAAAACTAACAGATCGCTAACTGCAATCAAACTCAGAATTTTACATTAATTATAAATTTACTTGAATTACATGTATATTTCTTAACATGGATATATGCAAAATGAAACAGAGTAACAAAGTAATCATGCAGTGATTTGACAGATGAAATAAATACTTCATATTCAAATAATTTTGACATTAAACCAAAACATCGAATGATACCAACATCTGAATCAAATGAAATTTGACATTAAACCAAAACACATTATATTATTAAAACCTTAATTTGGTATTACTTACGCAACAAACAACATACTCAGCCAAGTATTTACCAGTTTCCTATGATACCATTGATGTTCTGTGATTGGCAGTAGCCATATTAGGATGATATAGGTATAGCACATACTCAGGTAATTCTAAAACCTCAGTTGGAATCAGTTCAAGTACAAATTTAAATCACCATGATTAATAAGATGGAAAGAGCATAAGCAAAGCAACCACACGTATGATGTATACCTCCAAAATGTAAAAAGACTCCATAGTAGTTCCAAGCTCCTCTTTAAATGAGCCCATGAAAAGCAGAGCTTCCATTCTTTTGAATGCAAATGGAATATCAACCAGGGTTTTGAGGAAACTGTCAGCAGGACCCAGTTGAGATAGATCACCATTAAAACGTCTGAGCTTAAGTTCTTCATCTGATGTTGGTGCCATCTTTAGCAAAGTTTGAAGGAACTCTGGGGGTAGCTCATGTCCTGTTCAGCCAAAATGAGGTTAAGAAAGTCTTTCATACAAGTGTGGAACAGTCCAACTAAACAACTTTTCTCTCAGAATTCTATATCTATATGATACACAAATACATTACGTGTATTGTATACAACACCCGATGTGAAAATACATTTATTTTGAAAATAACAAGATACAATATGTGACACATTCGTATTTAAAAAGGAATGAAAAATTCTTAAAACATAATACATATAGTATTGCAATTGTGTGGATTCAAATTAAAATAAGGTTCAAAGGCATTAATCCATTTATTCAGTAAAATATTGTATCAAGCACAGGCAGGACTACCACAATCTATCTTCCCTAGTACTCAACATATGATAATCAAATAATTTTAGAACAATATTAAAACCTATAAAATAAGGACAACTATGGGTGCACCAGAAGAACCAATATTAATGTTACAGTTATAAGCAATTTTAGAGGAAAATTGAAGGAGCAAGACAACACCCTCATAAAGCGCATCGCAAACTTCTTCCATTGTCACATTCAATGCTCGCAACAGAATCAATAAATTTTGTGCTTTCTTTTTGTCAATGATCTGGACAAACTGAGGTGAAGGGTCTAGAGAGGAAGACTCTTTCTGTCTTTGACCATTGTTCTTATCCACAGCATTATAGCCAAAAAGCGTCTCTATCATTTCCTCATTAAATCTGTAAAATGTTTGTCAATTGAGGACATTAATGATAAATTATATTTGATAAATAAAAGAGGCTTGGTGTTTATTCCTTACTGGAATGATCCTGATTTGATTTGATTCCAAACCATTGATTGATCTGGGTTTGCTTGAACCTTATCCCAGAAGAAGGGCTTTAGCTTGGCTTTGGGAGCATCAACTTCACTTGCAACTGTAGCTTTTGATCCACTAGCCAAAGGCTGGGGCACCTTTGAGCCAAATGGAGGAGGTCGAGGAGGAGCTACGCCATTAACAGGTGGTGGTGGTGGTGGCCAAGGACCAGGTTTGGAACCACCTGGTACTAGGGGTGGTGGTGGTGGAGGAGGACCAGGTTTAATAGCAGCTGGTGCCGGGGGTGGTGGAGGAGGAGGACCAGGTCTGGAAACAGCTAGTGCTGGAGGTGGTGGAGGAGGACCTGGTCTGGAACCAGCTAGTGCTGGTGGAGGTGGGCTAGGTTTGGCACCCATTGGTGGTTGAGGTGGTCGAGTAGGTGGAATGCTAGCAGGCTTTTGAGGGGCAGGAGGAGGAACTGCAGCAACAGTAGTGGTAGATGCTGGAGGAGCTGCAGCATCCAAAGGCCTAAATGAAGGTGGCTCAGGAGGAAGCGGGTTTAATCTGCCTGGAGGAGGGTTTAACCGTCCTGGTGGAGGCTTTAAGGGAGGCATTCCAGAAGGAATGATTCCCATCCTCCCGGGAGGAGGTTTCAGTTCAAATGGTGACCCTGTAGCAGCATTATGAACTCCTATTGATTGACTTTCTTGCACAGTATACTTATTGTCTACTAAACTATTACTAGCTGACTGAAACCCAGGTTTCTGCCCTTTCATTGAATTCCCAAAAGAAAAACTGGAAGGACCTGTAGGATAAGTCCACTTTGTCAAGACTAGTACAAGTACAACGTATTATAACAAGGTACAAAATGAGTGGTAACATGATACATACCAACAGAGTAGTCACTCATGCTCAAGCTGAGAAGAGGCCTATCATCATTTAGTCTAACATGGCCAGTCCTCTGATGCCGCCTCCAGCATAAAAAGAGCAGTGCTGCAGCTATAAATGTCACCAATGCAGTTATAACTACTGCAAGAACAACTGTTTTTTTATTACTGTGACTATCTTCCTGTTTGTCAACTTCCGGAGATGGAGGAGCAGAAATATCTGAAGCTGCTGGTGGTGTCAATTTTGGAAAAAAAGGTGTTGGTGCAGAAGGTTGCAGTGGTCTAGGAAGATTATGTACTGGAGAATGAGGTGATGGTACTGGACTGGGTTCAGATGATGGTGCTGGACTGGGTTCAGAAGATGGTGCTAAACTAGGTGCAGGGCCTGGACTAGGTGGTTCTGATATGTGCTGGAGCAAAATACGACCAAAATTTCTCGTAGGAGCACTGGATTTGGAAAAAAGTGGTGCCATATAAGTGACATGCCAAATATTGGAATCATCCTCTTTTCCTGAATCAGGTAATGGGGGATTATCTTTTCCAAAACAGTGAAGAATGTTGTCCTTGAATTGAGAACAGTAAGCATTGATAAATTTTTTGGTCTCTTCTCGTTCTAATGGTTGAATCTCTGAGCTGATTATATTGGCGCTGCCAGATAATTCCCATGAAAGACACAAATCATGGTTCTCAACATCTTTCACTAAATGAAATAAACCTTTCCTGCAATATTTCCATAAGACTTTTGCCTGCAGTCATGTAACTTAACAACTTTTAGAGTCTATCCAATTAAAACTTACAAAGCATGGAAACAAATTTTAGAGTTATATGTTCCCAAATCTATCGAATAATAATAAAACAATGAAGTCCCTATAATTTAGAGTCAGATGACAACTAGCAACAATTACAAAACAATTTAGAAAAATAACTTGGAAGGAATGCTCAAGCAAACATAACTTCATCAAGTTTGTGTTTCTCATGTAAACACAGCACACACAATAGAGTATTTAACAGATGATTATCTCCCAAAATTAGTATTTATATACAACATACTAAAACTAAAACTTTGCACAAATGTAAGATCTCCGATTAAGGATGGAACATTTTAATCTGTGGACACAGAAAATGCAAAACAAGAGGATGCATAGTTCACAGTTCAATGTTCATACTGGAAAATAACTAGTAGTGAAATGTACTATAGCCATTCCTCTTCTCTAACCACTATTCTATATGCAAAGAGTTATGCAGAAGATAGCAATAGAATTTGACTAACTAGACCTAGCCAAATGCGCAGTAAAGGAGGGAAAATATTTGCATTTAATCCAAATGAAATGTCTCTATGCAATCAATATCACCTACAAACAGTCTAGAGGTTCGCAGTTTACACAAAAAGTTGACAGACATCGGAACAACTTCTTCTGGCGCTAGATCCAAATATCATCAGAGCATCATACTATTAAGAAAAAATGTGTTTTAGGTCCCTTCATTTACTGTCAAAATTTACATAGTCCCGAAACGATGATTCCAATTATAAAAAACCAAGGACCAATAACAACAACTTTGAACTATAAGAACTAAGACCAATTTTGACCAAAACTTGAGGGAATCAAGGATTTAGGTAACCATGTTAACTAGCTCAATGTGAGGCTGAAATCATTGCAAGATTAGTTACTTTTATGTAGCTACCTCCATGAGAAGCCAAAGTATATTTCATATTAACCAGAGACTACCATTTTCTAAGGAGTTAAGAATTATGCAGCAAAAGCACAAAAAACTATAGCATATCTGGGCTAAAAACCTTACAGCATTATTGGGATTGGGATTGCCAAATGAAAGAAATGCCAGTCTAAGAGAATTAAGATAAGAATAAGAATGAGAAAGTGAAACAAAGCATTTACACCAACCCTTAAACAAAAGGCAAACACCTCACTCAGGGTAAGAAACAAAATTTCTGAGCTCCAACACCATGATCAGGTGATCACCTTTTGGATTTTTGTTATTTGAACAAAAAACCAAACCAAATATATAATAGAAACCTACAAAATCCGAACACAGGGAGCCTTACCGTGTGTTCATCGAACAACCCAGATGCTGGATCAAGTAACTTTCTAACAAAATCATCTTCTGTTTCCTTCTTATCCAAAGGACTGACTGCTGCTACAAGAAGAAGAACCACAAGAACACCTAAGCTAGCCTTTACGTTAACCATATGTTTTTGAATTCCCATTCCAAGTGTTTGATATGCTTTTCATTTCACCAAAGGACAAAATCCCCCTCCAATCCCTTCATGGCCGACAAACAGCCCCAAGAAAAAAAAGAACCTTCTTTTCACAATCCAGCTCAAAACCACTTCAATTCTTCAACAGAACCCCACTCGGTACCTTACAGAGGTGAATCCGTCAAGACCAACCAAGAGTTGCAGCAAAAACCAAAACTTCAAGATCAAACAAAAAGACCGAAAGCTATCACCAAAAATACTTGTCCCTCTCCAAAGCTTCAAACTTTTATCGATTCAGATCAAGTCCAGCCAAACCCCACCACATGCATCAATCAGAAAACAACTCCAAACAAAGCAAAATCTTGGGTAGGTGTCGAAGCATCAATCACCCTCCAAGTGAAAACACAAACTGGAGCTCCAAATTAAGATTCAAGAAAAGGATATTTGCTTCTTGCAGGATCCAAGCTCAAAAAGGACGGCTTTTACCGTTGTTGACCATGAAATGTTGCTGATTGCGACAACTTTTTATTTTTCCCGTGTGCAGAAAGTGTGTCATAAATGGTAAAAAGATGACCAAAAGCAAAGACTTATAGTAAAAAGAATGAATGTGTTGGGAGAGTTGCTGCTAAGGAAAAGGAAGTTTCTTGGCGCCAGACAGAAGAACCCTACGCGTGAAGAACCGTCTTGGAGAAAAGATTCTGGATGGTGGATTCAGTCATTGCAAGGCAGCCACTTTCAAAATGTCTTGCACTCAATTTTCTATTCCAGCATCGATCAAAAGGAAATGTATATAAAGTTTGAAAATTAACATATATTAATTATTACATTTGAAATTTAAAACACAGCAGCAGAAAGAGTGGTATGTCTGTGTGTTAATATTTATTTTCGTTAATTGTGAAAGGTTGACTAGAATAATTAAACTTAAATGTATTAATGTACTATTTTACAAAGAAAACAAACTATTTGAGAAAATATGAATTTATCTAATCTAATATTCGACATCTGTTTATATTTGTTGTCGTTTTTTCATCCATTTTTATTGTTTATTGTTTTATGTTTTTGTAGTTGTTTCATTTTTTTTTCTCATATATGCTCTTTTCATGGAACTATAAATAAAAAAATGTGATGTATGTTTCAAAATACTTAATGTGAATTTCCAAATCATTATTGTCTTCTATTATTCTAAATTTTCTTAGGTTTAATTATGTTATGATCTTCTAATTTATTTGAAAATTTTTAAATAAAACAACCAGCAAAAGAATCATAGATTATATATAAATGAGAAGGTTTTTGAAATTCAGATTTGTTAACTTTTTAATCTGGATTTCTATCAAATCTTCAAGTTTCACAAAAAAAAAAATTGGTCTAATTGCTTACTTGGTCCTGGAAGGTTTTTTGTTTAGTATTCGCTTTTAAAAAATTGGCTTAATTGCTTACTTGGTCCTAAAAGGCTTAATTGCTTAATTGCATCCTCATGTGGTATAATTTGCACTAATCAAGTCCCTTCCGTTAAATTAGTAGAAAAAGAGTTAACTTCGTGTTGACGTAGCAAGTGTTGACGTAGCAAATGAAATTGTACTTTTTCTTTTCTCTCCTCTGCTTTTCTTGCAACATAGAACTTTTTGTCCCTCTTATATATTAATGTCTCTTTATATCATACACTCCTTGATCTAGAACATCAATTTGATGAGTTTTTTCTGCAATTTGGAAGCCTTCAAATTTAACGAACTTTTCAGATATTAATATAAATCAAAATTAGGGAATTAGAGTTAGACAAGCTAATGACCGAATTAGTTTTAATAAAATATGGAAAGAGAACAATAGCAAGAAGAGTTCTTGTTAAATATAATTATAATTTGATTAGGTTAGGTTTTCTTTTTATTAAATGTTATTTTTTTAAATCCTAATTAAAACTTTAATTAGTTTCTCCCTGATTAATTTTTTCAAATTGAAATTCAGATTGAAGAACCCTAATTAAACTTCACATTTGGCAATTCTCTCTCTAAGCCCACTCCTCTTTCCCAAGTTTTGGTCTTTATCTTTCGCAGGCAGACCAGCTTTGGGCTGCCTTTGTGGAGCTCGTGCAACAGGGAAGTCTCCTTCCCTTTCCCTTTTCTCGTGTCACTACGTCGCAAGGACGTTTTTGCTCTTCTCCTTCGCGGTTGTGGTTGGGGGTTTTGCAAGTAAGGCGCGCACACCTTTCTCGCGGTGTGGTGATTGTTGCAGCGATGACGCCTCTGCGAGATTTTGACCTCAAAAATCTCTGTCATGCGAGAAATACTATTGGTGGCGTCATCGTGGAGGGAAATAGCAAACCTGGTGTTTCGCAGTCTTAAAGTCTTCGTTCATCAGCGTCCCCACGACCACTAGGGTGGTGCATCGCGTTGGGTAATGATTTATGTTTCTGCTTTGCAAGTGGATGGCAGCGTTTTGGTGGTTTGCAAGTTCAGGGTTTTGGCTTTTATTCTTCTCTATGGGTTTTCGAATTGGGGGTGGTCATAAGTTCACGTTTGGATTTGGATTTTATTTGTTCTCCGTAGATTCAAGGCGTGAATTGGAATTTCTAATCTTGTTTTCTGTCTTTGCGATCTAAGAATGTGAGGTTTTCGTTTTATTGTTATTCTTGGGGGTATGGTCTTCTTTCTCTACTGGGTGGATAATTTTCTGAGGTGTTAATCAATTGGTAATGCTGCATTATTGGGTTCTCTACAACGTCATCTTGTGAACGTCCTCGATGCTGAGCTTCTGTAATCCTAACCTCGACACACTCTCCTCTAGGAACTCGCTCGAGCAACTGTTGTGCATGTGCGAGCACTCCTTACCGAACCCGCTGGCCACCACTCGCTTCGCGATCTCGTGGAGGTGGCAGCACATCGATGACAATGTCGAAGTCCGTGACCAGTAGCACCATCGGAATCTGCTTCTCTATTTTGTCTATATTTTATTTTTATTGGGGATATTCATCAGGATTTAAGAAAATATTAGCATGAAATTATGTAGACTTGAAATTTTACATATTAGTGTTAATAAAGATTATATTTTTTATTTTAACGGCAAAAGGAAGGAAATGTGATTTTAGTCTTTATTTTAATTTATTAAATGGGATTTAAATACCAAAATAATGCAAAAGAGGAATAAAAATCCTACAATTATGAACACTATTAATATAGAAGAGAGAGAAAAAGTTGGACATTGTAGGAAGAGCAGAAGAGAGAGAAGAAAAAGATCAGATTTCATCGCCACATCAGCATAGAGTTAACTCTGTTTCTGCCAATTTAATGGAAGGGACTTGATTGGTGCAAATTATACCATATAGGGACGCAATACATGAATTTTTAAAAGCGGGTACTAAACAGAAAAAAACCTCCCAATGTAGGGACCAAGTAAGCAATTAAGCCAAAAAAATTCATTATGACGATGAATCAACGACAAAGAAAAAACTTGCTTTTTGAATTGAAGGAATTAATAGACATCCAAAGACAAAAAATTAACAAATGATTGTTGGTTACGAAAGCTATGTAAGGAAGGAAAAGTTTGGTGAATGGAGGTGTTGGATTTTCAAAGAATCTGAAAAATCTTTTGATAGTGAAATTGTGGGGAATATAATGTTTCATATTCATTTATTTTGGACATTTGCTCTTGCCTAAGCGGACTGTTGACAGGGGGAACAATGTGAATGCCAAACCTAATCCCTTATGTGTTTTGTTTTTGATGATGACAACAACATATATGTTTCCATGACAACAACAAAAATGTTTCTTTATGTTTAAAACATTTATTGCCTAAAATGTTTGGTTTTCATACTCACTATGATCATACATGTGTTTACATTTGTAGTATGCATACTCATGTTTTCAAATGTTAAAACCACTTGCACAAAGCATATTTGTATGAAGTAATCGATTACAGTGCTTATGTAATCAATTAAGTTCATCAGATAGCTAATGCTTAAACTGTGGCAAACTACAAGTTTTAACTGATTACATTATATGTATAATTGATTAAAACTTGTGCCTTTGCTAACACTTATTTGCAATGTGCTGTGATGAGTTTTGAAAAGAAAAAGTTTTCAAAATTGACTAAGTGCAATACTTAACCGATTACACAATTTCCTTAATCGGTTAAATCTGGTACACATTGAAAATTGTTTTCATGATAAGTCTTAACTTTCATAATGGTCATATTTTCAAATGTTTTGACTTACAAGTTATGTGCAATCAATTATATTAATTGCTTAATCAGTTAGATATGTTTTAATGTAATTCTGGTGTAACTCTGTTAAATGTGTAACCGATTACATTATTTTGGTAATCGATTAAAAAGCGTCAGACATTTGAAAATCTATTGAGGCGTAGCACTCTGCATTAAAACTTTTGATAATTTGAACTTTTAAATCTGACATAAGAGAGTCAAGAAAAGATTCTACAGGTGCGCTGGTTCTCCAAGAATTAAGATACGAAAGACTTGCAATTTTGAAGGATTCTTAAAGGATTGCTTTGGACTTTTGTTGGCTGATCAATCAACTGGACATTGAGGTGTTTTCTTTCCAGATCACTACCTTGTTTACAATCCATAGATTGTGGTTTCCTTGTGCGTGTTGCCAGGAAGAGAACGTGTTGTTCTTGTAACTTTGAGAAGAGTCTCAAAGAGGGTACAACAAAGAGAGGATTGTTCTTTGTGTAGTGTGGTTATTCCTATATTAGATTTGTGACTTAGTGAGGAGATTACATTTGAGAGTTGGTCTCTGTAAGTCTTGTTATATTAACTCAAATCTTTATAGTCGAAGGTTTTTCAATCTTAGGTTAATTTATCCCTTAACTCTTTTATTGAATTATTTCTTTATTGTCTTGCGAGTTAAAGATCATTCTAAAGATTTCCAAAAAGAGAGGAAAAGAAAGAGTTTTTATTAAAAACCAATTCACCCTCCCCCATGCCCCCCTTCCCTTCTTGGTAAGACAAATAAGCCTAATATTTCTTACAATTGGCACCAGAGCTGGTTTTTTGAAACTAAATCGAAAAATAATCGATTAGATTTTCTGTGTAATCAATTAATTTGATCCTGATGGCCTCTGTTTCTCAAACCTTTGGAGAACGTGCTTCCACAAATAGACCCCCTTTGTTTGCAGGAGAAAACTATCCTTTTTGAAAAATTAGAATGAGAATTTTCTTAGAATCTATTGATAAAGGTATTTGGGATCTGTTATTAATGGACGTTTTAAGCCTACTAAAATTGTTGATGGAAAAACTATTGCAAAGAATTTTTCTGAATGGAACTAGGATGAAAATAAAATAGCACAGTATAATATTAAGGCTAGAAATATTATTTCCTCTACACTTACTATTGACAAGTTTTTCAGGGTATCAACATGTAAAAGTGCAAAAGAAATGGGGGACGTTCTTGAGGTGACTCATGAAGGAACCGATGAAGTAAAGAGGGCTAGGAAGAATTCTCTCATTCAAGAATATGAGATATTTCATATGAAGCCTGGAGAGAATATCTACAACATCCAAAAGAGGTTCACACACATTGTTAATCATTTCATTGCACTTGAAAGTCATTCGAGAAGGAAGAGATTAACATCAAGATCCGAAAGAGTTTGAATAGAAGCTGGGAACCTAAGGTGACTGCCACATCTGAATAAAGGGATCTTACTACCATGAACATGGCTACACTGTTTGAAAAACTCAGGGAGCATGAGTTTGAGCTTGGAAGATTGAGAGAGGAAGAAGAAACTGAACAAAAGCACTCCACAACTCTCAAAATTTCCAGCAAGAAAGCCTCAAGAAGCAATGATTCAGATGTTGATTCAGATGCAGAAGTACCAAAAAAGGAAGTGCTTAACATGATGGTAAAGAAATTTCCTAAGTTTATGAAATCTAGAAATACTACATCTAATTTTGCAGGTAATTCAAGAGGAGGCAAAAGAAAAGGCAAGGTTGCTACTCCCACCTGTTATGAATGTGGAAAATAGGGCCATATAAAACCTGATTGTCCAACCTTAAAGCAGAAGTAGAAAACTGAGGAAAGGTTCAATCAGGACAAGAAGAAGAGCAAGCAAAGAAAGGCCTACATTGCATGGGAAGACTGTGATTCAAGAGGTTCTTCCAATGATGAAGATAACCAAAGTCTAGAGGAGGAGACAAATTTGTGTCTCATGGCTGGATCTGTCAGTTCTGAAAGCAGTGGCAACAACTTCGATGATGAGCCTATTGAGGACAAATATTATCAGCTGTTGGATGCTTTTCAGGAACTCCATGTAGAGGCAATGAAGCGTCAATACAAGGTTAATCGATTAAATAGTGAAAGAAAAGATTATGAATACAAAATTGATAACCCTGTTAAAGATAATGACAAATTGAAAATTGATCTTGATGCTGCTTTACAATGTGCTATGAATGCTAAATCTGAAGCTAGAATTGTTGAAAAAGATTGCAAAGATTGTCCTGCTTATCTAGGAAAGATAAAGTACCTAACAAGCACACTTTCAAAATTTACTCTTGGTAGATCAAACTTAAAATTGTTCTAGGATCTCAAAGAAGGGCAATAAATAAGCAAGGAATAGGTTACAGTGCTAAAAGTGAAAGAATTAACTCAAAAAAAATTACTGATTTGAGTAAACCTTCTATTGTTACCTGTTTCTATTTCAATTCAATTGGTCACACTGTTAGATCTTATTATTATAAGAAAGTTGATGTTCCAAAGGGAAAGTTTAAATGGATTCCTAAAGAACCAACTACTATGACTAACACAAAGGGCCCCAAGTTTATTTGGGTACCTACTTCCAAACCATTTGATGATTTTGCAAGGAAATAAACTAAATTGGTGGCAGACAAGGACTAAAGCAAGGATCACAAAGAAAGAATCATTAATCCCTTGAGTATCACATTTGGTAATTGTTGTTTAACTCTGAAAGTCATGCATCATTCTTAATTTGTGATATGTTTACTGATATATGTGAATGATTTGTGCTTGTCTGCAGTGAAATTGGTTGAAAAATGTTTTCACGAATTTTAACCGATTATATTAGTAATGTAATCGATTAAATTTCTCTTGGTGCTTCTCTGTTTTCAAAAGTTTGAGACTAGTTTAAGCTTAATCGATTCAGAAACTAATGAAATTGATTAAATTGTTGTACTAGGCTTTTCAAATTTTTAAATAATTTAAATGGTTTTTTTCGTGAACTTAGTGGATTCGCGTCTATAAATATAAGATCAGTTAATCTAGTCATGCAATCATTTCTTCCAAAACTGAAGTTTTAAACCCTAAACTAAGAAAGATACTTTGCAAAATTTTGTTCACAAATGAGTTCTTCTTCATTATCAGGATGCAGGAAGAAGGTTGCCCAGGTTGCAAGGAATTCCAGTCCAAATGGATGGATTAGTGATGACGAAGTTCGAAACAGATTCTCGTGTTTTAGAAAACTCAAGTTTGTGGTCCCTTAAATTGGATCTACAACTATTCAGAAATGAAGGGCTTTTCTTTCAAGAATGGATTGCACATCAAGGACTTGCCAAATTATTTCAAATGAAAGGTGATTGTTATCCTGACTTATTAGAAGTTTTCTATACAAATTGGAAAGTTGTCGATGGAGTTATACACTCTCGGGTAAGGTGTTAATATCAAAATTGATGATGATGTCTATAATGCCCCAAATTCCAGGGTGTTATGGGTTATTCAAAAACTGGTAAAAATTTCAAATTGTTAACGTAATGCGGAAACATATTTTTCACAACTTAACATTTAAACGTGTATAAAACATAATAGTTCCAAAGCATTTGTCCAATGAGAATAACGAAGGAAATAAAATGACTTCAATTACATTGTCTCAAGTTCAAAAGTAATAACTATAACTAAAATCTCAAGTTTGTCTCGGTCATCTCTCGAATCTATCATGTCTCAGCACCATCTACAACATCATTTGCTCAGTATAACATCACACATCATACGATCATCGCATTCACATGCACACATACAAACATGTATGGTAAGCTACCGATAAAACAATCATAATATCATGATATAAACATATTGATTAAATCAACAATAATCAAACACCTCATACATAATAGTAATGACAATAGGATTCCTAATCTTCTAACATAACAAATCAGTCAAACAAATTACTCAATCCTCGATCCTCGATTCTCGATCATTGATCCTCAATCTCCAACCCTTGATGTAATCACTAACATCTTACCCATAGACTCTTGGTCTATCCACTCCTTAGCATCTATGCTAACTACTTACTATACTCTTATAGTAACACCGCTATCACGTAGCATAACTTGGAGCATCTCAAATACCATATCACCATCATAGTTACACCACTTTCATGATTATTCCAGTCGTGAACAACACCATGAGCATCACCATACCATAAATACCACCGTGAATAGAATCAGTCACACTCTTGTATCCTACCTCACCGACTGTAGATTCCCCATACAAACCATCTGTAGATTCCCCATACAGATACATTCGAGTAGTCCCGCAATCTAGCGAGGAACATTTAATCCTGCCACACAAGAACAAGGAAGACAACTTCACTTTCACACAACGAAGGCTCAATACCCGAATAACCTCCAATGCACACAAAACAAAAGGAAACACCTACCTGCAGATAGCACCAAGATTTACTAGGTACAACAAGTAGACCTCATATTCTACTCTCATGCTCATCAATCACATACTAAGGTACATCCCAACACTCACACATGCTCCAATATCATCCACAATTAAAACTGACCTTAAACAGAACTCGTAAACTCATTCTCTGATTCTCATCACGTTCTACAACTTCTTCAAAATAGAGCTGCTGATGCGAGACTGTTTTCTCCCACACTAGACCTGCGATTGACAATCCGAACGGTCAAAATGAAGAACCATATGTCTGAAACCTACTGTCCAAAAATCAGCCCGATCCAACGGTGAACAACTTCACAATAACGAAAACACAAGTGCAGGTTTTGTTATATACGAAAATATTTTCCTCTTTTCGTTTAGGCTGTTTCTCCTAAAGTAGACCTCCAATTGACGATTCGAACGGTCAAAATGAAGAACCATATGTCTGGAAGATAGCACCAAGATTTACTAGGTACAGCAAGTAGACCTTATATTCTACTCTCATGCTCATCAATCACATATTAAGGTACATCCCAACATTCACACATGCTCCAATATCATCCACAATTCAAACTTGACCTTAAACAGAACCCCTAAACTCATTCTCTGATTCTCATCACGTTCTACAACTTCTCCAAAATAGAGTTGCTAATGCGAGACTATTTTCTCCCACATTAGACCCCCGATTGACAATCCAAACGGTCAAAATGAAGAACCATATGTCTGGAACCTACTGTCCAAAAATTAGCCCGATCCAACAATGAACAACTTCGCAACGATGAAAACACAAGTGCAGGTTTTGTTATATGCGAAAATATTTTCCTCTTTTCGTTTAGGCTTTTTCTCCTAAAGTAGACCTCCAATTGACGATCCGAACGGTCAAAATGAAAAATCATATGTCTGGAACCCACTGTCCAAAAATTAGCCTGATCCAACGGTGAAATACTTGGCAACAACGAAAACACCAGTGCAAGTTTTGTGATATGCGGGAATGACTTCTTTTCTTTCCTTTAACCCAATACTTACAACATATATTTGCATGGAAACCCCCATGAATCATAACTTTATTCTCCCTTAACATCAAACCCTTTGTTGAGATAACCCAACACAAATATTACATAAACCCTATGATACATAAACCCTTGCCCAACAAGATCAACATACACCCATAATCATAATAATGCATCATATATATACAATGATTATTAATCAAAGTAACCAAGAACACATATAACATACGATAATTAATAATAAAAGAAGTAAGTTTCTCATACCTTAGCCAATCCTAGGGCTTTATCTAACTTCAAAAATACAATAAGTCTTCCCTTGCACTAGGGTTTTATGTAACTCATCCTCTTCTCTCCTAGAAACGTCTCTTCTCTCCTAGAAACGTCTCTTCTCTCCCTTAACTCTCCAATTTTCGTTTTTGGATTTTAGGGTAGCAATATGTAGCCCCCCTTCTCTTCTCCTTTTTATCTTTTTCTATTCTATCTCTATTTTTTTAATTAAAATAATATCTCTAATTTAATCTATAAAACCACCAAGATTTCCTTTCTTATTTTATTTTATCTAATGTTTAAAATATCAACAACCACCAAATATCTCAAAGATTCACATAATTTTCTATTTCATTTAAGATTTTATTTTTATTCCTTTTCTTTCTGCACCCCCTAACTTAATGTCCACACCACTTAATGAGGGTATAAGACTCTTTTACCCTTGGACCCCAAAATACAAATTAAACCCAAAAGTTTACTTTAACTCTCTTTCTATCTAAAATTTGGCCCACACCAATTAAATACCAAATCACCCTTCTACCATCAATGCAACACATCATATTGGTAACAACACACTATACAAATCATCATGATAACAATATACCAACCATGTGTTCTACTTAATTAATAATAACATTAAATAATAACATAATAATTATAATTTTAGAAAAACATCAAATAATCCAACAACAATTATCAATAATAATGTTCAAGTCTCATAACCACATTATTCCTTAATTACCACATTTTCCCAGGGTGTTACAATGTCTGGCTATCTTTTACTGGTTTAAAGGCTGAAGGTTATATGTCTCATGTGCATGATTCTAAGCTTAATAAATGGAAAAACAAGAAGGAAATTTATAAGGATTGTCTGCGCTATCCAAGAAGGTATAAGGTAAACAAGTTGTACCTGCATAATGGATTGAATAGGGAAGAAAAAAATGTGTGCATTTTTACTAGCTTAGGTACTATGAAGGATTGTCTAACAACTAAGGATGTGTTTTTGCTAAATGCTATAAAGACAAGGATACCAACCAATTGGGTTGCTGCCATGAGTGATCATATGATTGAAGTTTGAAGTAACCACGAGCACAAGCTTCCTTATGGTGTTTTTATTAGCAAAGTTTTGGAGCATCAACAAGTTGATCTGACTGGTGAAATCAATATTCTAAATTTTAAATTTATGATATCATCACATCAATATACTCCAGGAATTGTTTTTCCTAATAATAATGCTTTAACTTTGGATCCTTAACAACTTATCTAAATGTATCTTTAGATTCTGGTTTTATCAGGAATTTTCAACGAGAGTTTGCTCGTTCCAGTACCATGAATTGAAAAAAAAGTCAATTATTTTTTCTTTGATGAACCTAAATTCAAAGTACTATATATTACGAACTTCAACATAAATAAAAGATTTAATCATTTTCGAGCTATTTGTTTATGCAGAAACATCTCAAATAGGTCATTCTATTATTCATTATCTTAATTAGGTTCCTATTCGTGTAAAACTAATTCAATTGTACCCTTGCCATCAATTTCAGTAAAAGACGTTAAGAGGTTGATAACGGTTAAAAAACCGTTATTTTTATTCTTAATTTCGATAATCAATCAACCCTTTTTAACTTAGAAACTTGCTTTAACTCATGTTTTTACTTTAATTTTGTAAATAAGAGAGTTGAAGGTGAATTTAATGTTTTTCTGCTAGATTCCTTTGATTTTGTAGGTTATTGGAATGATTTGAAAGAAGAGTTAAAGTACCGAATGGTTGAAATGCAGAAAAGTCAACCAGAAACCAAAAAAGTCAACCAGTCAACCAGAAAAGTCAACCAGTCCACCAGAATGCAGAAAAGTCAACCAAAGTGCAGAAAAAGTTGTGCTAGGCGGTAATTACCGCTGAACGCCACTTTTCAGGTGTCGAAATCACTGTTGAGGGGCAAAAACAGCAACTGAGGGGCAAAACTGAAGTGTCGCACTTATCGCTGAGCGACATTCTTATGGGATGGGGCTCACTTTTATGTAATATTTAGAAGTCTATATAAGGCTTTAGTCTTCCTAGGGTTAGTATCTTTGGCTGGGACGAAGCACAAACACACTTTTTCACCCCTTGGAGGAGGATTTTGGATGTTACAGCTCCTTTCTAGGGTTCTATCTTTTCACTCTTTCATTGTAATTCATATAGTTTCACCATGAATATGGTGAACTAAAATTTATTGTTGTTGAGGAATCAATGTAATCCTTTTGAAACTCTCATGTATGGAATTTGTTCTTCAAAATCTTCTTTAAGATACATGCTTTCTTTCATTAATTGTTAGGGTTTTTCCTCTTTGCTCAAAGCATGCATTGTTTAACCCATTCGATGTCATGATCATTGATTTTGTCGATATGGACACATACGGGGAAATCTAGATCTGGGGAATCTCTCCCAATAGTAGTATAAACCTAAACATAAGAGTATGATGATTGGTTGCCTTTAAGCTTCTGTTCACTATAATGCATGATTAATTGCTAGGGAGACAAGACATTGTAAACTAGTGATTATGATTAGGCTTTCTTCGCCGAGACATCGGGTTTAAGGTAATTTAGAAAGTGGCATTAACAATTCATGAAGAAAGATGAATTCCTGAATACATGAGAGTGGATAGGATGAAATTGATAAACCCCAATAACGTAATCATCCATATATTTCAATTAACGTGTTTTGTTTCTTCTTACCATTGATCAATCCATGCATACATATTTACTTTTGAGTATTTGCATTCAAATCTTAATCAATTGGTTTTACAAGTCTTAGCTAATAAACAAACCACACAACTGTCTTGGCCGTGAGTCCTTTGGAAGAACGATACTTGGTCTTACCAGGTTTATTATTTGATACGATTCGGTTACACTTGCCGAGGGTTTAACAGAGGTCAATCACGTGGCATGCTGACTTTGCAAATATTAAGCATGTGGCACATTCAGGCTATTAGTGATGTGGGTTTTGTAATTTTGAAATGAAAAAAGCTTGGGATTTCATTAAATCCATAATTTGTGAAAATCCCTAATTAAAAAGGGTGCATGAGGTGTTTGAAATTGTTCTTCTGCGACGTGGGTTGCGAAAATCCCTTTCTCACCCAAAAATTAGGGTTTTCGAATTAGGGAAAACTTGCTCTTGTGCCTTTTCTCTCTTCGCGATTGCTAACGCAAATAGGGTTTCACCCCTTTCATCTGCGACAATACATGACAACTCAATGGTGTTCGTGTTGTGATGATGGCTTTCCCTGTTGTGCGAAATTGTAGGTTCATTCTTGCGGTTCGACTCGCACAGAAGATGAACTCGCGAACTAGGTTGTGTTTTCTGATTGCAGGTTTTGAACCGCGATTTGGGTGCTAGAAGATGATGGAGGACACAAATCTAGTTCGTGAGACGTGATAAGGGTTCACGACAGTGGCAGTTTGGATTTGATGTTTCTGGTTGGAGATTGTTTTAGGTTAGTAGGTGAAGATGCAAAGATGACGATTTGTGGTTGGAGGTGTGGCTGCTTACGCGATTCTCGCGATTTGATGAAGGTTGGGCGTATCGTAGTGGTGCTCTGCGACAACTTGTGTCGACTTTGTGATTTGGGTGGTGGCGTAAGCATGTACAAGACTTAATCAGAGCAAATCGTGTTTCTTTTAATCATACCATTAATTTGCTTCCTCCATCGAAATTGTAATCTTATTGATGAGTAACTAATTTGATTGAATAAACCCCAATTTGGAACCAAAAGAAATAATTCACTCAAACCTTACTTTCGTTACTTGATTCTGTGCAAAAAAATCCCTAATTTAGCATAACATGTTTTATTTTAATTAAATTTTAGTATTTTAAAACTTAAAATAATTAAATTTCACGTCAGCGACCTAATTCTGCCTTAAGATTTGCAAGGTCAGTGTGCCACGTGACTACAATCTTAACACTGTTCACTAAAATTGACGGCAAGGGTAGAATTAAATCAATTTTACACGAATATGGACTTAATTAAGATAATGAATAATAAAAGGACCTACTTGAGACGATTATGCATAAAAAGGAGACCTAAAAAATGATTAAACCTGAATAAAATGAACAATGTTTCTTTTAACTTCATTTCATATTCAAATAACATTGATAGAGATAAGTTTATTGGATAACAATGTTTGTGTAACAGTCAGTGGGTCGGAAGAACAAGGATTACATTGAAAATGAAGAAAAAAAAACGATAAATTAAAGTACATTGTTAAATTTAACGTTTATTCAGTAAAATATAGTATATAATATTATAAAAGCTAACTTAATTTGTGTCCGTTCATCTTCCCTTGATTTGTAGAAGTATAAAATAAATATATTTATGGTTAAACTTTTATTATTTATTAACATAAAAACCATCTTTCATTCATTAAATAAATATTTCAACCTTAATTAATTTCTGTGAGTTCATCTTTCCTTGATTTCTGAAAATGAATATATTTATGGTGCAACTTTTATTATTTATCAAAATAAAAACGACGTTTCATTCAGGAAATGGATGTTCCAAACTTAATTAGTACGTTTTAAATGATCAAATATTAATTTAGTATAAGATATTTGTGTCATAAAAAGAAGTTTGACTGAAACAACATCTAAGTAACATATTTAATACATTGCTTTCTTATTTTGACAAAGATATAGAAATGCTATAAATATGTACCTCAATTGTATCCCGAAATAGAAAAAACTAAGATATACAAGGAAGTACAAGAAATAGTAAAGCAAACAAAGGCAAAGATGGCTCCAGTGAAGACTGTTGTGGTAGTAGTTGTTCTTTCTTTGATAGCTTGTAATGGTAAGGTGTTTGAGTTATTTCTTTTTCTCATTGGATAAATCAGTTTCGTAGCATATGAGTGTAGATATTTAAGCCATTGAATTTTAATTTTAAGATATAAATCAAGTTTTACATGTTAAAATTTCATGCTTAACATGATTTTGTATTTTAATTGTAACATGTGTTTTTTTTAGGGTTTGTATTAGGTAAGGATGAATGTAAGGAGAATAAAGATTGCAAGGGAAAGATAGCTTCATGCAGAGATTCAGCTATTTGTGTTGATAAAGTTTGTAAGTGCAGGATGAGCATACTAGAGAACCCAGCCAAATGTAAAACAGCTGCTGAATGCGAAAGTCGAATAGTTTGTTTTGAACCATGTGATAAACCCTATTGTGATCAAATAACTGGTTTATGCAAATGCATGTGTCATAAACACTGAGAAATGTATCAATAAAAAGGCATTTGGAAATTATTTTAAATAAACAACACAAATTCACAATGATTATGCCAATTAAGGTTATTTATTTATTTTTTATTTTTTGTTTTTTGTTTTCTTTTCACATTTCGAATTTAGTTATTAAAAAATTGAATCTTGAATTTTTTTATTCTTCGTGACAACTTCTTGTTTTTAAGGATGTAGAATCATATCCTTAAAATAGGCTTATTTTCTAGACAAAACTTATATGTATAAATGTTTCTCATAAGTTTTGTGAAAGTTCTATGTTCAGTCTATTATCCTTGTCTTTCTAGGGCACTACATAATTTATTTTCAATGTTGTTATTATTTAAAAATCCAAAAATTAACTCATATCTAAGTTTATAATAGTTATTGTTTATAAGTTATTAATTATTTATTATAATTCTTTTCTTTTATTTAACTTTGTGGAAGAACAAGGTAAAAAAATTAGGTGTTTGCCACAATGAATTCCAACGCACATCAATTGGGATCAATAGAGTTCAAAATTTGATTTTCCAATAATTAAATTCTAAACTTGTAAAGAAAAAATGATTTTCTATTTGGGATACAATTTTGGAAACCTTATTGTTTATTTAAAGTCATTTCTCACTGTTTATCACACAAGTATTTGCATAAACCAATGCTTACATCACAATACCGTTTCTCACATGGTGGAATCCAATAACATGGGCAATAAGCAGTAGTTCGACATTTTGTTGGCTTCTCTAATTTGGTCGTTGTGTGCTGACAAACTTTATCAACATAAATAGCTGAGTTTCTACCTAAAGTTACCTTTCCCTTACAATCGTTATTCTCCTTACATTCATAGATACATAAAACAAACCCTACAAAAACACATGTCACTATTAGAATATAAAATCATGTATGAAACTTAGTTTATATCTTAACTATTCATCAATCATATATAAGTACGTACAACTTTTATATAAGAAAATGAAATACAAAAATATATGACCGAACAAAACAAAAATTCATGTAAAAAAAATCTCTACAACCTAAACTCAAAAAAGACTTGAAATATTTTAAAAAAATTAAACTTCACAGTTAGAAATAAAATATCGGACTATAAATGAACGGAGGTTGTGTTTGACCACTCTGCGAACAACATTGTCTACTCCGATTACGACCTCGTCCTCAAGTCCCACTCCATCAACGATACCTTTGAGTGGTGTACCTTCGCCAACGAGTTGGGCAACAATGACCCCAACCATGTCGGCGGTCCCTTTAACCCTCTTGTCACGGATGACGACCTGTCTATCGTCATCACCAATGCTGATAGGGGGAGTACTATGATAGCTGAACCCAATCCCTGTGATAGTGGTTTTTGATGATGACAACACATTGATAATTGTTAACCCTCGGCAAGTGTAACCGAATCGTATCAAGTAATAATAAAATGGTAAGACCAAGTATCGTTTTCCAAAGGAGTCACGACCTAAACAGTTATGTGATTAGTTAATTAAATAAGACTTGTAAAACAAATTCTTGTAATTTGACTGCAAATGTCGAAAAGTAAATATGAATGCATGTATTGATCAATTGGATTAAAAGAAGTAAAACATGATTAAAATATATGATGATGATGTTGTTGGGGGTTTTCAATTCATCCTATCCACTCTCATGTATTCAAGAATTCATCTTCTTCATTAATGTTAATGCCACTCTCTAATTTACCTTAAACCCAATGTCTTGGTGAAGAAAGCCTACTCCTAATCACTAGTTTACAATGTCTTGTCTCCCTAGCAATTATTCATGCATTACATACGCACAAAAGCTTAAAGGCAACTAATCCTCCTATCCCTATGTCTAGGCAATATTACTATTGGGAGAACTTCTTCATATCTAGATTTACTCATATGTGTGCATACAAATAAAATCAATGATCATGCAATTGAATGAGTTAAACAAATCATGCATAAAGTATAGAAGAAAAACCCTAACAATTAATGAAAGAAAGCATATGAATTCAAGAACCAATTCAATACATGAGAGTTTCAAAGGATTACATTGATTCCTCAACAATAATGAAGGTTTAGTTCACCATAATCATGGTGAAACTAGATGAAACACAATGAAAGAATGAAAGATAGAACCCTAGAATTTGAAGAGTGGAGCTTGACCATCCAAAATCCTCCTCCAAAGGGTGAAGAAAGTGTGATTTTGCTTCATTATGCCAAAAGATACTAACCCTAATTTGACTAAAGCCTTATATAAACTCCTAAAAATTACAGAAAAGTGGCCCAAGGCCCATAAAAATGGCGCTCAGCGGTAAGTGCGATACTTCAGATTGACGCTCAGCTGCAGTTTTGCCCCTCAGCGGTGATTGCGGGTCTTCAGAGTGCCGCTCAGCGGTAATTTCCGTTGAGCGGTACTTGCGGCTCTTCTTTTATGCACCTTTTCTTCCTTTTCTGACTACAACTTAGGGCTACTTCACTTCTTCCATTCAATTCATTTTAAAACCTGCAAAAACAAGGGAAAACAAGCATAAAACCCATCCAACTCTCTTATTTCCAAAACATAAGCAAAAACATGATTACAAGCTAGTTTTTCAGTCATAAAGGTTGTTTTTGATGTCAAATTTAAGTATAAAAGTAACAGTTTTTCAACTGTTATCACAAACCCAAACTTAGAACTTTGCTTGTCCTCAAGCAAACAAATCTTCCAACAATCCATACAATGGTTCACCACATTCAAAACTCTTTTTCTCAACACAAGTAATTACTCAAATCAGCTCAACACAAAGACTTCAATCAAGATGCACACATGCTTTAGTATTCACATAATCAAATAATTTTCAACAAATGCTCTTTTCATGAATGATCAATCAACTAAGCATAAATGTAAACATGTACTCATAGAATCTTTCCTCACTAGATAAAGTGTTTCACTCAAACACACAAGTGTATAAGAGGTCACTCCTTCACTCTACTATCACAATGTCACATGAATTAACTTTGCCTTTCATTTAACCACAATCAAACACATTCACAAGCAAGTATCATCACAAGGACTTTTCTATGCTTATAATGTGGCTGGGCTAACAAGAAAATTGGTTTTTCTAGATGACAAAATCCTTGAGTTAAGTGAATCATCTAAACACAACCATTCTTCCTTCTTCCCAACTTTCTTTTGCATTGAGCTTTCCTTTTTATTTCGTTTCTTTTCCTTTTCTTTTACTTTTCACATGCTTAGCTCAATGCTTTTCATGTTCCCCTTTTCTTAAACCACCCAACAACCCCAAACTTGAACATTTATCGATACTACAAGATATCTTCAACTCAACTCAAGGTAAAAATTTTCAAAAAGGGTTTTCTATCATGTTCAAAGCTAAGGGTTCAAAGGTTAGAACACATTGTGCTCTCTTTTATTGGGCTAAAATCATGCATTTGGCTAATAAAGGGTAACAACAGATGACCTTGATAATATGATACATACAAGCAAGTGATTCAGTCATAGAAAACCTGGGCAAAGTCATTCATGCTTTCAAAGTAATAACACTCACTCACAAAAACTCTGGAGTTCAATCCTCAGACAGGCTTATTCAACATTCCACATACACATCCTGCTTAGCATCATAATCACAATCACAACGTCATGCATTTGTTCACATAGCTAGTGAACCACCACCTGTATAAGCATATAATGTGCACAATCTCAACATCAATCCATATCCAAGCATCATCAAGCATTACTCATCATGCATAAGTCACAAGCAAACCATCATAACAGATAAAGTTTCAAACTGAGTACATCAAACCCTATTCTTAAAAACAGAAGCAAATAAGCTAAACATAAAAATCCTGCTCTAGAGGTGATAACATTCATCAGTAGATTCTATCTCAACTCCTTATCAATCCATGCTGTCATCTGAATCTTCCTCCTCTTCATCATCCTCAGCATCTTCAACATCTTCAAACTCATCATCATCATCATCCTCCATAGCAGAAGCTCCAGCTCCACTGCCATGGGCTTGCTCCTCTGGCCATGCAACCACGTTATGAAACTCATACATGGTCCACCTATGTGTTGGGGTGTATCATACATCCCAATAATCATAGTTGTGGCCACTTGCTCTTTGTGAATAGACTGCATCTGGGCATCTATAAGAGACATATACATATCCCTTATCTGAAATGGCTCTGCCTCATGAGGCTCTTCAAATGCCTAGCTCTGTGGTGGTCCCCTCACTCTGCGAGGACGGGAGGGTGGTACTGGTTGAGCTATCTCTTCACCTCCACAATACTCTCTGTAATAGGCGTCATCAATAGCTTTCCTAGGCCTCTCAAATGGTGGTGCAGAGATGTTCACCCTAGCTAGCTCACATAAGTGTGTAATCAAAGAGGATGCCCTAGAGGTGCTTTGCTGTTCATAGTGTTGGCTCATACTTGTATTTCATTAGCTATAACCTGGCCAATGTTAATGCTCAGCCCTTTGAGCGCACAGTACAAGAGAAGTGCCCTGCTGACAGTTATGTTTGAGACATGTGAGCATGGCTGGATGTTGGCATGAGAAAATGCCATCCAATACTTTGCTAGAGGAGTCATATCAACTCTCCTGATGTTCACTACAACACCATTCCTATTTCTCTGAAAGTGTCCACCAGGCACACATAACACACTTTCCACATCACCAAATTCTACTCCTTCTTTCATATTGAGAGCAAACTAACACTGCTCACCATCCCATTTAGTATTTAAGAATCTACTAATGGAATCAGGGTCATACCGAATGACGTGTCCTCTAACATAGCGCAAATAATCTTCAGCAGGATGATCACCCAACCTTCTTGCGTTGGTGTAGAATTCTTTCACCACTGCTATGTTAGCTGGTGCAGGGTAAGTGGCTAGTCTCCCCTAGTTCCTGTTCTCCAATTGCTCCCCAAACTGTGGAGCAAAGTCAGGTATCAATCCAGCCTTCCTTTCAATTAAAAGCCTCCTATCTTGGACAACTTTGAAATGACGCTCATGCTTGCGTGAAAGGAACTTGTTGGCATAGGAGCGTTGTGGTTCCTTATCCTTCCTCTTGGATCTTGTAGTCTTGATTCTCTTGCCAGATGAAGAAGCCATCCCTACATCAAACACAATTCACAAAACCACAAGAAATATCATTAAGCATTAGCAAACCATAAGCAACATCCTAAAACCATTCCTAATCACTACCGAGGGCAAACAATACCCCTCAGCACAACCTGTACAGCAAGCCAACAGTCAAAAGATCACAAAAAATCAACCTGTCAGAATCACGCTCACGGGTAACTTCCACTAAGCGGCAATTCTGCAGATTTTTCAAAATCATTTTTAAAAACATCATAATCTCCACCCACTTGAAATCTCCCAGTTCCAAACCCAAATCAAGCATTTTAATCGGTTCAAACAAAAATTAATTCATCTAATCATGCATAGAAATCAAAATCCCTAAAGAATCATGCTTAACCAACCATGTTCATATCAATTCATGCTTTTAAGAACCCTAGAATGAAAATGCTTGAACTTACTTAGGTGGAGATGCTAGATGAGTGAAAAAAATCTCTAGGAATGTGAACAAATCAGTCCCCAACAGCAATGCTCTCACCAAACCCCAAATTTGGATGGAAACTTAGTGCAAAAGTGAGTGGAAGAGAGGTTTTGTGAAGGGGGAAGAAGAGAAAAGTGGAGAGAACTCTTGGAAAAGTGCTTGAAATTTGTGTGGGAAGAGGAAAATCTGAAAACAGAAGCAAAATCGCGCCCTAGAGTATAAAAATACCCAAATGGGCCTAATCCCGCCGAGCCCAAATGAGCTAAACCAGCCACATAACTCTGTAGTGCTGGCGCTCAGTGCAAATTTCTGTTGAGCGGCATGTGCGACACCTCTTCTTCTTCTTCCTAGCTCGCCCTAGGTGTCTTATAATCATGCCTCTTACTCTCCTTATGCATTTATGTTCTCACATCACTCATGCATTCCATCCCTATCATGCATCTAAAGCAAAATCAAAACAAACAAATACAAATAAAGTAAATCAACTGGGTTGCCTCCTAGGTAGCGCTTGTTTAACGTCACGAGCCTGACCCAAAATCCTCCAGCACCCTTCAGTAAGTGCAAACCTTTCTTACCAACACCCATCAGTAGGTGTAAACAAACCTAGTATCCTTCAGTAGATACTCAACCACCTAACATCCATCAGTAGATGCTATACCACAAAATCTCAAACAAAAATCAATGTCCACAGTTTATAAAATTACATAACCAAAATCAAAAATTAATGTTCTGAAATCATTGGGGTGCCTCCTAGTAAGCGCTCTTTTAACGTCATTAGCTTGACCCAATAAAGTTCAAGTTCCATCTTCAATGTTGGTGTTCCTTTTTCTTTCATCACACCAACTCATCAACTGTTTTCGATCCACCTTTTTTACTGTCCTTGAATATGGAGCTTCAATCTTTATCACTCCATTCTCTTTATAGTCTTTCACAACCCACAACTTGTTCTTGAATCTTACAGGTGTACCAAGTTTGAGTTGTTCCTCCATCAAGTCATTATGAACCTTCCTTCCTTTGCCATCTTTTTCTTCTTCCCTAATCAGTGACAAAAAACAATTTTTACCTTTGAAGCCTGGCTTTGCAGCCTTTGAACTAGTCAAGGGTGCATCTTTACATGCAACTTTATGACTAGCCTCCTTCTCTTGAATATACTGCTCCTCTTTGAAGACATTAAAGATCAACTTCTCTCCTCGGTCTTGAAGCACTATCATCCCTTCATCCACATTGATGATTACCTTTGCCGTTTTCATAAACGGTCTTCCAAGAGTATTTAATAGAAGAACTTTGATAATTGAAGAATCAATGCATGTTGTCTTTGATGAGATTGTGGACCTTGAGGAAAACCCTCTTGAGTCAAACAAACCTATTGCAGGTGATGAGGATTATTTGAAGGAAGCTCTTGAAGAGATGTATCTAAATGAGAACTATCCTCCAGAACTTCAAGAAACACCTCAAGCTGTTGATTCTAAAAGCTATCAACAACCAAGAGGACTCTCCTTGGACAACATCATTGGAGAAATTTCAAAAGGAGTAATTACTAGACATAATCTTAATAATTTTTGTCTAACTGTAGCTTTTGTGTCTCAGATAGAACCCAAGAATATAAAGCAAGCTCTTCAAGATGATAAGTGGTGCGTTGCTATGCAAGAAGAGCTAAACCAATTTGAAAGGAATGAAGTCTGGGAACTTATTCCAAAGAAAGATAATTATCAAGTCATAGGAACCAAATGGGTATTCAGGAACAAGCATGATGAGGATGGAAACATCACAAAGAAAAAAGCAAGGCTAGTTGCAAAGGGCTACTGTCAAGAGGAAGGTATAGACTATGATGAAACATATGCACCAGTGGCCAGGTTAGAAGCAATTAGATTGTTGCTTGCATATGCATCTTTGATGAAATTTAAATTGTATCAAATGGATGTGAAAAGTGCGTTTTTAAATGGTTTCATAAAAGAAGAGGTATATGTTAGTCAACCTCCTGGTTTTGAGGATTTCAAATTTCCTGATCATGTTTATAAGTTGAAAAAGGCCTTGTATGGTCTTAAACAGGCACCTAGGTCTTGGTATGAAAGACTTAGCACTTTCTTACTTGATAATGATTTTTCTAGAGGTAAGGTTGATTCAACCTTATTTATAAAGAAAGTAGGAAAATACATCTTGATTGTACAAGTTTATGTAGATGATATTATCTTTGGGTCAACTGATGACTCCTTATGTGAAGAATTTGCAAAAATAATGCAAGGTGAGTTTGAGATGTCTATGATGGGTGAGCTGAATTTCTTTTTAGGACTATAGATAAAACAGATGAATGGAGGTACTCTTATTTCCCAAACAAAATATTGTAGAGAAATTCTTAAGAAATTTGGTATGGATATGTGTAAAGAAGCTAGTACACCTATGGGTACTTCATGCTATTTAGATAAGGATGAATCTGGAAAAGGAGTAAATGAAACTATGTTTAGAGGCATGATAGGATCTTTATTGTACTTAACTGCTAGTAGACCAGATATTATGCAAAGTGTATGTGTGTGTGCTAGGTACCAAGCAAATCCTAAAGAATCTCATTTGACTACTGTCAAGAGAATCTTAAAATACCTTAAGGGAACCACGTCTTTTGGACTTTGGTATCCATCTGATGCTTCACTTAGTTTAATAGGTTATTCTGATGTAGACTATGGTGGTTGTAAAATTGATAGGAAAAGTACTAGTGGTACTTGTCATTTTCTGGGCTGTTCTTTGGTATCCTGGAATTCAAAGAAACAAGCGTGTGTAGCCTTGCTACCACTGAAGCTGAATATATTGCTGCTGGAAATTGTTGTGCCCAAATTTTGTGGATGAAACAACAACTGGAAGTCTTTGATATCTTCCTTGATAATATTCCTTTAAAATGTGATAAAACTAGTGCTATAAATTTAACTAAGAATCCCATAATGCACTCAAGGACTAAGCACATTGAGATTAGACATCATTTCTTGAGAGACCATATTCAAAAGGGGGATTGTCAAATTGAATATGTTGATACCTTACATCAATTAGCTGATATTTTCACCAAGGCGCTACCTAAGGATAGATTTTTTGAGCTTAGAAGAGAGTTAGGAGTATTAGACATGTCTTAGGATCAATGCTTATAAAAATTTTCACATTTTCGTAAAATTTACGCTTCATAATCGATTATCACAAGGCAATAATCGATTATTCAAACTTAAAACTCAAATCTGGGAACTTTTGAACGAATAATCGATTATCATCAGGCATAATCGATTATCACGCTAACAGTTTCAAAAATAAAGCCGTTGGATGATGACAATTTTATGAACACCGAAATACGGTGCCACAAACTTGTTGAACAATCGGCAAGTGTGACCGAATCGTTTCAAGTAATAAACTCGGAAAGACCAAGTATCGTTCTCCCAAAGGACTCACGGCCTAGTTTAGTTATGTGATTCGTTGATTATTTAAGACTTAAGAACGAAATAAGTGGATTTTAATATGCAAAACAGAAAATAAACATGTATGCATGAATTTGATCAATGGCTAAAACAAAATACAAACACTTCAATGGAATATATGGATGAGTATGTTGTTGGGGTTATCAATTTCATCTTATCCACTCTCATATACTTTAGGAATTCAACATTCTTTTCATCATTGTTAATGCCACTCTCTAAATTACCTTTCAAGAAGGCCTATCCCCAATTACGAGTTCATACGATTCCTAGCATTCCTAATAATTAGTTCTTTTAGTGCAGGAGCTTAACGGCAACCAATATACTATTGGGAGAAATTCCCCGGATCTAGACTTCCCCGTACGTTCCCGTATCGACAAAATCAATAATCATGCATTGAATGAGTTAAACAAAGCAAGCATTGAGCAAAGAGGAAAAACCCTAACTAATGATCAAAGAAAGCATGTATCTCAAATAAGATGTTTAAACACAAACTCCATATATGAGAGTTTCACAAGACTACATTGATTCCCCAACAACAATACAAGGTTTAGTTCACCATATTCATGGTGAAACTAGATGAATAATAATGAAAGAATGAAAGATAAAACCCTAGAAAGGTGAAGAGGTAGCCTGAGCATCCAAGATCCTCCTTCAAAGGGGTGGAAGAGAGAGTGTTTGCTTCGTTTCTGCCAAAGATACAAACCCTAGGACGTCCTAAAGCTTATATACTATTCTAAAATTACAGAAAATTTAGGCTTAAGCCCATAAGTGTGCCGCTCAGCGGTAAAGTACCGCTCAGCGGTAAGTGCGTGAGTTGGTTTCTTCCCCTCAGCGGATCCCCCGTGAGCTTCTGAGTGCCGCTCAACGGTAAACTGCCGCTGAGCGGCAGTTGCGGCTTCTCCTTTTGTACTTTTTGATGTCTTTTCTGATTTCATCTCTCTCCTTCTTCACTTCTTTCACCAAATTCACCTTAAAACCTGCACAAAAACACTGAAATCAAGCATAAACCTGTCCAACTCTCTTATTTCTGAAAATATGAATAAAAGCATGATTTCAAGCTAGTTTCTAAGTGTTAAAGGTTGCTTTTAGTATCAATTTCAAGCATGAAAATAACAGTTTTTCAATTGTTATCATTGGAGCATCCCATAACGGCTATAAACGGCCATAAACGGCTAGTTTTTCCATTCTTCTTATTAATAGCCTCCTATAATCGATTATTAGACACTTCTTTGCACCCAGAAACTACTGAAATCAAATCTTGAGCTCAAAAGCTCTCCATTTTTATTCACTTTCTCAAAATCTCACTACCTCAAACTTTCTCCATCGCGGATTCAAGAAGACATCGCCGTAGAGCTGCTGGAGCATCCTCTTCCTCTCAACCACGTCCTGCAACCATTGATGGGTGGATTTCAGATAAAGGAAAACATGCGGACTATGTTAATTCTTGGCAAGAAAGAAGAATCATGGCGGTAAAGTATATTCGCCTTGATTTTTTCGGTTTTTATGGATTTCAATTTCCAAATCTTTTTGCTGTTCAAGGACTCACGAATCTGGTGGAGCAAAAAGGTTGCATTTTGATGGACAAATTTGTAAGCACCAAAATATGATATCACAAACTTGTTTCACAATCGGCAAGTATGACCGAATCGTTCAAGTAATAAAACTTGGTAAGACCAAGTATCGTTCTTCCCAAAGGACTCACGGCCTAGTTTAGTTATGTGGTTTCTTGATTAACTAAGACTTACAAACGAAATATTTGAGTTTAAAATGCAAGACAGAAAATAAACATGTATGCATGAATTTTGATCAATGGCAAAGACAAAAGATAAACACTTTCAATGGAATATATGAATGAATATGTTGTTGGGGGTCAATTTCATCTCATCCACTCTCATATATTTTAGGAATTCAACATTCAAATCATCATTGTTAATGCCACTCTCTAATGTACCATTCTAGATGGCTTCTCCCTAATCAAATAGTTCATACAATTCCTAGCATTCCTAATGATTAGTTCATGAGTGCAGGAGCTTAAGGCAACCAATATAATGTTGTCAGTAAAATATTGGGAGAAATTCCCCGGATCTAGATTTCCCTGTACGTGTCCGTATCAACAAAACCAATAATCATGCATTAGAATGAGTTAAACAATGCAAGCATTGAGCAAAGAGGAAAAACCCTAACTAATGATGAAAGAAAGCATATGTCTTAATTCAAAGATGTATTCAACAAATCCATATATGAGAGCTTCAAGAGATTACATTGATTCCCCAACAAACATACAAGGTTTAGTTCACCATATTCATGGTGAACCTAGATGAATAACAATGAAAGTATGAAAGAATAAACCCAATAAAGTGGAAGAGGTAGCCTTAGCATCCAAGATCCTTCTTCAAAGGGGTGAAAGAGAGAGTGTTTGCCTCGTTTCTGCCAAAGATCTTTAACTAAAGGACGTGCAAGCCCTTATATACTAATCTAGAGTTACAAAAGATTACAAAAGCCCAAGCCCAAAAAGTGCCGCTCAGCGCCATTTACCGCTCAGCGGTGATTACGCGTCTTCTTTCTTCCCCTCAGCGGCCATTTGCCCCTCAGCGGTTCCAACGCCACCTCTTGAGTGCCGCTCAGCGGTAGTTTGCCGCTGAGCGGTGCCTTCGACTTCTCCTTTTTGCACTCTTTCTTGTCTTTTCTAATGTCCTCTCTCTCATTCTTCACTTCTTTCACCAAATTCACCTCAAAACCTGCACAAAAACACTCAAATCACGTATAAACCTGTCCAGCTCTCTTATTTCTGAAAATATAAACAAAATGCATGATTTCAAGCTAGTTTCTAAGTCTAAAGGTTGCTTTTAGTATCACTTTTAAGCATGAAAATAACAGTTTTTCAACTGTTATCACATTTATCCCGATCTCATAAGAGTTTTCTACTTCAACTTGAGATATCGAGATGAGATTATATCCACTAAAGTAAAGGGTGTCCGCATAATTTTAGATGATGATGTGTGGACCAACGTTGCTCAACTTACCATCTGGGATGATGCTGTAAAAGTTCATCTAGGACTTCAAGATTTCAATAGGTTGATGACTTTCCAATCCTTCTTGCGTCACCCTGAACAGCAGACTAATCGAAGGCAATTGCTTGTTGGAGGTTTCAAGGTTGAAGAAAGGATGATTCACTACTTGATTGTCTAGATACTATGTCCTAGAGCAACCAATCATGCTCAATGCTCTGAGCAGGATCTACTTCTTCTATATGGGATCCTAAATCACATACACATCGATTGGCCTGCTCTCGTTGCTGACACAATGGTAAAAGCTAAGAAATCCCATTCTTATCAATTTCCCCATGCTCTTCTTATTTCTAGGATTTTGGAGTACAAAGGTGTAAATGTTGAAGGAGAACTTGTCCAAGCCATTCAAGCTGTTGGCTCGAAAATTGGAGATACTACCTTTCGTCAGATGGGATTCATTACTAGAGGACGAGTTCTCATTCACAAAGATGATGACCATCCTGATGAAGATGAAGATGATGACATCGATACTCATATGGCAAAACTAGTTAGTGCTGCTGCTCCTTCTGATGCTGGTCCATCTACCATGCCCTCATCCTCCTCACTCTCCATGGAAGAACATTTTGCTAGATTATCTAAGCAATTAGAGGATATGAGTCTAGCACAAGGAATACATTTTGAGGAGATTTATGAGTGACAACAATCTATTGATGAGTACATGGTTGATCAATTTCTTGATCTTGATATTCGCCTATCTAACATCGAGAATCATCTCAACCTTCAACCTCCAGAAAGATCTCCTAGTCCTGAGTTTTAGATATAGGTTCTATGTTAGCATGTTTTGTTGTTTGCTTGCTATTTCATCTATGTTATAATTCTGTCTTTTATGTTTCTTCTTATAATGTAATCCTTCTTTTCATAAATAAAATGATCTCTTGATTATATGCATACTTTGTTTAATTGAGGGGGAGATCGTATTTAGGGGGAGCTTTTTACATCAAATCTTTTTGCTTATGATCAAAAAGGGGGAGAAGAATAATATAAGGGGATAAGTATAAATTAATACAGGTATTGCTAACTCTGTTGTTGTCTGTTAGCTTGTATGTTTTGCAGGTAAGCCAAAATTGCTTTTAAAATTGAATTTTTTGATCATCATCAAAAAGGGGGAGATTGTTACCAATAAGGAGTATTGGTAAATCTTGAAGAAAATTGTTTTGATGATGCTGCAAGAAGTTTTAGTTGAAGAAGATATTAGAATTATTTCAAAGCAATTTGTAGAAATTAAATATAGTAGGAAAGTCTTGTAAACTTTGTAAAACTTGCATTTTTAACTGCAATAATCGATTATGGAGTGGCAATAATCGATTATCACAAAGTCATCCAGGAATAATCGATTATCACCTCATATAATCGATTATCACATTTTTGAAAAACCTGTAACGGGCTTGAATAATCGATTATCAATTACAATAATCGATTATTCGTGGCAGTTGAGACTTAACCTTAGATATTCAGAACAACTGGCTATATATTGGGTTTCTGTGAAGATCAAAAGAAGAAGTTGTTGAACAGAAGCTCTTCCAGAATACTGTTTGTCAGAGGAAGTTCTCAGAAGCTATAGTTCAAGTTCCCTTGCTTGGTCTCGTGAATAGGAGGGGCTCGCGTGTCGTGTGTCGATAGTCAGAGCAAGCTCTTTTCGAGTTAGCAAGGTGCTTTGCCTGGTCTAGTGAATAGGATAAGCTCACGTTTCATTTTTCGATAGTCGGAGTGGTTCTCTTCGAGTTGGCAAAGTGTTCATCTTCCGGTTCGTTCATCGAAGGAAGGTTTATTTATCTGTTTTATTCACTATTTGTTGTAATCTGTGAAACATCTTTTTAGTGGAACTGTTAATCACTTTTTATAGTGATTAACGACTGGATGTAGATTCTGTTGAATCGAACCAGTATAAAAATTACTCGTGTGATTTTCTATTCCCTACATTTTTGATCTTTTACGCATATCAACTGTTCGATAAATTTTCTGAAAGAAAATTGATTTTCTAAAAAGAGACCAATTTATTTTAAAAAGGTGACCGAACACGCTTTCTGCTACTCTAGATTTATTCCGCTGCGTTACACTCTGTCTGGTACCAATCAACACTTCTCTCTCATTATGCATCTCATTGTCATTAACAACCATGTTATCAATAAATATAGTGGCTTCCTCTAGAGTTTTTCATTTGATATTACCTCCAATTGAGGCATCTAGCATCAACTTGGTTTGTGAACCAAGACCTCCAAGGAAAAGAATGACTACTGTTGCTTCGACAAAGCCATGAGTGGGCGTCTTTCTTAACAAGCTCTTGTATCTATTCCAGGCTTGACCTAGTGTCTCCTTCATGCCTTGTCTAAAAGAAGAGATCTCTTGCTTCCCTTTGTTGATTTTAGGTTGTGGGAAGTACTTGTTTAAGAACTTTGAAAATACGACTTCCCATTCCGTAAAGCTTTCCTTTGGAAAAGAATTCAACCATAACTTAGCATTGCCTTCCATTGAGAAAGGAATCAAACTAAGCTTTATTGCTTCATCGGGCACACCATTGATCTTTACAGTGTTGCAAATCTCGTTGAATGTGGTGAGATGTTCAAATGGACTTTCATGTGATAGCCCATTAAATTGGTTGCTCTTGACCAAATGTATCAAGGTCGGTTTCACCTCCATGTTTGTAGAATTGACCCTCGGCCTAGCAATGCTATTAAAGTGATGAGAGCCAACAACATTGGTGTAATCCGCCAGAGTACGTCTACCATTGTTCTCCTCTGCCATATCCTTAATGTTTTGGTTGGACCTTTGTGGTGAAGGTTGTAGAAGTGTTTCCGGAGAAGGAAATAGTTCTCTAGAAGTTTGAATCCTCCTTCTCCTTCTACTTTCGTCCAATCCTTCAAGAACAGGATCCGAAGTTTTCTTGCTTCTATTCTGAATTGTACCCTGCATACACAAGGAAAAAAGTCCCTAGAAAAATTTGTTAGCACAAAAAGATAGAAAAGATAAACTAAAAGGATAGAAAGATAAAGATTAAGAACAGAAGATAAGAATATAAAAAAAACAAAAAGATAGAAAGATAAAAAAAAATCAAGTCAAAGTTAATCAATAATCACACAAATAAAATAGTTAAACCACGAGTCTCCGACAACGGCGCTAAAAACTTGTTAACCCTCGGCAAGTATAACCGAATCGTATCAAGTAATAATAAAATGGTAAGACCAAGTATCGTTTTCCAAAGGAGTCACGGCCTAAACAGTTATGTGATTAGTTAATTAAATAAGACTTGTAAAACAAATTCTTGTAATTTGAATGCAAATGTCGAAAAGTAAATATGAATGCATGTACTGATCAATTGGATCAAAAGAAGCAAAACCTGATTAAAATATATGATGATGATGTTGTTGGGGGGTTTTCAATTCATCCTATCCACTCTCATGTATTCAAGAATTCATCTTCTTCATTAATGTTAATGCCACTCTCTAATTTACCTTAAACCCAATGTCTTGGTGAAGAAAGCCTACTCCTAATCACTAGTTTACAATGTCTTGTCTCCCTAGCAATTATTCATGCATTACATACGCACAGAAGCTTAAAGGCAACCAATCCTCCTATCCCTATGTCTAGGCAATATTACTATTGGGAGAACTTCTTCATATCTAGATTTACTCATATGTGTGCATACAAATAAAATCAATGATCATGCAATTGAATGAGTTAAACAAAGCATGCATAGAGTATAGAAGAAAAACCCTAACAATTAATGAAAGAAAGCATATGAGTTAAAGAACTAATTCAATACATGAGAGTTTCAAAGGATTACATTGATTCCCCAACAACAATGAAGGTTTAGTTCACCATAATCATGGTGAAACTAGATGAAAAACAATGAAAGAATGAAAGATAGAACCCTAGAATTTGAAGAGTAGAGCTTGAGCATCCAAAATCCTCCTCTAAGGGGTGAAGAAAGTGTGATTTTTCTTCGTTCTTCCAAAAGATACTAACCCTAATTCGACTAAAGCCTTATATAAACTCCTAAAAATTATAGAAAAGTGGCCCAAGGCCCATAAAAATGGCGCTCAGCGGTAATTACCGCTCAACGGTAAGTGCGATACTTCAGATTGATGCTCAGTTGTAGTTTTGCCCCTCAACAGTGACTGCGGGTCTTCAGAGTGCCGCTCAACGGTACTTGCGGCTCTTCTTTTATGCAATTTTTCTTCCTTTTCTGACTCCAACTTATGGCTACTTCACTTCTTCCATTCAATTCATCTTAAAACCTACAAAAACAAGGGAAAGCAAGCATAAAACCCATCCAACTCTCTTATTTCCAAAACATAGGCAAAAACATGATTACAAGCTCGTTTCTAAGTCATACAGGTTGTTTTTGATGTCAAATTTAAGTATAAAAGTAACAGTTTTTCAATTGTTATCAATAATACAAACACATGAATATGTATTGAGGTATATGTTGTTTGTTGTATGTGTTTATGATTATTGTGAAATATGCACATATTGTGAATGTCACATGTGTTGAACATATAATATGTTGATTGTTGCATACTGTGTTTGTAAAGTGATCATATCTATGTATGCATACTGTAGGTTTTGGTGATAAGGAAATCATGTGCACAAAAGCATATCTGAATGACTAAATCGATTATAGAGGTGTGATGATCCATTCAGGTCATTAGACAACTTATGTCTTTAAACTGAGGCAAAACAACTTGTATTGAATCGATTATATTATTTGGTGAATTGGTTAAACCACGTGTGTTTGCACATATGTTGTTCAAATGTGCTGATTTATGAATTAGAAAGAAAAAGTTTTAAAAAATGGGCTAAGTTTTGAAGCTTAATCGATTACATGGATTATGTATTCAATTAAGTATGTTATTGATTTGGAAACTGTTTCATGCTTGACATAACAGTTTCAACGATCATATTTTTAAATGTGTTGACTAAGCATTAAATGAAAATCGATTGCATTAATTGTGAATTTAGTTAAGGAGGTTAATTGGTTAGAAATCTGTAACAAGTATTTAATGTAACCGATTAGATTAAAAGAGTAATCGATTAAATTGTGTCTTAATTGACTAAAACTATATATTTGATTGGATTTCTATAAGACAATTTGAGATTAACATTTTCATATTTGATTTAGATTATGCTAAAAGTTTTACAGAGGTGATCGAACGCTCCAAGAAACAAGAAATTGAAGTGGTGGACTATTCTTGAAGATTTCTTGAGAGACAAGCTTGACTTATTTGAAGATTCTTATATTTCTGCACAACTAAGGTGCTTGCTGTGTGATCAGGAGAAGTTTCGCAATCTGTGTGAAGTTGTGCCCTGTGCATGTTTCCAGGAAGAAGAACGAGGAGTTTGTGTACTTTGAGAGGGTTCACAAAGGGGTGACTGTAGGAGAGGATTGTTCTTGCTGTAGGGTTTTTGTATTTGGCTATATTAGATTAGTGAGTTAGAGTGGTGATTTACATTTTGACACTGTGGTCATTGTAAAGCCCTTGTTGTAAAAACTCAAATCTCTATAGTGCAAATTGGCTTCCAATCTCAAGTTGATTGAAAGGACACTAGATGTAGGAATTAAGGTTGAACCAGTATAAAACTCAGAGTTTGATTTTTCTTCTCCCTATCTCTCTGCATTAATCGATTACTTACTGTCATCATTCGAATACACATATTGTTATATTGAATACACACCGCTTGCTGTTCAAGAAAGGTTTAAAGATTCATTCTATTTGCGAAAAAGATTTGAAAAGCGAGTATTTTTATAAAATACCAATTCCCGCCCCTCCCTCTTGGTGTTGAGAAATAAAGCTCATCATTTCTGACAATTGGCACCAGAGCTGGTTTTCAAAATTTATTTGAAAAACAAATCGATTAACATTTTTGTATAATCTATTGTTTGATCCTGAGATGGCTTTTGTTTGCCAGACTTTTGGTGAAGGTGCATCCACAAATAGACCACCTCTATTTCCGAGTGAAAACTATGCCTTTTGGAAAATAAGAATGCAAATTTTTCTTGAATTAGTAGACAAGGGTGTATGGGATGCTACACTCAATGGTCCATTTGAACCCACTCATGTGATTAATGGAAAAACTGTTTGAAATTTTTTTCTGAGTGGACTAAAGAGGATAACCGGAGAACACAATATGATGTAAAAGCACGAAATGTGGGAAGTTCTTGAAGTCACGCATGAGGGAACAAATGAATAATTCCCTGGTGCAGAATTATGAAATGTTTAGGATGAAAGCTAGAAAGACCATTTATGACATGCAAAAAAGGTTCACACATATAGTCAACCATCTGATGGCTCTCGGCAAGGCTCTTGAAAAGGAAGAAATCAACATCAAAATTCTGAAAAGCCTAAACAGAAGCTGGCAACTGATAACGGTTGATTTCACTGTTATTTGTGATTCAATTTTGATATTAAATCAGCCCTTTTTGACTTTGAAACTTGCTTGAACTCTTGTTTTTAGTTAAGTTATGAATAAAGAGAGTTGAGGTTAGAACTTATGATTTTTATCACTAAATTCCTTTGTTTTTTTAGGAAATTGGAATGATGTGGAAGAGGAGTTAAAGTACCAAGGAGTTGGAATCCAGAAAGGACAAAAAAAGCATCAGAAAAGAAGGCTACAGAAGGTCGCAGGATGCCTGATTGCCCATTTCTGAGGCCCTCAGTGCAAGATGTCTCGTATGGGCGCCTGACTGCCCTTTTTGGGAGCCCTCAGCGTAGGATGCCTCGTAGCAACGCCTGAGCGCCCTTCCTGGGGCGTTGAGCACCATCCTCCTTGTGTTGCACACTGCCTGATTGCCTTTTCCAAGGCCCTCAGCGCCACTCCTCTCGTAGCAGGGCCTTGCTGCCCTAAGTAGGGGCGATGAGCACCAGCGTGTTAGGCTTGGACTATGTTTTCTGCTTTATTTAAGGATTTGTTCTTCCTAGGGTTTGTATCTTTGGGTAGTAAAGACGCAGAAACACACTTTTTCATTCTCTGGAGGAAGAATTGGATGCGGGAGCTCTCCTCCTCAATTTCTAGGGTTTTTCTATCTCTTTCATTCCATTGTACACCTAGTTTCTTCATGATTATGGAGAACTAAACTCATTTGTTGTTGGGGAAGATGTAACCTCTAAACTCTCATGTATTTGAATTTGTTCTGAATTGTTATATGCTTCTTTCATTAATTGTTAGGGATTTTCAACTTTGCTCTATGCTTGTTATGTTTTGATCATTCATGGCATGATTTTATGGTGTTCTTTGTTATTGGGAAATACCTAGAAACCACGATATGGAGAATTTCTCCCAAAAGCAATATTTCCCAGGGATGGGGATAGGACGTTTGGTTGTCTTAAGCTCCTGTTCCTAATGCAAAATTAATTATTAGGATGCAAGGGATTGTGGTCTAATAATTAAGGATAGACTTTCTTCGCGAGGGATCGAGTTTTAAGTAATTTAGATAGTGACATTCACAATTGAATGAAGAAGATGAATTCTTATATGCATGAGAGTAAGGATGGTGAAATCTAAACCCCAACAACATACTCATCTCATATTATAAAAATCATCCTTTCACTTTTGTGTTTTGCCCCAATTGATCAAATTGCATTCATATTTACTTTTCTGCATTTTTGCATTCTAAACCAATGAAATTGTTCTTAAGTCTTAATAATTAAGGCATTACATGACTGTCTAGTGTCGTGAGTCTTCTGGGATACGATACTTGGTCTTACCATTTTATATTACTTGATACGATTTGGTACACTTACCAATGTGTTAATAGCAACCAAAGGTAATTGCCATATCCGAGTCAAAAGATTTAACTAACATGAATATGACAACTTTGTTTGGCAAGCTCAGGCAACATGAACTGGAGCTTGGTAGATAGAGGGAAGAAGAGGAGATTGAATAGAAACAACCGATTGCACTCAAGGCTACAAACAAAAGATCCTCCAAGAAGGCTGAATCTGATGTTGAGTCTAATGTAGAGATAACTGAGAAAGAGGTCATGAATATGATGGTAAAAAGGTTTACTAAATTCATGAAAAATAGAACTATTGTAACTGACTATGTAGGTAACTCTAAAGGAGGAAGAAAAAACTCCAAGACCAGTACTTTTAAGGGTTATGAATGCGACAAAGATGGTCATATCAAACCGGAGTGTCCAGAGTTGAAAAACAGACAAAAGGATGACTCCAAGTATCCACAAGACAAGAGAATAAGTAAGCAAAGGAAGGCTTGCATTGCTTGGGAAAATAGTGATGGTGATCAAAGTGTAGAGGAGGAGTCAAATCTTTGTTTCATGGCTGGTTCAGCGTGTTCAAAAGACAGTGATAGCGATTTTGAAAATGAGCCTATCGAAGTAAAGTATCACATGCTACTGGACACATATCAAGAACTGCATGCAGAAGCTATGAAACTACAATACAAGGTAAATCGATTCAACTCTAAATGAAGAGACTTTGAATATCGAATTAGCAACCTTGTTGATGAAAATGAAAAGCTTAAAATTGAACTTGAAATTGCTTTAAAATCTGCTAGCAATGCTAAAACTGAGATCAAGAATTCATAAAAAGAATGTGTAAATTGCCTTACTCATATTGCAAAGATAGAATACTTGACCAATACGCTATCTAAGTTTACTCTTGGTAAAGATAATTTGGAAGCTATGTTAAAGTCACAAGGTAGAGCAATTAACATGCAATGTATTGGTTATAAGGCTAAAACCAATAAAATTAATTCTAAGAAATTTATTGATCTGAGCAAACCCGTTAAAAATGTATGTTTTTATTGTAATACCATTGGGCTTTCTGTCAAGAACTCTTACTACAAAAAGGTTGGTGTTCCATGAGGAAAGTACAAGTGGATTCCAAAGGAACAACCTCCTATGACTAACCATAAAGGCCCCAAGTTTATTTGGGTACCTGCATCGAAACCTTTTGATTGTTTTGTAGGAAAGTAAGCTGCTATAGAGGTAGAGATGTGCTCAAGGATGGAATTTAGTGAAAAAAATCACAAATTCTTGAGTAACTCAATGTTGTAACGAAAACTGTTAAATTCATGCACTCGTGTATTATAAGTTTTTGTATGTGAATGAAGGTTGTGTGTATGATTGATGATTGCATGTCTGATTGATGTTTTTGTATGCAAAACTACTTTCATGATTTTTAATCGGTTGTGTTATAACCGAAATCGATTAGAGTTGCTATGTCTTTCCCTAGTTTAGATGAATCTGTTAAAATTGAAATCAATTATGAAATTGATAAAATTGATTAAATATTATGACCTGGACTTTCTTGCTTTGAAAATTTAAATGGGCCTGTTTGATTGAAGCTCTTCTACACGCCTTTAAATGTACTGGATTTGGAAATCTATAATGCACTGATCCTTTAAAAAAAGTAAAACCTAGACTAAGTAAGATTCTTCACTGAATCATTCACAAAAATGGTCTCATCTTCTTCATCCAAACGCTACAAGAGTGTTGCTCGAACTGAAAGGAACGCAAGCCCAACTAGATGGATAAGTGATGATGCTGCTAGAAATAGGTTTTTGTGTTGGAGAAAAATCAAGAAAGTGTTTCCGCATAAGTCACTCATTTTGTCTCTGTTCAGTGGAGAAGGGTTCTTATTTCCAAATTGGCTTACTCATCAAGGATTGGCGAAATTTGTTCAAATGAAAGGTGACTGCTATCCAGAGTTAGTTGAAGTTTTCTACAATAATCTTCGTGTCGTAAATGGCGATATTCATTCGCGGGTAAAAGGAGTAAACATCATAATCAATAATGATGTTTGGCTACTTGTCGCAGGACTCAAAGTTGAGGGTTGTATGTCTCATATAAAAGATTCTTTGCACAACAAGAGGACTACAAAGAAGTAGATATACAGAGACTGCCTTAGATATCCTGGTAGGTACAAAGGAGGAAAGATGTCAACACCTAATTTCGTCCGGGTAAGTAAACAAATAAAAATAAAGAATAAAAGATTAATAATTAATGGTGGGTAAAAAGGATAAAATAATGACTTTAATACAAGACATAATATTTTTGAAATGTTAGTTTAAAATGGTAATAATTTGAATGAATATTATGCTAATAATTATAAGCAATAATTAAAATAGTATATTAATATAATTTGCTACGTCAATTGCTTTTAAAGAGGAAAATATGACTTTTAAAAATGGACAAATTTTCTGAAAATAATTATAATCAATGTTTTGAATATTATTTAATTTGTTTTCTGGCAACCAAGGCCATTTCTTTCCCTATTTTGTTTTATTGTCATTTAATTCACAATTAAGGCAAGATTGCCATAATATTACAGTGTGTGTACATAAATACGCACCCTGTCATAGAAAAAAGGGGACGAAAAAAAGAGAGAAGGAGAAACATGCAGAAATAATAAAAAGAAAGAAAGAGAGTATAGAGAAAAATAGGTTCACACCCATAAGGGTTCTGTCAACGGTAGTCACCAAAGAAGAAATAGAAGAGTATTGAAAGCTAAAAAGGTATGTCAGTGTTACACCATTCTTTTTCTCTTTTTATTGTACTTTGAAGTTTTTCCTAAAAGGTATTATTTTTCCTACACACAAATAATGTTTTTTTTAAATCATAAATTTTTCTATAAGTATGTGTCGGCCTATGGTCGGTTTCTTTCTTTTTCCCACCATTCTTAAATAAAAAAATACAACATCTTTAAAACCAAAAAAAATGTCAATCTTGTTAAACCAAATCTTTGTCGGGTTCGCTTTTCAAAAATCTAAATCAATCTATAATAATTTTTAAACAAACTCACAAACCTTTTTTCTAGATAAAGAACTACATGATCCCTGATTGTCCATCATAAATGGATATACGTAGGAGCAAGGTCAGTTGTTGTCGGGTTCATAAAATAAGAAAATATTTTTTGTTTCTTAATAGTTTCTTTACATTATCTTTTAGGGAAAATTAAACATTTTGAAAAACCACGTCAGTTTTATACACTTAATTAAAGGTACTGCCTTTGGGTTGACGCGATAGGGTGCTAACACCTTCCTTACGCGTAATTGATTCCTGAACCTAAAATCTAGTTTTCGCAGACCATGTCTTATTTTATGGTTTTCCATAATAAATTATGGTGGCGACTCCCAAAATCTTTTTCTCAAACCTGTTTGTTTTTCGGCTCGTCGTCCCTTCACGATCCCGATTGCGACAAGGTGTATTTGCATAAAGGATTGAATTGAGAAGAAAAGATGTGTGCATACATTCTTGCATGGCTATTACTACCAAGGCGATATCTACGCGATAGATTGACAAAAGAAGATTTATATTTACTAAATGTCGTTAATTCAAGAATACCAACCAATTGGGTTGCTATTTTCAAGGAACATATGATTCATATCAGAATCAATGATGAACATAACTTACCATATGGGGTGTTCATTAGTGAAATCTTGAAGCTCTATCAAGTAGTTCTTTCTAGGAATCCAAAATCATATGCAACATAACAAATGAAATTGGAAAAGCAACACTAACATGTATTGGTATGAAAAAGAATATTGATGGCTGGGTATTCAGTGATGTTCAAAATCAATCTGGAAATATAGAGGAATTGTCCAACCTTGATGATGATTTTATCTCATTTTCTCCCAAATCTAAATTTGAGAGATTTTATATGAATAAATTCAATAAAGTATCTAGAAGGAGTGAAAAAATGAGAAAATCTTTATTCAAAATGGAAAAGAAGTTGGAAGAGCTCATTAAAAATTGTGTTGACAACTCCTCTTCAACAGAAGAATCAAGTGAAGATGATAAATCTAGTGAAGAGAATTTAATGGAAGAATCTGAATCAGAATAGGAGTTTTTGTGTTTTCTTAGTTTTTTTGTATTGTTTTACTCTATTTTGTCTGGTTTTGTAATGAATGGCTTTACATGCCATAAATTTTCCTTTGCCTGGTTGTAATATTTTGGACTATGAATGAAAAATATATTTTTGGTTATTAACTGCATTGAGATGATTAATAATAAATTCAATCACTAGTATGTATGTATGCATTTTTCATATCTCATTGTTACATCTTGTTGTTGTATCATCATACATTAAAACTCAGAGTTTGATTTTTCCTCTCCCTATCTCTCTACATTAATCGATTACTTACTATCATCATTCGAATATGCATATCGTTATATTTCATACACATCGCTTGTTGTTCAAGAAAGGTTTAAAGATTCATTCTATTTGCGAAAAAGATTTCAAAAGCAAGTATTTTTATAAAACGCCAATTCACCCCCTCTTGGTGTTGAGAAACAAAGCTCATCATTTCTAACAACCAAGCCACACGGCTCTGGCGTTGAGTTCTTCTCCTCCTCCCTCGGCTGTTGGCAGAACCATGGTTCCAACCTCGACCGCGCCCTTTTCCTGGCTTTTAAGACCATCGTTACCATGTCGGATAGGTGACTTCCTAGGGTTCCAATCTAGATCCCCATCCACTAGTGCAGAATTGGCCTTTAACTTCACCCAATAAACGTCCGTCCACAAAAACCCCAACGTAAATAATTGAGCGATGGCATATCCATAAATAAGTGGGACTGTAGACGTCCGTGCTTGCAGAGCCCCGATGTCTATAATATTATAGATGTCCGGCCCCCCACAACGAACGTTTAAGAGGCTGAAGCAATGAACTCTTCAACTACCCTGTCAGCCTCTTAGACGTCCGTTCAAGAGGGGGCCAGACGTTTATAATATTATAGACATCGGGGCCCCTCTAACGGACGTTTAAAAGGCTGAAGCAATGAACTCTTCAACTTCCCTGTCAGCGTTTTAAACGTTCGTTAGAGGGGGCCCCGACGTCTATAATATTATAGACGTCCGGCCCCCTCCAGAACGGACGTCTAAGAGGCTGACAGGGTAGTTGAAGAGTTAATGCGTTCAGCCTCTTAAATGTCCGTTAGGGGGGCCCCGACGTCTATAATATTATAGACGTCCAGCCCCCTCTAGAACAGACGTCGAAGAGGCTGAGAAGGGTAGTTGAAGAGTTAATGCGTTCAACCTCTTAAACGTCTGTTAGGGGGGCCCCAACGTCTATAATATTATAGACGTCCGGCCCCCTCCAGAACGGACGTCTAAGAGGCTGACAGGGTAGTTGAAGAGTTAATGCGTTCAGCCTCTTAAACGTGCGTTAGGGGCGCCTCGACGTCTATAATATTATAGACGTCCGGCCCCCTCTAGAAGGGACGTCTCCCGTTCTGGAGGAGGCCGGACGTCTATAATATTATAGACATTGGGCCCCCCCTAACGGACGGTTAAAACCCCTCGCGAATATCAATTTTGAAAACTAGAAGACGTCATATTAGTTACTGCCCCGACGTCTATAATATTATAGACGTCTGGGCTTTTCAGTAATGGACGTCTAGTGGCATTTATACAAAAACGCGAACCCGCGAGGAGTTACGCTCACTGTTCATCGTCTTCCCCACGATTTCACTCTGCGCATTGCATTTCTAGGTTGGTTTTTCTCTGTTTTGGACCGTTTAAATTTACTTTTAATCCGATTAAATTGTTCTGTGATGAAATATCTTTCATTTGGACCGATTAAAAATCATTTTCTGTGCGTTTTGGTGCAGTTTCTTGCGTGTTCTTGGGCGGCATTTTTTGGCCTACGTTTTAGGTCGTGCACTCCTCCATTTCCCTCCATTTTCATTTCGAATTTGCTCTTCAGGTTAGCTTCTTCGTTAATAATTTTTTTATACGCATGTTATTTGGTTTTGTGTATGCATGTTTTTGACTTTAAGGTCTGCATGTGTTATTGGCTTTTGAATATGCATGTATTAGTTGTGTTATTATAATTTTCATGTTAGATTATAAGTATCAAATTATTGAGTGACCCTTAGTTCCTGTTTGAAATTTAACACAAACGATTAATCTTTTAATCGTTTGTGTTAAATTTTGAATTGTCCGATTGGATAGTTTGAGAAAATTAATTTTCATAATTTGCAATAACATGTAAGTAAGAGTCTATGGATAAGATTGATAAACTTTTGGTTCAGTATTTGTGTTGTTCTCCGGATGCATATTTGATTGTGGGCATCATTGACTACTCTCATTTCGTGTATTTCGGAGACCAATGTGAAATGCTGCCGAAATTTTATCAAATTTATGATGTAGACTTCTGTGCACGTGTCTTAGCAAATTATGAAAATTAATTTTTTTGAATGGGTAGGGCCTAACCTTGTGAGAGTTAAAAACATAAACTGATGATTTGACGAACATAGAATGGATCGAAGCTGGATGAATGAACGTCGCATCAGTGAAGAATATGATAAGGGTGTTTTAGAGTTCTTGCAATACGTTGAACAAAATGCTAAGTCTGTGAACGGGACATATTTTTGTCCTTGTGTGCGTTGTCTTAATCAAATACGACAAGACTTAGGCAATGTGCGTGACCATCTATTCATGTTCGGCATCATGAGGACTTATACCGTTTGGACTTGGCATGGAGAAGTATTGGACCAGCCTACCACGTCATGAGGAACGAATTATGTGGAAGAATGGATGAGTGGTAATTTAGAGGACATGATACGTGATGTCGGTGAAGATAATTTTGGAAGAGCTAATTTGTATGATTCTCTTATAAATGATTCAGAGCAACTGTTGTTCCCCGGATGCTCAAACTTTACACGTCTGTCTGCAACTTTAAAGTTGTTTAGTTTAAAAGCAAGGAATGGATGGACCGATAAAAGTTTCACCGAGTTGTTGGAGTTCTTGAAGGAGATGCTTCCAGAAAATAATACTCTACCTGTTCGTAATTACGAGGAAAATTTTTTTTTTATGTCCAATGGTCTTGTACACAAAGGAGTTTGCTTCGCTAAAGTATTGTCCAACATGTGGTTTATCCCATTTTAAAAAGAAATATGACAGAAACACTGCCGATGAAGGTAATAATGGTGCACCTACTAAGGTGATGTGGTATTTGCCTATAATACCTAGGTTCAAACATATGTTTTCTGTTAAAGAAGATGCAAAAAACCTTAAATGGCATTTTGACGGAAGAAAGTGCGATAATCTTCTTCGACACCTTGCTGATTCACCCCAATGGAAAAATATTGATGAAAAATTTCCAGAGTTTGGTGCAAATCCAAGAAACTTAAGACTTGCACTTACAATTGATGGTATGAATCCTTATGGAAACTTAAGTAGCAAACACAGTTCATGGCCAGTTATGTTGATGATTTACAATCTTTGTCCTATGTTGTGCATGAAGAGAAAATATGTGATGTTGTCCATGATGATATCGGGTCCTAGACAACCTGGAAATGACATTGATGTTTACTTAAAACCTTTAATTGATGATTTGAAATTGTTGTGGGAAGAAGGGGTGGACGTGTTATATTCACATGTTCAGGAACAGTTCCGTTTGCGTGCAATGTTGTTTTGCACTATAAATGATTTTCCAGCATATGGAAACTTGAGCGGTTATAGTGTTAAAGATCATTTTGCATGTCCCATATGTGAAGAAAACACTAGTTACCTTCAATTGAAGCATGGACAGAAGACGGTATATACAAGACATCGAAAATTCCTTCCTCGTAATCACCCTTATCGTAGATTGAAAAAGCATTTAATGGAAGTGCTGAGGATGAGGTTGTGTGTAGACCCCAGAATGGTGAAGAGGTGTACAACGAAGTCAAAAACATTGACATTGTGTTTGGAAAACATCATAAAAGTACCCTTGCAAAAAACAGTCGGAAGAAACAATCAATATTTTTTAGGCTTCCATATTGGTGTGAACTTAATGTTAGACATTGTATTGATGTGATGCATGTTGAAAAAATGTTTGTGACAGTGTCATCGAAACTTTATTAAATGTCAAAGAGAAGAGCAAAGACGGAAGAAAAGCATGACAAGATTTGGCTGCCATGGGAATCCGATCTGAGTTACATCCACAAATAATAGGAAGACGCACCTATCTGCCCCCAGCCTGTCACACACTTTCTAAAAAAGAAAAACAAAGTTTTTGTAACTGTTTAAGAAGTTTGAAGGTTCCACAAGGTTATTCTTCAAATATTAGTAACCTTGTTTCTATGCAAGAGTTAAAGTTAGTTGGTTTAAAGTCCCACGATTGTCATGTATTGATGCAACAATTGTTACCTGTTGTTATTCGAGGCATATTACCTCATTCTGTTAGGGGTATTCTGACATGCCTGAGTTTGTTCTTTAATGCCATTTTGATGGACAAATTTGTAAGCACCAAAATATGATGTCACAAACTTGTTTCACAATCGGCAAGTATGACCGAATCGTTCAAGTAATAAAACTTGGTAAGACCAAGTATCGTTCTTCCCAAAGGACTCACGGCCTAGTTTAGTTATGTGATTTCTTGATTAGCTAAGACTTAAGAAAACAATGATTGAAATTTTAATATGCAAGACGAAAATAAACATGTATGCATGAATTGATCAATGGCAAAGACAGAAGATAAACACTTTCAATGGAATATATGAATGAATATGTTGTTGGGGGTCAATTTCATCTCATCCACTCTCATATATTTTAGGAATTCATCATTCAAATCATCATTGTTAATGCCACTCACTAATGTACCATTCTAGATGGCTTCTCCCTAATCAAATAGTTCATACAATTCCTAGCATTCCTAATGATTAGTTCATTACCGCAGGAGCTTAAGGCAACCAATATAATATTGTCAGTAAAATATTGGGAGAAATTCCCCGGATCTAGATTTCCCCGTACGTGTCCGTATCAACAAAACCAATAATCATGCATTAGAATGAGTTAAACAATGCAAGCATTGAGCAAAGAGGAAAAACCCTAACTAATAATGAAAAGAAAGCATATGTCTTAATTCAAAGATGTATTCAACAAATCCATATATGAGAGCTTCAAGAGATTACATTGATTCCCCAACAAACATACAAGGTTTAGTTCACCATATTCATGGTGAACCTAGATGAATAACAATGAAAGTATGAAAGAATAAACCCAATAAAGGTGAAGAGGTAGCCTGAGCATCCAAGATCCTCCTTCAAAGGGGTGAAAGAGAGAGTGTTTGCCTCGTTTCTGCCAAAGATACTAACTAAAGGACGTGCAAGCCCTTAAATACTAATCTAGAGTTACAAAAGATTATAAAAGTCCAAGCCCAAAAAGTGCCGCTCAGCGCCATTTACCGCTCAGCGGTGGTTACGCGTCTTCTTTCTTCCCCTCAGCGGCCATTTTGCCCCTCAGCGGTTCCAACGTCACCTCTTGAGTGCCGCTCAGCGGTAGTTTGCCGCTGAGCGGTGCCTTCGACTTCTCCTTTTTGCACTCTTTCTTGTCTTTTCTAATGTCCTCTCTCTCATTCTTCACTTCTTTCACCAAATTCACCTCAAAACCTGCACAAAAACACTCAAATCAAGCATAAACCTGTCCAGCTCTCTTATTTCTGAAAATATAAACAAAATGCATGATTTCAAGCTAGTTTCTAAGTCTAAAGGTTGCTTTTAGTATCACTTTTAAGCATGAAAATAACAGTTTTTCAACTGTTATCACAACCCCAAACTTAGAACTTTGCTTGTCCTCAAGCAAACAAAATGTAACTCCATCTCCAACCAATTCATATGATGGTTCACTCATTCAAAATCCTATTTTCAAGATAAGTAATAACTTCACTCAAACTTATGACCAAGAGTTAATTCAAGATGTGCACATGCTTTAGTGTTCACAAAGTCATTTAAGTTCCAACAAATGCTATTTTTCATGAATGATCAATCAATTAAGCATGGATGTTCATGTGCTTATGGAATCTTTCCTCACTAGGTAAAGTGTTTCACTCAACACACAAGTGTATAAGAGGTAAAGTGTTTCACTCATTCACTCCACTATCACAATGTCACATGAATCAACTTTGCCTTTCATTTTACCACAATCAAATACATTCACAAGCATGCATCATCACAAGGACTTTTCAATGGCTTATAATGTGGCTGGGCTTAACAAGAAAATTGGTTTTTCTGGATCACAAAATCCTTGAATTAAGAGAGTCATAACAACACAATCTTCTTATTCATTCCCAACTTTCTTTTGCCTTTGCTTTTGCATTTGCATTGAGCTTTGCTTCTTTTTCTTTTCTTTTCTTTGCATATTCTTACTTTTTAGCTCTTAGCTCAATGCTTTTTCCTTTTTCATGTTTCCCCAATAACCCCAAACTTGAACATTTAACAATACCACACAAGATCTTCTACTTAACTCAAGGTAAAGATTTTCAATCAAGGGTGTTCAGTGTATATTTAAGGCTAAGGGTTCAAAGGATAGAACACAACGTGTTCTCTTTTAGAAGGCTAACTTTATGAATTTGGCCAATAAAAAGGGTTTCAAAAACACGGCCTTTGATCATATGATGCAAAACAAGCAATTGATTCAATCATAGAAAACCTGGGCAAAGTCATTCATGCTTTCAAAGTAATAGCATTCAACAATAACAACTCTGGAGCTCAAAACCTCACATATAAGCTCATTCACATTTGACATGCACATCCTGCTTAATTTCACAATCACAATCATGATATTATGCATTTGTTCACAAAGCTTGTGAATCACCTGTATAAGCATTTTAATGTGCACATCATCTCAACATCAATCAATCAATAAGCATCATTCAAGCATTACTTATCACACAATCACAGTTAATAGCAAACCATCACAAGAAACCAGGTTTCAAATAGAGTACATCAAACCCTAATCTAAAAACAAAAACAAATAAGTTCAGAAAACTTAAACCATAAAAGCATAATCATATGATAGCATTCATCAGTAAATGCTATCTCAGCTCCTCATCAGTCCGAGCTCTCTGTATCTTCCTCTTCCTCTTCATCATCATCTTCATCAAATGCTTCCTCCTCCTCTGCTTCATCTTCCTCCATATCTCTGGCTGAAGCTTCAGCTGCTTCAGCTCCTCCATGCCATGGTTCTTCTGGCCAAGCTACCACATTATGGAATTCATCCATAGTCCACCTGTGTGCTGGAGGGGTATCATACATCCCCACTATCATCTCAGCCGTGGCCACCTGCCCTCTGTGGATGGACTGCAACTGAGCACCTATAAGAGACATATACATGTCCCTCATCTGGAATGGTTCTGCCTCATGAGTATCAGCAGAAGTCCTGCTCTGTGCTGGCCTTCTCTCTCTACGAGCCTGGCGTGGTGGCACTGGCTGGGCTGCCTCATCACCTCCACAGTACTGTCTGTAATAGGCCTCATCTATAGCTTTTCTTGGCCTCTCAAATGGTGGAACAGAAGTGTCCACCCCAGCTAGCTTGCAAAGGTGAGTGATCAAAGAAGGATGTCCCAGTGGTGCTTTGTTGTTTGAGGTGTTAGCACACACACTAATCTCATCAGCTATCACCTGCCCAATATTAACATTCAAGTTTCTGATAGCACAATAGATGAATAGTGCCCTGCTGAGAGTGATATCTGACACATGTGAGCATGACTGAATGTTGGCATGAGAAAATGCCATCCAATACTTTGCAAGAGGAGTCAAGTCTGTCCTCCTAATGTTAACCACTGCTCCAGATCTATTCCTTTGAAAGTGTCCTCCAGGTATGCACAATACTCTCTCAACATCCTCAAAGTCAGCACCTTCCTCCATGCTAAGAGCAAACTGGCATTGCTCACCAGCCCACACAGTATCCAGGAAGTTATTGATGGAGTCAGGATCATACCTGATAGCATGGCCTCTAACATAGCCCAAATAATTCTCAGCTGGATGATCACCAATCTTCTTTGCGTTGGTGTAGAATTCCTTGACCACAGCTATGTTGGCAGGTGCTGGATAGGTGGCTAGCTTTCCCCAATCATTCCCTAACACTTGCTCTCCAAATTGAGGAGCAAAGTTAGGTATCATTCCAACCTTTCTCTCCATTAGAAGTCTCCTGTCCTGAACCACCCTAAAGTGCTTCTCATGTTTCCTAGAGAGGAACCTGCCATTATGGGGCTGCTCTGGTTCCTTTTCCTTCCTCTTGGTTGCCATGGTTTTCAATCTCTTTCCTGAAGAGGATGCCATTCCTGCATTCAAACACAAATCCAAAACCACAGAACATGATGTTCATCATTAGTAAACTCAGAACACAACTCCTTTCGAAGCTAAACCACCGCTGAGGGCCAGAATTTCCCCTCAGCGCCACCAGTGCCACATTCAAACACGCAATAAACCAGAAAAAACAAATCTGGCAGAGTGCCGCTCAGCGGTAAATGCCGCTCAGCGGTGATCTGCAGATTTTTGCAAATCTTGTTTTTAAACTGTCCTAACTCCACCCAAATGCAATTTTCAGTTTTCCAGTTCATAATCAAGCAGTTTAATCGGTTCAAACATCAAATATATCATCAAATCATGCATAGAAATCAAAACCCCTAAATATTCATGCTTTGACAATCACAGTCAATTTCAAGAACCCTAGAATGAACAAAATGCATTTTACTTACTTGGGTGGAGATGCTAGATGATATGAGAATGCTTCCAAACTAGAATGCTCTCTTCCAACCCCAAACTTTGATAGCACACTAGTGTAAAAGTGAGTGGAAGAGAAATTTTCTAAAGAGGGAAGAGTAAAAAGATGTGGGAAACCTAAGAGGAGATATGTGGGAGTCTTAGTGCAGAGAAGAGCTTGAAAGAATATAAAAACGCGCAGCTTAGGGTTTAAAAATACCCCAATGGGCTCGGGTTCCGCTAAGGGGAACTTAAACCCATCTGCGATAGTACCGCTCAGCGGTAATTGCCGCTCAGCGGCACTTTCGTGATGTGCCCTTCTCCTTCTTTTCTTGACCTACGTGCCTTCCTAGCATACCCCTCATAGGTTCCCTGCAATTCAATGTTAAAAATGCTTATGCAAACCCTAACTAAAATAGACAAACAGAAAACAATCAATCAACTGGGTTGCCTCCCAGGTAGCGCTTGTTTAATGTCACGAGCCTGACCCAAATTCCACCAACACCCATCAGTAGGTGCAAAATCTTCTCACCAACACCCATCAGTAGGTGTTACAAACCTAGTATCCTTCAGTAGATACTTGACCACATAGCATCCTTCAGTAGATGCTAGATTCAACAAAATAATGTCCAGAATAATGTTAACAAATTATAAATTACACAACCAAAATAAAACAAATCAAAAGTTTGTAAATCCACTGGGTTGCCTCCCAGCAAGCGCTTCTTTAACGTCACTAGCTTGACCCTGTTAAGCTCATGTTCCTTCTTCTTTTTCTTCTTTCTACTGAACTTCTTCAGAAATTTGATCAAACCAGGAACCTGTTGCAATGTCTCAATCATAGGAACTTTAATCTCCAATTTCTTGAAGATTTCCATAAAGCACTTAAATTTCTTTTCCTTCCTATGATTCTTCTTTAGATGAGGATGTGATTTTTCATGTGATTTCTTCTTCTTTCCTCTCATCTTCTTTTTCTTCCTTTTTCTCTCCCTAAATTTTCTCTTTTTCTCTTCTTTTATTTTTTTCTTCCTTTCTCTTTTTCTCCTCAACTTCTTTATCTTCACACAAATTTTCTTTCTCTCTTTTCTCTCAACCAATTCTTTTTCTTTTTCTTCATCTTTATCTTTCTCACTCAACTCTTCTTTCTCTTTTCTCTCTACCCTTTCCTCATCTCCCTCTAATTTTTCCTCATCAAGAATCTTGTCACTTTCAGTGATAATGACTTGCCCTTCCTCCTTAAGGTTAACATCAGTATTAACATCATCATTTAATATCTGACTAATGTGACGAAGTTGCATCTCCATTCTTTTACATGATTCTTCAATGCTTTTCTGAGTAGAGTCGGAATTTTTCAAAAATCGTTGAAGGGTGTCCTCCAACCTATCCAAACTTCCTGATAGAAAGGGTTGTTGCTGCCATTGTTGTTGTGGTTGGTTCTCAAATTGTCCAGCAGCTTGCCAAAATTGGCTTTGATCCATGCTTGAGTGAGGTTCCCACCATTGGTTGAGATTACTTTGGTAGAATTGAGTGCCCCTATAGTTAAACTCTTGACCAAATTGCATTCTACAGACATTAGGCACAAAACCCTAAAACAATTGTTAGCACAAAAAGATATAGAAGAAAATAAAGATTGAAAAGATATAAGAAGATAAAAGATTTAGAAGATAGAATCAAATAAAATAGAATAAAACCTAATCTAAAAAAATAAAATCTAATCTAAAAGATACAATAAAATAAAATCTAACCTAACCTAAAAGATAGAATAAGAATAAAATAAAATCTAACCTAAAAAGATAAAAAGATAAAATCTAATAAAATAAAATAAAATCTAATCTAAAAAGATAAAATAAAATCAAATAAAAACCGAAAAATAAAAAACAGAAAATAAAAACAGAACACAGAAAAACAGAAAACAAAAAAACAAAAAAAAAAAATCAAATAAAATAAAATCAAATAAAATACAAACTGAAAAATATAAACAGAAAAATAAAATAAAATAAAATAAAAATTCGAAATTTAAAATAAAATAAAAAAAAATAAGTCAAAGATAATCAATAATCACACAAATTAACCAGTTAAACCACGAGTCCCCGGCAACGGCGCCAAAAACTTGATGGACAAATTTGTAAGCACCAAAATATGATGTCACAAACTTGTTTCACAATCGGCAAGTATGACCGAATCGTTCAAGTAATAAAACTTGGTAAGACCAAGTATCGTTCTTCCCAAAGGACTCACGGCCTAGTTTAGTTATGTGATTTCTTGATTAGCTAAGACTTAAGAAAACAATGATTGAAATTTTAATATGCAAGACGAAAATAAACATGTATGCATGAATTGATCAATGGCAAAGACAGAAGATAAACACTTTCAATGGAATATATGAATGAATATGTTGTTGGGGGTCAATTTCATCTCATCCACTCTCATATATTTTAGGAATTCATCATTCAAATCATCATTGTTAATGCCACTCACTAATGTACCATTCTAGATGGCTTCTCCCTAATCAAATAGTTCATACAATTCCTAGCATTCCTAATGATTAGTTCATTACCGCAGGAGCTTAAGGCAACCAATATAATATTGTCAGTAAAATATTGGGAGAAATTCCCCGGATCTAGATTTCCCCGTACGTGTCCGTATCAACAAAACCAATAATCATGCATTAGAATGAGTTAAACAATGCAAGCATTGAGCAAAGAGGAAAAACCCTAACTAATAATGAAAAGAAAGCATATGTCTTAATTCAAAGATGTATTCAACAAATCCATATATGAGAGCTTCAAGAGATTACATTGATTCCCCAACAAACATACAAGGTTTAGTTCACCATATTCATGGTGAACCTAGATGAATAACAATGAAAGTATGAAAGAATAAACCCAATAAAGGTGAAGAGGTAGCCTGAGCATCCAAGATCCTCCTTCAAAGGGGTGAAAGAGAGAGTGTTTGCCTCGTTTCTGCCAAAGATACTAACTAAAGGACGTGCAAGCCCTTAAATACTAATCTAGAGTTACAAAAGATTATAAAAGTCCAAGCCCAAAAAGTGCCGCTCAGCGCCATTTACCGCTCAGCGGTGGTTACGCGTCTTCTTTCTTCCCCTCAGCGGCCATTTTGCCCCTCAGCGGTTCCAACGTCACCTCTTGAGTGCCGCTCAGCGGTAGTTTGCCGCTGAGCGGTGCCTTCGACTTCTCCTTTTTGCACTCTTTCTTGTCTTTTCTAATGTCCTCTCTCTCATTCTTCACTTCTTTCACCAAATTCACCTCAAAACCTGCACAAAAACACTCAAATCAAGCATAAACCTGTCCAGCTCTCTTATTTCTGAAAATATAAACAAAATGCATGATTTCAAGCTAGTTTCTAAGTCTAAAGGTTGCTTTTAGTATCACTTTTAAGCATGAAAATAACAGTTTTTCAACTGTTATCACATTTGCAAGAAAGTTGTTGACCCTCGAGGTTTAGATGAATTGGAAAATGAAGGAATAAGACTACTATGTCAATTGGAGATGTATTTTCCACCTTCTTTTTTGATATTTGATTGTTCATCTAGTCAGAGAAATTCGAATATGTGGGTCGGTCTTCTTAAGGTGGATGTACCCAGTTGAAAGATACATGAAGATCTTAAAGGGATATGTCAAGAATCAGTATACACCAGAAGCTTCAATCATAGAGCGATACGTTGCAGAGCAAGCCATTGAATTTTGTTCAAGTTATATGTCATCTTGTGAACCAGTGGGTCTTCCCAAGAGCAGACATGAAGGAAAATGTGAATGTAAGGGTGTTCGAGGTGTGAGAATTCAAAGTGTTAGCAGAAAAGAAGTTGACCAAGCTCATTTGTACATCTTAAACAACATTGTTGATGTGATTCCTTACATTTCTGACCACGTTAATGAAATAAAGGCAGCAAACCCAAGAATGAGTGAAAAATGGCATCTTAGTGACCATGTGAAAACCTTCTTACAATGGTTTAAGAAAAAGATTTATGCGACTCCAGATGTTTCTGAAAGATTGTTGAGGTTATCTCGTGGACCGAACGCAGATGTCATTACATATGGTGGGTACTATATAAACAATATTTCTTTTCAGACAAAGGTAGAAGATGACAAAAGTAGAGTTCAAAATAGTGGCGTCACACTACAAGCTGAGGTTGTCCACTTTGCTAGTTCTAAAGACAAAAATCCAATCACAGCATCCATGAGTTATTTTGGAATAATGCAAGAAATATGGGAAGTTGATTATGTCACTTTTAGATTCCTAGTTTTCAAGTGTAAATGGGTTGATATAAATTCTGGTGTCATGACAGATGACTTTGGTTTCACATTGGTAGACTTGAACAAGATGAATTACACTGATGAACCATTTATCATGGCTATTCAAGCAAGACAAATATTTTACACAAATAATCCAGCGAATAAAAAATTGTCAGTGGTTTAGAAGGAAAAAACATGCATGGACATGATGATGACGATTCTCTTGATATACTTAAGACCACATCTGTTGCATCTAGACCCATTGAAGACCCAGTTGATGACGTTGCCGATGTCATCCAGGCAATTCGTAGTGATCACAATGAATGGATTTGGGAGAAAACAATATCTTAATAGGTTGTGATAGTTAATTATTGACTTTATATTTATGTTCATCAAAATTGAATTATTACTAACCTTGTATAATTTTTCAGGTATGTCGGCCTCAAACTCAGGATCGGGACAGACCAGACGTGGTCGAGGCGTCACACGATTGGCAGATGTGACAGTCGGACGCGTTGATGGGCAGAGGAGACATGTTGACATTGACCCCATATCAGGTCAGGCATCAGGGCCAAATGCTGATAGGTTTAGGAGTTATCTGGGTAAGTTAGCAAAAAGCCATGTCTTTATCCTTCATGCAACTTGGGATGACGTCCTAGAGGTCGACAAGAACCTCTTATGGCAAGATATTCAGGTATGTTTACTTACAACACTATTGATATACTTATTTCTTTCATCTTTTCAAATCAATAACATGTGTTTTGTTGTAAACAACAACATTATGATATTCCAAACACGATACAAATTAGAAAGAAAGTGTTATCGCATATAGCGATAAGATGGAGGGATTTCAAGACAAGGCTGACACGACTATATGTCTTTGGAGACAAACAAGATCAAAATCCATGTCAGCAGTATACCTTCATAAAGGAGGACTGGATACAGTTTCATGCATCTAGAGTGTCTGAGGAATGGAAGGTTTGTTTCTTAACAACTTAAAACCTTTCATTGAGTTCTTATGATTTTACACTTATTTATGTACATGGTTTCACAGGGTAAAAGGTTAGCCGCCCAAGAAAGACAATGGCTAAACGATGCACCACACTTGTTATCACGAGGTGGTTATGCAAAAATGGAAAAAAAAACTTAGAAAGTCTAGAGCGGATGCCTTGGGACTTGAGTCGCCGGACCTAGCACCTGCACCTGCTAGGTACGAGCTGTGGAAGGCTGCTCGGACTAAATCTGGTGGGAACATGACATCTTCCTCAGCAGCCTTAATCTCACAAAGAATTGTAAGTTCAAATTCTAAACATTGTTTGATTGTGTATTTATCACAACATGTCTTCTAAGTATCTTCGTTTTTGTATGTGCAGGATGAGTTGGTTGAGCAGCAGACTCAGGGAACATTTGTTGGCCAAGGTAGGGACGACATTCTAACAACAGCCATCGGAAGACCCGAGCACCCAAGACGTGTACGTGGAGTTCTTGGGGCGATTGGTCTTCGTGACTACTTTGGCCCCACACAGAAAACCACTCAATCAATGAGTCAGGAGGCATTGAGGCAGATGGATCTTCAGTGGGAGGAAAGACTCAACCAAAGCATGAGATCAATGGAGCAACGATTCATGGAGCAGCTACAAGAACAAAAAGAAATACAAAGAGTGCTTGATCAGAAGTTGCATTCCATGACGTAGGGCAACACGGGGCCTGGTGAAACTCCCACGCCACCTCGTGTCAGCACTAGAGGATTATGCTCTGCTGTTGAACCTACTCAGTACAACGGTCAATATGAGTTGTTGGTTGATGGGGATCCCCCACGCATTGTGGCTGTCAGACGAGTGCTTGAGGGAGGGCTCACTATTCATGGTGTTCCCATATTACCCCACCACGTGCATGTGACGATTGACGAGATTCGGGATCCCGAGGCTCAAGTGCCTGTACCCACTCTAGAAATTAATTTTGTGGGGGAGGCCATAGGCTCATTTATAGCCTGGCCTCGAGCATTGATCATGTCACACATCGCTACTCCACAGGCATAATGTCTTTGTTATTAGTATTTCTATGTTAAGTTTAAAAATATTTGTTGAATAACTCTTTTTGATGAAATTCTTATCTTCAGTTCACACGTCCTCAGAAGTAGTCGATTCATGACAAAGTCATACATGAAGATGATGACATGGCTGAAGCAGAGGATGATCCTCTATCAAAGCTAATGACAAGATTACCCAGGTTGAAGAGAGCACCATTAGAACTATACTAGGATTTGAGCGTATTTGGTCTGCCCCCCCCCCATGTGCTAGTATATATCACATTGCCTGATGCATTGGAGGTGATTGGGGGAGACAGGATGTTGAATATTTCCATCATTCAACTGTGGTGCATGTAAGATAGTTAATTTTGTCTTCCATATGTCTTTTTGTTTGATTCCTATAGTTTCTAACAACTTAACTTTGATCATTTAGGTACATGGACACAATCATTGTAGACCAAGGTCGGTCTTCCATGTACGAATTTGTTGAACCTCAGACCATTCAACCTTCTGGTAACACACTTCAAAATAGACAACATTATTTGCAAACATGGATTGATGAGTCAAATAGAGACGTATACCTTGTGCCATACATTGATGGGTAGGTGTTGTTATATGTAAAAGTTCATTATTAAAGTTTCCTTAATTACTTAGTTAAATAACTATTTGTCCTTCGTGATAGGTCGCACTGGCAGCTGATGGTCATCATTCCCAAACAATGTAAAATTATATGGTTTTGTTCGTTGCACAAGAAGATGAAAAATGACTTGAGAACCATGCTTCAAGGGTAAGTGTTTCTCCAAAAATGACTTTGAATTTGATGTTCCCCTTAAACTTTTATGATAAATATAGTTATGATAATTTTACTTTGTGTTTTTAATCTATACAGAGTTATTGGTAAATCTCGAGGTCAACTAGTTCAAATTTTATATCCAAATTTTGTATGTTATTGAATGATCTAAATTATTGACGATTTAGTGCATCATTTTAGTGTAACCAACAGCAGGATTCATGGGAATGTGGCTTCTATGTCATGTGTTGGATTAAGACCATCATTCGAGCTGTCATTACAGATGACTGGAATGAGGTAATGATGCATACCTTGAATACATTACAAATCAAATTCATCTTTAAACATATATGAAACCATAATGAATCTTTCTACAATTTTGCAGCGCTTCAAGAGTACATGTCCTATACCAGAGGAAACGATTAGGCAAATAAGGCAGGAGTAGACAACTTATCTTCTGCAAAGATGGAGTTAGGAATAGTTTTATTTGTTGTTGAACATTGATTAATTTTAGTTTTATAAGTTTATATATTGATAGTTTTGGTATGAAACGCAAATATACTATACTATTTTGTACATTAAGTAGAACTTTCTTTATATGAAACGCAAATATACTATACTATATATCGTTTTGGGACGATTTTCTGTTTTTCAGGTGTGGTTTGAATGCAAAAATAAATTGATTTTTAAAAAAAAAAACGCCCAGTAGACGTCGGTTAGTGCACAAACGGACATCTATAGACGTCTGGCAGTGCACAAACCGACGTCCAAACCCGTAATCCCTAAACAACCCGTTCAACCATATAGACGTCCGGGGTGGCTTCGTCGGACGTCTATATAGACGTCGGGCCTGACACAACGGACGTCTATATAGATGATGGACAAATTTATGAACACCAAAATATGATGTCACAAACTTGTTTTTCAATCGGCAAGTATGACCGAATCGTTCAAGTAATAAACATGGTAAGACCAAGTATCGTTCTTCCCAAAGGACTCACGGCCTAGTTTAGTTGTGTGGTTTATTGATTAGCTAAGACTTAAAGACGAAATATTTGGATTTTATATGCAAAAGACGAAAATTAAATATGTATGCATGAAGTTTTGATCAATGGCAAAAACAAAAGATAAACACTTTCAATGAAATAAATGTATGAATATGTTGTTGGGGGTCAATTTCATCTTATCCACTCTCATATATTTTAGGAATTCAACATTCAAATCATCATTGTTAATGCCACTCTCTAAAGTACCTTTCAAGAAGGCTTCTCCCTAATCACGAGTTCATACAATTCCTAACATTCCTAATGATCAGTTCATAAGTGCAGGAGCTTAACGACAACCAATATAATATTGGGAGAAATTCCCCGGATCTAGACTTCCCCGTACGCGCCCGTATCGACAAAACCAATAATCATGCATCGAATGAGTTAAACAATGCAAGCATTAAGCAAAGAGGAAAAACCCTAACGAATGATGAAAGAAAGCATAAGTCTTAATTAAAAGATGTAAAAACAGATTCCATATATGAGAGCTTCAAAAGATTACATTGATTCCCCAACAAACATACAGAGTTTAGTTCACCATATTCATGGTGAACCTAGATGAATTACAATGAAAGAATGAAAGATAAAACCCTAAAAAGGTGAAGAGGAAGCCTCAGCATCCAAGATCCTCCTTCAAAGGGGTGGAAGAGAGAGTGTTTTCTTCGTTCCAGCCAAAGATACAAACCCTAGGACGTGCAAGTCCTTAAATAGGGTATAAAAATAACATAAAACAAGTCCAAGCCCATAAAAACAAAAGAAAACCGGTCCAAGCCCACTTAGAATGGCGCTCAACGGTATTTTACCGCTGAGCGGTACTAGCGCATGATCCATTTTGCCCCCCAGCTGCTGTTTTGCCCCTCAGCGGTGATTTCGGCACCCGAAAAGTGCCGCTCAGCGGTATTTTTCTGCTCAGCGCCACTCGGTCAGACTTTTTCTGCGTTCTGGTTGGTTTTTCAGCATTCCGGTTGACTGGTTGACTTTTCTGGTTGACTGGTTGACTTTTTTTGTTTTTGGTTGACTTTTCAGCACTCCAATCATTCGGTATTTCAATTCTTCTTTCAAATCATTCAATTAGCCTACAAAATCAAGGGAATCTTGCACAAAACCATTAAATTCACTTTCAACTCTCTTATGCTCAAAACTAAAGCAAAAATATGAGTTCAAGCTAGTTTCTAAGTCTTAAAGGTTGCTTTTGGTATCAAATTTAAGCATAAAAATAACGGTTTTTCAACCGTTATCACAACCCCAAACTTAAAACTTTGCTTGTCCTCAAGCAAACAAGATGTAACTCAATCTTCCATCAATCCATATAATGGTTCACCACATTCAAAAATCCTTCTTTCAAGACAAGTAAATACTGAATTTAGCTCATCATCAAGACTTCAATCAAGATGTGCACATGCTTTTAGTGATCACTCAAACACATACTATCCAAAAAATGCTATTTTCATGAATGATCAATTAACTAAGCAAAGATGTTCTTATGTGTTCATGGAATCTATCCTCACTAGATAAAGTGTTTCACTCAAACACACAAGTGTATAGGAGATATTCACTCATTCACTCTACTATTACAATATCACATGAATCAACTTTGCCTTTCATTTAACCACAATCAAAAACACTTATCAGCAAGCATCATCACAAGGACTTTTCTATGGCTTATAACGTGGCTGGGCTAACAAGAAAATTGGTTTTTCTAGATCACAAAACCCTTGAGTTAAGAGAAACATATAAACACAATCATTCTTATTTATTCCCAACTTTCTTTTGCATTGAGCTTTGCTTTTTCTTTTCTTTTCTTTCTCTTTTTCTTTTTCTTTTCACATACTTAATTCTTAGCTCTTAGCTCAATGCTTTCAATTTCCCTTTCTATTTTCCAACAACCCCAAACTTCAACATTTGTCAATACCACAAAATATTTTCTACTTAACTCAAGGTAAAGCTTTTCAATAAGGGTTTTCAAATCATGTTCAAGGCTAGAGGTTCAAAGGATATAACACATAGTGTTCTCTTTTAGTGGGCTCAATTTATGAATTTGGCTAATAGAAGGGTTATCAACAAATGGCCTTGATCATATGATGCAAACAAGCAAGTAATTCAATCATAGAAAACCTGGGCAAAGTCATTCATGCTTTCACAGTAATAGTATTCAACAATAACAACTCTGGAGCTCAAAACCTCACATATAAGCTCATTCACATTCCACATATAACATCCTGCTTAGAATCATAATCACAATCATAACATCTTGCATTTGTTCACAATGCTTGTGAACCACCTGTATAAGCATATAATGTGCACATTCTCAACATCAATCAATATCAAAGCATCATCAGGCATTACTTATCAAACAACAATCATAAGCAAACCATCATAACAGACAAAGTTTCCAATTGAGTACATCAAATCCTATTCTAAAAACATAAGTGATTGATAAAACAAATCCTACTCTAGTGCTTTGAAAAACTCAGCCCCATCAATGATGCTCTCTCCCAACCCCAAACTTAGATGGAAAACTAGTGAGAAAGTGAGTGGAAGGGAGATTTTCTAAAGAGGAATGAAAGGAAAAATGTAGAGAACCTTTGAAAAAGTGTTTAGGAGTGTGTGTGTAGAGAAGAATATGGAAATAGAGGCCAAAACGTGACTTAGGGTATAAAAATACCCTAATGGGCTCGGGTTCCGCTAAGGGGCAATCTAAGCCCCTTTTACGATACCACCGCTCACCGGCAATTTGCCGCTCAGCGGCACTTTCGTGTTGTGCTTTTCTTCTTCCTAGCTTACCCTAGGTGCCTTCTACTCATGCCCCTCACTTGCTCCCTACAATTAATTTCTCAAATCACTCAAACATTCAATCCCTATCATGCAACTAAAGCATAATCAAAACAAACAATACAGATAAAATCAATCAACTGGGTTGCCTCCGAGGTAGCGCTTGTTTAACGTCACGAGCCTGACCCAAAATCCTCCAGCACCCTTCAGTAGATGCAAATCTTTCTTACCAACACCCATCAGTAGGTGTATACAAACATAGTATCCTTCAGTAGATACTCTTCCGCCTAACATCCATCAGTAGATGTAAACCCTGTAACAAACTTATAACAAAAACAAAAATACCCAAAAGTTCAAAATTACATCACCAAACCAAAAATTAAAAGTTCTTAAATCACTGGGTTGCCTCCCAGCAAGCGCTCTTTTAACATCACTAGCTTGACCCAATAAAGCTCATGTTCCTTCTTCTTTTTCTTCTTCTTTCTACTGAACTTCTTTAGAAATTTGATCAAACCAGGAACCTGTTGCAGTGTCTCAATCATAGGAACTTTAATCTCCAATTTCTTGAAGATTTCCATAAAGCACTTGAATTTCTTTTCCTTCCTATGATTCTTCTTTAGATGAGGATGTGATTTTTCATATGATTTCTTCTTCTTTCCTCTCATCTTCTTTTTCTTCCTTTTTCTCTCCCTAAATTTTCTCTTTTTCTTTTCTTTTATTTTTTTCTTCCCTTTTCTTTTTCTTTTCAACTTCTTTATTTTCACACAAATTTTCTTTCTCTCTTCTCTCTCAACCACTTCTTTCTCTTTTTCTTCATCTTTATTTCTCTCACTCAATTCTTCTTTTTCTTTTCTCTCTATCTTTTCCTCATCGCCCCCTATTTTTTTCTCATCAAGAATCTTGTCACTTTCAGTGATAATGGCTTGCCCTTCCTCCTTAGGGTTAACTTCAGTATTAACCTCATCATTCAATCTCTGACTAATGGAATGAAGCTGCATCTCCATCCTTTTACATGATTCTTCAATGCTTTTCTGAGTAGCGTCAGAATTTTTAAAAAATTGTTGAAGGGTGTCATCCAAACTTCCTGATAGAAAGGTTTGTTGTTGTTGCTTGTTAAATTGCCCAGTTTGTCCAGCTTGCCCACTTTGTTCCTGACCAATACTTGGGTGTGGTTTCCACCCTTGATTGTAGCTCCCTTGACGGTACTGATTGGTCATGTAGTTTACATCCTCTACGGCTTCAACTGGAAAGGCACATTGACCATTGATATGGTCACCTCCACACAATTCGCATAACTGGGATTGTACCTGTGCAACAGTCTTTAACTCTTGTGGCAATTATTCAAGTATCTTTGAGAGATTCTCCAATTGTTGAGTTATTAACTTGTTCTGAGCTATCAAGGCATCATTGGATTGCAACTGTAGAACTCCTTTTTGTTGAATATGAGCTCCTCTTTCACTGTTCCACTTATTGTTATTAGTAGTCATGTTTTCAATTATTTCTGTGGCTTCCTTTGGAGTCTTCCATTTGATATTGCCTCCAGCTGAGGCGTCAAGCATCATCTTGGTTTATGAACCAAGACCTCCAAGGAAGATTAGGACTACTTCTCCTTCGTTAAATCCATGCGTGGGAGTCTTTCGTAATAGGCTTTTATACCTGTCCCATGCATGCCCCAGTGATTCTTCCATGCCTTGTCTAAATGAAGAGATCTCTTGCTTCCCTTTGTTGATTTTAAAGCTTTGTTGCTGCCATTGTTGTTGTGGTTGGTTTTCTAATTGTCCGGCAGCTTGCCAAAATTGGCTTTGATCCATGCTTGAGTCATGTTCCCACCAGTGGTTGAGATTACTTTGGTAGAATTGAGTGCCCATATAGTTAAATTCTTGACCAAATTGCATTCTGCAGACATTAGGCACAAAACCCTAAAAACAATTGTTAGCACAAAAAGATAGAGAAAAAAAATCAAAGGATATAATTGAAAAGATAAGAAGATAGGAAATAAAAACAGAAAAATAAAAACAGAAAAATAAAATAAAATAAAATAAAAACAGAAAAATAAAATAAAATAAGATAAAATAAAAACAGAAAATAAAATAAAATAAAATAAAAACAGAAAATAAAATAAAATAAAATAAAATAAAATAATAACCAAAAAAATAAAAACAGAAAATAAAAACAGAAATTCAAAATTAAAGTCAAAGATAATCAATAATCACACAAATTAACCAGTTAAACCACGAGTCCCTGGCAGCGGCGCCAAAAACTTGATGGACAAATTTATGAACACCAAAATATGATGTCACAAACTTGTTTTTCAATCGGCAAGTATGACCGAATCGTTCAAGTAATAAACTTGGTAAGACCAAGTATCGTTCAAGTAATAAACTTGGTAAGACCAAGTATCGTTCTTCCCAAAGGACTCACGGCCTAGTTTAGTTGTGTGGTTCATTGATTAGCTAAGACTTAAAGACGAAATATTTGGATTTTATATGCAAAAGACGAAAATTAAATATGTATGCATGAAGTTTTGATCAATGGCAAAAACAAAAGATAAACACTTTCAATGAAATAAATGTATGAATATGTTGTTGGGGGTCAATTTCATCTTATCCACTCTCATATATTTTAGGAATTCAACATTCAAATCATCATTGTTAATGCCACTCTCTAAAGTACCTTTCAAGAAGGCTTCTCCCTAATCTCGAGTTCATACAATTCCTAGCATTCCTAATGATCAGTTCATAAGTGCAGGAGCTTAACGACAACCAATATAATATTGGGAGAAATTCCCCGGATCTAGACTTCCCCGTACGCGCCCGTATCGACAAAACGAATAATCATGCATCGAATGAGTTAAACAATGCAAGCATTAAGCAAAGAGGAAAAACCCTAACGAATGATGAAAGAAAGCATAAGTCTTAATTAAAAGATGTAAAAACAGATTCCATATATGAGAGCTTCAAAAGATTACATTGATTCCCCAACAAACATACAGAGTTTAGTTCACCATATTCATGGTGAACCTAGATGAATTACAATGAAAGAATGAAAGATAAAACCCTAAAAAGGTGAAGAGGAAGCCTCAGCATCCAAGATCCTCCTTCAAAGGGGTGGAAGAGAGAGTGTTTTCTTCGTTCCAGCCAAAGATACAAACCCTAGGACGTGCAAGTCCTTAAATAGGGTATAAAAATAACATAAAACAAGTCCAAGCCCATAAAAACAAAAGAAAACCGGTCCAAGCCCACTTAGAATGGCGCTCAGCGATATTTTACCGCTGAGCGGTACTAGCGCATGATCCATTTTGCCCCCCAACTGCTGTTTTGCCCCTCAGCGGTGATTTCAGCACCCGAAAAGTGCCGCTCAGTGGTATTTTTCCGCTCAGCGCCACTCGGTCAGACTTTTTCTGCGTTCTGGTTGGTTTTTCAGCATTCCGGTTGACTGGTTGACTTTTCTGGTTGACTGGTTGACTTTTCTGGTTTCTGGTTGACTTTTCAGCACTCCAATCATTCGGTATTTCAATTCTTCTTTCAAATCATTCAATTAGCCTACAAAATCAAGGGAATCTTGCACAAAACCATTAAATTCACTTTCAACTCTCTTATTCTCAAAACTAAAGCAAAAATATGAGTTCAAGCTAGTTTCTAAGTCTTAAAGGTTGCTTTTGGTATCAAATTTAAGCATAAAAATAACGGTTTTTCAACCGTTATCAATAGACGTCTGTTGTGTCAGGCCGGACTTCTATATAGACGTTTGTTGTGTCAGGCCCGACGTCTATATAGACGTCCGGCCTGACACAACAGACGTCTATATAGACGTCCGACCTGACACAACAGACATCTGACTAACGTCACTAATGCGGGCTATCGCGGCCCATCAAATTTGTTGTGCATTAAAGAATGCAGTATAGTGCTAGGAAGTGACTCCTAGGTCGTCTCTCAAGGACCAAATGTGGTTTGAGTCTTAGGTATAACACAAAGTGGGGGGGTTGGTAGAAAAGTTTGTGAATGCAATTAAACTAAATTAAAATGCGAATGTAAACTCGGAAGGAAAAGAAGAATTAAAACGGTTGGTCACTAAAGCTAACATTAAAATTAAATTAAAGGAGTGAAAATTAACCAATTTAAAGGAGTGAAAATTAACTTTGTGATGATTAGCATTGAAAGGAGAATATGGTAATCAAGCAAAGATCACTTAAAAATTAGCAAGCATTCAAACCTAAATGTATGCAATATGAAAATTGTAACAAAAAAAACTTTAGAATAGAATCAAAGCATTTAAATTAATTTAAAAGAAACCCTTGGAGCATCTCTCTCTTGGTCGTGGCAGCAGCTAGACACGGTGCTCACCAAATGAAATAAAAACTTCATCATCGTGCTGTCTGCTACACCGGTTCTTCAAAGCTCCATCCGTGACACCATTCTCCAACTCCACGTGTGGACCGCTGCCACATCTAGCTTAACGTGCGAGAAATACCACGTGCTTCATCCATCCTTGCAGCTTCTCATCCACGAGGAATATCTGTGCTTCTTCCGCCCGCCAAACCGTGACAACAGCTCTCCCACAAAGAAAATAAAATCCCACTCACCAGCAAAGATGAAAATGATTCACCGAAACTTCACTCCAAAAATTTCATGAAACAAAATGAAATTAAATGGAAAATTGAAAACGTAACTGCATGCATAAGTAAAGCAAAATTCTAATTTATGGAATATATAAATGAACGTAACAACAGTTGAACAAAAGCTTCAATAAAAAGGTGTACAAAACCAAAAGCAAAAGCAATGAGAATTCACCAATTTGAAATTAGCGTGGAGCTCTCCTTGGCAGTATCACCGTGTATCCTTCTTCGAGCAAGATCATCCTCCATTTTTCGTAGTGACACTATGCTTCATTCATCATTAAAAAAAAACGTTTTTTTTTAAGGGGAGAAAAATTCCGTGAGGGTGACGGCTGTTCCCCACCAGAGCCCCCTTTTTTCCAAGCCAAAATGTGAACTTAAATGTGCCTCCTCCTAGGTTGCTGCTGGGTCCAGGTGCTGGACGTGTGCCGCTTCCTCCTTGGCTTCTTCGTGCACCTCCATGTCTTGTTGGATGCTACCTTCCATTGCTGGACACACCCCTGCTGGACCACGACCAAGTGTTGATTGCTGGATGCCACCCGTGTCTCAAGTGTGGACGTGGAAGCTGTTCTCCAAGGATGCTCTCCTCCTTTGCTCGTGCGTGCTCGAAGGCTTCTTGGACGCGTGAATTGTGCTGGAAAAATGAAGATATGGGTCGCGTGTGCTACTGGAAAATGCTAGCTGGACGTGAAGGCTGCTGGACTTGAGCTCTCTTCTTTGCTGGACGTCAACCCCTTCATTCCATCCAGCACACCCTCTCCAAGCCCAAATGAATCCTACTGTCTGCGTGTGCTTTCTTTTTAGAAAGTCCATCTCCATGTGCACCCCAAAAATGAAATCTGCACCTCCTTTATCATTTTAGTTTAAAATATAATTGATGTGGCATTTTTCTTTAAGTCCGAAAATATTATCCAACAATTTCCCTACAATTAATAATACAAGTAATTAGCCTCAGATAATTCAAATGAATTAAAATAAGAATTTCTAGTCAAATCAAGCACAATTAGCAAAAATGGGGAAATACTGGACATTTAAGCACAATTCCCTAATTAAATATGGTACAATAAACTAAGTGAAATCAATAAAATATTGACTCATCAAAATAGACTACACTTAGTCTTTTGCACTCCTGGGAAAAATCAAGACGCAAATCAAGGAATAGTTCAAAGGACATCAAGGAAGTGACACAAACTCAGCACACAGAAAACAAAGACGAACAAGGAAAGAAACAGAATTACACAGTTCTCAAGAAATCTGGACAAAGAAAAAAAATTTAGACAATATCCAACACAGAATCAAAGAAAGCAGATACTCAGAGAAATCATCCAAGCAATTCAAGACGTGGCAAAATGATCAATCAACTCAAGAGGTAAATCAAAAATAACAAAACCTCACAGATGCACTATCAGTGTTTCTCTCTCAAGTGTCTAGGGTAAATAGTGTCAACTGAATGCACTTAAGAAAGCAAACAACAACAGACTTGGCAAGCCTCTAATATCAACACTCAAAACATATGCATGTTCAAATCAAAAGGTCTTTTATGGATGAAATGGGGCCAAGGACAAGGGAGGATAAATATGGATGAGAAGCTACAAACCAAAAAGAATAGAGGAGCAATGGGGAACAAGTGAAAACATAATCAAATACACCCAAACCTCTAATTCAATCCTCTTCTTGACTCCATTATTCACAAATTTTTTATTTTTCACATTTTCTCACTTTTTTTTTCTCATCCAGTCTCTTTTTTTTCTCTCTTTAGCACACAACTGTAAGAGACAAGATATAAATCATATTTCTGAACACAAAACAAGAAGAGGAACCAACCAGCCAATTCATCAGAAAACCCCAAGAGACCACACTTGTTCCCAAAACACTTCCAAAGCTTCAAAATTCCCTAAGGTTAAGGTAATCATGGTTTTTCACTTAGGGCTAGTGTATGAGCTTCAAAACAAAGAAATGGGGAAAATATAAGCTCAATAGGGGTTATCAAAGGATTAGAACAAGGGAAGCTTATTTGGCTAGAGAGGCTCAAGAACAAAATGCCTTTATCACTTCCAAACATGCATATCAATCAAGAATTATCAACAAGAGTCAAGCCAAGGCATATGCGCAAGCAATCAAGAGACATATCACACACAAGAAAGAACATCAAGTGGCTCAAATTCTCACACAGGGTATTTGTCACAATCAAATCAACCTCTTAAACATCATAATCATCTTCCCAAGCAGAGAAAAGCAAGGATTTCAAGCCAAGTATCAATGAAGTGAAGGTCAAGTCTACAACCTAAACAAAGTCCAGAAATCAAGAGAAACATGCAAACTGTACATAAGACACGACAAAAATAACCTAGAAAAGAAAAAATTTAACCAAGAAAACAAAAAAAAAAACTTACAAAGAAAAATAAAAATCTCCCCCAATAGACCACACTTAAACTACACAGTGTCCTCAATGTGTTCTAAGCATAAGATCAACAATCAAAACAGTAAACATATCATGGACAAGTGCAATAAAAGTAGGAAAAAGTGAGAGAAGGAAAATGCAAACTCCCGTAGGTTATGGTGGAAGCTGCCAATTTTGGACTATCAGGGAGATGTCTTCCTCTTCAGGATCCAGTAAGGAAGTTTTGAGGATGAACTGCTTCATCCTCCAAATTTGATCTAGCAGGGAAATGTCTTCCACAACTAGATCTAAGAAGTAGGGATTGTTGATGAGCGGGTTCAGCTGATGCCTATTGATCTTGAAGCTTTTGCCAATGTTAGCACCTTTATTTTCCACTGTGGGTGCATGCTGGTCAAATTCATGTGTACCTCCTGCAATAGGGTTAGTGCAATGTGGTTCCAAAGAAATGACATGCAGGGGTATAACACCCAATCCCAGTGTAACAGGCTGAACCTCAGATATACTCTCAGAACATAAATCAATTTCAAAATTTGAAACAATATCAACCATAGACTCATATTCATGTTCAGTGCGTGGAGAATAATCATTCAGATGTGATAGCAAAAAGTGGTTCTCATCATGCAGAGAGTGAGAATTAAAAACATGCTCAACAACAATATGATTATCAACATACCTATCAACAGCATAATCATTAACATAATCAAATTGAGGCATGTTTACCTCCACTTTCTTGAAGATTGGAAAAGTGGTGGCAGATGAAAATGGTCTACCTGGTTCGAAATTACTGCTTATTTCTGCCTCGTCCTCAAAATTTTTAGCATTTTCCTCAAGTGCAAGAGTAGGGACATAGGACGATGGGAAAGTAGGTGGCACAATGAGCACGTGACTTTGGTTCCGATCTCCTATGTTGATGGCATTGTCATTATCAGGAATCTGAACAGACCGAAATGGTGATTCCTCTAAAACTTTAGACTGTTCCTGATTCAGTTGAGTGGCCATCTGCCCTATCTGATCAGTCAAACTCTGAATGTCAGCTTGTGTTTCCTGCTGAAACTCCATGTTCGCTTGCTTGAACTAAAGATTTTGCATGGTCATCTGCTCCAATAACTCCTTCAATGTAAGCTCAGAAGTAGAAGGCTGAGGAGCTATTTCGGCAGGCTCATAAGACTGTAGCTGCTGTAGCTCCTGGACTGGTGGAGGCATACAAGTATTCTGGAGTGGTGGTTCTTGATATTGATGTTTTAGAGTACTATGCCATCCCAGGTTAGGATCATTCCATCCAGGATCGTTGCTGTGACCATACTGCAAAGGGAAGAATTTGTTTAGAAACTGATGCTCAAGATCTTCCCAACTGGTGACGGATCCTGGAGGTAGACAATAACACCAATCCTTCGATGCTCCTTGTAATGAGTGTGAAAATGCTCTTACGAAAATGTGATCATCTGGGACATCTGGAGGTTTCATTGGAGAGCAAATGAGATAGAACTTCTCTAAATGTTTATGTGGGCATTCACCTGCAAAACCATGAAACTCAGGCAGCAAATTTATCAGTCCAGTGTTGAAAACACAACGAACATCCTCCTCATCAAGTGGAACCGGTTCCCAACAAGCACTCTCAGAAGTTGGGGAATGAGCCATAGTGTTCTCAGCATAAAAATCACTAGAATAAACATGAGGACTGTACTCAGAGTTAGATGCAGAAGGAGAATCATAATCAAAGGAACAGACAGAATAAGCCGTATTCACAAAATAAAAATAGGTAGACATGGAAAAAGAAAATACTGAAAATTACGAAACAAACAAAACACGTCACAATTTAACATGCAACACGCACACACAAAACAGAACATCACATCACAAGACAAGACAAAACACAACACACACTAACACAACAAAAGACCTAAGACCGAACCGTTGGTCCCCGGCAACGGCGCCAAAATTTGATGCGGGCCGTCGTGGCCCATCAAATTTGTTGTGCATTAAAGAATGCAGTATAGTGCTAGGTCGTCTCTCAAGGACCAAATGTGGTTCGAGTCTTAGGTATAACACAAAGTGGGGGGTTGGTAGAAAAGTTTGTGAATGCAATTAAACTAAATTAAAATGTGAATGTAAACTCGGAAGGAAACGAAGAATTAAAACGGTTGGTCACTAAAGCTAACATTAAAATTAAATTAAAGGAGTGAAAATTAACCAATTTAAAGGAGTGAAAATTAACTTTGTGATAATTAACATTGAAAGGAGAATATGGTAATCAAGCAAAGATCACTTAAAAATTAGCAAGCATTCAAACCTAAATGTATGCAATATGAAAATTGTAACAAAAAAACTTGAGAATAGAATCAAAGCATTTAAATTAATTTAAAAGAAACCCTTGGAGCATCTCTCTCTTGGACGTGGCAGCAGCTAGACACGGTGCTCACCAAATGAAATAAAAAATTCATCACCATGCTATCTGCTACACCGGTTCTTCAAAGCTTCCATCCGTGACACCATTCTCCAACTCCACGTGTGGACTGCTGCCGCATCCAGCTTAACGTGCGAGAAATACCACGTGCTTCATCCATCCTTGCAGCTTCTCATCCAGGAGGAATCCATGTGCTTCTTCCACAAGCCAAACCGTGACAGCAGCTTTCCCACAAAGAAAATAAAATCCCACTCACCAGCCAAGATGAAAATGATTCACCGAAACTTCACTCCAAAAGTTTCATGAACCAAAATGAAATTAAATGGCAAACTGAAAACGTAACTGCATGCACAAGTAAAGCAAAATTCTAATTTATGGAATATATAAATGAACGTAACAGCAGTTGAACAAAAGCTTCAATAAAAAGGTGTACAAAACCAAAAGAAAAAGCAATGAGAATTCAGCAATTTGAAATTAGCGTGGAGCTCTCCTTTGCAGTATCACCGTGTATCCTTCTTCGAGCAACATCACCCTCCATTCTTCGTAGTGACAGTGTGCTTCATTCATCATTCAAAAACAACGTTTTTTTTAAGGGGAGAAAAATTCCGTGAGGGTGACGACTATTCCCCACCAGAGCCCCCTTTTTTCCAAGCCAAAATGTGAACTTAAATGTGCCTCCTCCTAGGTTGCTGCTGGGTCCAGGTGTTGGACGTGTGTCGCTTCCTCCTTGGCTTCTTCGTGAACCTCCGTGTCTTGCTGGATGCTACCTTCCATTGCTGGACACACCCCTGCTGGACCGTGACCAAGTATTGATTGCTGGATGCCACCCGTGTCTCAAGTGTGGACGTGGAAGCTGTTCTCCAAGGATGCTCTCCTCCCTTGCTCGTGCATGCTCGAAGGCTTCTTGGACGCGTGAATTGTGCTGGAAAAATGAAGATATGGGTCGCGTGTGCTGTTGGAAAATGTTAGCTGGACGTGAAGGCTGCTGGACTTGAGCTCTCTTCTTTGCTGGACGTCAACCCCTTCATTCCATCCAGCACACCCTCTCCAAGCCCAAATGAATCCTACTGTCCGCGTGTGCTTTCTTTTTAGAAAGTCCATCTCCATGTGCACCCCCAAAAATGAAATTTGCACCTCCTTTATCATTTTAGTTTAAAATATAATTGATGTGACATTTTTCTTTAAGTCCGAAAATATTATCCAACAATTTCCCTATAATTAATAGTGCAAATAATTAACCTCAGATAATTCAAATTAATTAAAATAAGAATTTCTGGTCAAATCAAGCACAATTAGCAAAAATGGGGAAATACTGGATATTTAAGCACAATTCCCTAATTAAATGTGGTACAATAAACTAAGTGAAATCAATAAAATATTGACTCATCAGTCACCCACAAAGACGTCGAGTGCAGGTCGGACGTCAAAAAGCCAAAAGAACAGACGTCTAAAGCCCTTTCTGAACTAGTGATCTTATACTATATTTTTCACTTTTGACCTCACTCAACAAATCAATTAAATGAATAAAGGAATGAATCCAGAACTTTAACTGTCATTTTAGTGGTTTGGGGAATTGGTATCATACGAGTCAATATCCTTGCTTCCTTATGAGGCTTTTAATGTCGTTTAATGTTTTATTGTAGTTTTTTTAAAACGATTACCTCTTGTTCGCTTTGTTTTTAAGTTTTTCTTGTGAAATGTGATTTATGTAAGGTTTATGATTGAGGGATTGGCTAATGTGGTTGATGATTTTGCAGGTTGGGACTGGTTGCGACCATCAAGGTATGTTGTGTTCTTGATGATTTTAAAGTTTGTTTGAGAACTTTTGGGAGCTTCTTTGTTATGCAAAGTTATATGTTTTTAGAAGAGAAGTTCTCAAAGGCACTTTTAACTTGTTTCCAAATACCTTAATGAATATATGTTGTGGTTGAGTTAAGTTTGAACCACGAGTGTAGAGCTTTTTGATCTTGAAGAATTGAATTGAATTAAATTAAGCCAGTAATTGTGTTGAGTTTTATGTCCATGTAAATGTTAATTGAACTAAAAGAGATGATAGGGGAGTCCTGAAACTGTGTATTTTTGTATCCGCTACGTGGTTGTTATGATTGGGATTGTGGTTTAGAAAGGTTGACAAAAAAAAACCCCTCTACTAACTCGGTTCAACCCAAAACCGAGGCAGAAGACCCCCTTTACTGCCTCGGTTCACCAACAACTGAGGGAAAAAGTTTGGCGAAAAAATAAAATAAAAGAGAAACACCCTCTACTGCCTTAGTTGCATTTGAATCGAGGCAAAAGCATACACCTTTTTGCCTGTGTTCAGAACCGGGCTTTTTGCCTCACCTGTATATACCTCGGTTAGGGAACCGCTATAGATAGTAAAAAATAACCGCTGTCATTTCCCTTTACTACACTAGTCTGCAGTCCTCTTTTTATAGGTTTTTCTCTAAAAAAGAATCGTTACTTAGAGTTTTTGACTTTCACATAGGGAGGTAGCCTTTTGTACTAAGTCAAAATCTATGTTGCGTCTTGGACTGACAATTGTATTGTGTATGGAAGACACAGGTAGAAAGTATGAAGGAAAGATTCCTATAATATCTTTTTGCCACTTAACTTTCTTTTGATTCTGATGTAGACCTTTGAATAAAAACAAACAAAAAAGTACATCTACGTACATGTATTAAAGCATTAGACGATCCTATGCGTTTAGGCATTATGCGTGTATTATTGATTAGGCGTTGTCTGTTTAAGTAACTTATGACATTTAGGATATTTTTAATATATAATGTTTATCGCTTTTTATTTTTATCATAGACGGTTTAAATGTTATCAAACGCTATTTCGTTTAGACACTCTGTTAAACTTCAAAACAAGGTTTGCATAAACTATCTTGTCTTAACAATATCCTCTTTTTTATGTTTAACAGATACTTATGCTAACACGAAGTAGGTATTAGAGATTTTTTCTATCAAAGACTTTAGTAGGCGTGTGAGATACTGTCATTGACGCAATCAAAATAATAATACTAAGGTATAATACCTATTTTGGTCCCAATTTTGGTTGGGAATGTTTGAAATGATTCCAATTTTTTTTTGCTATTTAATGTAGTCCTAAAGAATGTAATTTGTGTTCAATTTGGTCATTTATACAAACGTCGTTTAAATCGTTAACAACCAGATGTCTAGATGTGCAATTACAGAGTGAAATATCAAGTATTGGCTTACGTGGTGTCCTTTATGGCGTTCTGAGTTGGAAGGCAAGAAGAGGACGAGCAGTAAGGGAGAAGAAGAAGAGAACCGAACGACTGAAGGGGTAAGGCTACCGCACGGTGGAAGCACGAGAGTCGATTGGTTCGCCAGAGAGATGATGGAGGTGTGTGCCGCAGCGGTGCGTGGAAGAAGGGAGAGCGGTAGTCGTAGCGGCGACCATGGAGATTCCGCTGTTGGCTATGAATGTTGTACGAAACTCGCGATTTAGGTTGATGCTAGAGGAGGAAGACTCGCGATTTGCTGTAGGTTTGATGGCGTCGTGGATGGAGATGTGGTGGTTGCAGGTTCTAGCGTTGATTGGCGCGATTGTTACGGTGCCTACGGCCTGAAATGGGCTTTGCTACGTAGTAGTGGTGGCGGCCTAAGGTTTTGGAAGCGCGAGGAAGATGATGCGCGAAGGTTGTGGTCTGACGAGCTGAGACCCTAATCAGAAATATATTTTCAAAAATTAGGGCTTAGGTGGTGGAGAAAATGATGGAGGTGTGAAGATGATGGTTGGCCGTGACCATGGTGGCGACGGTTAGGCTTAGGTGGTGGCTAGGGTTTCTGTGTAGGGGAAATTAGGGCTTCTAGAGGTAGGATATGATGATGATGTGTCAAGGGTGATGTGTCATTTATTGAACATCTGGACATCTGGCCGTTAACGATTTAAACGCCGTCTGCAAAAAGGACTAAATTAAACATAAATTACGTTCTTTAGGACAACATTGAACCAAAAAAAAATTGGGACCATTTCGAACATTCTCAACCAAAATTGGGACCAAAATTGGGACCAAAATAGGTATTATACCTAATACTAAACTGTAGCAACCTCAGATAGTACCCAACAAAAAAAAAATGGTAAAGTCAACCCTAAATCGAATTCTTAATAAATTATTTATTATAAAAACTATACAAAAGGGTTAGTAAAATAAAAATGATAAAGAAGATAAAGATCAATAAAAGATTAAAGAACATTTACAAATTTAAGGATTAAAGAACATTTATAAATTTAAAGAACATTTAAAGATTAAAGAAAACAAATTTATAAAAAGATATAAAAGGTTTATATCAAAACATTGATAAGGAAAATATGTTTATTTCACTACTTTTTCAAAATGGGATTCATCATTGGTTATCTAAAGAATTTTGTTCAATTAACTATTGTCTTAGATTTTCAAATTAATCAATGTACATTATCAATTAATTTGTTGGCATTCTTAATTAAAAGCAATAACTTTGTAGATTTATTATAGTAAATTTAACCAAAGTACATTTTCAATTAAATATTACTATGTCTAATCATGTCTATTATTTTACCTCTTGATAGCCAAAAAACTTGATAGCAAAAGTTGTTATTCTTCTCTTCATGCAAACACCTTTTTATATAGATGTCTTCGAGAAATATCTGTTACGGAGTTTTTGACTTTCATCTAGGGATGTAGCCTTTAAGGTAGAGTCAAAAGCCATGTTGCATCTTGACAGATAAATTGTGTTGAGCGTACGAAAACATTCCTTGAACATTGTCATATGTCTTAATGTTCTCCTAATTTTGAGAATAATCTTTTATAAGTTGGTAATCTGCATAAAAAAAGAGAGCACAACACTACAAACAAAAGAGTACTTGAACGTACATGCATTAAAATGTTAAATGACCTAAGCGTTTAGGCATGATATGTTCATCATCGTTTAACGCTTGTCTATTTTAAGTAACTTTAAAGCGTTTAGGATATAAAGCATTTTGTGTTGGTTATATGTATCTTAAGTAGTCTAAGTTTCTTGTAGAATTTTCGCGATTAGGCGTTCTATTATGAACTTTATAACATTTAGCGCTTATCAGGCATATAATAGACGTTTTTATGCTATTATACATTGTTGTATCGTTTAGGCACTTAAAGAGTAGCGTTTAATGCTTCAAATAAATTGTCTTAGATATTAAGAATTATTTCATTTTAGACTTTATGTCAAATTTCAAAACAAAATTTGCTTACATGATCTTGTCTTAACAACACTTTTCTCTCGTCATGTGACGTGAGCACCTACTGTCCAAGTATCAACACAGGGGTTTCTTTTCTAGTGTAAAGCACATCAACACGACAAATGATGTTATCTTTAGGTACCCACCTTGCGTTGATTCCTATCTTGCTAGTTTTGGACATCTTATTCCTTTCAAATATAAATGCATAACAAGTATTTTTTGGTAAAAGAAGATCATGTAAAGAGAATAAATTGTCTAACATCTCGAGTTTTGAAGTTTAACAAACAACATTTAACGAAATATCGTTTGTAGAAGTATAGCGTCTGGACAAAGTGCATTCTTATTAAATATTTATAAGGCAAACCATAACGTGTCAAATATAAAAGATTAAACAACATTGGACAAAAATGGTCTAGAGAAAGAAGCAATAAACTTTATATATCTTATCAATTGTCTTACTTGAAAAAGTTTAGACTTGGAATAAATGCTTATTTTATGCAACATGTTTCAACACTCTATCAATGTATAGATCATTAAATTCACGTATATACTGTACCTTGTCTGCTTTTTTTTTTTCTAACTTTATCTGTGCAAATATTGATAATACCAAGATCTACTCAAATGCATTGCACATGGATCAAAAAGACGTTAAATAGGAATACATTCTTGCAATGCTTCCTAAAGTTTTATGTCCTACCTTAGTCGTACAAGCTCTAGCTGTTAAAGCTTCACTACTCTTCTTGTCGCAACTGAAATGCGATGGTTACTAGTTGGAAAAATAAACTTTGGAGTCGGTACCATAATTTATTATAGAAAACTAGGGAAAGAATATAAAAGAAGACATGGTCTGCTGATGAGAGCATATTTATGCTTTAAAATTAAAAATTTTAGTGAGATTCTTGTGCTTAAATTGTTGACTTAAAGTGAATTTGTGACGATTGGAATTGTTGGGTTTGGGAATTAAAGAGACGAAAAACTGAGTTTTAGCACATAAATTATTTTTGGATGTTATAATGTTTGTTGATACAATTGAAATTAGAATTTAACTTATGTAAAACATGCAAATAAGTGGCACAATTGGCAAAAATGGCCCAAAATCAGTTTTTGTTTGGAAAAGAATATACAAATGGGAAAAAGTCAGATTTTGCCCTTGCACCCTCCTAATTTCGTACACACCTGTCCTTACTCGAATCTACCAGATATTGCCATGTGGCAATCCAATACCAACAAAGTTAACCAACCAGAATGTGCCACACCATCAACCCTGACATCTCAACATCATCTTCTCCACAAAAATCCTAATTTCCTTCTAGAAAGAAACCCTAACTATCAATGCTGCAAGTCGCCGCCACGGCCAATCACCATGCTCATCTCGCCAGACCACAATCTCCATGCACCGCCGCAACCTTCACCGAACCACCACAGTGCACCACACGAAGTCTTAACTTCATCGTGACAACCATGTCGTGCCGCAACCATCAGTCCCATGCGTTGTCGTCGTCGCCTTTGCCGTAGATACTCCGCGCCACTCAAGCGCGTTCTTGTGCACCAAAATGCAACCGCCGCCACCGCGATGCAGATACACTCCAGTGCTTCCATCGTCGTCTCCGCAAGCCTACCCCGCAATGGCTACTTGAACAGCCTCTGCTGCCTCGAGAGTTCACATGCCATCACATATCTACACTATCTTCCTCATACAACCACCAGCCTCGAGGAATCGTGCCACCACGCAGAAGGCGAAACCCTAATCACCTCTTCTCACACCTTTACTAGTCCGTGTCGTCAAATCGTCGTTGAACCTCGACGCTTCGCCATGAAACCAGCACAACAGCGCCACCAACAACCATGACCGCGCAACAAGACAGCGAGCCATGCGCCAACTCGTCTTCTCCGTCAAGTCTTTAACTTGAAAACGTAGAAAACCAAATCAGAATCGCGACAAAAACCCTTATGCCTTCATCCATGGCGAGGTTCTTTGAGAGCTTCTCCTTCGCAAGCATTAAAGCCTACTAACTAAAGAAAATTAGAAGCAAGAAAACACTAAATCGTGAAACCCTATCGCGATCCTGTAGAGAAAACGTGAATACTCTCATGTATTATGTTGAAGCCTCCTAAAAGTCAACGTGAAAAACTTCGTTGGTAACAGCACACAATTAATGCACCCAACCACTCCAATGCCCATCATGTCGAAGTACTAGAGGCTTCGACGTTTTATTGATGGTTTAAAAGAAAAAAGAAAAAATAATTAAAAAAGGAGTAACTCTTTGGCTTTTGGTTAACAGTACTATGTCGAATCCCCATAACATTTGACCTACTATTGGTGGTTTAAAAGGAAAAAGAAAAAAAAATTAAAAAGGGGGTAACTCTTTGGCTTCTGGCTGACAAATATTATGTTGAAGCCCCACAAAATTCAACGTACTATTGGTGGTTTAAAACAAAAAAGAAAAAAGAATGACGGCTGGTTTAAATAATTACCACCATATAACGTCGAATTATATGGGGCGTCGGTGTGTTATTTAAATAGAAGGTCGAATTTATCTTAGGTTCGATGTTGATTCTGTTTTAATGAATGTAAAAAGCATAACACAGTCTCATAGCTGAGCGCCAATCTAAAAAATCACGCTTACCGCTGAGCGGTATTTACCGCTGAGCGCCATGTTTATGGGCTTGGGCCTAATTTTCTGCAAACTTTAGAATAGTATATAAGGTTTTAGTCGACCTAAGTTAGACATCTTTGGCTGGAATGAAGCAGAAACACACTCTTTTTCCCCTTGGAGAGGATTTTGGATGCTACAACTCCTTTCTCACCTTTCTAGGGTTATATCTTTCACTCTTTCATTGCATTTCATCTAGTTTCACCATGAATATGGTGAACTAAACTTCTTTTGTTGTTGGGGAATCAATGTAATTCTTTTGAAACTCTCATGTATTGAATTTGTTCTTTAATATATATGCTTTCTTTCATTAATTGTTAGGGTTTTTCTCCTTTGATTAATGCTTGCATTGTTTAACTCATTCATAGCATGATAATTGATTTTGTCGATATGGACACATACGGGGAAATCTAGATCTGGAGAGTCTCTCCCAATAGTAGTATAAACATAGACATAGGAATATGATGATTGATTGCTGATACGCTGTCGTTGAAGCTATCAAATTAATACTACTTTTCAAGGCAACTTCAGTATTGCCAAGTAGTATTCAAGAAGGTAGATAGGGCTAAAGTAACCCTGAGTTGTCTCCCAACGAACACGGAATTGCTTTTGAATATTTGACTCTTACGTATGCTATGCAATGCTTATGGATAAAAGTGATGTTTGGAGAATGTTTAAAGAACAAATAAGAAACTTAAAAACAATTACGATGAAATAGGCTAATTTCACTGCTTTTCCAAGATAGATTCATCATTGGTTATTCACGGATAATTGTTCAATTGATTATTGTTTAAGTTTCAAATTAATTAAAGTACATTCTTAATTAATTCGAGGGCGATCATGCATTTAACCAAAGTAAATTCTCAATCAAATGCAAAACCTTTCTAGATTATTCACAATAAATTCAACCAAAGTACATTCTCAATCAAATTCTATTGTGTTTAATCATGTCTATTCTTAAATCTCCTAACCAAATTAAAAGCTAATCAATCAAAGTAAATTCTCAATTGATTATAGTTGAAATTATTACTAATCAATCAAAGTACATTCTCAATTGATAGTAAAAACCATTTAATCATATGAAAGTTCCTAAATTAAATCAAAGTAGATTCTCAATTTAAACCTAAAAACCCTAAAACTCATATAATCAATATGCATGTAGATTCAAACACATTATGATGCAAAAATCTTTGCTTTTAACAAGATAGAGAGATGAAAGACATAGAGAGAACAACTTAAATCAATATTCAAAGTAAACAATTGCATTAATTCAACGTAACCTCAGAATCTGTCATGGAATTACATCAAAATAGCCCTAGATGCTTAGCTCTCCATGAATGGAGTTGAATTCAAGATGAAAGAAAAGTGAGAGGAGTATGAGAGAATGAATGAATTAGGTGAAGTCCCCTAGGTCTCTTTAAATAGGCTTGATTGGGCTTGGACTTTGAATATTCAGTTGATAGAATCTTTTATCTTATATCTTCCAAATAACTAAAAGATTTAAATAATTATAACATTATTTGGAAGATATTTTCTGTTGGAAGATAATTATAACATTATAATTCAACAACTGAATTTTATTTTTTTATCTTTTCTCACTTTCTAAAATTACACAAATGCCCCGAAATTTTCTCTATCTACACTTTAGCCCCAACTGAATTTCTGAAATTGCAAGAAAGCCCATCAGTTGACCAGACTTTGACCCGAGAAGGGTTGTTGACCAACTTTGACTCATATGGTCGTGGCCAATGGAAACTCGCCACGTGTCAGCCCCTTTCCCACCAAAATTAGGGTTTTGCAGATTGGGGGAAAGGGCTTTCTCTGTGCCGCATTGCTCTTTTGTTTCGCGGCTTCTGTAATTGATTTGCAGGTATGATTGGCTGTGGAAGAAGGTCGTGCGACGGTTGCAAGATGGTTGCGGCCATGGCAGCGGCGGTGCTGTAGTGGCAAGGCGTGAGTGGCGTGATGGTGGTGCGGTAGTGACGGACGCGATTTGGTGGTGTTTCGCGAATGGAGGAGGAGCTCGGTTGCGTCAATGGTTGCCTCTGGTTCTCTGTGTTTCTTTGCAGGTTTTGATGCGGTGATGGAGGAAAGTTTCACGGCGTGGTGGTGGCACGAACGTCGCGCCTTGATGGTGGGGAACTTCGCGATGAAGGAGGAGGAGTGCGCGGTGGCTTAACGGCGGCTTCATGGCGGCATGGAGATGGTGGCGCGATTTGGTTCCGAGAATGGAGAAGATGACGATGACGGTGGCTCGCGAAGTGATGGCGGCGTGCGTTGAAGGTTCCGATGGTGACAGAGGCTTGCGGCGGCACATCATGGTGAAGGTTGAGGCGTTGTGGTGGCGGGAATGGTGGTCTGTTGATGCGCCAGCAAGAAAGGAGGGGATGAACGGTGGTCGTGGAGGTTGCGGCAGCGGCGGACGTTGACGGTGGTTACTGTGCGACGATGGCTGTGCGTGATGACGAAGTGGCGCGGTTGATGGTGGCGGCCTGACCTGTATCCTCGGCGACTAGCGGGAACGATGACTAGGGTTTCAGTGGGTGCAAGATGATGCTCATGTGTTAGGGCTGAGGTGTCTGGGTGGTGATGTGGCAAAACCTGATTGGCCCACTAATTAGTGCAAGGATGACTGATGTGGCATCAATCTGGACAGTTTGATATGTTAGTGGAGGATTTGGACACGTGGCAACATCTGATGGAGTTTGGCTTAGGAGGGGTATAGGTAAGGAAATTTAGGGGTGTAGGAGAAAAGGCTTAGTGTTTGGGCTTGGTTGTTGGCCTGTTTCAGAAATAGGAGTGTATGTAGGAATTTTAGGGGGTGTAAGGATAAAGTCTGCCATTTTGGCCCATTTGTATATTACTTTGCAAATAAAATCTGATTTTGGGCCTTGAATTGCCATTTGAACCAATATAACTTATATTCTCAGCTGCACAAATAAACATTAGAACATCCAAGAATAATTTATGCGCTAAAACTCACTTTTTACGTCTCTTTAATTCCCAAACCCAACAATTCCAATCATCACAAATTCATTTAAAATCAACCATTTAAGCACAATTATGTCATCAAAAACTTTAATTTAAAAGCATAAATGTGGCCATAAATATGCACTCATCAATTGCCTTTAAGCTTTTGTGCTTTATAATGCATAGATAATTGTTAGGGAGACAAGACATTGTAAATTAGTGATTATGATTAGGCTTTCTTCGCTAAGACATCAGGTTTAAGGTAAGTTAGAGAGTGACATTAACATTAATGAAGAAAGATGAATTCTTGAATACATGAGAGTGGATAGGATGAAATTGATAAACCCCAACAACATACTCATAATATATTTCAATTCACGTGTTTTTCTTCTTCTTTTCCATTGATCAATACATGCATTCATATTTACTTTTTAGCATTTGCATTTAAATCTTAAAGAATTGGTTTTTCAAGTCTTTTTTAATCAAGAAATCACACAACTGTTTAGGCCATGAGTCCTTTGGGAGAACAATACTTGGTCTTACCAGTTTTATTACTTGATACGATTCGGTTACTCTTGCCGAAGGTTAACATTTATGGCGAACTTAAACGCTTCGGTTGAGTGGAGAACGAGGCAATACGACCTTTTGGCTTCGCTTTTGCTATCAACCGAGGTAGTAACCGAACATTCCATGCATTTTGTCCACCAATATGCCTTAGTTGTCTAGGGACAGAGGCAATATGATCGTTTGGTTTCGGTTCTGCTATGAACCGAGGCAGTAACCGACTGTTCCAAGTTAATTTTGTCCACTAATATCCCTCAGTTGTCTAGGGACAGAGGCAATAGGATCGTTCGGTTTCGGTTCTGCTATGAACTGAGGCAGTAACTGAACGTTCCAAGTTAATTTTGTCCACTAATATGCCTCAGTTGTCTGGGGACAAAGGCAATAGGACCGTTCAGTTTCAACTTTGCTATGAACCGAGGCAGTAACCGAACATTCTAAGTAAATTTTGTCCACTAATATGCCTCAATTGTCTGGGACAAAGGCAATAGGACCGTTCGGTTTCGACTCTACTATGAACCGAGGCAGTAACCGAAGGTTCCAAGTTAATTGATGAGTCGTTATTTCTTGAATTATATTTAGTTTATTGCACTTAAATAGACCAGGGAATTGTGTTTAATTGTTTGTTATTTCCCCGTTTTCCGAATTGTGCTTAATTTGGTCGGAAATTTGTAATTGCGCTAATTTGGGTTTTCTAAGCTGATTAAGTGCATTTTTGAAGTGCAGGAAAATTTTGGAAATACATTTTGGGACATCAGGAAGAATGCCAAATAAATCCAAGACTCTCCACACAGACATTTTAGAATTAATTAAATTGTAATTCAGTAGTTTAGAATTTCTATATCAACTTTTACATTTTGGGACAATTTTTGGTAAAGTAGATTAGACCCAAAATGTGAAGGAAAAAAATGACTTTGGCACCTTAGGGTTTTTGTGTGGACCCCACCCTTATTAAAGGTGACCCACGGCCCTTGGAAAAGCCAGCCGCCACACACTCTATCTCTTGGTTTTGTTTTTTTTTTGCTTTTGCTGTTGAGCGTTATTGGGTATGTAAGAACTGGAGAGTGTATTCACTCTGGGACGAAAATGGATGAAAGAACTTCACTTTAATTAGGCTGATTTACTCATTGGCATTTTCATTTTTTTTTCTTTGGTTCAAACAATATTTATATTAGAGAAATGGTGAACGTTGGGTGCACCTTGAGAAGCTCTCGGTCACAGAGAAGAAGATGAGCACGTCCAGCAATTTGAGGTGCTGATTTATTTTTGCTGGACTGAAAGCACACGTTTACACACATGGAGGCACACGGTGCTAGCTTGGAATGAAGAAGTGGTGTGTTGTCTCGGCTTGGGAGAATGGCAGCAGGGAGCACATGCGCTGACCAACTTTGGAGAAGCACCTTGTGTCAAGTTAAGATGAGCCTGCGGTGTTGAGCTGGAAGAATGAAGCGGTGTTGAATGGAGAATGGGCAGCAGCTGTCACGGACAGTTGGCTGGAAGCTTTGAAAGGGGCAACGTGTACGGACAGGGGAGAAGCATTTCATTTTAGTTTTCTAGACGCATGGAGATTCATGGTTGGGCTGGTGTGCACGGTAATTAGAAAAAATGGGATAGAGTCACGGTTTTTGAATATTGCAAGGTTCCTATTCCCCTCTTTTAAGAGTCAATTAGGATGGAGAAAAGGGTTTGCACGGAGTTGGAGAATGGTGTCATGGGTGGAAGCATTGATTGAAGAGCTGACTTCATTTTAAAGTAAACTATTAAATTCTTGAGAAAGAAAAGGTAATTTTCGGCATGGGAGGATGGTGGCTAGAAGAAAAAGCCGTGTAGATGTGACTTTGATTTTTGCATTAGATTAGAATATTTAATTTGGTTTCCAGAGTGAATTGGAGGAGAATGTTTGACCATAGTAGGTGAAGTGGGGCATGCACCGTTATGTGTTGAAAGAAGTGAAGTGGTTATGTGTTAGGTGTCACGGCCTGAAGAGTGGTGTCATGGAGAATGGAGGAAGAATGTACTGTGCGGAAGTGTGGAGCTGGATGGAAGGATGGTGAAATCATTTTTTGGATTTAAGAGAGAGCTGCCACCGAGGAGGAGGGTGGAATGTTGATTCATTGGGAGTAGAGCACATCGGTGCTTGATTTTGGGAGGGTAGCCGCTACCTACTTGGGCAAGTTTTTATTTATTTATTTCTTTGCTTTTCAATTTGAGAAATGTTGCAGCAACTACATCCATTCTTCTCGGTTTGTTTATTTTAGAAGCTTGGTGTTTTAATTTGAGAAGTGCATCCGTATTTTTATTTTTTTTTTACTTCTTCATGCATTTACTTTTAAGTATTCCTTACGCATTCATTTCACTTGGCTTCCGTTCTCGGTTTGTATTCAATCGTTTAGCTTAAAGTTGCATTTTTCACTTTTCAATTTGATGTTCTCTATTTTTCGTGGTTGTGATATTTTAGTTATGATGTTAGCTTAAGTGATCAATCATTTTAATTCTGTGTTTATATCTGTGTTTACATCCGTGTTTATGTTCGTGTTTTAATTTAGTTCACTCGCATTCACAAAATCTTCACAACTCCCCCCTTCGTGTTTAATCTGAGACTCGAACCACAAATTGGTCCTTGAGAGACGACCTAGGAGTCACTTCCTAGTACTATACTGCATTCTTTTATGCACAACTTTTGTTGGGAGGTGCGACCCTCTCATCAAAATGGCGCCGTTGCCGTGGACCAACGGTTCGGTCTTAGGTTTTTGTTGTGTAGTGTGTGTTGTGTTTTGTCTTGTATTGTGATGTGATGTTTTGTTTTGTGTGTGCGTTATTGTGTGTGCGTGTCGCATGTTCAATTGTGTTGTGTGATGTGTTTTAGGATGTTTAGTTAATCTTGTTTGGGTTTACTTCTTTTATCGATTTTTGTGTTTTTAGATTTTTATTATTTTTTTTGTATTTAGTGCATTTAGTGGTTGTTTCTGGAAGTTTCAAATTATGTAAATAATGGTTTTCCCCCATGTTATGTTTCTATATGTTTGGTTTAATCTTTGTTTGAAGTGGAAGTCCAGGTCTGAGACAGGTTTTGCACTACAATAAAGGAGATGACAGATTCTCAAGACTGGATATATGAGCTGATCAAGAGTCTTCCCAAATTCCATGGGTTGGCACATGAAGATCCATACAGGCACCTCAAGGAGTTTTGTTTGGTGTGTTTTTCGATGAGGCCTCCTGGTGTTTCAAAGGAGACAGTGTTGATGAAAGTGTTTCCAATGTCCCTTCAAGGTGCAGCAAGAGACTGGTTCCTATACCAGTATCCTTTTGATAGTTGGCAGGAAACACAACAGAGATTCCTCAACAAGTTCTTTCCAGCAACAAAGGTAATCAGCATTAGGAGGGAGATCACTACCATTGAGCAATTTCAAGAAGAAAGCCTGGCAGATTATTGGGAGAGGTTTAACAGGCTGTGCACAGCCTGTCCAAACCACCAAATTTCAGAGCATTTGCTCTTGATTTACTTTTATGAAGGGCTCCTGGACAATGAAAGGATATTAGTGGATGTAGCTGCTGGTGGATCTTTGATGGACAGAACTCCAACAGAGGCAAAGAAGTTGCTCTGCAAGCTGGCGGGTCAAAATCCAAGTGAGGTAGTAAAGGAAAAACCTGAGCAGGTTTACTGTAAACTTGAAATCCCTACTCATGTATCTGAGGTTCGAGTAAATTTTAATGCTTTTGAATTGGTAAAACTTGAACCATTTAAGCCTGTTCTGGATTCTGATATTGATAAACATGTGCACACTCATGTTGTGGATTCATTATTCCCGGTAGAGCACATTGACATACCTGATGTTCACTATCCTTGCACTGACCTTGATTTAAATGATAGCCTTGAGGATGCAGCTGATGACTTGGAGATTGGTAAGAAAATTTTCAATGAGCAAAAACAGGTTTATTCTGAACTTGAGATTCCAAACACTTTACCTGATTTGCTTATGCGTTCAAATGCCTGTGATTTGATGCACACGGATTCTATAGGATTCATGACTGATACTGATACAGATTTGATTGACCATTCTAAAATTTTTGATTCAGTATCAGCCATTGAACCCATTGGTCTAAGGGTTGTTTTGAATGGACGTGATTGTCGTGATGAAATTTTGAATGATAATAGCCTTGAACTGACCTTTGATTCTGTTGATGATGCATATATCAATACTGATTTTGAGGTGGAAACTGTGCAATCTGATAACTCTATAGAGTTAGGACTGAACTTTGATCTGACACAGTTCTCTGAGAACTTTGAATGTGATTGTGAATCTGGTTCTTGCCCGATTTGTATTGAAATTGATTATGTGCTACAGACAGATTCTAAGTGTATAACAGATGCTATTAATTGTGAGTTTGATGACCATGCTGCAGAATTAAATGAGAATGTAGGTGCTGACATTAAGGAAATCATGATTAATGAAGGAGAGTATACTGCTACTTCTTTGACTGAGCCAGAGATCTCCATTCCGGTGTCACACACTGAACAACTGCCAGTGGAAGGAAAGCTACTGATGGAACAGTTTGCTGGGAAAAGAAAGAAGAAACATCTCGTTGTGGATGATATGGCAGTACTGATGAAGTTGTTCCTCCTCAAAACTTGTTTGCTGAATCCTGTGGTGGAAGACATCTCCTTGATAGTCCAAAATTGGCAATTGCCACCATGACCAGGGGAGTTTTCTTTCTCTCTTCTCCCCCTTTCCCTACTTTTATTGCACTTGTCAATGATCTGTTGACTGTTTTGATTTTTGATCTTATGCTTATGACACATTGAGGACACTGTGTAGTTTAAGTGTGGTCTATTGGGGGAGATTCTGATTTTTCTTTGTTAATTTTTGTTTTCCGTGTTAAATTTTTTTTTCTTTTATAGGTAGTTTTTGTTGTGTCTTGTGTATAGTTTTGCATGCTTTTCGTGAATTCTGGATTGTGGTTAGGTTGTCAGTTTTCCTTCACTTCATTGATACTCTGAGATGTTGGATTCCTTGCTTTTCTTTGCTTGGAAGATGATCATGATGTTTGAGAGTTGAATTGATTGTGACACAAATGCCCTGTGTGAGAATTTGAGCCACTTGATGTTCTTTCTTGTGTGTGATATGTCTCTTGATTGCTTGCACATATGCCTTGGCTTGACTCTTGTTGATAATTCTTGATTGATATGCATGTTTGGAAGTGATAAAGGCATTTTTGTTCTTGAGCCTCTCTAGCCAAATAAGCTTACCTTGCTCTGATTCTTTGAAAACCCTTTTTGAGCCTATACTTTCCTCATTTCTTTGTTTTGAAGCTCATACACTAGCCCTAAGTGAAAAACCAATATTACCTTAACCTTAGGGAATTTTGGAGCTTTGGAAGTGTTTTGGGAACAAGTGTGGTCTCCTTGGGGTTTCTGATGAGTTGGCTAGTTGGTTCCTCTTCTTGTTTTGTTTTGGTAAATATATGTATCTTGTCTTTTACAGTTTTGTTTTGAAAAGAGAGAAAAGAAAACAGACAGGATGAAAAAAAAAGAGAGCAGAAAAATAGTGAAAAAAAATGTGAATAATTGTGAATAATGGAGTCAAGAAGAGGATGGAATTAGAGGTTGTGGGTGTGTTTGAATGTGTTTACACTTGTTCCCCATTGCTCCTCTGTTCCTTATGGTTTGTAGCTTCTTATCCAGATATATCCTCCCTTGTCCTTGGCCCCATTACAACCATGAAAAGACCTTTTGATTTGAACATGCGTATGTGCTGGAGTGTTGATATTAGAGGCTTGCCAAGTCTATTTGTGATTGCTTTCTTGAGTGCATTGAGTGACATTGATTTACCTTAAACACTTGAGAGAAACACTGATTGTGTGCATCTGTGAGGCTCTGTTTCTTTTGATTCATCTCTTGAACTGATTGAATGTTTTCCTTGTACTGAACTGTTTGGATGATTCTTGGAGTATCTGCTTTCGTTGACTCTGTGTTGGATTCTGCCTATACCTTTTACTGTCCAGATTTCGTGAGAATTATGCAACTGTGTTCTGTTTTGGAGTCTTTGTTGTCTGTCTGTCGAGTCTGTGTCAACTCCTGATGTTTGAGTAGTCCCCTGGTTTTCGTCTTGGTTTTGCCCAGGAGTGCAAAAGACTAAGTGTGGTCTATTTTGATGAGTCGTTATTTCTTGAATTATATTTAGTTTATTGCACTTAAATAGACCAGGGAATTGTGTTTAATTGTTTGTTATTTCCCCGTTTTCCGAATTGTGCTTAATTTGGTCGAAAATTTGTAATTGCGCTAATTTGGGTTTTCTAAGCTGATTAAGTGCATTTTTGAAGTGCAGGAAAATTTTGGAAATACATTTTGGGACATCAGGAAGAATGCCAAATAAATCCAAGACTCTCCACACAGACATTTTAGAATTAATTAAATTGTAATTCAGTAGTTTAGAATTTCTGTATCAACTTTTACATTTTGGGACAATTTTTGGTAAAGTAGATTAGACCCAAAATGTGAAGGAAAAAAATGACTTTGGCACCTTAGGGTTTTTGTGTGGACCCCACCCTTATTAAAGGTGACCCACGGCCCTTGGAAAAGCCAGCCGCCACCCATGAGAGTGGATAGGATGAAATTGATAAACCCCAACAACATACTCATAATATATTTCAATTCACGTGTTTTTCTTCTTCTTTTCCATTGATCAATACATGCATTCATATTTACTTTTTAGCATTTGCATTTAAATCTTAAAGAATTGGTTTTTCAAGTCTTTTTTAATCAAGAAATCACACAACTGTTTAGGCCATGAGTCCTTTGGGAGAACAATACTTGGTCTTACCAGTTTTATTACTTGATACGATTCGGTTACTCTTGCCGAAGGTTAACATTTATGGCGAACTTAAACGCTTCGGTTGAGTGGAGAACGAGGCAATACGACCTTTTGGCTTCGCTTTTGCTATCAACCGAGGTAGTAACCGAACATTCCATGCATTTTGTCCACCAATATGCCTTAGTTGTCTAGGGACAGAGGCAATATGATCGTTTGGTTTCGGTTCTGCTATGAACCGAGGCAGTAACCGACTGTTCCAAGTTAATTTTGTCCACTAATATCCCTCAGTTGTCTAGGGACAGAGGCAATAGGATCGTTCGGTTTCGGTTCTGCTATGAACTGAGGCAGTAACTGAACGTTCCAAGTTAATTTTGTCCACTAATATGCCTCAGTTGTCTGGGGACAAAGGCAATAGGACCGTTCAGTTTCAACTTTGCTATGAACCGAGGCAGTAACCGAACATTCTAAGTAAATTTTGTCCACTAATATGCCTCAATTGTCTGGGACAAAGGCAATAGGACCGTTCGGTTTCGACTCTACTATGAACCGAGGCAGTAACCGAAGGTTCCAAGTTAATTGATGAGTCGTTATTTCTTGAATTATATTTAGTTTATTGCACTTAAATAGACCAGGGAATTGTGTTTAATTGTTTGTTATTTCCCCGTTTTCCGAATTGTGCTTAATTTGGTCGGAAATTTGTAATTGCGCTAATTTGGGTTTTCTAAGCTGATTAAGTGCATTTTTGAAGTGCAGGAAAATTTTGGAAATACATTTTGGGACATCAGGAAGAATGCCAAATAAATCCAAGACTCTCCACACAGACATTTTAGAATTAATTAAATTGTAATTCAGTAGTTTAGAATTTCTGTATCAACTTTTACATTTTGGGACAATTTTTGGTAAAGTAGATTAGACCCAAAATGTGAAGGAAAAAAATGACTTTGGCACCTTAGGGTTTTTGTGTGGACCCCACCCTTATTAAAGGTGACCCACGGCCCTTGGAAAAGCCAGCCGCCACACACTCTGTCTCTTGGTTTTGTTTTTTTTTGGCTTTTGCTGTTGAGCGTTATTGGGTATGTAAGAACTGGAGAGTGTATTCACTCTGGGACGAAAATGGATGAAAGAACTTCACTTTAATTAGGCTGATTTACTCATTGGCATTTTCATTTTTTTTTCTTTGGTTCAAACAATATTTATATTAGAGAAATGGTGAACGTTGGGTGCACCTTGAGAAGCTCTCGGTCACGGAGAAGAAGATGAGCACGTCCAGCAATTTGAGGTGCTGATTTATTTTTGCTGGACTGAAAGCACACGTTTACACACATGGAGGCACACGGTGCTAGCTTGGAATGGAGAAGTGGTGTGTTGTCTCGGCTTGGGAGAATGGCAGCAGGGAGCACATGCGCTGACCAACTTTGGAGAAGCACCTTGTGTCAAGTTAAGATGAGCCTGCGGTGTTGAGCTGGAAGAATGAAGCGGTGTTGAATGGAGAATGGGCAGCAGCTGTCACGGACAGTTGGCTGGAAGCTTTGAAAGGGGCAACGTGTACGGACAGGGGAGAAGCATTTCATTTTAGTTTTCTAGACGCATGGAGATTCATGGCTGGGCTGGTGTGCACGGTAATTAGAAAAAATGGGATAGAGTCACGGTTTTTGAATATTGCAAGGTTCCTATTCCCCTCTTTTAAGAGTCAATTAGGATGGAGAAAAGGGTTTGCACGGAGTTGGAGAATGGTGTCATGGGTGGAAGCATTGATTGAAGAGCTGACTTCATTTTAAAGTAAACCATTAAATTCTTGAGAAAGAAGAGGTAATTTTCGGCATGGGAGGATGGTGGCTGGAAGAAAAAGCCGTGTAGATGTGACTTTGATTTTTGCATTAGATTAGAATATTTAATTTGGTTTCCAGAGTGAATTGGAGGAGAATGTTTGACCATAGTAGGTGAAGTGGGGCATGCACCGTTATGTGTTGAAAGAAGTGAAGTGGTTATGTGTTAGGTGTCACGGCCTGAAGAGTGGTGTCATGGAGAATGGAGGAAGAATGTACTGTGCGGAAGTGTGGAGCTGGATGGAAGGATGGTGAAATCATTTTTTGGATTTAAGAGAGAGCTGCCACCGAGGAGGAGGGTGGAATGTTGATTCATTGGGAGTAGAGCACATCGGTGCTTGATTTTGGGAGGGTAGCCGCTACCTACTTGGGCAAGTTTTTATTTATTTATTTCTTTGCTTTTCAATTTGAGAAATGCTGCAGCAACTACATCCATTCTTCTCGGTTTGTTTATTTTAGAAGCGTGGTGTTTTAATTTGAGAAGTGCATCCGTATTTTTATTTTTTTTTACTTCTTCATGCATTTACTTTTAAGTATTCCTTACGCATTCATTTCACTTGGCTTTCGTTCTCGGTTTGTATTCAATCATTTAGCTTAAAGTTGCATTTTTCACTTTTCAATTTGATGTTCTCTATTTTTCGTGGTTGTGATATTTTAGTTATGATGTTAGCTTAAGTGATCAATCATTTTAATTATGTGTTTATATCTGTGTTTACATCCGTGTTTATGTTCGTGTTTTAATTTAGTTCACTCGCATTCACAAAATCTTCACAACTCCCCCCTTCGTGTTTAATCTGAGACTCGAACCACAAATTGGTCCTTGAGAGACGACCTAGGAGTCACTTCCTAGTACTATACTGCATTCTTTTATGCACAACTTTTGTTGGGAGGTGCGACCCTCTCATCATTAATTTTGTCCACTAATATGCCTCAATTGTCTGGGACAAAGGCAATAGGACCGTTTGGTTTCGGTTCTGCTATGAACCGAGGCAATAACCGAACGTTCCAAGTTAATTTTGTCCACTAATATGTCTCGGTTGTCTGGGGACAGAGGCAATAGTACCGTTCGACCTCTGTCTTTTACTTAACCGAGGTAATAGCCCATGCGTAAACTGAACGCGAACGCATTTTCTCGTGCAGTGTTCTTCCTCTTCCCTTTCGCGCCTCTAAAGAAGTTCTTCTATCCAATCCAGGGTTCTTCTTCCTCTTGTTCTCTCCATTCTAATTCGCGGCAAAGGAGGTTTGATTCTATTTCCATTCTCTTATCTCTACCATTTATCTTCTTCCCCCTTTCTCACTGGATCTAGGTTGGTATTGCAAAGAGGGGAAACACCAATTTTTTTCCCTATTGTTGGTTTCTCTCAACAAACCCTATTTGGAGATTCTTTAGGATTTTTGATTTCTTTTTGCAGGTGTGTGTTGGGTGGAGAATACTCATGGCAGCGCGAAGCTCGTGGGTTTGCGATTTAAGCTCGTGGTCCTTCTGTAGATTTCTGGTTCTTGTGGTTTGCATGTTTGATGGCGTCCCGGATGGAGATGTAGTGGTTGCAAGTTCTCGCGTTGAATGGCGCGATTCCTATGGCGGCGACGACCTGAAGTAGGCTTTGCAGCGCGACAATTGTGGTGATGCTTCACGGTGGCAATGGCACGAGGCAGTGGCGATGGTGAGGTCGCACTTGGGTTCACGAACCTGCTAGGAGAGGTTCTTTGGTGCAAAGCGAGTTCCATGGTTGATGTGTTAATGGAGGAGATGACTCGGCTAGGGCTCAGCGAGGGCAAGAACTATTCGGCGAGGGCAAGCACCGTTCGGCGAGGACGAGCACTGTTTGGCGAGGACGAGCACCGTTCGGCGAGGACGAGAATCGTTCAGTTTAGTACGAATCGAAGCCTAAAGTCTAAAAAAAACACCCTATTGCCTCGGTTATATAAGAATCGAGGCAAAATCTGATCGCTTTTGGCCTCGGTTCTTAACCGAAGCAAAAAAACGTACCTTTTTTGTCTCGCCTGTATATACCTTGGTTGCGGAACCGCTGCTTATAGAGAAAAATAACCAATGTTGGAATCGACTCCACCTTTTTACCTTGCCAATATATGACTCGATTCAACAACCGAAACGTATTACCAAAAACAATTGTCCCTTTATTGCACTAGTGATTTATTATCCTTATCTTTAGGCATTAGGTAATTTATTTTTCAATGGTGTTATTATTTAAATAGCCAAAAATCAACTGTCATATATGTATGTTTAGAATAGTTATTGTCTATAAGTTATTAATTATTTAATATAATTCTTTTCTTTTATGTAACTAGTAAATAAAACCTAAAAAGAAGTTGTAATTGGAATAAAAATTTTGTCTGAACTTGCAATAAAATTGTCAGGATGTGCCACACAAGCACTTGCACAAACCAATGCTTACATCACAAAATCGTTTCTCACCGGTGGTATACAACAAAATAGGCAAACTTTATCCACACAAAGCTGAATTTCTACCTAAGGCTACCTTTCCCTTACAATCGTTATTCTCTTTACATTCATCAATACATAAAACAAATCCTGCAAAAGCACATGCCATTATTAGAATATAAAATCATTTTATGTATCAAATTTTAACACGTGAACTATGTTTGTTTCTTTTAAATCTTTAGTATATCATATATCATCACATAGAAATTTTATAAAAAAAGTACAAAATTATGAAGGAATCAAACTAAAATTCTTGTAAAAAAATCTCTAAATTACTAACAAAAACTTAAACAAAGAAAGAGTTAAACTATTATAAAAAAAAAAAAAATTAAACTTATCATTTAAAAATAAAATATTATAATGTAAAATTCAACTGGTATAAAAAGTTTTTGTAATTTGTTATAAAATTGTTATCGCCTAAGTTTCTATAGGTCTCTTAAAATATTTTCGCGCTTAATGATTTATGAATTTGATAATTAAAAAACGTCATTTCTTTCATCAATAGACTTCAAAAAGACAATTAACGTTTGTTCCTCTGACTAATAGACATCTAAGAAGTCTCTTAACGCTTAATTTTTATGAATTTGAACACTAGACTTTGTTCACTTGAATAGATTTGGAGGAGAGTGATTGAATGGATTTGAGAAGATTTGAAAATAAATTTTTTTTGTTGTTTATTTGAGTGGATTTGAAGGTAGGTGAGAGTGGATTTGGAAGTAATTTTTTTTAATCTGTCACATCAATCAAATCCTACACTAATTCTCACAAACGTTTTTTCCAAATTCGCTCTCACTTACCTCCAAATTCACTCAAATAAATAACAAAAAAATTTATCTTCAAATTCACTCAATCACTCTCCCCCAAATCCATTCAAGTGAACAAAGGGTAAAAGACGTCTGTTCTTTCACCAACAGACTTCAAAAGGCGATTAATGTTTGTTTTTCTGGCCAACAGACGTCTAATGGGTCTCTTAAATTATCTTTGCGCTTAATTTTTTATGAATTTGAACACTAAAAGACGTTTGTTCTTTCACCAATAGACTTTCAAACTACAATTAACGTATGTTCTTCTAACCAACTGATGTCTAATGGGACTCTTAAAATATCTTCGTGCTTAATTTTTTATGAATTAGAATACTAAAAGACGTTTGTTCTTTTACCAACAGATTTCAAAAAGACAATTAACATCGATTCCTCCAATCAACCAACGTCAGTTGCGTGATTTTATTTACAGTATTGTCACTTATAATTTTTAACGTTGGATGCTATTGGTTGTGAGACGTTGAACGTTAGATATTATACCCCTATTTTATACTAGTGATTCTTGTTGTGGAGTTTTCCAAGAACCGTTTGCTCGTTCCATTATGATGAATCGAAACAAATAAGTAAATTATTTTTATTTGCATTCATCCAAATACAAGGTACTAATAGAAACTATAACATATAAAATAGAATAAATAATCCTTCTTTTAATTTAATTTATTTCATATCCAAAAATACATTGCTAAATATATATTTCTTAAGTAATATAATCAATATTGATGTTAACAGTTAGAGTCTCGAACGAGGATTACATTGAAAATGACAGAACCGGTGAAAAGCACATTGTTAAATTTAACATTCACCGATATCATAAAAAAATTAATTAATTTGTTTCCATTCGCATTCTCCTAATTTCTAGAAATATAAATAATCCTCGTTCACCGATATTAATTAATTTGTTTTCATCCAAATACAAGGTACTAATAGAAACTATAACATATAAAATAGAATAAATAATCCTTCTTTTAATTTAATTTATTTCATATCCAAAAATACATTGCTAAATATATATTTCTTAAGTAATATAATCAATATTGATGTTAACAGTTAGAGTCTCGAACGAGGATTACATTGAAAATGACAGAACCGGTGAAAAGCACATTGTTAAATTTAACATTCACCGATATCATAAAAAAATTAATTAATTTGTTTCCATTCGCATTCTCCTAATTTCTAGAAATATAAAATGAATATATTTATGATATAATTTTAATTATTTAATAAAATAAAAACCATGTTACATTCATTAAATGAATAATTCAATCGTAATTAAATATTACTTTAATAAAAGATAAGAAGAATGTTAAAAAAAAAAAGGAAAAGTTTGACTCTCAATCATCTTAAGTAATAGATTCAATATTTTTCTTCTTTTGACAAAGATATTCCAAGAGAATTTTTATCACTTTTACACAACATATATGACTGCATTCTAATACTATAAATACGTTTCTAGTTGAATGCTGAAATGAAAAAAAGATAAGATATACTTGAAAGAGAGTTGGCAAAATATGGCCTTAGTGAAAGTTACTTTGGTAGCAATTGTTTTTGCTTTGATAGCTTGTAATGGTATGGTGTTTGAGGTTTTTCTTTTCTCATTTGATAAATATTTTGTGGCATGTCATATAGATATTTAACTCTAATTTATGAGATGAATAGAGTTTTAAGAAATAAACCTAGTTGAAATGTTAAAATTTGATACTTAACATGATTTTATATATATTCTAATAGTGGGATGTGTTTTTGTAGGATTTGTCTTAGGTAAGGATACATGCAACGAGAATAAGGATTGCAAGGGAAAGGTAGCTTTATGCAGAGATTCAGCTCTTTGTGTTAACAATGTTTGTCAATGCCCGTCGAGAATACTAGAATTGAAGCCAGATAAATGTAAAACTGCTGCTGATTGCCCATTTGTTTGTCCTCCACCATGTGATAAACAATATTGTAATGTAATCACCGGTAAATGCGGATGCTTGTGTAAGAAATAGTAAGAAATTTATCAATAAATATGCAAGTTTTGTTAGAGCCTAGCATCTTTAAACATATTTTGTTTTCTTTGTGTTAGTTTTGTAAACACAATGAAAAGAAGAATTTGGAACTCAACTATAATATAACACACTTGATAATTCTTTGAAATCTTTTTAAGTGCTTGATTGTATTTTTATCTCAGAACATAGTTGTAAAATTAGCATTAGTTCTTACAAATATTAGGATTGATATAATTGATTCTATTAGTTGATAGTGTTTTAAAAATAAAATTTCAAAACAAGTGTTAACATATATAATTGATTTATTAGTTGATAATCCATTATTCTTATATATAGTTAACATATATAATTGTAATGTCTTTCTAAATAATCTTTTATTATACCATTTAATCGATTAAACACGCTTCTCATTAATTGAAAAAATTGATTATTAAATTTATCATAAAAATAATATAATCAATTATATATCTGACAATATAATTAAAATCTTGAAAAAACAGCATGTTTAGTAAGGTTTTTTCTTGCATAATCTAATATATTATTCTTAGAATCTATAAAGAACAAATTAATTTATTATGTAGTAGATTAAAAGTACTAAAATTCAGTTTTCGCTTTTAAATTTTGGAAGACATTTAAATAATTTTAATTCAATTTTAAAGGTTGTGTGATGTATTATAGAATTCTAACAAATATCTTCTGTGATACTAAAAGTGAGAAAGTTGTAAATTAAGCTTGATATTGGAGAACATTATGAAAACATCATCTTTGGATATGTTGAGGTTTTTTTCAATATCAAACATGTTACCAATAAACTTCGGTCAAACCCCTTGTATAATTGAAGAACTACGTGCTTCTATGATATACCAAAAGTTAAATTTCTTGTGAGTAGTTGCAAAACACATGTGCAACTATAAAATACCAAATGCACATGCAATTATTTTTACTCATATTCTACATACTAACTCCTAACATCAAATGTTGGCACAAAAGATGTTTCCAACTCTACATAAAAAAAATAGAGAACATCACATATATAAATGCAACCAATGTTTTTCAACTCAGGAGCACATTAAACTCAAATGCATTTGATATTCTTTAGATTTCACATGATATTATTTAGATTTCATATATGTAGGTTTGTTCCATCCAGGGTTGCTTCCCAGGCTATCACACGCTCAATTAAGCAACAATTCTAGTAGCGTTTTAAGGTGAACAACTCATTAAACTAATTGTCATTCTTGTCAAAGTATGTTCATTAATCAATGTTTCTTTCGTTTATTGTAACAGATGAAGGTGCAGTGGAAACCTAAATATGAAACTCAAATACAAAGAAATTTCCAAAGTAAAGCATCTCATCGATTGTCAGAGATGTTTACGGATGCCCGCTTGGCAGGGGAGCGACCTTACTGGCTGGGCGAGCACGTTTGGAACTCTTTACTCGCTCATTGGAATTCAACAGAGTTTCGCAATAAGTGTGCTACAACCCAAAAGAATAGAGCTTCTGAAAAGGGTAGCACCCTACATACCGGTGGGTCGATGACGGTTCATGAGCATGTCATTCGTATGGTAAACCTTCATTACTTTTATGTTTCTTTCATATATAACGTGTATATTTTCTATTTCATGTACACTTCTAACTCTAAATTATGTTATAGGCACAAGCTTTGGATGGAATGTTGATGAGGTCTTTGCATAGACTCATGTTCGGAAGGGAACTACTGAATTTGTTGATGAAAGGTCTTGCAACACTCATGTAAGAAAATAACACTACTACTAATAGCTAGTAATTTTTATTTATGTTACTGTATCATTCCCTAACTTTTAATGTTTGAACAGGAAAAATTTTCTACGAGACTTTCACAAGTTAGATCTGAACATGGGTAAGCTCCTACACCGGATGATGTGAGTAATGAAGACAACGAATTCCATAGGGCACAATGCTGGGTCAATGTCGTTGGTGAAAAAAAAAAGGGCAAGTGTACGGTGCAAGACAACTTGCTGCAAACTACACAGCAGCCAGAAGAGGTACTCTAAAGCACCAACCTTCTTCTTCAACCACCACTGCTGATGAGGCCGTCGAGCGCTTGACACGGCTACTATAACAATGTGACTAGGAAAATCCTGATTTGAGAGAAGAATACAGTGACTTAAGGAACGAGTTTACAAACTTCAAGTCCGTGCCGGAAGCTTCACACATTCATTCCACCGTCCCTCCGACCCAGCCACGACCCTCCCCATCACCCGCCGTCCCTCAGCAGCCCACATTAGTCCAGCCCACACCAGTTCAGCCATCTACAAAGTAGCATGATGATGAAGACCATTCTGAGGATGACTATGTAGATTATTATATTTATTTTGTTATTGAACATAGTTGTTAGAACATTTGGATGTTAGAACATTATGATTATGCTACACTACATTTGCTCATATCTAGATAAACGTATTGTTTTATATTTCACGTTTCATTTACAAATACAAGTTCTTAAATTTGAACAATACAAATGATGTTATTTATTGTTGTTTACTCCATCAATGATTGGATGATTTTTGGATGCATATTATGGAAGTCTGTCTGTGCTTTGAAAATGTTATGCAGGTTTGTCTGTGTTGTGAACATGTTATGAGGTATGTGTAGTTGGATAATGTTAGAAATATTATATCTTTTATCTTTATCTTTTATCTTTCAGTTAGTTTGTTATTATTTCTTATTTGTATTTTGGGCTTAGCCCATATTTCTTCTTTTATCTTTCAGTTAGTTTGTTATTATTTCTTATTTGTATTCTATTATAAATAGAAAACCTTATGTGTGTTTAACACAAGGGAGATTAATCCCATATATAATTTTCACTATATTTAACATGGTATCAGAGCAGGTTTTCTGATCTCTTCCGGTGGTCTTTGCTATCTGTCGGCGGCCGGCCGTCATGGCCGCCAGCAGCCCCTAAAAATTTCATAAGATTCATTTTCTCTTCTTCTTAAATCTCAGCACCCAGAATCAAAGAGACAAGTCTCTTGGGAGCCACTGCCTCCTCTGAACCAGCCGCCTTCTCGCCGGCCATCGTCACAGTTTCTTCCGGTGACCAGTGGATCTGGACCGTCTCTTCAAGCGCGACCTAACCCTGGCGGTCGCCGTCTTTGTCTCGTTTGCATGCACTGTCACGCGCCTCCACTCTCCGGAAGTAGATCTCGAACGCGTGTTCATCACGCGCCGCCTTCTCGGCGTCGGTATCAAACCGCGCCGCTACCAGTCGTCTCACCGAACCTCCCTCTCTCTGTTCAGACCTTCCAGAGCAGCCATTGCTACCACCGACGTCTGTCTTCTTCTCGCCGCATGCTTCCGCATCTTCGGACCTCCTTCTTCTTTCTGCATTTTTTGTGTTTCGCCTCTGTAGTAGAGGGTTTCGCCTCTGTAGTAGAGGGTTTCGCCTCTATATTGTTGTTCTTGCCTTGTTCTTCCTTTCTTATTATATCTGCCACACAGATCTGCTACGTTTATTGCTCTCCTTCATCCACTTCTGAAGTTGAAGTGTTTATTGCCTCCTTCTCCGCTGCTCTCCTTCATCCACTTTTGAAGTTGAAATTTCACAAGCTGCTGTTTGTTCATTGACATGTGATAACCCATCTCTGTTTGCCTCACACTCTTGAAGACAAATCATCTAGTTCAAAACAAAGTTCAATTATTTCAAGCTTGGTTCATACAATTTGTATGCTCCAGCTTGAGGGGGAGTGTTAGAAATATTATATCTTTATCTTTTATCTTTCAGTTAGTTTGTTATTATTTCTTATTTGTATTTTGGGCTTAGCCCATATTTCTTCTTTTATCTTTCAGTTAGTTTGTTATTATTTCTTATTTGTATTCTATTATAAATAGAAAACCTTATGTGTGTTTAACACAAGGGAGATTAATCCCATATATAATTTTCACTATATTTAACAGATAACAAATACAAATATAACTAAATTTTGTCTAGTTCTTATCGAAGGACTTACCGAATCTGTCATTCGGTAATTACCGAAGACTTTTGCCTTACCTAAGGGTAAAGGCTGTCGGTAATGTTTAGCGACAAACGATTTACCAACGAAAAACCAGTCTTCTCTAATCCATCGGTAATAGGAATTACTGACGTTTTTTTTTTATGTTTTCGACGGACTAGGATCGTCAGTACTCTGTCTTTATATGTGCAATCTTGTTTTAATGTGTTTTTTTTTTCAAAATCCAAATGTTCTTCACGGTTGGAGAACCAATAACCATTCTTATTGGAGCTTTGAAGTAAGTGTTTTAGAGAAGAAGAAAAATTCTGATATAAAAAGTTATTTTAGCTAAATAATACGAGTTTAAAACAAAATCATGCATTTGTGAAGACTTTTATAGCAAGATAATTATTTGTATGTTAACTTTAAAGTTTTTGTGTTGCATATTGAGTTTGAAATTCGAGGGTTATTTATAAGAGTAAAACTCTTCGTTGAAAAATTGAAGAACATTCATTATATTTGTGTATAATGTTTTTGAATATCATATGAAATATAAAGAATTTTATCAACTGCATTTGGGTCTAATGTGCTACTACACTCAAAAGTGGAAAAACATTGGTTGTATTTACATATGATGTTCTCTATTTTTCATGTAGAGTTGGAGAACATATTTTGTGACAACATTTGATGTTCCTTGTTAGCATGAATATGAATAATAACAATTGCATGTGCATTTGGTATTTTATAATTGCACATGTGTTTTGCAACTACTCACAAGGAATTTAACTTTTGGTGTAGCATAAAAGCATGTAGCTCTTCTTTTATAAAAGAGGTTTGATAGAAGTTTATTGGTGACATATGTTAATATTGCAAAAAAACCTCAATATCCAAAAATGATGTTTTCATAGTGTTTAGAATTTTTGTCAGATATAATTAGCAAGTGGTCAAAAAGATTTCAAAGAATTATAAGTGTTGTAATTGAGTTCCAAATTCTTCTTTTAATTGTGTTACAAGATTATTTTGATATGTAGATTTGTTTAAATGTTTTATCACAAAATGTGATATGAAGAACTTCTAAAATTTAAGAAGTTTTTTATTTCCATTATTTAACTTTATGGAAGAACAAGATAAATATTTGGTCTCTGGTAGATGAATTCCAACCCACATCAATATGGATCAACAAAAGTTCAAGATTCGATTTTTTTAATAATTAAATTATAAACGTGTAAAGAAACCTTTAAAGAAGTTTTAATTTGGATAATAACTGTGAACTTGTATTGTCGATTTGAATTAATTTTCAAATGCATGTTTATTGATAAATTTCTCAATGTTTCTAACACAAACATCTGCATCTACCGGTGGTTGCATTACAATAATTCTGACATGGTAGTGGAGGACAAACAGATAGGCAATCAACACCAGTTTTACATCTATCTTCCTTGAATCCTAGTATGTTGGATGGACATTGACAAACATTGTTAACACAAAGAGCTGAATCTCTGCATAAAGCTACCTTTCCCTTGCAATCCTTATTGTCGTTGCATGTATCCTTGAATCCTAGTATGTTGGATGGACATTGACAAACATTGTTAACACAAAGAGCTGAATCTCTGCATAAAGCTACCTTTCCTTTGCAATCCTTATTCTCGTTGCATGTATCCTTGAATCCTAGTATGTTGGATGGACATTGACAAACATTGTTAACACAAAGAGCTGAATCTCTACATAAAGCTACCTTTCCCTTGCAATCCTTATTCTCGTTGCATGTATCCTTGAATCCTAGTATGTTGGATGGACATTGACAAACATTGTTAACACAAAGAGCTGAATCTCTGCATAAAGCTACCTTTCCCTTGCAATCCTTATTCTCGTTGCATGTATCCTTACCTAAGACAAATCCTACAAAAACACATCCCACTGTTAGAATATAAAATCATGTTAAGTATCAAATTTTAACATTTCAACTAGGTTTATTTCTTAAAACTCTATTAATCTCATAAATTAGAGTTAAATATCTATATGACATGCCACAAAAATATTTATCAAATGAGAAAAGAAAAACCTCAAACACCATACCATTACAAGCTATCAAAGCAAAAACAATTGCTACCAAAGTAACTTTCACTAAGGCCATCTTTTGTCTTATTTTGTTTTACTATTTCTCCAACTCTCTTTCAAGTATATCTTATTTTTTTTCATTTCAGTATTCAACTGATACACATATTTATAATGTCAGAATGAAGTCATATATGTTGTGTAAAGTAATAAGAATTCTCTGGAACTTATGTATCTTTGTCAAAAAAGAAAATTATTAAATCTATTACTTACGATGATTGAGAGTCAAACTTTTTCTTATCTTATTAAAGTAATATTTTATTAAGATTGAAATATTCATTTAATGAATGTACATCCAAAACAAGAATATAAAACTTTTGAAGTAATATATTAGAATATAAAAACTTTTTCTTTTTTATATAACATTCTTCTTATCTTATTAAAGTAATATATTATTAAGATTGAAATATTCATTTAATTAATGTACATTGTTTTTATTTTATTAAATAATTAATATTATATCACAAATATATTCATTTTATATTTCCAGAAAACAGGACAATATGAATGGAATCAAATTAATTATCTTTTTTTTATGATATCGGTGAATGTTAAATTTAACAATGTGTTTTTTATCGGTTCTGTCATTTTTAATGTAATCCTCATTCTGGACTCTAACTGTTAACATCGATATTGATTATATTACTCAAGACATAGATATTTAGCAATGTATTTTTGATATAAAATAAATTAAATTAAAATAAAGATTATTTATTTTATTTTATGTTTAAAGTTTCTATTAGTACCTTGTATTTAGATGAAAGCAAATACAAATAATTTACTTATTTTTTTCGATTTATCATATTGGAACGAGCAAACTGTTGTTGGAAAACTCCACAACAAGAATATAAAGAAACATTTAGATAATCTTTTAAGATCCCAAAATTAAAACAAAATTGTTAAGATCTTGATAATATGTTGATATAATCCAATTATTATTTTAATTACAAAACTTTGAATAAAAGAATGATTCTTATAAAGGAAAATTCAAAGAGGGTTTAATGTTCATGTAACATACTTAAAATAATGCTAAATAATTAAAAAGTTTGCTACATTATAAATGTTTTTAATTATTACTTTTGATATTAATTAATTAAGTTTGATAACGTAATATCCACATAACCTGTTATATTTACTATGAGCCCAACGGAATCTTTCTACAAATCATTTGGTTTCAAAAGACCATTAAAACAAAACACACATGCGCATGCTTTCTAACAACTGCATCTAAACTATATTTGTAGTCCTTTTTCAAGATATGAATGCAGAATATACAATAATTCAAACAATGATTCAAAAATAATAGTAGGTGTGAGACCTCAAATTCATACACTTAAACAAAATCGCAAATGAGCTAAATATACAATTACATATTCTATTTACATTCACACTCACATTTAATATCGTTATTTACTGAAGGGTTAAATATGCTTTTAGTCCTTCACTATAATGTAAAATTGGATTTGGTCCCTACTCAAAACTTTTATTTGAAATACATGAAAACACTAGACAGGAGGAGCAGGCGATATCTAAATAGTGTTTCAAAACCTTTTGCAAAAACAATGTTTAATAACCATTGCGAGTGTTAGTTAAACTATATATAATAGTTGTTAAATGTTTATGTTTTCAAGTATGTGTTTAGGAAAACATTTTAACAGAAAAGACAATAACACAAGTATTTTTATACTGTTTCACTCAACTTGAGTTACGTCTAGTCTCCTTTAAGAACTCTTTAGGGGTTCCACTAATCTTATACAAAATTATGAACAAGTATTATCCTAAACCACTCCTAGTTCCCCTAATCAATCTTGACTTATTTGAGTTTAGCCACTCCTGGTATCAACCCTAGACAACTCGTCTAGAATGCTTAACTCTCATATGCTAAACAATACAAGTGTTTTAATTTTCTTTAGAGAGAGGATAAGTACAATAAAATATTGAAATCTGGTAACTTGGAAACTTTTTTCTTTTGTTCTATGAACACACTCAGACGATGTAAGCTTATAGAGAGAATAACAACGTAACGATACAATGCAAAAGTTCTTGTATTCTATTATGTTAGTCCTCCTTATATAGCTTTCGTTGAGAGATTAACATTACTTAGATAGAGTTGACATTCTTCAGAGTAGGTGGATTCTCATACGAAGATATGTACTTTTCTGTGCCTTGAGAAGAGCAACATTGCTTTCGTAGTGAGAGCTTGTATGACTATGGTAGGACATAAAGCTTTAGGAAACATTCATGGAATATCTTTGTGATCCACGTGCAGTGCTTTTGAGTGGATCTTGGTATTATCAATATCTACACAGATAAAGAGAGAAAAAACATATGTAAAAAGTCCATTCATGCATTTAATGTTCTAAACATTGATAAAGTGTTGAAGAATGATTCGTAATACAAGTGTTTATCGTGAGTCTAAGCGTTATCAAAGTAGTATCAATTGATAAGATATCTATAGCATTTACTACTTCTTTCATTAGAGATTAAAGAACATTTAATATCATGCTCTAGTTGCAAGTGTGGCAGACTACGACATTATATAAAGTTCATTAGAGATTAAAGCATGGGAAGATTTTGGAGGAAATGGAAGATGAAGAAGAGGAGACACTTTCCCTTGAAATGTCCAAAGCCAGGTAATTTTATTTGAAATTACATGAAAACACTAGAAGGCGTGGGGGGATAGTGTTTCAAAACTTTTCGCAAAAAGAACATTTAATAACCATTGTGAGTGTTATTTAAATTGTAGTAGTTGTTAAGTGTGTATGTTTTCAAGAAAGTGTTTAGGAAAACATTTTAAACAAAAAAGCCAATAACACAAGTATTTTTATAGTGCCTCACTCAACTTGAACTACATCTAGTCTCCTTTAAGAACTCTTTAGAGGTTCCACTAATCTTGTACAAGATTACAAACGTGTATCACCTACTCTTATTAGTTTGTAAGTATTATAAATCACTCATGGTTCCCCTAGTCAATCCTGAGTTGTCTGAGTTTAACTACTCTTGGTGTCAACCTTAGACAAGTGTTTTAATTTTCTTTAAAATATCCAAACACAATCAGTGTTTGATTATAAATGAAGATTGGAGTCACTGTTAGAGAGAGGATAAGTACAATAAAATATTGAAATCTGGTCACTTGAAAGTTTTTCTTTAGTTTTATAAACACACTTAGACGATGTAAGCTTGTAGAAAGAATCACAGTGTAACGATACAATGATAGCAAAAGTTCTTGTATGCTATTATGTGACTCTTCCTTATATAGCTTTCTTAACGTTACTTAGAGAGAGTAGACCTTCTTCAGAGTAGGTGGATTCTCGTACCCAAAAATTTAATTTTCTGAACCATAAGAATAGCGGCATTGCTTTCGCAGTGAGAGCTTGTATGACTATGGTAGGACAAAAAAATTTAGAAAACATCCCTAGAATATATTCGTATTTCACAACATCTTTTTGATCCACGTGGAGTGCTTTTGTTTAGATCTTGGTATTGTCAATATCTGCACAGATAAAGAGAGAAAAAGCATACGAAAAAAGTATATTCATGTATTCAATGTTCTATACATTGATCGAGTGTTAAAGAATGATTCGTAATATAAGCGTTTATCACGAGTCTAAGCCTTTTCAAAGTAGTATCAATCGATAAGATATATATAGCGTTTACTACTTCTTTCATTAGACGTGCTTTTGTCAAATATTTTTGTACCTTTTATAATTGACACGTCATTGTTTATCATGCAAGCATTTAATAAAGATGTTCTAATATGCATTTTGATTAGACGTTATACTTCACTCAACGTTATTTTGTTAAATGTTGTTTGTTAAACTTCAAAACTCGAGTTGCTAGACCGGCTAGTCTCTCTAGACGATCTTGTCTTAACATTTTTATATTTTGAACCGTAACTTCAGAAATGATTGGATATAGTCTCTCTCACTCAACAATGTTAAATTTTCTTTAATGTGTCAAATGACTTTCCACCCTGACATATGCGCAATTTACTTGTTTATAGACGTGACAACCTTCTTTTTGCTCCTCACCATTTTTACACACTAAAACAAAAGCCACCATCATTTCTTTAATCATCATTTCCATTATTATTGCCCTTCTTCATCCTTCTCAAATTTCCAATCATCTTCCTTATACATAACTTCACACAAAGTAAGAAAATTATGGCTGTTGACATTGTTTTCCCACCTTGCATGGACAGTAACAAAGAAAAGTGACATCAACGACCATGCTCTAGTTGCAAGTGTGACAAAATACGACATTATATAAAGTTCATTGGAGATTAAGGCGTGGGGAGATCTGGGAGCAAATAGAAGATGCAAAAGAGGAGAAACTTTCCCTTGAAATGTCCTAAGCCAGGTAATTTTCTTAGTACAATGTACTTCACTAGTGCAGAATTGGCTTTAGACGTCCGTTCTTTTGGCTTTTAGATGTCCGACCTTCCCCCGACGTCTTTGTGGGTGACGTTACTCAAACGTTGGGGGTCCACATCGAACGTGTGTATAGACGTCTGATGTGTCAGGCCCGACGCCTATGCAGACGTCCGGTGTACACGTCCATATAGACGTCCAATGTGCCCCCGTCGGACGTCTATACAAACGTCCGTCTTCTCCCCCCGACGTCTATACACACATCCGAGGTGTATCACCCGACGACCACATGCCTGAATTGTTTTGTGCTAGGGGTGGGGTTGGACGTCGGTGTGTGCACTGCCAGATGTCTATAGACGTCCGACAGTGCACTAACCGACGTTTACTTGGCGTTTTTTTTTTTTTAAAAATTAATTTATTTTTGTAATAAAACCACACCTGAAAAGCAGAAAATTGTCCCAGAAAAATTTTGCAATAATATATATATATATGTGTTTCATATAAACAAAGTTCTACTTAATGTAAAATATAATCCACTACCAAAACTATCAAGATAAAACTTAAACTAAAACTAAGCAATGTTCAACAACAAATAAAACTATTCATAACTCCATCTTTGCAGAAGATAAGCGGTCCACTCTTGCCTTATCTGTCTAATTGTGTCCTCTGGTATAGGCGATGTACTCTTGAAGCGCTGCAAAATTCAAGAAAGATTCATTGGGTTTGAAGATTAATTTGCTTTGTAATGTATTCAAGGTATACGTCATTACCTCATTCCAGTCATCTGTAATGACAGCTCGAATGATGGTCTTAATCCAACACATCACATAGAAGCCACATTCCCATGAATCTAGCTGCTGATTACACTAAAATAACAAACTAAATAGTTAAGAATTTAGATCATTCAATAACATAGTTGATCACGTGATTTACCAATAACTCTGTACATATGGAAAACACAAAGTATAATTAATATGACTATATTTATCATAAAAGTTGAAGGTGAACATCAAATTCAAAGTCATTTTTGGAGAAACACTTACCCTTTAAGCATTATTCTCAAGTCATTTTTCATCTTCCTATGCAACGAACAAAACCATATAATTTTACATGCTTTGGGAATGATGACCATCAGCTGCCAGTGCATGCTATCATAAAGGATAAATAGTTATTGAACTAATTAAGGAAAGTATAATAATGAACTGGCCACATATAACAACACCTACCCATCAATGTATGGCACAAGGTATACGTCTCTTTTTGACTCATCCATCCATGTTTGCAAATATTGTTGTTTGTTTTGAAGTGTGTTACCAGACGGTTGAATGGTCTGAGGTTCAACAAATCCATACATGGAAGACCGACCTTGGTCTACAACGATTGTGTCCATGTACCTAAACCAACAAAGTTAAGTTGTTAGAAACTATAAGAATCTAAATAAAAGTAATATGAAAGACCAAATTGACTATCTTACATGCACCACAGCTGAATGATGGAAATATTCAACATTCGGTCTCCCCCAATCATCTTCAATGCATCAGAGAGAGTGATATAAACTGGCACATGTGGGGGAATACCAAATACTCTCAAATCCCAGTATAGTTCTAATGGTGCTTTCTTCAACCTAGGTAATTTTGTCATTAGCTTTGATAGAGGATCATCCTCCGCTTCAGCCATGTCATCATCTTCATGTATGACTGTATCATGAATTGGCTGCTTCTGAGGACGTGTGAACTGAAGATAAGAATTTACGTCAAAGAGTTATCAACAAATATTTGAAGAATAAACATAGAAATACTAAGGAAAAAGACATTATACATGTGAAGTAGCGATGTGTGACATGATCAATGCTCTAGGCCAGGCAATAAATGATCCTATGGCCTGCCTCACAAAGTTAGTTTCTGGAGTGGGTACAGGCACTTGAGCCTAGGGATCCCGAACCTCGTCAATCGTCACACGCACGTGCTGGGGTAATATGGGAACACCATGAATAGTCTGCCCTCCCTCAAGCACTCGTCCGACAACCACAATGCGTGGGGGATCCCCATCAACCAACAGCTCATACTGATCGCTATACTGAGTGGGTTCTACAGCAGAGCATGATCCTCTAGTGCTGACCCGAGGTGGTGTGGGAGTTTCAGCGGCCCCCATGTTGCCTTGCGTCATGGAATGCAGCTTTTCTTCAAGCGCTCTTTGTATTTCTTTTTGTTCTTGTAGTTGCTCCATGAATCGTTGCTCCATTGATCTCATGCTTTGGTTGAGTCTTTCCTCCCACTGAAGATCCATTTGCCTCAGTGTCTCCTGACTCATTGATGGGGGGGTTTTCTGTGTAGGGCCAAAGTAGTCACGAAGACCAATCGCCCCAGGAACTCCACGTACACGTCCTGGGTGCTCGGGCCTTCCAATGGTCGTTGTTAGAATGTCGTCCCTACCTTGGCCAGCAAATGTGCCCTGAGTCTGCTGCTCAACGAACTCATCCTGCACATAAAAAAACAATCGTTACTTAAAAGACATGCTGTGATAGATACACAATCAAACAACTGCTTATAATTTGAACTTACAATTCTCTGTGAGATCAAGGCAGCTGAGGAAGATGTCATGTTCCCATCAGATTTAGTTCGAGCAGCCTTCCACAGCTCGTACCTAGCAGGTGCAGGTGCTAGGTCCGGCGACTCAAGTCCCAAGGCATCCGCTCTAGACTTTCTAAGTTTCTTTTCCAATTTTGCATAACCACCTCGTGATAACAAGTGTGGTGCATCGTTTAGCCTTTGTCTTTCTTGGGCGGCTAACCTTTTACCCTGTGAAACCGTGTATATAAATAAGTGTAAAATCATAAAAACTCAATGAATACATTTTCAGATGTTAAGAAACATACCTTCCATTCCTCAGACTCTCTAGATGCACGAAACTGCATCCAATCCTCCTCTGTGAATGTATATTGCTGACAGGGATTTTTCATGTTGCCTATCTCCAAAGACATAGAGTCGTGTCAGCCTTGTCTTGAAATCCCTCCATCTTATCGCTATATGCGATAACACTTTCTTTCTAATTTGTATTGTGTTTGGAATATAATAATGTTGTTGTTAAAAACAAAAAACATGTTATTGATAATAAAACATGAAAGATAAGTATATCAGACATTGCATGAAGTACAAATATACCTGAATATCTTGCCATAAGATGTTCTTGTCGACCTTTGGGACGTCATCCCAACATGCATGAAGGATAGAGACATGACTTTTTGCTAACTTACCCAGATAACTCCTAAACCTATCAGCATTTGGCCCTGATGGATGACCTGATCTGGGGTCAATGTCAACATGTCTCCTCTAACCATCCACACGTCCAGATGTCACATCTGTCACTCGGGTGACGCCTCGACCACGTCTGGTCTTTCCCGATCCTGAGTCTGAGGCCGACATACCTGAAAAATTATACAAGGTTAGTAATAATTCAATTATGATGAACATACATATAAAGTCAATAAAAAACAAAAATATCAACCTATTAAGATATTGTTTTTTCCCAAATCCCTTCATTGTGATCACTACGAATTGCCTGGATGACATCGGCAACGTCATCAACTGGGTCTTCAGTGGGTCTAGATGCAACAAATGTTGTCTCAAGTATATCAAGAGAATCGTCATCATCATGTCCATGCATGTTTTTTCCTTCTAAAACCACTGACCGTTTGTTATTCGCTGGATCATTTACATAGAATATTTGTCTTGCTTGACTAGCCATGATAAATGGTTCATCAGTGTAATTCATCTTGTTCAAGTCTACCAATGTGACGTCACTATTTTGAACTTTGCTTTTGTCATCTTCTACCTTTGTCTGAAAAGAAATATTGTTTATATAGTACCCACCATATGTAATGACATCCGTGTTCGGCCCACGAGATAACCTCAATAAAGCTTCAGAAACATGTGGAGTCGCATAAATCTTTTTCTTAAACCATTGTAAAAAGGTTTTCACATGTTCATTAAGATGCCATTTTTCACTCATTTTTGGGTTTGCTGCCTTTATTTCATTAACGTGGTCATAAATGTAAGGAATCACATCAACAGTGTTGTTTAAGACGTACAAATGAGCTTGGTCAATTTCTATTCTGCTAAGACTTTGAATTCTCACACCTCGAACACCCTTACCTTCACATTTTCCTTCATGTCTGCTCTTGGGAAGACCCACGGGTTCACAAGATGGCATATAACTTGAACAAAATTCAATGGCTTCTTCTGCAACGTATCGCTCTATGATTGAAGCTTCTGGTCTATACTGATTCTTGATATATCCCTTTAAGATCTTCATGTATCTTTCAACTGGGTACATTCACCTTAAGAAGACCGGCCCACATATTCGAATTTCTCTGACTAGATGAACAATCAAATGTACCGTGATGTCAAAAAAGGAAGGTGGAAAATACATCTCCAATTGACATAGTAGTCTTATTCCCTCATTTTCCAATTCATCTAAACCTCGAGGGTGAACAACTTTTTTGCAAATGGCATTAAAGAAAAAACTCAGACATGTCAGAATACCCCTAACAGAAGGAGGTAATATACCTCGAATAACAATAGGTAACAATTGTTGCATCAACACATGACAATCGTGAGACTTTAAACCAACTAGCTTTAAGTCTTGCATAGACACAAGGTTACTAATATTTGAAGAATAACCTTGTGGAACCTTCACACTTCATAAAGAGTTACAAAAACTTTGTTTTTCTTTTTTAGAAAGTGTGTGACAGGCTGAGGGCAGATAGGTGCGTCTTCCTATTATCTGTGGATGTAACTCAGATCGGATTCCCATGTCAGCCAAATCTTGTCGTGCTTTTATTCTGTCTTTGCTCTTCCCTTTGACGTTTAATAATGTTCCGATGACACTGTCACAAACATTGTTTTCAACGTGCATCACATCAATACAATGTTAACATCAAGTTCAAACCAATATGGAAGCTTAAAAAATATTGATCGTTTCTTCCAAATGTTTTTTGCAGAGGTAGTTTTACGATGTTTTCCAAACACAATGTCAATGTTTTTGACTTCGTTGTACACCTCTTCACCATTCCGGGGTCTGCACACAACCTCATCCTCAGCACTTCCATTAAATGCTTTTTTCATTCTACGATAAGGATGATTACGAGGAAGGAATTTTCGATGTGTTGTATATACCGTCTTTTGACCATGCTTCAACTAAAGGTAACTAGTGTTTTCTTCACATATGGGACATGCAAAATGACCTTTAACACTATAACCGCTCAAGTTTTCATACGCTGGGAAATCATTTATAGTGCAAAACAACATTGCACGCAAACGGAACTGTTCCTGAACATGTGAATCAAACACGTCGACCCCTTCTTCCCACAACAATTTCAAATCATCAATTAAAGGTTGTAAGTAAACATCAATGTCATTTCCAGGTTGTCTAGGACCCGATATCATCATGGACAACATCACATATTTTCTCTTCATGCACAACAAAGGAGAAAGATTGTAAATCATCAACATAACTGGCCACGAACTGTGTTTGCTACTTAAGTTTCCATAAGGATTCATACCATCAGTTGCAAGTGCAAGCCTTAAGTTTCTTGGATTTGCACCAAATTCTAGGAATTTGTCATCAATCTTTTTCCATTATGGTGAATCAGCAGGGTGTCGAAGAAGATTATCGCACTTTCTTTCGTCAGAGTGCCATTTAAGGTTCTTTGCATCTTCTTTTACAGAGAACATACGTTTGAACCTAGGTATTATAGGCAAATACCACATCACCTTAGCAGGTGCACCATCATTACCTTCATTAGCAGTGATACTGTCAGATTTCTTTTTAAAACGGGATAAACCACATGTTGGACAATACTTTAGCGAAGCAAAGTCCTTTGTGTACAAAACACAATCATTAGGACAAGCATGTATCTTTTGATATTCAAGACCCATTGGACATAAAAATTTTTTGGCCTCGTAATTATGAATAGGTAGAGTATTATTTTCTGGAAGCATCTCCTTCAACAACTCCAACAACTCGGTGAAACTTTTATCTGTCCATCCATTCCTTGCTTTTAAACTAAACAACTTTAAAGTTGCAGACAGACGTGTAAAGTTCGAGCATCCTGGGAACAACGGTTGCTCTGAATCATTAATAAGAGAATCATACAAATTAGCTCTTCCAAAATTATCTTCACCGACATCACGTATCATGTCCTCTAAATGGTCACTCATCCATTTTTCCACATAATCCGTTCCTCGTGACGTGGTAGGCTGGTCCAGTACTTCTCCATGCTAAGTCCAAACGGTATAAGTCCTCATTATGCCGTACATGAATAGATGGTCACGCACATTGCCTAAGTCTTGCCGTATTTGATTAGGACAACAAACACAAGGACAAAAATATGTCCCGTTCACAGACTTAGCATTTTGTTCAACGTATTGCAAGAACTCCGAAACACCCTTATCATATTCTTCACTGATGCGACGTTCATTCATCCAGCTTCGATCCATACTATGTTCGTAAAATCATCAGTATAAGTTTTTTAACTCTCACAAGGTTAGGCCCTACCCATTCAAAAAAATTAATTTTCATAATTTGCTAAGACACGTGCAAAGAAGTCTACATGATAAGATTGATAAAATTTCGGCAGCATTTCGCATTGGTCTCCGAAATACACGAAATGAGAGTAGTCAACGATGACCACAATCAAATATGCATCTGGAGAACAACACAAATATTGAACCGAAATTTTATCAATCTTATCCATAAACTCCAATTGACATGTTTTGCAAATGATGAAAATTAATTTTCTTAAACTGTCCAATCGGACAATTCAAAATTTAACACAAACGATTAAAAGATTAATCGTTTGTGTTAAATTTCAAACGGGAACTAAGTGTCACTCAATGATTTGATACTTACATTCTAACATCACAATTATAATAACACAACTAATACATGCATATTCAAAAGCCAATAACACATGCATACCTTATAGAGTCAAAAACATGCATACACAAAAACCAATAACATGCATACAAAAAACCTTTATCAACGTACAAGCTAACTTCAAAAGTTGATTCCAAATGAAAGGGAGGGAAATCGAGGAGGGCACGACCTAAAACGTAGGCCAAAAATAGTCAAAAAAGCCGCCCAAGAACACGCATCAAACTGCACTAAAACGCACCGAAAACGATTTTTAATCGGTTCAAATCAAAGATATTTCATCACATAGCAATGTAATCGGATTGAAAGTAAATTTAAACGGTCCAAAAGAGAGAAAACGCACCTGGAAAGCAATGCCGCAGAGAGAGTTCGCGGGGAAGACGATGAACAGTGAGCGTAACTGCTTGCAGGTTCACGTTTTACTATAAAAACCAATAGACGTTCGGTACTATAGGGCCCCGACGTTTATAAGACTATAGACGTCGGGGCTATCACTAATATGACGTCTATGGGGATTTAAAATTGATATTCGCGGGGGGTTTTAGACGTCAGTGGTGGAGGGGGTTGGACGTCTATAATATTATAGACGTCCGGGCCCCTCCCACAGACGTCTAAGAGGCTGAAGAAATGAACGCTTCAACTTCCCTGTCAGCCTCTTAGACGTCCGTGGTGGAGGGGGTCGGACGTCTATAATATTATAGACGTCCGTGCCCCTACCACGGACGTCTAAGAGGCTGGAACAATCACCTCTTCAACTCCCTCTGTCAGCCCTTAAATGTCCGTTGTGGAGGGGGTCAGACGTCTATAATATTATAGACATCTGTCCCCCCATATCGGATGTTTAGGGTGCTGACAGGGTGGTTGAAGAATTAATTGTCTTCAGCCCCTTAAATGTCCGTTGTGGAGGGGGTCAGACGTCTATAATATTATAGACGTCTGTCCCCCCATATCGGACGTTTAGGGTGCTGACAGGGTGGTTGAGAAATTAATTGTCTTCAGCCCCTTAGACGTCCGTGGTGGAGGGGTCGGACTATAGACGTCCGTCCCTCCACAATGGACGTTTAATTAACCATGCATAGAGGAAGTAACCATGCATAGGCAACAACTGAAGACTTGTACTTGCTTAAGGCTTTCAAAGAAAATATCCAGGTAAACTATCCTGTAGCAATTTCGGATAACATGTTAAAAGTAACCAGACTAGAATCTGCAATGCTTCCTTATTGTGTCTTCATTTCCAAGATCCTCATTCATTTTGGAGTTGACTGTGTTGATGAATCAAGTGAAACATACAATAGAAATAGCTTGATTAACAAGTCTGCTTTACATAAAATGGGCATGCAACATACTCTAGAGGGCTAGGTGTTCCAGGTTGAGGCCACTGAAGAAGACGAAGAAGGAGAAGGATCATCTTCAATTCCATACAGGGCTAAGTCAGAGTTTGAAAGGACAATATTGAGAGAAATGAAGTCTCTTAAGATTATGTGTCAGAAAACGAGAGATGATATTGCTGAAATAAAAGAACATCTAAATTTGGAAAAGCAGAATGAAGAGATTGCAGTTGAAGAGGAATTAGGTGGGGAAGGTAGTACACCTGGACTAAGCTCTGAAGAAGAATTGCAGGAAGAGGAAAGTATGGATGAAGATGTCGCTAATGAATGTAATAGTGACATGCCTCTCAAAACATATTGAAGAAAAATAAGAAAAAAATCAAAAATTGATGAATCTGTTGTTTCTGTCTAAAGCTTTATGTTTTTCTGTTTTGGTTGTATTACATGACTCTATATGTCATCTTTGTTTTGTGCTTATCTGATTGTACTTCCTGATTATAATATCAATGAAATCAGAATTTATAGTTAAATAAATTTGTGATTGAATTAAACTGAATAGATCAAATCGATTACACTATGCTTGTATGTGAATGGATTATTAATTAATGTTACATTCATAACATTTGCATACTCACATATTAATTCATGTATTACATTGATTCTAAAATGCTTGATCTGGAAAGACTTGGAAAGGTTTTGCAAGATTATCACTTGCTAACTGGATGGAACTGGATAATCTGAGAAATGCTACAACAAGAAATTGACTTTGACTGAGAACAAATCGATTGAACATCAACAGAAGTTTAAAGATTCCAAAACTTGAATATTTGATATCTTTAAATCTTGCTTTATTTGATGTTGATTGTTTATTCTTATATCTCTATGCTTATCTACTGGATAAAATATCTAAGATGATAAGAGATTGAAATATGTTGTTTGATTGAATCTGTATCTACATGTTATTACTATGATTTATCTAATCTGATATTGTGTTATTACATGCTGATAAATGCTCTGACAATTTTTGTGTACTGCATTGTGCATCTATAATTTGAGATTGAAGTATTCATAATGATAGGGCGAGCATTGCATATCATTGATATATTTCACATGCCTTCATTTAAGGGGGAGAATATCTTAATTTCATTTGAATATTCTTGACAGGGAGAGCATCATTACTTGTTTTATGATTATCTGATGCATCTCTGTATGCTTGATTATCTGTCTATCAATACGTTTGTGTGCTTACCCATTTTTCTAATGCCCAAAGGGGGAGAATTTTTGGTTGATTGATTGATAATCTGTATTGAGTTGTGCATTAGTAGCTTAGTCGATTAAAATGCGTCAGAGTTGTGTTTATCTATTAATTGACGCGAATTTGTTTTCTGTAAGAACTTTTTGTGAATCTAACAGTTTATGATATCTTTTGCAGAAGGTGCATTCTTACAGAAAGAGAGAAAGAGCTCCAAGAAACAAGAAGTGACCATGGTGATCATCTACTTGTGGATTCTTGAAGAGAAAGTTAACTACACGTACAAAATCTTATAATATCTGCACATTGGGTGTAATTGGGAGATCAGAGGGTACAATCTTGTGAAGATTGGATTGAGGTTCCTTGTTATGATTACAAGAAGAAGAGCGTGTTGCATTCTTGACTTTGAGGGTGACTCAAAGGGTTTGGACCGTAGGGGAGGGGATTCTTGTTGCTAGTCTGTTTGTATACTACCTATACTTTATAGAGCACACTCAAATGTAAACACCTTACAAACTCTCAATCAAATATAGAACAAAATACACCTACAAACATAGAACCACTTGTCCCTGTTGCAGAAACCCTTTGAGAATCCCCTCTCAAAGTCAAGAGCTCCTCACTCTTCTTCCTGACGCGCACATCCAGGGAAAAAAAAATCAAAGATTCTTCAACCTATACAACCCAATATCTTCTTCAACTGACAAAATCTTCTCCTAATCAAACCAGATGCACATTCATTCGTTCTAATGTGATCAACCTATACAACCCAGTCAAATTGCCTCTCAAGAATGCGTCAAGATTATTCAAATTCTTCGCGCTCTTGATTCTTCGAGTGTTTGTTCAACCTGTAACACTTTTGTCACAGAGAATATCAGATATAACAAATTTCAATTGATCAAAAAAACTTTTTATTTCAAGCAATGCGTAAATATATTGTTTTTATCAGTTCTGACGCAAAACAATTGATTATTATACTTATGTAATCGATTATATTAAATAGATGCAATAAGATTACAACAAACTCAGCTCTTAATTGAAGGCACAATTAATGTAATCGATTTGCAATTAATGTTGGTCAAACATATTTAAAAATATGACCGTGAAAGCAACTATGACTAGCATGAATTCAATTTTCAAAATATAACATACTTAATTCAATACACAAAACATGTAATCGATTAAGCTTCTCACTTAAAAGAATTTTGAAAACCTTTTCTTCACAAAAACTCATCACAGCACATTTGAAAAAGATATATGCAAACACACAAGTTTTAATCAATTTCACAACTAATGTAATCGATTCAAACTAGTTATTTTGCCACAGTTCAAAAACCAAGCTGTTTGTGGACCTTAATTGATTACTACAACACTGCAATCGATTTTGTCATGCAGAAATGCTTTTGTGCTTGTGGTTTTCAATACACAGAAGCATACAATGTGCATACACAAATATAATCACATCATAATCACCATAGTATGCATAAACAACACAGTATGTCCAACATATGTTTGTCACAGTATATTCATTTATCACAGTAAGCGTGTACAAATTCACATATGTATAACACAACACAGAAACACTTTTCTGTTGTGACATGACAACATTCGTGTGTTGTTGCTATTGATGTGTTGTCATCATAAAAAACAACATAGCAGGGATTGTGTTTAGTATTCATATTTCTCCCCTATCAACAATCTCTCCCTTTTTTGATGATGCACAAGCATGATTAATGAAACAACCATGATGTACAGTTCACAATAAAAAATTTGTTTCACACAATTCCAAACAAGCATATACATTCAATTTTCAATTATTTCTCCCCCTTTGGGCATTAGTAAAAGGATTTATAGCACAAAATAATTGAATCATAGAGATATTGAGTCATTTCAGAGATGCATCAGCATATGTAAACAGAAAAACATGATGCTCCCCTTGTCAGCAATATTCACATGATATTAATTTCTTCCCTTTTTTAACATGTGAATGTCATGTAACAGAATACAAATCTCCCCCTATCATTATGCATATCCTATTTCAGTATCAGAGTTGCATAATAGAGATATTACAAAGTATGTATTATTAGACACAATTTCAAGTAATGTATCACAGAATATGACAGATATCAGAGTAATGCTCATACAACTTGAAGCTAATATAAACAAGTGTAATAATTTATAACCTCAATTTGATTAACAACAGATTATACACAATGAGATTTATGATGAATTTACACATATAAGATCATAAAGAATGGTACACAGTAAATGATTCAATAATTAGAAACTTCAATCCACATTTTGTGAAATGTAATCGATTTTTATTCTCTTGTAATCGATTCAGGCCGACAAAGTACTCATGAACTTCCATTTCAATTCAGTGTTTAATCAGCATACTGATACCACCTGCATAATCTTTTCATCTCAACTAGATTAAGCGTTAGTTCATATGCCGTATTATTGAAAAGTAAACATTATCACAGATTAAGTATAAATATGCAATGTAATAGTGTAACAATGAACAATTCAATTGCAATCATACAGGTGATAGAATCAAATTCAATGCTACTTAATACTACTATGATCTAGAATTCCTAGTTCATTCCTTATTGTATAAAATCTCTCTTTATTCAGAGGTTTTGTAAAAATGTCAGCCCATTGGTGCAAGGTGTCAACATACTCAATTTTGATCTCACCCTTAAGAATTTGATCTCTTAAGAAGTGGTGCCTTATTTCAATATGCTTAGTTTTCGAATGAAGTACAGGATTCTTAGATAAATTTATAACACTAGTATTATCACATTTTAGAGCAATATGACCTAGGGATATACCATAGTCTTCTAGTTGACTTTTGATCTAGAGAGACTGAGGACAACAACTCTTAGCTACAATGTACTCGGCTTCTATGGTAGATAGTGCCACACATGCCTGTTTGTTTGAATGCCAAGACACTAGAGAGCAACGTAAGAGATTATATGTGCCACTGGTGCTTTTCTTGTCTAATTTACAACCAAGAAAATTTGAATCACTATATCTTTCTAGAAAAATGTTTGTGCCACTAGGGTACCACAGTCCAAGATTTTTAGTTCCATTTAGATACTTTAAAAATCTTTTCACAGCAGTTAGATGTGATTCCTTTGGTTGTGATCGAAATCTAGCACAAAGACAAACACTATGAATGATGTTTGGTCTAATAAGTTAGATACAACAAAGATCCGATGATACCTCTATAGAGCTTTTGATCCACAAAATTGCCTTTTTCATCTAAACCATGATAGCAGTTTGTTGCCATTGGTGTGGCAGCCACCTTGCATTCAAGCATTTTGTACTTCTTCAATAGATTTGTGCAATACTTGGACTGATGAATAAAATTGCCACTGTCATCTTGTTTCACTTGAAGTCCGAGAAAATAGGTGAGTTCACCCATCACGGACATCTCAAACTCATCTTGCATGGTCTTGGAAAATTCTTTGCATAATAGAGGGTTAATAGAGCTAAAGATAATATCAACTACATATATTTGTACAAACAGTTTATCCTTTCCAGAATTTTTAATGAAAAGGATTGAATCAACTTTACCCCTTGAGAAACCCTTCTTGATTAAGAACTCACTCAATCTTTCGTACCATAATCTAGGTGCTTGCTTTAGTCCATACAAGGCTTTTCTCAATTTGAATAAATGGTCAGGAAAATCAAAATCCTGGAATGTAGGAGGTTGTTCAACAAATACCTCTTCCTTGCTGTAACCGTTTAGAAAGGCAGTCTTTAAATCCATTTGATACAAGTTAAATTTCATCACCAAGGAAATGGCTAGAAGAATTCTTATGGCTTCCAATATAGCCACTAGAGCATAGGTCTAGTCGTAATCGATTCCCTCTTCTTGACTATAACCCTTTGCAACCAATTTGGCCTTATTCTTGATGATTTCACTAGAGTCATCCATTTTATTTCAAAACATTCAATCTGTTGAGTTTTTACCCTTGGAACTGATTTAACTCTTCTTGCATTGCCATCATTCAGTTCTCATCAGCAAGAGCAACATCAATATTCTTAGGCTCAATCTTTGATACACATGCAACGTTCATGCAAAATTAATTAAGTTGTCATCGAGTAGAAACTCCTCTTGTGATGTCTCCAATGATGTTGCTAGTAGAAATATTTATAGGAGTTTTCCATTCTTTCATAGTTTCAATTCTAGGAGGATCATTAGTAACCTCTAGAATTTCATCCTCTTGAATTTCTTCATTTTCCTCTTCTTCACCTACAAATCACCTACATCTACACACTTTCTGAGATGCAATCAATTAGTAGTAGTATCAATGTATTCATCAAATGCAACATGCACAGATTCCTCAACACACATAGCTATTTTGTTATACACTTTATATGCTTTACTTGAAAGAGAATATCCAATGAAGATAGCCTCATCGGCTTTAGAATCAAATTTGCCTAAACTCTCTTTGCCGTTGTTGAGAAAAAAACACTTACTACCAAAGATCCTCAAGTGCGTGATATTTGGCTTCCTTCCTTTGAACAACTCGTAGGGAGTAAGCTTTAGCATAGATCTGATTATAGTCCGGTTGAGTACATAACATGTTGTGCTGACTGCATCTGACTAGAAATACTTTGGAAAATCTCTCTTATTCAACATAGTTCTCGCAATTTCTTTCAATGCTCTATTTCTCCTTTCAACCACTCCATTCTGTTGAGGGGTTCTGGTGTAGAGAAGTTGTGAGAAATCCCCATTTCTGCATAGTAGTCATCAAACACTTCATTCTGAAATTCCTTGCCATGATCACTCTTGGCAGAAATAAAGAAAGTTCAGGTATAACGAGAGTAATCATCAATAATCACCAATCCATACAAATTTCCTCCAAGACTTCTGACTCTTGAGGGACAAAACTAGTCCATATGTAACAGTTCAAGAGGTCTAGTGATAGACATCTCTCTTTTGTTTTTAAAGGACGTCCTTCTTTGCTTCCCTTTTTGACAAACGTCACATAGTCTATCAGACACATATTGTATGTTTGGAAGACCAATAACCAGATTCTTAGACACTAGTTTATTTAACAGATCCATATTAATATGAGCTAATATTTTTTTCCATAACCAAGAGTCATCCTCTTTAGACAGTAAGCACACAAAAGACTTAAATGATGTTTTTCTAAAATCAATCATGTAGATGTTGTTGTATCTTTTTCCAATTAATAACAGTTCATATGTTGACCCATTACTTATTAGACAATAGTTTGGTTCAAACGATATCTTCAGACCTTTGTCACATAATTGACTAATACTCAACAAATTATGTTTTAAACCTTCAACAAGTAATGCATTCTCAATTTCATAGGATGACGATGTTTGAATTTTACCAATACTAATGATTTTACCCTTGATGTTATCACTGTAAGTAAAATGACCAGTTGTCCTGTGACAGAGGCTTGTTGTTGAGATTATTGATAGGGGGACCACTGGTTTAGTTGAACCCACAATCTCATTAATATCTGAGTTTTTGATGATGACAACACATAATTAATAATACATGTGTATTATGTGTTACATGTTCTACGCTTACATGTAATATACGTATATGAGAACATGATTGTGTTATTGATGTGTTGTTCATTGCATTTCACTGTGTTATATATGTGATTTTATACATGAATGCATGACACATGTTTCTTGATGAGAAAAACCAAAAGCACTAATGTTGAATTTTAATTGTGTGGCGAAACAACAGTTTTAAGTCGATTTCATTACGGGATGATTCGATTAAAACTCGTGTTTTTGCACAAACCTTTTTCAAAGTGTGCTGTGAGATTTTTCAAAGAGAAAGTTTTTCAAAACTATGATTTACACTGTTACATAGTCGATTATATGCGTGTTGCATTCGACTAAGTATGTTACTGTTTTGAAATTCTGTTAATGCTTGATATAAATGTCGAACGGTCATATTTTAAATATGTTGACCAAGCATTAAATGTCATTTGACTACATTAATTGCGAATTCAATTAATTGCTTTGATTGTTGTTAACTGCTATAGCAGAATTATCATATTCGATTGCATTAGTAGCTTAGTCGATTAAAATGCGTCAGAGATGTGTTATACTATAAATTGACGCGAATTTGATTTTTGTAAGAACTTTTATGAATCTAACCGTTTGTGTGATATTTCCTTGTGATTTCTTGAAGAGCAAGTTTGCTGTGTATTCAAAGGGGTGATCAATTCTGCACAATTAGGTGTAACTGTGAGATCAGAGTCTACAATCTTATGAAGATTGGATTGAGGTTATCTGTTGTGACTATAGGAAGAAATCTGTGCAGTGTTCTTGACTTTGAGAGGTGTCTCAAAGGGTTTAGAAAACCGGAGAGGGGATACTTGCTGCTGGTCTAGTTATTGTACTCCCTATATTTGATTAGAGGGTTAGAGAAGTGTTTTATATTTTTGACATGAGGTCTCTATAAAAGCCTTGTTGTAAAAATCTTGATCATTATAGTGCATTTGCTTCCCGTGGTTGGACGGACACTGGATGTAGGCAGGTTGGCCTAACTGGTATAAAAACCAGTGTTTGAAATTTCTGATCCCTACTCTTTTACTTTTAATCGACTTTACTTTGTACTTATTCGATTAAGTTTCCGCTGCATTAGAAAGTCTTTTACCTTGTGTTTCAAGAAAGCTTTAAAGGCATCACATTTTGCGAAAAAGATTTTAAAAGACTTTGTTTTTACGTTTCACCAATTCACCCCCCTCTTGGTGTGAAAAATTGAGCAATTCTATTTTAACAATTCACCAGAGTTGGTTTTCATAAAATATTTGAAAAACTAGTCGATTACTATTTTGGTTAATCGACTGATCCTAGAAAATGGCTTCTTTTTCTCAAACAGGAAGGACAAGTAAATCTGCTTTTGAATGTGTATCAGTTACTTGCAATTCCAAGCAAAATTTTATTACTAACGACTTCTATGAATCTTTTGAAACAGGGTTCTTGCAAAATAAAAAAATTGTGCTGATAAGTCGGAATCCAGATCAGAAAGAGTCAATCTGCATGCTGAAAGATTTATGAAATTTCTCAATAAAAAGAAAAGTCATAGGCATCAAAGTGATAACAAAAAGAACGTGTTTGAAAGTGATCTCATCATGATGGCAAAATCTAAGACGGTAAAAGAGTGTTTGAAACAAGGAGCAAAAGGCTCCATGTGGTATTTCGACAGTGGATGTTTAAGACACATGACAGGAGATCCAACAAAATTCACAAGCATCTCTTACAAGACTACTGGCCATGACACATACGATGATAACAACAAAGGAAATATCTTCGTTATTGGTAAAATCCAAACTCCCTCTACCTACGAAATTGAGAATGTGCTTCTTGTTGAAGGATTAAAACACAATATCCTCAGCATTAGTCAGTTATGTGACAAAGGACTAAAGATAACGTTTGAACCTAAGTACTGTTTGATTAGCAATGGTTCAACTGATGAGTTATTACTAATGGGGAAGAGATATAACAACATCTACATAATCGACTTTAGAAAAACCTCTTTCAAATCTGTTGTTTGCCTGATGACTAAAGAAGATGATGCATGGCTTTGGCACAAGAGACTAGCTCACATTAACATGGGTCAACTAAACAAGCTAGTGTCTAAGGATCTTGTCATTGGACTTCCTAACATTCGCTATGCCTCTGAGAGACTGTGTGATGCATGTCAAAAGGGAAAACAAACAAGACAATCATTCAAGAATAAAAGAGAAATTTCAACCACCAGACCTCTACAACTCTTACACATGGATTTATTTGGTCCTTCAAGAGTAAAAAGTCTAGGAGGAAATTCATATGGTCTGGTAATTGTTGATGACTACTCTCGCTTCACTTGGACTTTCTTCATCTCTGCCAAGAGTGAAACATTCAAAGTGCTCAAGAACTTTGTTGTTGTCATCCAAAATGAAAAGGAACTCAAGATTAAATCGATTAGAAGTGACCCCGGCAAGGAGTTCCAGAATGAAGCATTTGATGAATACTGTGCGAAAATGGGGATCTCTCACAACTTTTCTGCACCAAGAACACCTCAGCAAAATGGAGTGGTTGAAAGAAAGAACAGGGCACTAGAAGAATTAGCAAGAACTATGATAAACGAGAGATTTACCGAAGTACTTCTAGGTAGACGCAGTAAGTACAACCTGTTATGTGCTTAACAGAACCGTGATAAGATTAATGTTGAAATTAACTCCATATGAGCTATTCAAGGGAAGAAAGCCTAACATCTCACATCTAAGAATCTTCGGATGCAAATGTTTTGTTCTAAACAATGGTAAGGAAAGCCTTGGTAAGTTTGATTCCAAGGCTGATGAAGCTATTTTCATTGGCTATACTCTCTTACAAGCAAAGCTTATCGGGTATATAACAAGAGAACGATGTGTGTTGAAGAAATAGTTCCTATAGCTTTTGATGAGTATATTGAAACTACCATCAATCCTGGACAAACTAGACAGTCTACAGAAGCTGATGATTCCGCTGGAGAGGAAGAAGAAAATGAAGAGAACCTAGAAAAGGAAACTCTGAAAATGTAATCGATTCTCCCAGAGCTGAATCAATTTAGGAATGGAAAACACCAAGGAATGTCTCGACAAGCAACATTATTGGTGATATCTCAAGAGGAGTTTCCACTAGACGTCAACTTAATCAATTTTGTATGAATGTGGTGTATGTTTCCAAAATTGAGCCTAAAAATATGGATGATGCCATTGCGGATGAAAATTGGATGATGGCCATGCAAGAGGAATTGAATCAGTTTAAAAGAAACAATGTATGGGAGCTGGTTCCAAGAACGGAAAATTTGCAAGTAAATGGGTTTTCATAAATAAGATGGATGATTCACGGGAAATCACAAAGAAAAAGGCAATGTTGGTTGCTAAAGGTTACAATATTCAGGCGGAAGGAATCAATTATGATGATACGTATGCACCAGTGGCCAGACTGGAAGCAATAAGAATTCTTCTTGCTATCGCCTCCATGATGAAATTCAAATTGTACCAAATGGATGTCAAGAGTTCTTTCTTAAATGGCTACATTAAGGAAGAAGTCTATGTGGAACAAGCACAAGGTTTTCAAGATTTTGAACATCCAAATTATGTTTTCAAACTCAAAAAGGCTTTGTATGGGTTGAAACAAGCTCCTAGATCATGGTATGAATGACTAAGTGAGTTTCTGGAAAAGAAAGGATTCTCTAGGGGTAAAGTTGATTCAACTCTTTTTATTAAGAACTCCAACAAAGATAAACTTTATGTTCAGATTTATGTTGATAATATTATTTTTGGATCAACTAATCCTACTTTGTGCAAAGATTTTTCTAAGACCATGCAGGATGAGTTTGAGATGTCCATGATGGGAGAACTCACTTACTTCCTAGGTCTTCAAGTCAAGCAGGCAAAAAATGGCATCTTCATTCATCAGTCAAAATACTCCACTGATTTGTTAAAGAAATATAAAATACTGGACTACAAGGAGGTTGCAACTCCCATGGCAACAAACTACTATTTGGATCTTGATGAAGCAAGCAAAGTAGTTGATCAAAAAATGTATAGAAGTATGATTGGATCTCTATTGTACTTAACTGCCAATAGACCCGACATCATGCATAGTGTATGTCTTTGTGCTAGGTTTCAGTCTTTACCAAAAGAATCACACCTAACTGCTGTAAAAAGAATTTTAAAATACCTTAAAGGAACCAAGAATCTTAGACTGTGGTATCCCAGTGGTTCAAATATTTTTCTTGAAGGTTCTAGTGATTCTGATTTTGGTGGCTGCAAGCTAGACAGAAAGAGCACTAGTGGCACATGTCATCTACTTGGATATTCACTAGTCTCTTGGCATTCAAAGAAACAAGCTTGTGTGGCATTATCCACCACCAAAGTTGAATACATAGCAGTTGGAAGCTGTTGCGCTCAGTCTCTTTGGATCAAGAGTCAACTAGAAGATTATGGCATATCCTTAGATCACATTGCCTTGAAATGTGATAATACAAGTGCAATTAATTTGACTAAAAATTTTGTTCTCCATTCTAAAACTAAGCATATTTAAATAAGGCATCATTTCATACAAGACCACATCCTCAAGGGTGAAATTAAGGTCGAATATGTAGATACCTTACATCAATGGGATGATATATTTACAAAACCTTTGAACAAAGAAAGATTTTGTACAATTTGAAATGTACTGGGAATTTTGGATGACAATAGTATAAAATAGATTAAAATCGATTATGCTATGCCTGTATGCGAATGAATTGTTGATTACTGTTACATTCATACATTTGCATACTTGTGTTAATTCCTGTATCATATTGATTCTAAAATTATTGATGTAGAAAGATCTTGAAAGATTTTGCAGGAACATTGCTTACTGGATGGATAAAACTAGCAAATCAATTCACGGGGAAGCAATGAAGTCGATTATGATTGAGGGCAAGTCGACTGTATATCAACAGGGGTTAAAGATTCCAATATTTGGATATCTGATATCTTTACCTATTGACATATGTGTTATTAACTGTTTTCTTTCAATATATCTCTTTGCTATAGTTGGCTTGAGATGATTAAGAGGTTATATTGCTTTTGATGAATGATATTGTATCATTGTTGCATTGATGTTTTTGTACTGTTTCTGATCTGATACAATTTTGACATATACTGATATATGCTCTGATATATATGTGAATACTGTATTATGCATCTGTGTTTTGAGATTAAAACATGCATAATGACAGGGGGAGCATTGCATATACATTGAGATGTTTCACATGCCTCAATTTAAGGGGGAGAATATATATTATATCATGTGAATATCTTTAACAGGGAGAGCATCATTATTTGATTTGTGGTGAATATCTTTAACAGGGAGAGCATCATTATTTGATTTGTGATGATTATCTGATGCATCCTTGTATGCTTGATTATCTGCATATCAATACCATTGTTTTTACCTTTTTTGCTAATGCCCAAAGGGGGAGAATTATGTTGATTGGTAATCGATTGATAATCTGTATTGAGTTGTGAAACATGATTGATTATTAATCATGGTTGTGCATCATCAAAAAAGGGCGAGATTGTTGAGATTGTTGATAGGGGTACCACTGGTTTAGCTGAACCCACAATCTTAGTATTATTTGAGTTTTTTATGATGACAACACATAATTAATAACACATGTGTATTATGTGTTACATGTTCTATGCTTACATGTTATATGCATATAAGAGAAAATGATTGTATTGTTGATGTGTTGTTCATTGCATTTTACTGTGTTATATATGTGATTTTATACATGAATGCATGACACATGTTTCTGGATGAGAAAAACCACAAGCATTAATGTTGAATTTTAATTGTGTGGCAAAACAACAGTTTTAAGTCGATTTCATTATGGGGTGAGTCGATTAAAACTCGTGTCTTTGCACAAACCTTTTTCAAAGTGTGCTGTGAGATTTTTCGAAGAGAAAGTTTTTCAAAACTATGATTTACACTGTTACATAGTCGATTATATGCGTGTTGCATTCGACTAAGTATGTTACTGTTTTGAAATTCTGTTAATGCTTGATATAAATGTCTAACGGTCATATTTTTAAATATGTTGACCAAGCATTAAATGTCATTCGACTGCATTAATTGCGAATTCAATGAATTGCTTTGACTATTGCTAACTACTATAGCAAAACTATTATATTCGACTGCATTAGTAGCTTACTCGATTAAAATGCATCAAAGATGTGTTACACTATAAATTGACGCAAATTTGATTTCTGTAAGAACTTTTGTGAATCTAAAAGATTGTGTGATATTTTTCAGAAAGTGATATCTTTTAGAAAGAGAAAAAGAGCTCCAAGAATCAAGAAGTGATCATGGTGATCATCTCCTTGTGATTTCTTGAAAAACAAGTTTGTTGTGTATTCAAAGGGTTGATCAATTCTGGACAATTGGGTGTAACTGTGAGATCAGAGTCTACAATCTTGTGAAGATTGGATTGAGGTTCTCTATTGTGACTACAGGAAGAAGAGCGTGCGGCGTTCTTGACTTTCTGAGGTGTCTCAAAGGGTTTAGACAGCAGAAGAGGGGATTCTTGCTCCTGGTCTAGTTATTGTACTGCCTATATTTGATTAGCGGGTTAGAGAGGTGTTTTATATTTTTGACATGAGGTCTCTATAAAAGCCTTGTTGTAAAAACCTTGATCATTATAGTGCATTTGCTTCCTGTGGTTGGAAGGACACTGGATGTAGGCAGGCTGGCCGAACCACTATAAAAAGCAGCGTTTGAATTTTTTGATCCCTACTCTTTTACTTTTAATCCTTGCTTTTCTCTGCTTGAGAAGATGATCATGATGATTGAGAGTTGAATTGATTGTGACACAAATACCCTGTGTGAGAATTTGAGCCACTTTATGTTCTTTCTTGTGTGTGATATGTCTCTTGATTGCTTGCACATATGCCTTGGCTTGACTCTTGTTGATAATTCTTGATTGATATGCATGTTTGGAAGTGATAAAGGCAGTTTTGTTCTTGAGCCTCTCTAGCCAAATAAGGTCACCTTGTGCTAATCCTTTGAAAACCCTTTTTGAGCCTATACTTTCCCCCATTTCTTTATTTCGAATGCTCATACACTAGCCCTAAGTGAAAAACCATGATTACCTTAACCTTAGGGAATTTTGGAGCTTTGGAAGTGTTTTGGGAACAAGTGTGGTCTCTTGGGGGTTTCTGATGAGTTGGCTAGTTGGTTCCTCTTCTTGTTTTGTTTTGGTAAATATATGTGTATCTTGTCTTTTACAGTTTTGTTTTGAAAAGAGAGAAAAGAAAAGAGACAAGATGAAAAAAAAGAAGAGCAGAAAAATAGTGAAAAAAAAAATGTGAATAATGGAGTCAAGAAGAGGATGGAATTAGAGGTTGTGGGTGTGTTTGAATGTGTTTACACTTGTTCCCCATTGCTCCTCTGTTCCTTATGGTTTGTAGCTTCTTATCCAGATATATCCTCCCTTGTCCTTGGCCCCATTACAACCATGAAAAGACCTTTTGATTTGAACATGCGTATGTGCTTGAGTGTTGATATTAGAGGCTTGCCAAGTCTGTTTGTGATTGCTTTCTTGAGTGCATTGAGTGACATTGATTTACCTTAAACACTTGAGAGAAACACTGATTGTGTGCATCTGTGAGGTTCTGTTGTTTTTGATTCACCTCTTGAGCTGATTAATCATTTTGCCATGTCTTGAATTGCTTGGATGATTTCATGAGTATCTGCTTTCTCTGATTCATTCTGTGTTGGAATTGTCTACTTCTTTTCTTGGTCCAGATTCCTGGAGAACTGTGTAATTCTGTTTCTGTCTTTGTTGAGTCTTTGTTGTCTATCTGTCGAGTCTGTGTCAGCTCCCTGATGTTTGAGTAGTTCCCTGGTTTTCGTCTTGGTTTTGCCCAGGAGTGCAAAAGACTAAGTGTGGTCTATTTTGATGAGTCGTTATTTCTTGAATTATATTTAGTTTATTGCACTTGAATAAACCAGGGAATTGTGTTTAATTGTTTGTTATTTCCCCGTTTTCCGAATTTTGCTTAATTTGGTCGGAAATTTGTAATTGTGCTAATTTGGGTTTTCTGAGCTGATTAAGTGCATTTTTGAAGTGCAGGAAAATTTCGGAAATACAATTTGGGACATCAGGAAGAATGCCAAATAAATTCAAGACTCTCCAGACAGACATTTTTGAATTAATTAAATTGTAATTCAGTAGTTTAGAATTTTTGTATCAACTCTTATATTTTGGGTCAATTTTTGGTAAATTAGATTAGACCCAAAAATTAGAAGTTAGTGAATTGGCACCCTAGGATTTTAGTGTGTGGACCCTACCCTAAAAAAGTGACACACGGCCTTAAAGGGGGGAGCAGCCGCCACACATTTAAGCCCAACACGTTCTCGGTCTCGGTTGGGTTCCTGGGGGTCTCTCTCGGTTTTGAGCTTTTGGGGGACTCACTCTCGGTCTCTCGTTTTATTTAAGGCTTGGTTCTGAACGTTTGAAAGGGATGCTGGGAGTGCATTCACGCTGTCTTTAGAAATGGATTGAGCACTATTTTGTCTTCTTGATTCCAAAGCTGTCTCGGTGATATTGTTTGGCATTGGTTCTTTATTTCTTTTTGATTACGTTTACCTTTAAGCACATGGCGTGGATTGATAGAAAGAGAATGAAGGGAGACATTGCTAGCTTGGAATGGGGAACGTAGTGTCCTGTCACGGCTTGGGAGATACACCCATTCCAACTTTTTATTAAAGCTTTTAATTGTATCTTTGCTGGAAGGGAGAAGAATGAAAGAGATTAGAATGTAGAGGTGGTAGGTAGGAGCTGGTTGCTGTGCTGGAAGAGACGTGTGAAAGAGAAGCTGTCACGTCCAAAGCTGTCACGGGAACATTTTAATTTGGAGAAATGAGAGCAGCTGCACGCATATTTGTTGGTGAGAGGGGAATGCTGCACGGAGATTTAGAAGCTGGAGGTGCCAGCGGTGCATATGGAGAGAAGAAACTTTATTTATTCAATTGCTTTGAAGAAATGGTGTGCTGAACGTGGAGAAGGGAAGTAAGACAGGTGATTTGAAAGGAGTTGGTGGTGTGCACGGAGATTTAATTTTGGTAGAGTAGGTGTCACGTCCAAAAAGGGGAGCTCACGGACCTAATAAGTGCACGGAGTTGGAGAATGGTGTAACGGGTGGAAGCATTGCTTGATGGCACATGGAAGAGCTGGGACGTGTTGGCTGCTGCAATGGAGAGCTGGAACGTGTTGGAGTTCCACGCTAATTCCAATTTTGTTTTACTCCTTGCCCCTTTTTCATTTTTGTTCATGCAATTTTTAAATTAAATGTTTCACTCCATCAAAGTCACGGGTGGAAGGATAAATCACCACTTTCATTTAATTTCCATTTGAAAAGCACATCCAGTTTTCATTTTACTAGAAGCGGTGCACACACTCTATTCCGTGAATTAATTGCATTTTAATGTGTCGTGCACTTTGACATTTCATTTAAATTTGAATTGAAGTTTATTAGCTAAGTGTGTTTCTTTAATTCCACTGCAACGAGCATTTTAATTATTAGCTAAACCTTGTTTCTTTTATTCCAGTGACTTTGTGTTTCAATTGGTTAACATCTCTGTTTCTTTGAATTTACATTCCAAGTTGTAATGTGCATTTCATTTTTAGCTTTAGTGTTGCATTTGAATAACACTTTAATTGTGTTTGGAAATTTATCTTTGCATTGTTCGGTCTAATATTTTCATTCACTTTAAGGTTGTCAATTATGTTCGGTTGTGTTTAATTCTCATTTTAATTTAAGTTCAATTACAGTCACAAATCTTGCACAAAACCCCCCACTACGTGTTGATCTGAGACTGAACCCAATTTGGTCCTTGTGAGACGACCTAGGAGTCACTTCCTAGTCTATACTGCATTCTTTTATGCACAACTTTTGTGGGAGGTGCGACCCTCTCATCAGTGATTTTAATGATGTGATTTGATTATTGTTTTTCATAAAAAGTTGAATTATAAATAGATTTTCTATTAATCAAGTTTCATTGGCCAACACTAGCATGACTTTGGCATTGTTAGGTGCAACCAAGACAGCGAACTCACTAACTTATTTTCCCTAGGCACCACTTTTGGATCGTTGGACACTCTCATGTTAGTATCTTCTTAAGTGTTTTAGCGTGAGCTAACCCCAATAGTTACCTTGTTTCCAATTGTGAGCTATCTAGGGAAAATTATGATTCCTACTTGATTAATTGTTGGATTGAGCTAAAAATGTTGGTCCTAGACACATGATTCTTCACTTTAACTTTTGGGGTCTTTGATGAGAATTATGTGATTAGAATAATGCTTTTCACCAATTTGATGTACTTATGTATTATTAGTGAATATTATGTAATGTAATTGAAAATAAATGATGTATTATTAATATTTCAGTTGAACCAAATGATATCTGGTAAGTTTGGATTGAAGTAAGATATACAAGTATGGCATGATTTGTTGATTTAAGAATATAGGATAATGTGATGTATGAACTATGTGTGAATGTTGTATAGTAGTTAGTTTTACTTTGGTTTGAACTTGTTTCTTGAACTTGTTTCTTGAACTTGTTTCTTGAACTTGTTTATTGTTTTTGTTTGTTGTTGATAGTACACTACATGTTATAAATCTAAGTTTTAGGGTAGAATTAAGAGTATATTGAAAACAAATCCAAATGACTTGGAAATTTGTTCAAAGCACCAAAATTCATGAGAAGCCCCCACAAAAATTAGATCAAAATTCAAAGTCTAACTATTTTAAATATTTTTGCCAATTTGAATTTTTTTTTCACAAAATAGAAAACAACATTCTTTGGAGAATCTAGAATGATTAGCTAGCTATGTGAGCTACCACGGTATCATAAATTTTTTTCTATCCCAAATCCATATATAACAATAGAAAATTAGATAACCGGAACAAAAGTTATGGTTGTTTAAAGATCTATCATTATTCACTTTCAAAATAGTTTTTATACTTCACACAGACACAAAGTAAGAGCTCCTGGTGTTTTTCCCTAAACTAGGGGTTCTAAAGGAGTGGTAAAAAAAGATTCAACCAAAACCAATAACCATAGCTATAAAAACCAAAAATCCCAAGTTAATACTGTTGCAAATAGAATGGCTTAATTTCTCACACCAAGAGGGGGGTGAATTGGTGAAATGTAAAAACAATGTTTTCTTTAAATCTTTTTCGCAAAGTGGATGCCTTTAAAAGCTTTCTTGAAACGCAAGGAAAAAAATTTGTTTATGCAGTAGAAATATAATCGATTAAGTACAGTAAGCAGTCGACTGAATAAAAGAGTACATGGATAGAAAGATCAAACGCTGAGTTTTTATACTGGTTCGGCCAAGCCTACATCCAGTGTCCTTCCAACCACAGGAAGCCAATGCACTATAATGATCAAGGTTTTTACAACAACGTTTTTATAGCGACCTCAAGTCAAAAATATAAAACACTTGTATAACCCTCTAATCAAAATATAGACATATACAAAACAGACTAGCAGCAAGAATTCCCTCTCCTGCAGTCCAACCCTTTGAGCCACCCTCAAAGTCAAGAACGCAGCACACTCTTTTTTCCTATAATCACAATAGGGAAACCTCAATCCAATCTTTACAAGATTGTAGCCTCTGATCTTTCAGTTACACCCAATGTGCAGATATGATCAGTCATTGTAAGTGCAGTTAACTTGCTCTTCAAGAATCCAGAAGTAGATGATCACCACGGTCAATTGTTGTTTCTTGGAGCTTTTTCTCTTTCTTTGTAAGAATGCACTTTCTGCAAAAAAAATCACAAACTGTTAGATTCACAAAGGTTCTTACAGAAATCAAGTTCGCATCAATTTATAGATAAACACAATTCTGACGCATTTTAATCAACTAAGCTACTAATGCAGTCGAATGTATCAATTCAGTCAAAGCAATTAGCAACAATCAATGCAGTTAATTGAATGTACAATTAATGCAGTCGAATCACAATAAATGTTTGGTCAACATATTTAAAAATATAGTTGTTGTAACATTTAACACAAGCATTAACAGAATTTCAAAACTGTAACAGACTTAGTAGAATGCAGGTTGCATGTAATCGACTATTCAACACAGTTAAACAAAGTTTTGAAATACTTTTTCTTTGAAAATACTCATAAAACACTTTGAAAAAGTTTGTGCAAAGCCACGAGTTTTAATCGACTCACCCCATAAAGAAGTTGACTTAAAATTGTTGTTTTGCCACACAATTAAAAGTTCAACATAAGTGCTTGTGGTTTTCTTTCAATAAAACATCAGACATGCATTCACCAATAACATCAATTATATAGCACAGTGAAATGCAATGTATTATTAACACAATCATGTTCTTAATGCTTTTAAACATATTCACACATTGATTAAAACATATAGCTTGTAAGCAATAGAACATGTAACACATAAACATCACATGTGTTATTAATTATGTTGTCATCATAAAAAACCAGAAGCTTTGAGATTGTAGGTTCAGTTAAACAGTGCTTTTCCTATCAACAATATCAACAAATACTACTATTGTTGTCATAACTTTTTGTGTTTTTCCTTATAGTTCATAGTTCATAGTTCATGATGTATAAAATACCAAAAGTTGGATTACATTTGATGTTTTTCGCCTTTTCAAGTCTCTTAAAGTTGTAAAAAAAATCAAAATTAATTAAAAAATAAAAAAGTTTATTAACATCGAACAATAGCAAAATTCGATATTAATATACGATAATTAATTTCGGAAAATGCCAATATCTAACGTAAATTTGCTTATAGGGGATGTCGGATTACTTTATGTCCAATGTTAATTAACGTCAATTAATGTTGAATTTTTTAAATTCGATGTCAATTTAACATCTTTCGGTATGACGTTGACCTGGAATTTGACGTTAAAGACCGAAAAACACCAATATTATATGTTGTTTTTGTACTAGTGAATACTAGCTCATGACATGCTATGTGAGGTCTATTGACTATAGGGATCAAAACGAGATATTTTTTACTTTACTATAATGAGAGACAAGATCCCTTAATGTGTGCAACCCATAATTACCTTTAATAGTGTCAATCACTACAATTAGTGTAATTAACAATCCATAATTGTCAACATTATTTGTTGCCTTATTTGCTTCCAGTACCTTAATATTAATCTTAATTATAAGATCATCTACTACTACCTTGTTTTTGGTATATATGTACTCTATAATTATCCAGATAATCATAGCTTTATTCTTTTACCTTCTATTACTTTTCTTTGTTGTTATCAGAGCTGTAAAGCTCTGAAGGCTCTTGATCCAATAAAAATCATGGCATCTGTTGCCGATTCAAAATTGAAATGGCAACACAATTGTTGCACCATGAAACCTAAAAAAAACTATGGGATGAAGCCAAAAGCCTAGCAGGTGCACACACAAGGTCTCGAGTCACTTACCTTAAATATGAGTTTCACAGCATCAAAAAAAGAGCAATTATAATAGAGGAGTATCTAGTCAAGATCAAAAATCTCGCAGACAAGCTTAAAGTTGTAGGTAGCCCCATTTCCAATTCAGATCTAATCATTCAAATTCTAAATGGGTTAGATTCTTAATATAATCCTATGATGGTAAAGCTATCTGATCAATCTAATCTCACCTTAGGTGATTTGCAAGCTTAATTACTAACCTTTGAGAGTAGACTTGATAAATTGAATAAGCTCACCAACCTAACTCTTAATGCCTCAACAAATGTTGTCAAGGAAACTAACTACAAAGGCAACAAATTCAACCCAAACAACAATTGGAGAGGTTCTAATAATAACTGGAGAGGCTCTAACTTTAGAGGTTGGAGAGGAGGCAAAGGAAGAGGAAGAATGATGAAGCCAACGTGTCAAGTTTAAAACAAGGTCGAGGACACAACAATATATTGGTACTATAGGTTTGATAAGTCTTACTCAAACTACAAATGTTCAACAAGTAGTGACAAACAATGAGCAAAAAATGCCATTATAGTCTCACAAAGCTCTCCTCAAGATAATGATTGGTACTTTGATAATGGTGCAAGTAATCATGTGACACACCAAACTGACAAATTTGAGGATCTGACCAACCATCAGGGTAAGAACTCATTAAAAGTTGGAAATGGTGAAAAATTGAAGATTGTTTTTACAGGTTCCTCAAAAATAAAAACACTTAACTTACATGATGTCCTACATCTGCCCAACATTACCAGAAACCTATTAAGTGTGTCAAAATTAACTGTTGACAATAATAAGTTAGTTGAGTTTGATGCAAATTATTGCTTTGTGAAGGACAAGTTAACAGGGATGAAAATTCGAAGAAGGAGACTTAAAGATGGCTTGTATCAACTCTCAAGGAAAAAAAGGGACTCGTGTGCTTATGTGTCTATCAAGGAGATTTGGCATAGAAGGCTTGGTCATCCAACTTGAAAAATTGTAATGTCAAACTATCAATTTGTGAAGCTTCTCAATAGCTCAAAATGCATTTCTTACCCTTTGAAACCTCTTACTCTCATGCTAAGGAAGTTCTTGAATTAGTTCATACTGATGTATGAGGGCTTGCACCAATAACATCTCCTTCGGGTTTCAAATATAATTATGTTCACTTTCTTAATGACTTTAGTAGATTCACCTCGATTTATCCTCTAAAACAAAAATCAAATATTGCACAAGCCTTTATCCAGTTTAAAAACATGATAGAAAAGTTGTTTGACAAGAGAATTAAGACAATCCAATGTGATGGTGGTGGAGAATATAAAGTTGTACAAAATCATGCAATAGAAGCAGGCATAAAATTGTAGGGTTGAGAGAAAACACAAGCATCTTGTTGAACTTGGCATGACACTATTAGTGCGAGCCAAAATTCCTTTACACTATTGTTAGGAAGCTTTCTCCCCGACAACTTATCTCATAAACAGACTGCCCTCTCTAGTCACCCAAAATGAAAGTCTTTACTCACTACTATTTAGAAAGGAACTTAACTACAACTCCCTAAAACCTTTTGAGTATGCATGTTATCCTTGTCTCAAGCCCTATAATCAGCACAAATTGTAATTTTACACAACCAAATGTGTGTTCTTTGGCTACAGTGACTCCTACAAAGGATACAAATGTCTAAGGAATTTTCACTTCAAGACATGTTGTCTTCAACGAAGAACATTTTGCATTCCATGATGGTTTTCTCAATATAAGAAGTCCCTTAAAAACACTAATTGAAACTCCATTTGTCTTCTTTTCTTTGCCTACTGCATGTAACTCACATACTAGAGAAACAACACCTTTAGATGACAACAATTCTAATGTCGAACTAGAACACGTCATTCTAACTAGGAGTTGTAGTTAATTCCAACATAGATCAAACTACAAATGATTCACGTGCTCAAGATGCGAATGATTCAACAAGGAGCAACCCAATTTCTGATGACACTAATCCCACATAAATAATTATTGAAACTCCCCAAGCCTTTGTTGAACCAAGCACAACCATCAACCCTCATTGGGCCAGGACCAAGGCCGAAATTCACAAGCTAAAACCTGCAAATATGAGAAGGAACTAGTAAATGTCATAGAAGCACTCACAAGGCCACAGTGAAAAAAAGCTATGGACAATAAGTATAAGGGACTCATCTCAAATCAAGCTTGGGTTTTGGTACTATATCAAGAACAAGAAAACATCATTGATTCTAAATGGGTCTTCAAAACCAAGTACAAAGCAGATGAGAAACTATGAAGAGACTTTCAATTTCAGTTGGACATAAACAATGCATTCCTGAATAACTACCTCATTTATTCACAAACTTTCATAAGTTTTCCTCTCAAATCCCTTCATTTTGTACCATTTTTTTGCTTAATTCAAACAACCTCATTTATCCTTTCAAATCCATTGAAATCCAATCCTTCAAATCTTTCTTTAGAAACAAACAACTAAGGTAAAAGCTTGACAATGCAAATTATAGTCACACTAAATCCAAACCGTATAAAACCTTTACTTCACCAAACCGTGTAAGTAATTACAACAAGCCTAGGCCTAACCTGTTTCAACAAATGACTCCTTGATAATTTGATAAAGGATATAAATAAAATTTGCAGAAACATATAGTTAAAAAATAAACAAAAATTCCCTTCAACCAAGACCACAAGCAAATTGCTACAACACATTCAAAGAAAATATGTTGAACTAATTCCTCCTTCTCTTTTCACAAAGAACACATGGAGCAAAAAGTGAGACCTGCGCATTGTACTTCTGTTAACAACAAGAACTAGATTCTGCATACTTTATAGTTCAACATTGCACTTAAGAATTAAAAAACAAATCATATCAGTGAAAACAAAAATGAAAACCAATCTTTATTTAATTTAATTTTCAAACATAGGTTTTCTTTTATTTTCAAATTACTTATATTGTTTAAATTACTTCTTCAATTAATAATATAAAGTTAGTCTAATTAAAATATTTTCGTCTACTTTAAAAAAAAAACACTCTTAATTTACTTAAATATTTAATAATTTTATACACAATTTTAATATAATATTGCTTGTTATAAAATATCTAATCATATTACTGTACATGTTTAATATCAAGTTTTCCAATTTGTTTATTTTTATAACCATTTACAAGTTTATTAACCATCTTTTAATTATTTAGTAAGCCGTTCAAGTGTAATTAATAATATTGTTTTTACTACTTTAAAATTTTAAATATCTTACGATTTCTAATGTATTTTTTAAATATTACAAATTTTTATTTTTATTTTAATGTTGAATAATTGTAATGCAATTTAAATTTTTCCTTTACTTATCTGTTTGATTAATTTTTTAATAACAATTTATGTTAATTATTATACTGTATGAACGGTTATTAATAACAATAATTTACATTCAAAATTCTTGTATGTCTTGTAAACACATTTTATTTTATTATTGAATTTGTAATACTTATTTCTCTCATTTTCCTTCTACTGAAGACTTTTGCCTTATCTAAAGGTAAAGGCGGTATTGTTTAACGACAAACGATTTATCGACGAAAAACCAGTCTTCTCTAATCCATCGGTAATAGGAATTATTGACGTTTTTTTTTATGTTTTTGACGGACTAGGATCGTCAGTTCTCTGTTCTTTCACCAATAGACTTCCATACGACAATTAACGTATGTTCTTCTAACCAACTGACGTCTAATGGGACTATTAAAATATCTTTGTGCTTAATTTTTTATGAATTAGAATACTAAAAGACGTTTGTTCTTTTACCAACAGATTTCAAAAAGACAATTAACATCGATTCCTCCAATCAACCAACGTCAATTGTGTGATTTTATTTATAATATTATCACTTATCATTTTTAACGTTAGATGCTATTGGTTGTGAGACGTTGAACGTTAGATATTGTACCCCTATTTTATACTAGTGATTCTTGTTGTGGAGTTTTCCAACAAGCGTTTGCATTCATCCAATATGATGAATCGAAACAAATAAGTAAATTATTTTTATTTGCATTCATCCAAATACAAGGTACTAATAGAAACTTTAAACATATAAAATAGAATAAATAATCCTTCTTTTAATTTAATTTATTTCATATCCAAAAATACATTGCTAAATATATATTTCTTAAGTAATATAATCAATATTGATGTTAACAGTTAGAGTCTAGAAGGAGGATTACATTGAAAATGACAGAACCGGTGAAAAGCACATTGTTAAATTTAACATTCAACCGATATCATAAAAAAAATTAATTAATTTGTTTCCATTCGTATTCTCCTAATTTCTAGAAGTATAAAATGAATATATTTATGTATAATTTTAATTATTTAATAAAATAAAAACCATGTTACATTCATTAAATGAATAATTCAATTGTAATTAAATATTACTTTAATAAAAGATAAGAAGAATGTTAAAAAAAAAAAGGAAAAGTTTGACTCTCAATCATCTTAAGTAATAGATTCAATATTTTTCTTCTTTTGACAAAGATATTCCAAGAGAATTTTTATCACTTTTACACAACATATATGACTGCATTCTAATACTATAAATACGTTTCTAGTTGAATGCTGAAATGAAAAAAAAAAATAAGATATACTTGAAAGAGAGTTGGCAAAAGATGGCCTTAGTGAAAGTTACTTTGGTAGCAATTGTTTTTGCTTTGATAGCTTCTAATGGTATGGTGTTTGAGGTTTTTCTTTTCTCATTTGATAAATATTTTTGTGGCATGTCATATAGATATTTAACTCTAATTTATGAGATTAATAGAGTTTTAAGAAATAAACCTAGTTGAAATGTTAAAATTTGATACTTAACATGATTTTATATTCTAATAGTGGGATGTGTTTTTGTAGGATTTGTCTTAGGTAAGGATACATGCAACGAGAATAAGGATTGCAAGGGAAAGGTAGCTTTATGCAGAGATTCAGCTCTTTGTGTTAACAATGTTTGTCAATGTCCATCCAACATACTAGGATTCAAGGATACATGCAACGAGAATAAGGATTGCAAGGGAAAGGTAGCTTTATGCAGAGATTCAGCTCTTTGTGTTAACAATATTTGTCAATGTCCATCCAACATACTATGATTCAATCCAGATAAATGTAAAACTGCTGCTGATTGCCCATTTGTTTGTCCTCCACCATGTGATAAACAATATTGTAATGTAATCACCGGTAAATGCGAATGCTTGTGTAAGAAATACTGAGAAATTTATCAATAAATATGCAAGTTTTGTTAGAGCCTAGCATCTTTAAACATATTTTGTTTTCTTTGTGTTAGTTTTGTAAACACAATGAAAAGAAGAATTTGGAACTCAACTATAATATAACACACTTGATAATTCTTTGAAATCTTTTTTAGTACTTGATTGTATTTTGATCTCAGAACATAGTTTTAAAATTAGCATTAGTTCTTACAAATATTAGGATTGATATAATTGATTCTATTAGTTGATAGTGTTTTAAAAATAAAATTTCAAAACAAGTGTACATATATAATTGATTTATTAGTTGATAATCCATTATTCTTATATATAGTTAACATATATAATTGTAATGTCTTTCTAAATAATCTTTTATTATACCATTTAATCGATTAAACACGCTTCTCATTAATTGAAAAAATTGATTATTAAATTTATCATAAAAATAATATAATCAATTATATATCTGACAATATAATTAAAATCTTGAAAAAACAGCATGTTTAGTAAGGTTTTTTCTTGCATAATCTAATATATTATTCTTAGAATCTATAAAGAACAAATTAATTTATTATGTAGTAGATTAAAGGTACTAAAATTCAGTTTTCGCTTTTAAATTTTGGAAGACATTTAAATAATTTTAATTCAATTTTAAAGGTTGTGTGATGTATTATAGAATTCTAACAAATATCTTGTGTGAAAGAACTAAAAGTGAGAAAGTTGTAAATTAAGCTTGATATAGGAGAACATTATGAAAACATCATCTTTGGATATGTTGAGGTTTTTTTCAATATCAAACATGTTACCAATAAACTTCGGTCAAACCCCTTTTATAATTGAAGAACTACATGCTTCTATGATATACCAAAAGTTAAATTTCTTGTGAGTAGTTGCAAAACACATGTGCAACTATAAAATACCAAATGCACATGCAATTATTTTTACTCATATTCTACATACTAACTCCTAACATCAAATGTTGGCACAAAAGATATTTGCAACTCTACATAAAAAAATAGAGAACATCACATATATAAATGCAACCAATGTTTTTCAACTTTTGAGTGAAGGAACACGTTAAACCCAAATGCACTTGATATTCTTTAGATTTCACATGATATTATTTAGATTTCACATGATATTATTTAGATTTCACATATGTAGGTTTGTTCCATCCAAGGTTGCTTCCCAGGCTATCACACGCTCAATTAAGCAACAATACTTGAGTCCATAGCCTACTTGGGGAGCAATACCTAAAAACGGCAAAGAGTCATTCTAGTAACGTTTTAAGGTGAACAACTCATTAAACTAATTGTCATTCTTGTCAAAGTATGTTCATTAATCAATGTTTCTTTTGTTTATTGTTACAGATGAAGGTGCAGTGGAAACCTAAATATGAAACTCAAATACAAAGAAATTTCCACAGTAAAGCATCTCATCGATTGTCAGAGATGTTTACGAATGCCCGCTTGGCAGGGGAGCGACCTTACTGGCTGGACGAGCACGTTTGGAACTCTTTACTCGCTCATTGGAATTCAGCAGAGTTTCACAATAAGTGTGCTACAACCCAAAAGAATAGATCTTCTGAAAAGGGTAGCACCCTACATACCGGTGGGTCGATGACGGTTCATGAGCATGTCATTCGTATGGTAAACCTTCATTACTTTTATGTTTCTTTCATATATAACGTGTATATTTTCTATTTCATGTGCACTTCTAACTCTAAATTATGTTATAGGCACAAGCTTTGAGATGGAATGTTGATGAGGTATTTGCATAGACTCATGTTCGGAAGGGAACTACTGAATTCGTTGATGAAAGGTCTCGCAACACTCATGTAAGAAAATAACACTACTACTAGTAGCTAGTAATTTTTATTTATGTTACTGTATCATTCCCTAACTTTTAATGTTTGAACAGGAAAAGTTTTCTATGAGACTTTCACAAGTTAGATCTCAACATGAGTAAGCTCCTACACCGGATGATGTGAGTAATGAAGACAACGAATTCCATAGGGCACAATGCTGGGTCAATGTCGTTGGTGGAAAAAAAAAAGGGCAAGTGTACGATGCAGGACAACTTGCTGCAAACTACACAGCAGCCAGAAGAGGTACTCTAAAGCACCAACCTTCTTCTTCAACCACCACTGTTGATGAGGCCGTCGAGCGCTTGACACAGCTACTACAACAATGTGACCAGGAAAATCCTGATTTGAGAGAAGAATACAGTGACTTAAGGAACAAGTTTACAAACTTCAAGTCCCTGCCGAAAGCTTCACACATTCATTCCACCGTCCCTCCAACCCAGCCACAATCCTCCCCATCACCCGCCGTCCCTCAGCAGCCCACATCAGTCCAGCCCACACCAGTCCAGCCATCTACAAAGTAGCATGATGATGAAGACCATTTTGAGGATGACTATGTAGATTATTAGATTTATTTTGTTATTGAACATAGTTGTTAGAACATTTGGATGTTAGAACATTATGATTCTGCTACACTACGTTTGCTCATATCTAGATAAACATATTGTTTTATATTTCACGTTTCATTTACAAATACAAGTTCTTAAATTTGAACAATACAAATGATGTTATTTATTGTTGTTTACTCTATCAATGATTGGATGATTTTTGGATGCATATTATAGAAGTCTGTCTGTGCTTTGAAAATGTTATGCAGGTTTGTCTGTATTGTGAACATGTTATGCAGGTATGTGTAGTTGGATAACAAATACAAATATAACTAAATTATGTCTAGTTCTTATCTAAGGACTTATCGAATCTGCCATTCGGTAATTACCGAAGACTTTTGCGTTACCTAAGGGTAAATGTTGTCGGTAATGTTTAGCGACAAACGATTTACCGACGAAAAACCAGTCTTCTCTAATCCATCGGTAATAGGAATTATTGACGTTTTTTTATGTTTTTGACGGACTAGGATCGTCTGTTCTCTGTCTTTATGTGTGCAATCTTGTTTTAATGTGTTTTTTTTTCAAAATCCAAATGTTCTTTGGAGAACCCATAACCATTCTTACTGGAGCTTTGAAGTAAGTGTTTTAGAAAAGAAGAAAAATTCTGATATAAAAAGTTATTTTAGCTAAATAATATGAGTTTAAAACAAAATCATGCATCTGTGAAGATTTTTATAGCAAGATAATTATTTGTATGTTAACTTTAAAGTTTTTGTGTTGCATATTGAGTTTGAAATTCCAGGGTTATTTATAAGAGTAAAACTCTTCGTTGGAAAATTGAAGAACATTCATTATATTTGTGCATAATGGTTTTGAATATCATATATGAAATATAAAGAATTTTATCAACTGCATTTGGGTCTAATGTGCTACTACACTCAAAAGTGGAAAAACATTGGTTGTATTTACATATGATGTTCTCTATTTTTCATGTAGAGTTGGAGAACATATTTTGTGGCAACATTTGATGTTCCTTGTTAGCATGTAGAATATGAATAATAATAATTGCATGTTGATGACAAATTTATGAACACCGAAATACGGCGCCACAAACTTGTTGAACAATCGGCAAGTGCGACCGAATCGTTTCAAGTAATAAACTCGGTAAGACCAAGTATCGTTCTCCCAAAGGACTCACGGCCTAGTTTAGTTACGTGATTTGTTGATTCCTAAGACTTAAGGACGAAATAAGTGAAGTTTAATATGCAAAACAGAAAATAAACATGTATGCATGAATGTGATCAATGGCTAAAACAAAATACAAACACTTCAATGGAATATATGGATGAGTATGTTGTTGGGGTTATCAATTTCATTTTATCCACTCTCATATATTTTAGGAATTCAACATTCTTTTCATCATTATTAATGTCACTCTCTAAATTACCTTTCAAGAAGGCTTCTCCCTAATTACGAGTTCATACGATTCCTAGCATTCCTAATAATTAGTTCTTTTAGTGCAGGAGCTTAACGACAACCAATATACTATTGGGAGAAATTCCCCGGATCTAGACTTCCCCGTACGTTCCCGTATCGACAAAATCAATAATCATGCATTGAATGAGTTAAACAAAGCAAGCCTTGAGCAAAGAGGAAAAACCCTAACTAATGATGAAAGAAAGCATAGGTCTTAAATATAAGATGTAAACACAAATTCCATATATGAGAGTTTCACAAGACTACATTGATTCCCCAACAACAATACAAGGTTTAGTTCACCATATTCATGGTGAAACTAGATGAATAATAATGGAAGAATGAAAGATAAAACCCTGAAAGGTGAAGAGGTAGCCTGAGCATCCAAGATCCTCCTCCAAGATCCTCCTTCAAAGGACGTCCTAAAGCTTATATACTATTCTAAAATTACAGAAAATTTAGGCCCAAGCCCATAAGTGTGCCGCTCAGCGGTAATCTGCCGCTCAGCGGTGAGTGCGTGAGTTGGTTTCTTCCCCTCAGCGGCCATTTTGCCCCTCAGCGGATCCCCCGTGAACTCCTGAGTGCCGCTCAGCGGTAAACTGCCGCTGAGCGGTAGTTGCGGCTTCTCCTTTTGCACTTTTTGATGTCTTTTCTGATTCCATCTCTCTGCTTCTTCACTTCTTTCACCAAATTCACATTAAAACCTGCACAAAAACACTGAAATCAAGCATAAACCTGTCCAGCTCTCTTATTTCTGAAAATATGAACAAAAACATGATTTCAAGCTAGTTTCTAAGTGTTAAAGGTTGCTTTTAGTATCAATTTTAAGCATGAAAATAACAGTTTTTCAACTGTTATCACATGTGCATTTGGTATTTTATAGTTGCACATGTGTTTTGCAACTACTCACAAGGAATTTAACTTTTGGTGTAGCATAAAAGCATGTAGCTCTTCTTTTATAAAAGAGGTTTGATAGAAGTTTATTGGTGACATAAATATTGCAAAAAAACCTCAATATCCAAAGATGATGTTTTCATAGTGTTTAGAATTTATTTTATGAGATATAATTAGCAAGTGGTCAAAAAGATTTCAAAGAATTATAAGTGTTGTAATTGAGTTCCAAATTCTTCTTTTAATTGTGTTACAAGATTATTTTGATATGTAGATTTGTTTAAATGTTTTATCACAAAATGTGATATGAAGAACTTCTAAAATTTAAGAAGTTTTTTATTTCCATTATTTAACTTTATGGAAGAACAAGATAAATATTTGGTCTCTGGTAGATGAATTCCAACCCACATCAATATGGATCAACAAAAATCAAGATTCGATTTTTTTAATAATTAAATTATAAACGTGTAAAGAAACCTAAAAAGAAGTTTTAATTTGGATAATAACTGTGAACTTGTATTGTCGATTTGAATTAATTTTCAAATGCATGTTTATTGATAAATTTCTCAATGTTTCTAACACAAACATCTGCATCTACCGATGGTTGCATTATAATAATTCTGACATGGTGGTGGAGGACAAACAGATAGGCAATCAACACCAGTTTTACATCTATCTTCCTTGAATCCTAGTATGTTGGATGGACATTGACAAACATTGTTAACACAAAGAGCTGAATCTATGCATAAAGCTACCTTTCCCTTGCAATCCTTATTCTAGTTGCATGTATCCTTGAATCCTAGTATGTTGGATGGACATTGACAAACATTGTTAACACAAAGAGCTGAATCTCTGCATAAAGCTACCTTTCCTTTGCAATCCTTATTCTCGTTGCATGTATCCTTGAATCCTAGTATGTTGGATGGACATTGACAAACATTGTTAACACAAAGAGCTGAATCTCTACATAAAGCTACCTTTCCCTTGCAATCCTTATTCTCGTTGCATGTATCCTTGAATCCTAGTATGTTGGATGGACATTGACAAACATTGTTAACACAAAGAGCTGAATCTCTGCATAAAGCTACCTTTCCCTTACAATCCTTATTCTCGTTGCATGTATCCTTGAATCCTAGTATGTTGGATGGACATTGACAAACATTGTTAACACAAAGAGCTGAATCTTTGCATAAAGCTACCTTTCCCTTGCAATCCTTATTCTCGTTGCATGTATCCTTACCTAAGACAAATCCTACAAAAACACATCCCACTATTAGAATATAAAATCATGTTAAGTATCAAATTTTAACATTTCAACTAGGTTTATTTCTTAAAATTCTATTAATCTCATAAATTAGAATTAAATATCTATATGACATGCCACAAAAATATTTATCAAATGAGAAAAGAAAAACCTCAAACACCATACCATTACAAGCTATCAAAGCAAAAACAATTGCTACCAAAGTAACTTTCACTAAGGCCATCTTTTGTCTTATTTTGTTTTACTATTTCTCCAACTCTCTTTCAAGTATATCTTATTTTTTTTCATTTCAGTATTCAACTGATACACATATTTATAATGTCAGAATGAAGTCATATATGTTGTGTAAAGTAATAAGAATTCTCTGGAACTTATGTATCTTTGTCAAAAAAGAAAATTATTAAATCTATTACTTACGATGATTGAGAGTCAAACTTTTTCTTATCTTATTAAAGTAATATTTTATTAAGATTGAAATATTCATTTAATGAATGTACATCCAAAACAAGAATATAAAACTTTTGACGTAATATATTAGAATATAAAAAACTTTTTCTTTTTTATATAACATTCTTCTTATCTTATTAAAGTAATATATTATTAAGATTGAAATATTCATTTAATTAATGTACATTGTTTTTATTTTATTAAATAATTAATATTATATCACAAATATATTCATTTTATATTTCCAGAAAACAGGACAATATGAATGGAATCAAATTAATTATCTCTTTTTTATGATATCGGTGAATGTTAAATTTAACAATGTGTTTTTTATCGGTTCTGTCATTTTTAATGTAATCCTCATTCTGGACTCTAACTGTTAACATCGATATTGATTATATTACTCAAGACATAGATATTTAGCAATGTATTTTTGATATAAAATAAATTAAATTAAAATAAAGATTATTTATTTTATTTTATGTTTAAAGTTTCTATTAGTACCTTGTATTTAGATGAATGCAAATACAAATAATTTACTTATTTTTTTCGATATATCATATTGGAACGAGCAAACTGTTGTTGGAAAACTCCACAACAAGAATATAAAGAAACATTTAGATAATCTTTTAAGATCCCAAAATTAAAACAAAATTGTTAAGATCTTGATAATATGTTGATATAATCCAATTATTATTTTAATTACAAAACTTTGAATAAAAGAATGATTCTTATAAAGGAAAATCCAAAGAGGGTTTAATGTTCATGTAACATACTTAAAATAATGCTAAATAATTAAAAAGTTTGCTACATTATAAATGTTTTTAATTATTACTTTTGATGTTCATTAATTAAGTTTGATAATGTAATATCCACATAACCTGTTATATTTACTATGAGCCCAACGGAATCTTTCTACAAATCATTTGGTTTCAAAAGACCATTAAAACAAAACACACATGTATTGCGCATGCTTTCTAACAACTGCATCTAAACTATATTTGTAGTCCTTTTTCAAGATATGAATGCAGAATATAGAATAATTCAAACAATGATTCAAAAATAATAGTAGGTGTGAGACCTCAAATTCATACACTTAAACAAAATCGCAAATGAGCTAAATATACAATAGTAAAAAAAGAGGATTTAAAATCGCACAATATGCTTCGGTTTAGGAGCAACCGAAGCTTATCAGAACGCGGTGGCAATTTTGTAATTTAGTCGAACTTTTTTGCCTCGGTTCAAGGAGAACCGAGACATATACATCATATGATCTCGGTTAAATATTCAATCGATGCATAATATCCTGCAATATTCCTGTTGATTTAACTTTTGCCCTGATAACTTTTTTAATTTTGATCTACTACCTCGGTTTATTGGGGACCCAAGACATATACACATCATATGACCTCGGTTAATATTCTAACCGAGGCCTAACACCCTAAAAAAGCGTTTTGGATTCCATAACACTGGACTTCTCATTTCTTCACGGACCAGCCCATGGGTCGCGTACACTAGGGAGAATTTCTCTCCTTCTCGCACATTTAACCCTAAAAATACTTTTCTCTCTTTATCCTCATCCCGCACAAGGCAGGGAGAATTCCTCTCCTTCTTCCATTTCTCTTTACCGCAGACGACCACGTTGGAGCAAGGATGATTTGCAGCGACGGTGTGGAGATGGCGCGACAGGCGGCGTTCATGGTGGCTCACAGCGGCGCTCGTGGTGGCTCACAGCGGTGCTCGTGGTGGCTCATGGCGGTGCGATTGGTAATTCTTCTTCTTCCCTCTTCTCTTTCTGGTTCTATTCCGGTTGCTGGGAAGAGGATGCGAAATCGACGGAGTAGGCGTCTGAGTGGTGGAGGCGACGAGAGCACGGCGAAAGTGTGCCGGAGGAGTGGCGGGACATGGCGATTGAGAAAGTTAGGGTTTTTAGTGTGGGGAATTTCTTTTTGGGGATCCGGTGAGGGTTGTTGATGGTTGCGCCAGTGGAGTAGGCTGTGTGGGTTGTGTGGGATGGATTGGCAGAGGCGCATGGTGGTTGTGAAACATTGAAGAAGAAGATCCTGGATTGGCAGAGGCGCATGGTGATTCTTACAAAAGCTCTGTTATTTTTTTTTGGTGTTATTTTGGGAGCGATTCTTACAAAAGCTCTGTATTTAATTTCACAAATGGATATTTACCGTGAAAGTTAAGACAAGTAATTTACTATTTTTTAACTTTTTTTCCCTTAACTCTATGGCCAAAGGAGATCCTGGTCTGCTGTTGTCAACAAAGGAGAGTCCAAAAATTCAGCTTGGGAATTGTTTGAATCCCATGCAAAGGGGGAATCCACTGTTATCGATGTTGACAAATTGCCATGGACAACATTGGACACTTCAGCATTCAAACTGGGGCCACTGGTACCACCAACATTTTGCACCTGTTGCTGTTTTTTGCTTTCTAGAGAACACACATACATGTTGTTGCCAAAGACATCCTTGTCCAAACAAATCCTTCCATCAAAGAAACTATCATTGTACACCTGAGTCTGAACAGTTTGCAAATGCTGGTTTTGGCCTACAAGACATGGAACATTCATGTTGTGCATCCCCATGTCCCCAACAGTAAAAGTCTGATTTTAATTAGTGTTGATGTTGTTGATTGATGACAAGGCTGAACTGTGAAAGGGATTGAATCACGCTGGACCATCCAAATGCATATTGAAAAAAAAAACGCTATTGCCTCGGTTATCCAAGAACCGAGGCATAATCCTATCTCGTTTTAACCCGGTTCAGAACCGAGCCATAAAGCCTACCTCTTTTTACCTCGTCCGTATATGTCTCGATTTCAGAACCGATGCCTATAAGCAAAATTAACCGATGCCATTTCCCCTTACTGTACTAGTGATACAATTACATATTCTATTTACATTCACATTTAACATCGTTATTTAATGAAGGGTTAAATATGTTTTTAGTCCTTCACTATAATGTAAAATTGGATTTAGTCCCTACTCAAAACTTTTATTTGAAATACATGAAAACACTAGACAGGAGGAGCAGGCGGTATCTAAATAGTGTTTCAAAACCTTTTGCAAAAACAATGTTTAATAACTTTTGCGAGTGTTAGTTAAACTATATATAATAGTTATTAAATGTTTATGTTTTCAAGGAGGTGTTTAGGAAAACATTTTAACAGAAAAGACAATAACACAAGTATTTTTATACTGTTTCACTCAACTTGAGTTACGTCTAGTCTCCTTTAAAAACTCTTTAGGGGTTCCACTAATCTTATACAAAATTATGAACAAGTATGTAAACCAATCCTAGTTCCCCTAATCAATCTTGACTTATTTGAGTTTAACCACTCCTGGTATCAACCATAGACAACTCATCTAGAATGCTTAACTCTCCTAAGCTAAACAATACAAGTGTTTTAATTTTCTTTAGAATATCCAAACACAATCAATATTTGATTACAAGTGAATATTTGAGTCATTCTTAGAGAGAGGATAACTACAATAAAATATTGAAATCTGGTAACTTGGAAACTTTTTTCTTTTGTTCTATGAACACACTCAAACGATGTAAGCTTATAGAGAGAATAACAGTGTAACGATACAATGCAAAAGTTCTTGTATTCTCTTATGTTAGTCCTCCTTATATAGCTTTCGTCAGAGTAGGTGGATTCTCATACGAAGATATGTACTTTTCTTTGCCTTGAGAATAGTAACATTGCTTTCGTAGTGAGAGCTTGTATGACTATGGTAGGACATAAAGCTTTAGGAAACATTCATGGAATATCTTTGTGATCCACGTGTAGTGCTTTTGAGTGGATCTTGGTATTATTAATATCTGCACAGATAAAGAGAGAAAAAGCATATGAAAAAAGTCCATTCATGCATTTAATGTTCTAAACATTGATAAAGTTTTGAAGAATGATTTGTAATACAAGTGTTTATTGTGAGTCTAAGTGTTATCAAAGTAGTATCAATTGATAAGATATCTATAGCATTTACTACTTCTTTCATTAGACGTGCTTTTGTCAAATATCGTTGTACCTTTTATAATTGACACGTCACAATTTATCATACAAGCGTTTAATAAAGATGTTCTAATATGTACTTTGATTAGACGTTATACTTTACTAAACGATATTTCTTTAAATGTTGTTTGTAAACATCAAAACTAAAGTTGCTAGATAGTCTAGTCTTTCTAGAAGATATTGTCTTAACATTATTATGTTTGATACCCTCTCACTCAATAATGTTAAATTTTCTTTAACATGTCAAATGACTTTTGCACCGTGACATATGCATAGTTTGTGTTTTGTAGACATGCCAACTTATATTTGCTCCTCACCAGTCTTACACACTAAAACAAAAGCCATCATTATTTCTTCAATCATCATTTCCATTATTATTCACCTTCAATTCTCCAATAATCATATCCACTACCATTCACCTCCCCTATACTAATTTTTCTCCTTCTTCACCCTTCTGAAATTTCCAATCATCTGCCTTATACATAACATCACACACAAAGTAAGGAAATTATGGCTATTGACACTATTTTGCCAACTTGCATGGAGTATAACAAAGAAGAGTGACATGGGCTACCATGCTCTAGTTGCAAGTGTGGCAGACTACGACATTATATAAAGTTCATTAGAGATTAAAGGATGGGAAGATTTTGGAGGAAATGGAAGATGAAGAAGAGGAGACACTTTCCCTTGAAATGTCCAAAGCCAGGTAATTTTCTTAGTACAATGTACTTGTACATGTAATGAGAGGAATTTGGTTATGCAATTTGCATCATCTTGCTTATGCTTTTATCTTCCTTTCTCATATGGATGTAGTTAAAATAAGTTTTTGATGAGGTCAAAACCTCTTTAATATTGGTGATAACAAAAAGAAAAGAAAACTTATCCAATAGCTCGACATTTACTCTGAACAACTTGACACTTATTCAAAAGAAGCTCGATAATCATTCACCGAACCTAAAAAACTACAAAACACAACTCCATCTTACACACACAAACTCAGCCAAGAGCTAAAATAGCTCAGCTAATATCACGAGCACCTTGGTCAAGGTCAAAAAGCCCTAGACCGACCAATAGAACGTCCCAAAATGAGTTTGGAAACACCAAAACCGAGGTCCAGAAACAACCTAGGTAGAATAGCCCGACCAACCCAGGCCGACCACCTTGCAACTCGGTCAAACATACTATATCATGGGAACTTGCTAAATACAACTCGGCACAATTCGTACACCATGATAATGTCCTACATGTCTATTAACTCTTGGGCAAGCGCACCCAATAGTTCAAGTAAAAAAACATGGTAAGACCAGTATAATTTTCTAAGAGACTCATGTAATACTAAATATTTGTACAATTAATAACTCATCTATTGATGGAATCCCTTTTGGGAACTAAATGGAGATTTATCCAGGGAGTATCAACTTAAGCTAAGGATAGGAGATTGAAAGAAGAAGAAGGACTTTCAAGCTTGTTCTTTCTTTCTCTCAAGCCTTGGAGGACTTTAGACCACTCACAAAAAGCCATGGTCAAGAAGATGGAAGAAGACGATGGAGCTTGAAGGTTTCTACTCTTGTGAAGGATTATTACATTTTTTTAGTCTTCTTCTTCTTTCTTGAACACTTTTTTAAATATGTAGCATAGCTTCATAAGGCCTTGAATTTGACCAAGAAACTTTGTTTAGTCTTGTTTAGAGGGACTAATGCCCTTAAAGTATAGGAGAATGCACCAATAAGAACTTAGAAAGAAAGTGGTGCTTAAATGGGTTAGAAATGGGTTAAAACGTTGAAGTGTCAAATAAATTTTTTAAACTATAAAAATATGATTCTTATGACATACTTAAAATAATGTTAAATAATTAAAAACTTTGCTACATTATAAATGTTTTTAATTATTATTTTTTATATTAATTAATTAAGTTTGATAATGTAATATCCTATAATGTAAAATATAGAAAAACACAATAACACAAGTATCTTTATACTATTTTACTCAACTTGAACTACGTTCAGTCTCCTTTAAGAACTCTTTAGGGGTTCCACTAATTTTATACAAGATTACAACCGAGTATCAACCTCTCTTATTAATTCCTAAGTATTATAAACCACTCCTGGTTCCCCTAGTCAATCCTGAGTTGTTCGAGTTTAACCACTCCTAGTATCAACCCTAGACAACCTGTCTAGAATGCTTAACTCTCCTAAGATAAACAATACAAGTGTTTTAATTTTCTTCAGAATATTCATGCACAACCAGTATTTGAGTATAAGTGAATATTTGAGTCACTCTCAGAGAGAGGATAAGTACAATAAAATATTTGAGTCACTCTCAGAAGGTGTTAGCTTATAGAGAGAATAATAACGTAACGATGCAATGATAGCAAAAGCTCTTGTATTCTCTTATGTGAGTCCTCCTTGTATAACCTTTTTCGAGAGATTAACATTGTATAGAGAGAGTTGACTTTCTTGAGAGTGGTGGATCTGGTACGAAGATATGTACTTTTCTACGCATTGGGAAGAGGAACATTTCTTTCACAGTGAGAGTTTGTACGACTATGGTAGGGCATAAAGCTTTAGGAAACATTATTGGATTAATTATAAGAGAGTTATTACATAATTAATAAAATAGAAAAGTCGACCAAAACTAGGATTAAAAGATTCATCATAATTATAAAAAACTTAACTAGAAATTTATCTTCGTACAATCCAACTTAGAATCAATTTGTAAATCTAGAAACTAGTCTATAGAAGACTAAACGTCTGTCGTCCCGCCATCCCATGTCTGCTCCACAAATATCTCATCAACCTTTGTTCACACCCACCGGATGATCATAGCCAAGATCACAGAGCACAAGAAACATACAACAAAACTCAAACAAAAGAGTAAGCTTGTGTAAACATAAAATATCATAAAATAACTAAGATTTCTACATAGATCATCAAACCAAACAAAGTACACAAACATTTTAGAAACATATAATACACATAGGCCTAACTCATCCAAATATAGTATGAATGTCAACTTATAGTGGTTCCTGCACCTGTCGTGGTAATAATGTTGGCTCAATCCAATTTACCATACAAGGTTAGTCCATTTCAATCGTCTATAATGCTTAACTCTCTTAACCTAAAAAATAAAAGTATTTTAATTTTCTTCAGAATATTCAAACACAATTAGTGTTTGATTACAAGTGAAGATTTGAGTCACTCTCAAAGAGAGGATAAGTACAATGAAATATTTAAATCTGGTAATTTGAAATTTTTTCTTTTGTTTTATGAACATCCTAAGACTATGGAAGTTAATAAAGAGTATAACAACTTAACAATACAATGATAGCAAAAGTTATTGTATTTTCTTATGCGAGTCCTCTTTATATACCTTTCTTCGAGAGATTAACGTCACATAGAAAACGTTTACCTTCTTGAGAGTAGGTGGATTCTCGTACGGAGATATGTGGTTTTCTGTGCCGTGAGAAGAGCAGCGTTGCTTTTGCAATGATAGATTGTATGAATATGGTACGACATAAAGCTTTAGGAAACATTCCTGGAATATCTTTCTATTTTACGTCTTTTTCATCCATGTGCAATGTTTTTTAGTAGATCTTGGTATTGTTAATATTTGTAGAGATAAAGAGAGAAAAAAGGTACAAGAAAAGTGCGTTCATGCATTTAAGGTTCTTTACATTGATAGAGGGTTGAAGAATGATTTGTAATATAAGCGTTTATGGTGAGTCTAATCTTTTTCAAAGTAGTATCAATTGATAAGATATTTGCCAAATATTGTTGTACCTTTTATAATTGACTCGTCACTGTTTATTATACAAGCTTCTAATAAAGATGTTCTAATATGCACTTTGATTAGATGATATACTTCACTGAATAATATTTAGTTAAGTGATGTTTGTTAAACTTCAAAACTTGAATTCCTAGATAGTCTAATATCTCGAGACGATCTTGTCTTAACATTATTATGTTTAGTACCCTAACTTCATAAATGATTGGATATAGTCCCTCTCACTCAACAATGTTAAATTTTCTTTAAAGTGTCAAATGACTTTCCACCATGAAATATGCACAGTTTACGTGTTTTTGTAGACGTGACAACCTTCTTTTTGCTCCTCACCATTTTTACACACTAAAACAAAATAAACCATCATATCTTCAATCATCATTTCCATTATCATTCACCTTCATTTCTCCAAAAATCATATCCACTACCATTGTCTTCCCCTCTGGCACTTTTCACCATATTTACCCTTATAAGATTTCCAAACATCTTCCTTATACAGAACATCAAACACAAAGTAAAGAAATTATGGCTATTGACACTGTTTTTCCAACTTGCATCGACGATAATAAAGAAGAGTAACGTTGGCGACCATTCTCTAGTTGGAAGTTTGATAGACTACGACATTATATAAAACTCATTCGCATTGAGGCGTTCGAAGATGTGGAAGGGAATGGAAAATGAAGAAGAGGAAACATTTTCGATGGAAATGTCCAAAGCTAGGTAATTTTCTTAGTACAATATACTTGTAAATGTAATAAGAGCAATTTTGGTGTGCAATTTGCATAATCTTGCTTATGCTTTTCTCTTCCTTTCTCATATAGGTGTGGTTAAAATAAGTTTTTGATGAGGTTGAGAACCTCTTTGATATTGGTATTAAAAAGAGAAAATAAAAACTCATCTAATAACTTGACATTCACTCCAAAAAACTTGACATTTATTCAAAACAAGCTTGGTAATCATTCAGCGAACCTAGAAAACAACAAAACACAACTCGGTCTTACACACATCAACTCAACCAAGACCTAAAACAACGTAGCTAACACCACGAGCAACTCGATCAGGGTCAGAAAGTCCCAGACCGGCCTGTAGAAAGTCCAAAATGAGTTTCAAAACACCTCACTATGAGTTTGATGTGTGTAAATGAAAGGCAAAGTTGATTTATGTGACATTGTGATGGTAGAGTGAAAGATACACCTCACTATACACATTTGAGCTTGAGTGGAACACTTTCTTTTGTGAGGAATGGTTCCATGCACTATAGGATAACATTTTTCTTGGTTGTTGATCACTCATACGGCCTTTGCATCAGTTGTGTATTCTTTGTTATGTGAGCACCATAGTTGAAGCTTGATTGGCTAAGACATCCTTATATCTTGACTGATCTTTCTATGATGCGCAAACATGAGTGATTACTTGTCTTAAAAGAAAATGCTTTTTGGTGTGCTAGACCATTGAAGTATGACTATTTTGTTTAAGCCAGGCTACATTTCCTTGAGAACAAGCATAGTTTCAAGTTTGGGGTTGTGATAACGGTTGATTTACCATTATCTGTGATGTAATTTTGATACTAAATCAACTCTCTTTGACTGTGAAGCTTTCTTAAACTCTTGTTTTTAGTTGAATTTTGTGAATAAGTTAGTTGAGGTTATACTTAATGATTTTTATCACTAATTCCCTCAATTTTGTAGGTTATTGGAATGTTTTGGAAGAGGAGCAAAGTATCAAGGAGTTGGAACCCATGAAGAACAACAGAAGCATAAGAATAGAAGGCTCCAAAAGGCTCAAGGATGGTTGGTTGCCCTTTTTCTTGAGCCTTGGGCGCTGGTTGACACACAATCACGCCTGGTTACCCTCTTCAGAGGCCCTCAGCGCTAGTGGTCACGCAAGGATGCTTGCTTGCCCTCTTCTGGGGTACTCAGCGGAGAAGGTCACACAACCACGCTTGGTTGCCTTTCTCTTGGGCGCTGAGCTCTAGTTACACCTACCGCAAGATGCTTGGTTGCCCTCATTCTCTTCGCGCAGTCTCGCCCGGTTGCCCCTAGTTGGGGCGTTGAGTGCTGGTGACGTGGGCCTATGTCATACTTTTGATCTACTTAAAGGATTTTACGCACTAGGGTTCACATCTTTTGACAACTGAAGCACAAAAACCCTATTTTCGACCCTTTGGAGGAAGATTGGGCATGCAAGAGCTTTCCTTTTCTATTTATAGGGTTTCCATCTCATTTTCATTCTTCCATTGTAAGCCAGGGTTCTTCATGACAATGGAGACCTAAATTCATTTGTGGTTGGGGAAAGATGTAACCTCTGAACTTCATGTATTTGAACATGTTTTAAATATCTTATTGTCGGAACAATCGGTACCGTTATAGAGTCGCGCAGCGGAATAAAATACTCGGAAAGCGTGTTACGGTCACAAATCAAGTTATGATGGTCTGTTTTAGAAAATCAATTTTCTTAGAGAAAATTTAACAAACACTTGATGTGCATAAAACAGTAACGAGTGTAAGGAATAGAAAAGTTGACACACTGGATTTTTATCTTGGTTCGATTCAAAAGAATCTACGTCCAGTTGTTAATCACTATAAAAAGTGATTAACGATTTCACTAAAATCAGTTACAACAAAATACAATTAAGAGTGAATAACAAAAAAAAAACAGAAATATAAAACCTTCCTTCGACCAACGAAATGGAAGCAAGCAATCTACACTTTCCTTCGACTCTGGAACAGTGCAGAACAGTTCTTCCTTCGACCAACGAACCGGAAGAACAGTCTTTCAACATCATCAAAATTATTTATCTTCAAATTTACCAATGCTCTTCATTGGTAACAATCTCCCCCTTTTTGATGATGATCAAAAATCACTTTTTAAAAGCAACTTTGGGTTATCTGCAAAAGATACAAACTGACAGACAACAGTAGGAGTTAGTAGTAACTGCACATATTTCTCCCCCTTTTTGATCATAAGCAAAAAGAGTGATAATGCTCCCCCTTAATATGAGCTCCCCCTCAATTAAACAGTGTAAGTACTAAAACAATAGATCATTTTATTTAGGAAAACATTAAAGATTACAAGGGCATAGAAAGCAAGACATGAATATGATAAAACATTCTAGGAATTCAAAACAAACAAACATGAAAGCACACTAATCATAAAATCCTAAATCTAAAATTCAGGACTTAGTGGTCTCTCTGGAGGTTGGAGATTAAAATGATTTTCAATGTTTCCAATGCGAGTATCAAGGTCATTGAACTGGTCGATCACAAATTCTTCATGATCCTCTAGTTGTTGAAAGAGTTTGTTGAAAGAGACGCATATCCTCCAGTTGTTTGGACAGGTTTGCAAAATTCTCCTCCATAGTCAGGGATGAATTTGAAGGCATGTGAGAAGGACCAGCATCAGCAGAGGTAGCAGCTGGGACGGGATCAACCATATGGGCGTCCATATCGTCATTGACATTTTCGTGGTGATCATCATCCTTGTGAAGGATCACACGGCCACGAGCAACAAAACCCATTTGGCGAAATGTTGTATCACCAATTTCAGTGCCAATTGCTTGAATGGAGGTAGTGAGTTCGCCGTCCACACTTACACCTTTGTATTCTAAAATTCGAGAGATGAGAAGTGCATATGGTAAATGATAAGAAGAATATTTCTTGGCCTTTACCATTGTGTCGGAGATAAGGGATGGCCAATCAATGTGGATGTGATTTAAAAGCCCATATAGTAGTAGAAGATCTTGCTCCGAGCATTGAGCATGGTTAGTGGCACGAGGACATAGGATCCATACAATTAAGTAATGAATCATCCTTTCTTCAACCTTGAATCCACCCACAAGCAGTTGTCGATGATTGATTTGTTGTTCAGGATGGCGCAAAAAAGATTTAAAGGCTAGGAGACGATTGAAGTCCGGAACGCCAAGATGGACTTTGACAACATCATCCCATAGTGTGAGTTGTGCGACATTCGTCCATATGTCATCATCCAGAATTATAGGGACACCTTTCACTTTTGTTGTGATGATGTTGTCACGATAACGCATATTGAAGTAGAAGACACGGATAAGATCAGGGTAGATGCACCCCTTTTGCTCCACTAGATGAGTAAGTCCTTGAGCATGAAACAAATCTGGAAATTGAAAGCCATAAAAACGATAAAATTCGAGACAGATGAACTTTACCGCCATGATTCGGCGTTCTTGCCAAAAATGGACATAGTCACCATGTTGCTCTTCATCTAAAATCCAACCTTCGATGGAAGCAGGACGAACATTGCGGGAGCGAGAGGAAGAAGCACCAGCAGTCCTCCTTCGAGTTCTTCTTGAATCAGCCATGAGAGAAGTGGGCAAAAAGAAATTTTGGAAGGAAAGAAGAAAAAGGAAGAGATTTGGTTCAGATTTGGGTGCAGCAGGTTTCTGGGTGCAAAGAAGTGAGTAATAATCGATTATAGGGGGCTATTTATAAGAAAAATGGAAAACTATATTTTTGAAACAGATCGCGTAATAATCGATTATTGTAAGTGATAATCGATTATCTGCTCATAAGCCACTTTCCAGAAATTGTGTAATAATCGATTATTTATGTAGATAATCGATTATCTTCGCATAAAAGTCCAGTTTTGGGTTTGAATATGAATAATCGATTATTGTAAGTGATAATCGATTATCTGCGAATAGGGGTTTTTGCCAAAGCTAAAAAGAATCGATTATTATCCTATGATAATGGATTAAAAGCGCTGATCTTACTAGAATTGAGAAAATTTTATAAATTTTGAATTTAGGACATATCTAACACCCCTAACTCTCTTCTAAGCTCATAGAATCTATCTTTAGGTAGTGCTTTAGTGAAGATATCAGCCAATTGATGTAAAGTGTCAATGTATTCAATTTGGCAATCTCCCTTTTGAATGTGGTCTCTCAAGAAATGATGTCTAATTTCAATGTGCTTAGTTCTTGAGTGCATTATGGGGTTCTTAGTTAGGTTGATAGCACTAGTATTATCACATTTCAGAGGAATGTGATCAAGGAAGATATCAAAATCTTCCAGTTGTTGTTTCATCCATAAAATTTGGGCACAACAATTTCCAGCAGCAATGTATTCAGCTTCAGTGGTAGACAAGGCTACACAAGCTTGTTTCTTTGAATGCCAAGACACTAAAGAACAACCCAAAAAATGACACGTTCCACTAGTACTTTTGCTATCAATTTTACAGCCACCATAATCTGCATCAAAATAACCTATCAAACTAGGTAAAGCATTAGAAGGATACCAAAGTCCAAAAGATGGGGTTCCTTTAAGGTATTTCAAAATCCGTTTGACAGCAATTAGATGAGATTCTTTAGGATTAGCCTGGTACCTAGCACACACACACACACTTTGCATAATGTCTGGTCTACTAGTAGTTAGATAAAGTAAGGATCCTATCATTCCTCGAAACATGGTTTCATTTACTCCTTCACCAGATTCATCCTTATCGAAATAACAAGACGTTGCCATAGGTGTGTTGGCCTCTTTACAAGTATCCATACCAATCTTCTTAAGCACTTCTCTACAATATTTAGTTTGGGAGACAAAAGTTCCCCCATCTATTTGCTTTATTTGCAGTCCTAAGAAGAAGTTAAGCTCACCCATCATAGACATTTCAAATTCACCTTGCATTATTTGTGCAAATCCCTCACACAATGAATCATTTGTAGACCGAAAAATGATATCATCTACGTATACTTGAACAGTCAAGATATTTTTTTCTACTTTTTTAATAAACAAGGTTGAATCAACCTTTCCTCGAGAGAAGTCATTTTCAATCAAGAAAGTACTAAGTCTTTCATACCAAGATCTAGGTGCCTGTTTGAGACCATACAAGGCCTTTTTCAACTTATAAACATGATTAGGATATTTAAAATCCTCAAAACCAGGAGGTTGACTAACGTATACCTCTTCTTTAATGAAACCATTTAAAAATGCACTTTTCACATCCATTTCATACAATTTAAACTTCATCAAAGATGCATAAGCAAGTAACAATCTAATTGCTTCTAACCTAGCTACTAGGGCGTAAGTTTCATCATAGTCGATACCTTCCTCTTGACAGTAGCCTTTTGCAACTAACCTGGCTTTGTTCTTTGTGATGTTTCCATCCTCATCAAGCTTGTTTCTAAACACCCAGTTTGTTCCAATGATTTGATAATCATCTTGTCTAGGAATGAGTTCCCAAACATCATTCCTTTCAAATTGATTAAGTTCTTCTTGCATAGCAACACACCATTTATCATCTTGAAGAGCTTCCTTTATGTTCTTAGGTTCTACCTGAGACACAAAGGCTACTGTTAAGCAGAAATTATTAAGATTGTGTCTAGTAGTTACCCCTTTTAATATATCTCTTGTGATGTTGTCCAGAGAAAGTCATCTTGGTTGTTGATAGCTTTTAGGATCAACTACTTGATGTTCATTTTGAGTTTTAGGAGGATAGTTTTCATTTAGATACATCTCTTCAAGAGCTTCCCTCAAATAATCCTCATCACCTGCAATTGGTTTATTTGACTCAAGAGGGTTCACCTCAAGGTCCACAATTTCATCAAAGACAACATGCATTGATTCTTCAATTGTCAAGGTTCTTCTATTAAACACCCTATATGCTTTGCTAGTTAAAGAATATCCTAAGAAGATTGCCTCATCAGATTTAGCATCAAATTTTCCTAGATTATCTTTACCATTATTCAAAACAAAACATTTGCATCCAAAGATTTTCAAATGAGATACATTTGGTTTTCTACCGTTAAACAGTTCATAGGGAGTTAGCTTAAGAATAGGCCTAATTATCATTCTGTTCAACACGTAACAAGCAGTACTAACTGCATCAGCCCAAAAGTATTTTGGCACATTAGATTCATTTAAAAGAGTCCTAGCTAGTTCTTCTAATGACCTATTTTTCCTTTCAACAACACCATTTTGTTGGGGAGTTCTTGGAGCAGAAAAATTATGAGCAATTCCATGTTCTTCACAAAACTTTTCAAAAGATTCATTTTCAAACTCACCACCGTGATCACTTCTCAAGGTTTTGATTTTCAATTCCTTTTCATTTTGAACACGTTTTGCAAATGATTTGAATGCTTTAAAAGCTTCACTTTTCAAGGTTAAGAAAAATGTCCAAGTAAATCTAGTGTAGTCATCAACAATCACAAGAGCATAGTAGTTTCCACCAAAACTTTTAATTCTAGATGGACCAAACAAGTCCATATGCAAAAGTTCTAAAGGTTTTGATGTTGAAATCATGTTTTTAGACGAAAAAGAGGATTTGGTTTGCTTTCCCTTTTGACATGCAGAACATATTTTGTCTTTCTCAAATTTTAAATTAGGCAAACCAATCACAAGATCTTTTGAAATCAATTTATTTAAATGTTGCATATGAATATGCGCAGCTCTTTTATGCCATAACCAAGGATTTTCCTCTTTAGCAACTAAACATGTTATACTATGACTAGATGCATTTTCAATATCAATCAAGTAAATGTTATTATGCCTAACACCTTGCAAAGCAATTTCAGTAGAATTTTTAAAATATACAATACATCTATCACTTTCAAAGGTTACCTTGAGACCCTTGTCACATAATTGACTTATGCTTAGGAGATTGTGTTTGAGACCTTCAACACATAATACGTCCTTTATAGTCAATGTGTTTCCTCCTCCAATGTCTCCAGCTCCAATGATTCTACCTTTGTTGTTATCTCCATAGGTCACAAATCCTTGCTTCTTCTTCTCAAAAGAAATAAACCTTTTCTTGTCACCGGTCATGTGTCTTGAACAACCACTGTCAAGATACCACAGTGACTTCTTTGACTTAGTAAGTTCCTACAAAACAAATTTGAGCAAGACTTTAGGTCCTCAATCTTATTATGGGTCCTTGGGGTTAGTTTATGCAAACATACATCATTTTATAATTTTAACCCATGCATATTTACCATTTGGAACACCAAAATGTTTGATGTTGCATTTGTTTGAGGTGTGACCAAGTTTCATGCAGTAAAAACAACAAGCCTCATACACTTTATTTTTCACAAGAGTTCCTTTTTCTACCCAAACTCTACGAGTTCTTATCACTTTATATTTTTTGTGTAGATGCGTGTTTCCACTTCTAGCATTGCTTCTCTCAAAGTTTGTTTTGGCATGTGACTTAGACGTATTTGCTTTTGCAAGTAAATTCTCAAGAATGTCAATATCAAACATATGACTTTTACACGATAGAAATTCAACAGGTTGTACAACAGTATCAAATTCAGATAATTTAGTTTCCAAATTACTAACTTTGTTTCTCAAAACAACTTCATCATCTAGTACTTTTTCATACCTCAAATTTAATTCATTATGCTCTTTCTTTAGCTTTTTATGAGCAACATCAAGTTTTTCAGATTCATTTAACAAATCAAGAAATGCCTTTTGTAAGTCAAACTCATCACTTGACTCTAAGCTAGAATCACTTACTTGGCTTCCTGCATCTTCTAAGTCTGCCATTAAGCACAAATTTGCTTCTTCATCTGAATCGCTTGAACTTGAAGAACTAGAAGCATTCTCTTCCCAAGCTATGTAAGCTTTCTTCTTCTTTGGAAACTTTCTTTCTTTCTTTTCTTCACTTTTCCTATTCTTAGGACAGTCAGTCTTCACATGACCTCTTTCTCCACATCCATAACATTTAAGGCTTGATGGAGATCCTCGATTTTCTTTCCTTTCTCCATGGTATTTGTCTTTTCCCTTTGCTTTCATAAATTTAGCAAACTTCTTAATCATAAGACTCATGTTTTCCTCATCGTTATTGGAATCATCATCCTCAATTCTCTTAAAACTTTTTCCTTTTGAGATTTCAGATTTGAAGGCAAGCGTCTTTCTTTTGCCTTGATCCTCTTCTGTAGTTAATCTTCTCAGCTCAAGCTCATGCTCACGAAGCTTTCCAAAGAGAATCGTCGTTGACATCTGAGTGAGGTTTTGAGACTCCGAGATGGCAGTCACCTTTGGTTGCCAAGACCTGTCTAATGATTTCAAAATTTTCACATTCAATTCGTCAGTGTCAAAAGTCTTACCCAAACTTGTCAGGTGGTTCACAATGTGAGTGAAACGCTTCTGAACATCAGATATTGTTTCTCCAGATTACATTCTAAACATCTCATATTCCTGAATGAGTGTATTCTTCCTTGCACGTTTCACGTCGTCTGTACCCTCATGTGTGACTCTGAGGACCTCCCACATTTCCTGTGTTGTCTTACACACTGAAATTCTATAAAATTCATCAAGTACTACAGCAGATGAAATAATATTACGAGCCTTAATGTCAAATTGGGCTCTTCTATTTTCCTCAGGGGTCCAGTTAAAGTATGGTTTTTCTTCTTCTACACCATCAACAGTTCTTTTAGGAATATAAGGACCATTTAGCACAGCTTCCCAGAGGCCTCTGTCAATAGACCCCATAAAAATTTCCATTCTGACTTTCCAGAATGCATAGTTATCACCAGTAAAAAGAGGTGGTCTGTTGATGGATGCACCCTCAGCATATACTTGATTTTGATGACCGGCCATTTTCACAAAAGTTTGAAAGAATATTAAAGCAAGCTCTGATACCAATTGTCGGAACAATCGGTACCGTTATAGAGTCGCGTAGCGGAATAAAATACTCGGAAAGCGTGTTACGGTCACAAATCAAGTTATGATGGTCCGTTTTAGAAAAATCAATTTTCTTAGAGAAAATTTAACAAACACTTGATGTGCATAAAACAGTAACGAGTGTAAGGAATAGAAAAGTTGACACACTGGATTTTTATCCTGGTTCGATTCAAAAGAATCTACATCCAGTTGTTAATCACTATAAAAAGTGATTAACGATTTCACTAAAATCAGTTTCAACAAAATACAATTAAGAGTGAATAACAAAAAAAAACAGAAATATAAAACCTTCCTTCAACCAACGAAATGGAAGCAAGCAATCTACACTTTCCTTCGACTCCGGAACAGTGCAGAATAGTTCTTCCTTCGACCAACGAACCGGAAGAACAGTAGCGTTGCCAACTCGAAGAGAATCGCTCCGACCTTTGACCCACAAAGCGAGAGCTTCTCCTTTTCACGAGACTAGGCAGTGCAATGAACTAGCTTATGGAACTTCCTCAGATCATACTGTATTCTCAAAAGCTCAGAGTATTTTCTAAGAGTTTTGGAACTGACCTATATAGCCCACTGGTCTAAGTTCGCAAAGATGAATTATAACTGCCGTTACAAGGTTTTCAAAAAGTGATAATCGATTATCCTGAGGAATAATCGATTATTCCAGAGACTTTGGCAGTTCTCATCAGAACTATGATAATCGATTATTTAGAGTAATAATCGATTATTCCAGAGCAACGAGGTTTTTCAGAAGGGCTCAGGATAATCGATTATAGCTTCTAATAATCGATTAAATGCGTAGCAGTTCTAAAAATACGATTTTTTCTAAGTATTACATGTTTAAGGCTTTTCCTAATACATTTATAATCTACAAATTGCTTTTAAAACAACTATAACAATGTATCATCTTTCAGCATCATCAAAATTATTTATCTTCAAATTTACCAATGCTCTTCATTGGTAACAATCTCCCCCTTTTTGATGATGATCAAAAATCACTTTTTAAAAGCAACTTTGGGTTATCTGCAAAAGATACAAACTGACAGACAACAGTAGGAGTTAGTAGTAACTGCACATATTTCTCCCCCTTTTTGATCATAAGCAAAAAGAGTGATAATGCTCCCCCTTAATATGAGCTCCCCCTCAATTAAACAGTGTAAGTACTAAAACAATAGATCATTTTATTCAGGAAAACATTAAAGATTACAAGGGCACAGAAAGCAAGACATGAATATGATAAAACATTCTAGGAATTCAAAACAAACAAACATGAAAGCACACTAATCATAAAATCCTAAATCTAAAATTCAGGACTTGGTGGTCTCTCTGGAGGTTGGAGATTAAAATGATTTTCAATGTTTCCAATGCGAGTATCAAGGTCATTGAACTGGTCGATCACAAATTCTTCATGATCCTCCAGTTGTTGAAAGAGTTTGTTGAAAGAGACGCATATCCTCCAGTTGTTTGGACCGGTTTGCAAAATTCTCCTCCATAGTCAGGGATGAATTTGAAGGCATGTGAGAAGGACCAGCATCAGTAGAGGTAGCAGCTGGGACGGGATCAACCATATGGGCGTCCATATCGTCATTGACATTTTCGTGGTGATCATCATCCTTGTGAAGGATCACACGGCCACGAGCAACAAAACCCATTTGGCGAAATGTTGTATCACCAATTTCAGTGCCAATTGCTTGAATGGAGGTAGTGAGTTCGCCGTCCACACTTACACCTTTGTATTCTAAAATTTGAGAGATGAGAAGTGCATATGGAAAATGATGAGAAGAATATTTCTTGGCCTTTACCATTGTGTCGGAGATAAGGGATGGCCAATCAATGTGGATGTGATTTAAAAGCCCATATAGTAGTAGAAGATCTTGCTCCGAGCATTGAGCATGGTTAGTGGCACGAGGACATAGGATCCATACAATTAAGTAATGAATCATCCTTTCTTCAACCTTGAATCCACCCACAAGCAGTTGTCGACGATTGATTTGTTGTTCAGGATGGCGCAAAAAAGATTTAAAGGCTAGGAGACGATTGAAGTCCGGAACGCCAAGATGGACTTTGACAACATCATCCCATAGTGTGAGTTGTGCGACATTCGTCCATATGTCATCATCCAGAATTATAGGGACACATTTCACTTTTGTTGTGATGATGTTGTCACGATAACGCATATTGAAGTAGAAGACACGGATAAGATCAGGGTAGATGCACCCCTTTTGCTCCACTAGATGAGTAAGTCCTTGAGCATGAAACAAATCTGGAAATTGAAAGCCATAAAAACGATAAAATTCGAGACGGATGAACTTTACCGCCATGATTCGGCGTTCTTGCCAGAAATGGACATAGTCACCATGTTGCTCCTCATCTGAAATCCAACCTTCGATGGAAGCAGGACGAACATTGCGGGAGCGAGAGGAAGAAGCACCAGTAGTCCTCCTTCGGGTTCTTCTTGAATCAGCCATGAGAGAAGTGGGCAAAAAGAAATTTTGGAAGGAAAGAAATTATAGAAGTCGCCCCCTGTAACTGGCATCTATATCGCTGACAAGTAGGTGAAAAGTCATTTTTCTTCCGCCATATAGACGTCTGATCCGGCCATGTCCGACGTCTATATGCCTCCACGAATATTAATTTTTAAATCAGGAAGACCTCATATTAGTGAGGGCCCCGATGTCTAGTCGAAAATAGACGTCGGGCATTGGGGGCACCGACGTCTTGATTCCTCTTAAATCAAAAATCGCGAACCTGCGGTTACGCACACTTCATCGTTTTCCTCCTCGCCTTTTCTCTCCGCGGCATTGCATTTCCAAGTGTGTTTTATCTCTTTTGAACCGTTTAAACTTATTTTTACTGCGATTAAATTAGTCTTTGATGGATTATCTTCCATTTGAACCGATTAAATTAAGTTTTCGTTGTGTTTTGTTGTAGTTTTTCTCGTGTCTTTGGGTAGCGTAGTAGCACATTCTCCCTTTGCTAGTTTCCTCGAAAGAAAAGCTTGCGTCTTTTGGATCTCTTAAAGCAAGCTTTTCTTATGAGGAAACTAGCAAAGGAAGAAGGTGCTACTACGCTACCCAAAGACACGAGCTGCAGTAGACGTCGGTTAATGCCATGTCCGACGTCTTTTATAGATGTCGGCTATGGTGTAATCCGACGTCTATAAAAGACATCGGACTCTGTAGAATCCGTCGTCCCATTAATGTCACCCGTAAAGACGTCAGATCGGGATCTGACGTTAAAAGCCCAAAATAACATACGTCTAAAGCCCTTTCTGCACTAGTGTAATATCCAATTAATAATATCGTAAGATATCTTTTAATTTTGTAAATATATGTAGTATGTAACAATATCCAAGAATAACTTTTAGAATATCTAACAATATCTAATAATATCCTTTTGTAATTGAATTATCCAAAATCTTCTAATTAAAACTATCATCCCATATATATGCTAACTTTTATAACAATTATAGTAATTATATAATAAAGTAATATAAAAACTACAATTACATTTATATAGAAGAAACTCACAACTAACAAATATATTTTACAAATATATTTTGTTGTAATTATTTAACAATAATATTTAAACACTACAACAACCTTGAATACAATTATTTATTTATATATTATCACTGCATATAAGTATGAATCTATATTATATACTATATAAATAATATTACTATAACCAACCCAAACCATAATTCCACGTTCTTAAATAAAACAATTATTTTAATATATCATGAAATCACAAAACAAAGGTGTCACGTGAAAATGTTATTTATAAAATTATTGTTAGAAACAAAGAAGCTTGTTTCTCAACACCAAGAGGGGGTGAATTGGTGATTTATAAAAACATGCACTTTTCAATTCTTTTTGTAGAATTAGAATGATCTTTGAAATTTTCATGCATAGTAAGTAAAGTGTGTATGCAATGAAATGTAAAGGGATAGAGAAAGAAGATCAAACACAATTTTTATCCTGGTTCGGCCTCAATGCCTACATCAATCACCCTTCCAATCAACCACTGATTGAAGGATATTTCACTATAATGATTTGAGAATTACAGAAAAGGTTTTACAACACACTCTCACAAATGTAAACACCTTCCTCACTCAACAATCAAGTATAAAACAGAATACACCTGCACACACAGAACCACACGTTCTTGCTGCAGAATCCCTCTAAGAATCCTCTCTAAAAGTCCAAGAGCTCCTCGCTCTCCGTCCTGTCAACCACGTATCGGGAAATCCCACAATCACCGATTGCAGAAACGTTTTCTTATCACAGAAGATACACCCGAGTAGTGCGAATTTGATCAGCCAATGAATTCCACTAAGTGTCTCTCAAGAATGCTTCAAGATTCTTCAAATTCTTCACATTCTTGATTCTTGGAGCGTATGGCAATCTGTAAAACTTTTTCAGAGCAAAACTGTCAGATATGAAAATATGAAATGATCAAGTTCTTACATAAATACAAACAATGCTTCAATTTATAGTTTCTCTCATAACAGACGCAAAGTAATCGATTATGTTAGTAATATAATCGATTACATAAAAAACCAAATGTAACAAAAATTCAACTAACTTAGCTCTTCATTAAATGCACAATTAATGTAATTGATTCTCATTTAATTCTAGTCGAACATATTTAAAAAATATGACAGTTAGAACATTTTGACTAATATGAAAATAGTTTTCAAAAGATAACCGACTTAATTGATTACATAAAATTTGTAATCGATTAAGTTTAACACTTAAACATATTTTGAAAACTTTTTCTCTTCAAAAACTCATCATAGCACATTTGAAAATGATATATACAAAGACACGAGTTTTGATCGATTTACCAACTTACGTAATCGATTCAAACTTGTTGTTTTGCCACATTTTCAAAACTTAAGGTTTTGTGCTTGTGGTTTTCATCATTAAAAGACGTATAGTATGCATACACAAATATAATCACATCATAATCACAATAGTATGCAAAAACAACAATATGTCCAACATATGCATTTATCAGCAATAAGCATTTATATATCCACATATGTATTAAACACAGAAAACACATTTCTGTTGTGTCATGACAACATCTGTGTTGTTATAGTCAATGTGTTGTCATCATCAAAAACAAACACAGGAGTTGGGTTTAACACTCACATGGCTCCCCCTATCAACAATAATATATATAACTATTACTTAAAAGAGATAAGTTACCCTTTAAATATAAATAACAAATCATTTTATCTTTTAATTAAAATCGTTAACCACATTTATTTAAAGAAAAATATATTAAATTTGTATATCATTAATTGAAATAATAAAACTATCAATCAATTTACTTATTCACCAAAACATAATAAAAAAAACTTAATTTAGTTTATTTATTATTTTCTCGACGAGTACAAAAATTGCATACAATGTTGAATATTTTGGGCTTTTAACAACGAATTCGTGAACAACGTCATATCAGGAGACGTTAAATTGACGTTGAATTTAAAAAATTCGATTTTAAATTAACGTCGAGTTTTGTTAATATACGATGTTAACTTAACGTCGAATTTTACCAATATACGACGTTAATCAATTTTTTTGTGTCTTTTAATTAATTGTGATCCTTTTTTACAACTCTACGAGACCTGAAAAGTAGAAAAACAACAAATTTCAATTTTTGGTATTTTATAAAGCATGAACTACGTGCAGTGTGATATCAACAACAAACAACAATAACCAACAACAAACAAGTTCAATCAAACAACAACAAACAAGTTCAACCAAACAACAACAACAAATAAGTTCAACAAAAAAAAACAAACAAGTTCGACGAATAAGTTCTTCAAAACGAAAACGAAAACAACCTTCAAAATATGGGTTCGTCGAAATAAAGTGTCGTCACCAGTGAAAGAGAAAGCAAAATGCACCTATGAAGGACAAGAGGACAAAAATAATCAGTAAGAACAAACAAAAATTATACATAAAGTAGTTAATTAACATGCATTTGTATCAATTGAAAGAAATATTACATGTGATGCTCATCAAACTTCATTAGAGAAAAGTTTGAGAAAAGAAAAGGATATCACGCTCTAAGATAAAGTGAATGAATTTTAGATTTCCCGCTCAAATTTTTATTTAATTCACTAACTTTTTGACGTCGAATTTAAAAGGTATTCGACATTTTATATCTTTTTACGTCAAATTACAATTCTAAACGACGTTTAATAACTGTATTTATTTACAAAAATGCCACCGATCGTTTTTAACGTTGGCTATTCAGTGGTTGGACGTTGAATGCGTGACTTTATACGCTGTTTTTGTACTAGATTACAATGGTCAAGAAGATGGAAGAAGAATATGGATCTTCACGTTTTCTATTCTTGTAGAGGATCACATTTTTTTAATCTTCTTCTTTTATCTTGAACACTTTTGTAAATATGTACTATATCTTCATACGGCCTTGTATTTGGCCAAGAAACTTTGTTTAGTCTTGTTTAAAGTAGAGAATAATACATCAATAGGACCTTAGAAAGAAAGTGGCACCTAAATGGATTAGAAATGGGTCCAAAATGAGTTTTGGAAGGAATTAGTTACAAGGAGCTTTTTGCATTAAATGCTGCACTAGTTAGTTAAAAGCTCCTCCTCGGTAATGTTTAGGCTCCTCCATTAAATATCTTAGGATCCTCTTTTGTACTTTAGCTCCCTCCTTCACCTATAAAAGGAAAGGCAACCCTTTTATAATTTTTATAACTTAGTTGAATTTAAAGTTACTTTGCTAAAATTGGAAGTCTTCTCTTCTTTAGTTTTCACCTTATGAAATGTCTTCTTCTAGACTTCTTCATACCTTCTACTTCATGGTTGGCCTAACATCGTAGAGGGACATCTACCAAGACCATTCAACACCAACATCTTCATTTCTTCATCTTTATTTTCTTAAGCTACGTCCATCAATCACATGGAGTTCATATCTTTGAAGAAGCTTCATCAAGTTATCTTAGGGATCATCTCTTAATTAAGGACCATCCTTAAAGAAACCTCCATCATTTGGTATCTAGATCTTTGGTTACTGTCTTGGAAGTCTACAAGAGCTAAGTGTCTTAAGTTCTTACCCCTTTTTTTTTACCCATTTTTGTTCTTGTCATTTCCTTGTTGTTTCATTTTTTAAATCTCGTATGTTGTTTGATCCATGGTTATGTGTTGTATGTCTTGAAATGATGATTCAAACTATTTGTTCTTCTTGAATAATTTATGTTATGTGCTTAGGATTTTCTATTTTCTATTTGAACATGTGCAGAGTTTTAGATTTGTGTCATGGGTTTAGGTCATGTTTTGAGTTATTTTCTTTGATTTTATGATGATAATATTTTCTCCTCAGTCTTGTATCTCCATAATTGTCATCACACACTAGTGTAGAATTGGGCTTTAACGTCACCCCCTAGACGTCGGACACCCTCCTAACCAACGTAAATTATTGACTGATGGCATTTTCGTAAATAAGTTGGACATATAGACGTCTGTTAAGCGGGTCCCCGACGTCTATAATATTATAGACGTCGGGGTCCCCCTTAAAAGACGTTTATATGTTTGACAGGTAGGTGAAAAGTCATTTTTTTCCGCCATATAGACATCTGATCCCGCCACCCCAATGTCTGTATACGATTATAGACGTCGGCCCCCCTGTAACGGACGTCTATAGGGCTGACAGGGTAGGTGAAAGGTTAACCTAGACGTCGGTGACCCTCCTAACCCAGGTCTATATGCACCGCGAATATTAATTTTTAAATCAAAAGGACGTCATATTAGTGAAGGCCCCAACGTCTAGGCTATTATAGACGTCGGTCCCTCCCAACGCCCGACGTCTATACCCTATTATACAGGAAAACGTGAACCCGCGGGGAGTTACGCTCACTGTTCATCGTCTTCCTCTCGCGTTTTCTCTCTGGCATTGCATTTCTAGGTGCATTTTCTTTCTTTTGGACCGTTTAAATTTACTTTTACTCTGATTAAATTACTCTTTGATGAAATATCTTCCATTTGAACCGATTAAAATGTGTTTTCGTTGCGTTTTGGTGCACTTTATGGCGTGTTCTTGGCGACGTTTTTGATTCTTTTTGGCCTGCGTTTTTGGGCGTGCGCTCCTCCATTTCCCTCCATTGAGTTTTTAATCTTCTAAGAAGGTTAGCTTACTTGTTGAAAACTTTTTGTGTATGGTGTTATTGGCTTTTGTTGTATGCATATTATTGGCTTTTGTGTATGCATGTTATTGGCTTTTAGGTATGCATGTGTTATTGGCTTTTGAATATGCATGTGATTAAGTTTTGTTGTGTTAGATTGTTATGTTAGATTATAAGTATCAAATCATTGAGTGAAACTTAGTTCCCGTTTAAATTTAACACAAACGATTAATCTTTTAATCATTTGTATTAAATTTTGAATTGTCCGGTTTGACAGTTTGGGAAAATTATTTTTCATAATTTGCTATAACATGTACGTTGGAGTTTATGGATAAGATTGATAAAATTTTGGTTCAAATTATTTGATTTGTTCTCACGATGCATATTTGATTGTGGTCATCCGTGACCACTCTCATTTCGTGTATTTCGTAGACCAATGCGAAATGCTGTCGAAATTTTATCAAATTTATCATGTTAGACTTCTTTGCACGTGACTTAGCAAATTATGAAAAATAATTTTTCTGAATGGGTTGGGCCTAACTTTGTGAGTTAAAAAATTGAAACCGATGAAGTATGTTACGAGCATAGTATGGATCGAAACTGGATGAATGAACGTCGCATCAGTGAAGAATATGAGAAGGGTCTTTTGGTGTTCTTGCAATATGTTCAACAAAATGCAAAGTCTATGAACGGGACATATTTTTGTCCTTGTGTTCATTGTCTTAATCAAATATGGCAAGACTTAGGCAATGTACGTAACCATCTATTCATGTTCGGCATAATGAGAACTTATACCGTTTGGACTTGGCATGGAGAAGTACTAGACCAGCCTACTACGTCACGAGGAACAGATTATGTGGAAGAATGGATGAGTGATCATATAGAGGACATGATACGTGATGTTGGTGAAGATAATTTTGGAAGAGCTAATTTGTATGATTCTCTTATAAATTATTCAGAGCAACCGCTGTTCCAAGGATGCTCGAACTTTACATGTCTGTCTGCAACTTTGAAGTTGTTTAGTTTAAAAGCAAGGAATGGATGGACCAATAAAAAGTTTCATAGAGTTGTTGGAGTTGTTGAAGGAGATGCTTCCAGAAAATAATACTTTACCTATTCGTAATTAAGAGGCAAAAATTTTTTTATGTCCAATGGGTCTTGAATATCAAAAGATACATGCTTGTCCTAATGATTGTGTTTTGTACATAAAGGAGTTTGCTTTGCTAAAGTATTATCCAACATGTGGTTTATCCCGTTTTAAAAAGAAATATGACAGAAACACTGGTGATGAAGGTAATGATGGTGCACCTGCTAAGGTGATGTGGTATTTGTCTATAGTACCTAGGTTCAAATGTATGTTCTCTGTTAAAGAAGATGCAAAGAACCTTAAATGGCACGCTGCCGGAAGAAAGTGTGATAATCTTCTTCGACACCCAACTGATTCACCACAATGGAGGAAGATCGATGAAACATTTCCAGAATTTGGTGCAGATCCAAGGAACTTAAGACTTGCACTTGCAACTGATGGCATGAATCCTTATGGGAGCTTAAGTAGCAAACACAGTTCATGGCCAGTTATGTTGATGATATACAATTTTTCTCCTTTATTGTGCATGAAGAGAAAATATGTGATGTTGTCGATGATGATATCGAGTCCTAGACAACCTAGAAATAACATTGATGATTTGAAATTATTGTAGGAAGAAGGGGTCGAAGTGTTCGATTCACATGTTGAAGAAAATTTTCATTTGCGTGCAATGTTTTTTTGCACTATAAATGATTTTGGTGGAAGAGCTGCTCCAAGAAGTGACCGAAGGTGCGAGGCAACTCCTTTGAAGCTTCCTTCGACGAGTAAAACGTAGCAGAACAAAAAAGAGAGTCTAGATCGAAAGTGAAACAGAGAAGAACACAGGAAAAACCCTAGACCTAGGTTTAAACAGTGGAAAACCAACAGTGAGGAATCACTAAACAAAACCGATTAATCGGTGAGAAACGATGTTGAATCGGTTAAAAAAGGAAGAACGAAGGTTGGAGAGGTGTTTAATCGGTCAAAAAGGTAAATCAATCGGTGAAATCGAAAGACAAAGTGAAAATGATGAAGGAACCCTAAGTTTGGATGAAGATGATCAGTGGAAAGGTTTGTAATGGCTGAGACGTAGCAAAGAAATGAAGGAAGAAAGAGATTCTGGGAAGAAAAATGGCTTACTATGGTTGATGTAGAGATTGTGAGGCTGAGAGAATGGGAAATGAAGTGGTTCTTTGAGCGCGAGAACGAAAATCAAGCGCTGATGATGTGGGATGCTTGTGGAGCGTGCGCTTGACACTGAACATGTGTCAGCAAAGGAATGGCTGACGCGTGCAAGCTGATGCGGATATGGAAGCATCGTCAAAGGTGAGAGAAAGCACAAAGGAAAATGGAGAAATGAAAGAACGAAGAAAGTGTGCTGGAAGGTGGCTAGAGGGAGTCCTTGGACTCTCTAGCTTGACTTTCAAGAGTACTTCAGAAGACCTAATTCTCATTAATCTCAAAAGTTCCATTACAAAGAGAGGAGCTGGGTATTTATAGTAACCCATGCTCCTTGCAAGCTAATACACATATACAATAAAATGTAAAATTACTAAAAGAGAACATTGAAGAAGGTTCGTCAGGCAGGATTCCATCATACCCTCCCTCTTAAAAAAAAGATTTGCCCTCAAATCTAGCAATAACCTTATGAAGAAACTCCACACGTCTTGGGAGCATGGCCATCTTGGAGTGGCCTTATTCTTTTATATCTACTTTTCTTCCTCTTGGATCAAACACAAATCTGCAATAGGCATCAAATATATCTTCAATTAATATCAATCCAAGAAAGAAATTTTCTATAAAAACAAGAGAATAAAAACTTCTAATATTTTGTTTTGTAGTCTTTGGAAATTTTAGAAGTCCAAATTCACTTTTGTCTTGAGTTATTTCTTTCTTTAAAGATAAGAATAACTCAAGATTTGAATTGCCATATTTTGAAAAGGTTTGCATGGAATACAGAATGACAATGGGTTTAAAAGAGAAATTAATAGTTGAAGAATAAACCAATTATTGGAAAAGAAGTAAAGAATTGGAAACCTTCCCTTTTAGGTTTCATAGTCTTTGAAAGAATAGGATTTGCCATTAGCAATTTCTCCTTTTCTTTCTTATCCCTTTCTTGCCCTTCTCTCTTCTTTTCTTCTTCTCTTTTCTCATCCTCTTCTCTTTTCTCTCTTTCTCTTCTCTCTTCTTTTCTTTCTTCTCTTTTCTTATCTACTTTTCTTCTCTCTTCTTTTCTTTCTTCCTCTTTTCTTCTCTTTTCTCTTTTTCTTTTCTCTCTCTTCTCTTCTTCTCTCCTTTCTTCCTCTTCTTTTCTCTCAATCTTTCTTTCTGTTTTCTTATCCTTGAGTTTTTTAAGTCTTGCCCCAAATTCTAATTCTCTAAGAAGAAACCCATGATCATTTAAACTCTCAAGAAATAATTTTCCATCATCAATGCAATCCTTAATTAGTTCTACGTTTCTTTTAATGCTTGAAGGCACAAAATTTCTTCTCATGCAAGCTTTTAAATCATGTCAATCACGTATGGAGGACTTTTTACCTTTCCTAACATGATATTGTCTTTCATCCCACTACTCACTTGCATGCTCTTCTAACCTAGATAGATATATGCTAAGAACATAAGATTCACTCTCTCTATAAAACCAAGGATTTATTTTATCAATTTCTTTTTCCAAAGCTAGGTATGTTAATGCACCTATGTCCTTACCAAAGAATGGAAGATTCCTAGCTTGATTAAACATTTCATCACAATTTTCTATCCAAGATGACCTAGATGACCTATAACAAGACATCTTTGTTTTTAAAAGTTTTCTTAATCTAAAGGGTTAAAAGCTTCTACTTAGACAAGTCCCAGATAAGAGAGGTGAGCTAAAGAGTTAATTAAGTACCAAGTCTTGCCTTGCCAGAAATGTCTTAGGCTACTAACTAATTACTCCTTAAACTAAAATCACCTTTAAAATCAAATGACACAACTCAAAAACAAACACATTCAAAGACAATTAAGAGACTAGCGGACTCTAAAACAAACACAGACTAGCGGACTCTAATGTTAGAAGGCTTAGAGTTTAATCTCTTTTAGCCTAAATCACTCCTAACACGTAAAATCAAAATTCAAGTCAAACAAGTAATGTTGCCAAGGGTTGAAAGAACACCAAGGATTCTTCCAAAGCACTTGAACTTTTTAAAGGCCTTTTACAAAACAAAACTACACTAACAGTAGGCTAACACAAGCCTATTACAAAAAATTTGAACAAATCAAATACAAAGAAAACAAAACTATGCTAGGCTGCTACGGTCCTGGTCCACTTCATTCAACTTTGTTGCTTAACTTTGTTGCTTCAACTCTCTTGGTCTAGATCAAGAAGCTCGTTATTCCCCTCCTTTCTTGGTCTTGAACAATTGGTGCAGCTCAAAGATCCTTATTGCTCTTAAATTGTAAGCCCAAAATAGTTTTGCACATCAAGTTGCAAATGCTACTTGTCTTCACTGAATCAGCTCACAATTTATAATATGCTACAGTACAATCCGTATGGATTTTCCTAAACTACACAGAAAATTCACAACTAGTTCTACAGAGTACACAATGTCAAATCATGAATAAGAAATTTGAAAGGTTAAACTCAGATTAAAAATTACAAAATAAAACAAATCAGAACATGACAGAAAAGGATTTAGAAATTAAAAACTCAAATAAAGTGAAATCACCGAATAAAATGAAAATAAAACTCAAAGTAATGACTCAAGGCACAAAACAAGTCAGAACACTCAAGACAATGAAGGAAAATGACGAACAACTCAAAAATGGAAAGAAACAGCACAAAATACTCAGAATCAAAATCAAACCCAAACAAAACAAGATGAATGAACACAAGAAAATTTGAAACAACGCAAGAATAGAAGAAAACTCGAAACAGATATACTTACCTTTGACACGTGGACGAAACCAAAGCTTTGGTGCCAACTGATGGAAGAGTTGCTCCGAGAAGTGACCGAAGGTTCGATGCAACTCCTTCGAAGCTTCCTCTGACGAGTAAAACGCAGCGGAACAAATGAGAGAGTCTAGATCGAAAGTGAAGCAGAGAAGAACACAGGAAAAACCCTAGACCTAGGTTTAAACGGTGGAAAACCAACGGTGAGGAGTCACTAAACAAAACCGATTAATCTGTGAGAAACGATGTTCAATCAGTAAAAAAAGGAAGAACGAAGGTTGGAGAGGTGTTTAATCGGTCAAAAAGGTAAATCAATCCGTGAAATCGAAAGATAAAGTGAAAATGATGAAGGAACCCTAAGTTTGGATGAAGATGTTCGGTGGAAAGGTTTGTAATGGCTGAGACAAAGTAAAGAAATGAAGGAAGAAGGAGATTCTAGGAAGAAAAATGGCTTACTTTGGTTGATGCAGAGGTTGTGAGGCTGAGAGAATGGGAAATGAAGTGGTTCTCTGAGCGTGAAAACGAAAATGAAGCATTGATGATGTGGGATGCTTGTGACTGGAGGGAGTCATTGGACTCTCTAGCCTGACTTTCAAGAGAGAATAGTTTCTACTTCATAAAACCTAATTCTCATTAATCTCAAAAGTTCCATTACAAAGAGATGAGCTGGGTATTTATAGTAACCCATGCGCCTTGCAAGCTAATACACATATACAATAAAATGTAAAATTACTAAAAGAGAACACCGAAGAAGGTATGTCAGGCAGGATTCCATCAGATTTCCCAGCCTATGGAAACTTGAGCGGTTATAATGTTAAAGGTCATTTTGCATGTCCCATTTGTGAAGAAAACACTAGTTACCTTCAATTGAAGCATGGTGAGAAGACGATATATACAAGACATCGGAAATTCCTTCCTCTTAATCACCCGTATCGTAGATTGAAAAAAGCATTTCATGGACGTGTTGAGGATGAGGTTGTGTCCAGACCCCGGAATGGTGAAGAGGTGTATAACGAAGTCAAAAATAGTGACATTGTGTTCGGGAAACATCATAAAATTACCTTTGCAAGAAACAATTGGAAGAAACGTTCAATATTTTTTAATCTTTCATATTCGTGTAAACTTGATGTTAGACATTGTATTGATGTGATGCACAAAAAATGTTTTTGACAGTGTCATGAGAACTTTATTAAATGTGAAAGGGAAGAGCAAAGACAGAATAAAAGCATGACATGATTTGGCTGACATGGGAATCCGATCTGAGTTACATCCATAGATAATAGGAAGACGCACCTATCTGCCCCCAGCCTGTCACACTCTTTCTAAAAAAGAAAAAAAAAGTTTTTGTAACTCTTTAAGAAGTGTGAAGGTTCCACAAGGTTATTCTTCAAATATTAGTTACCTTGTTTCTATGCAAGAGTTAAAGTTAGTTGGTTTAAAGTCTCACGATTGTCATGTATTGATGCAACAGTTGTTACCAGTTGTTATTTGAGGCATATTACCTCCTTCTATTAGGGGTATTCTGACACGTCTGAGTTTGTTCTTTATTGCCATTTGCAAGAAAGGTGTTGACCCTTGAGGTTTAGATCAATTGGAAAATGAAGAAATAAGACTACTATGTGAATTGGAGATGTATTTTCCACCTTTGTTTTTTGATATCATGGTTCATTTGATTGTTCATCTAGTCAAAGAAATTCGAATATGTGGGCCGGTTTTCTTAAGGTGGATGTACCTTGTTGAAAGATACATTGAGATCTTAAAGGGATATGTCAAGAATCAGTATCGACCAAAAGCTTCAATCATAGAGCGATACATTGCAGAAGAAGCCATTGAGTTTTGTTCAAGTTATATGCCAAGTTGTGAACCAGTGGATCTTCCCAGGAGCATATATGAAGGAAAATGTGAAGGTAAGGGTGTTCGAGGTGTCAGAATTCAAAGTGTCAGTAGAAAAGAAGTTGATCAAGCTCATTTGTACATCTTAAACAACAATGTTGATGTGATTCCTTACATTTCTGAACACGTTAATGAAATAAAGGCATCACACCCAAGAATGAGTGAAAAATGGCATCTTGAGGAACATGTCAAAACCTTCTTACAATGGTTTAAGAAAAATATTTATGCGACTCCACATGTTTCTGAAAGTCTGTTGAGGTTATCTCGTGGGCCAAATACAGATGTCATTACATATGGTGTGTACTATATAAACAATATTTGTTTTCAGACAAAGGTAGAAGATGACAAAAGTAGAGTTCAAAATAGTGGGGTTACACTACAAGCTGAGGTTGTGCACTTTGCTAGTTCTGAAGACAAAAATCCAGTCACAACATCCATGAGTTATTTTGGAATAATACAAGAAATATGGGAAACTGATTATGTCAGTTTTAGAGTCTCAGTTTTCAAGTGTAAATGGGTTGATATAAATTCTGGTGTTATGACAGATGACTTTGGTTTCACATTGGTAGACTTTAACAAGATGAATTACACTGATGAACCATTTATTATGGCTAGTCAAGCAAGACAAATATTCTATGTAAATGATCTAGGGAATAAAAAATTGTCAGTGATTTTGGAAGGAAAAAGACATGCACAGATATGATGATGAAGATTCTCTTGATATACTTGAGACAACATCTGTTGCATCAAGAACCATTGAAGACTCAGTTGATGACGTTGCCGATGACATCCACGCAATTTGTAGTGATCACACGGAAGGGCTCTGGGAGAAAATAATATCTGAATAGGTTTTGTGATATTTCTTGTAATGACTTTATATGTAGTTTTATTCATCGTATTTGAATTAGTACTAACCTTGTATATATTTTTCAGGTATGTCAACCTCAGACTCAAGATCAGGACAAACCAGACATGGTCGAGGTGTCACACGATTGACAGATGTGACATCCGGAAGAGTTGATGGACAAGACTGACACGCCTATATGTCTTTGGAGACAGACAACATGAGAATCCATGTCAGCATTATACCTTCATAGAGGAGGAGTGGATGCAATTTTGTGCATCGAGAGAGTTTGAGGAATGGAAGGTATGTTTCTTAAGATCTACAAAGTCTTTCATGAAGTTTATTATGATTTTACACTTACGAATATACATGGTTTCACAGGGTAAAAGGTTAGCCGCCCAAGAAAGGAAAAGGCTAAATGATGCACCACACTTGTTATCACGAGGTGGTTATGCAAAACTTGAGAAGAAAATTAGAAAAAGTCGAGCGGAGGCCTTGGGGCTTAACTCCCCCGACCTAGCACCTGCACCTGCTAGGTACGAGCTGTGGAAGGCTGCTCGGACTAAATCTGATGGGAACATGACATCTTCCACAGCTGCCTTGATCTCAAAAAGAATTGTAAGTTCAAATTCTAAACATTGTTTGATTGTGTATTTATCATAGCATGTCTTTTAAGTAACAAAGTTTTTTTTATGTGCAGGATGAGTTGGTTGAGCAGCAGACTCAGGGAACATTTGTTGGCCAATGTAGGGAGGACATTCTAACAACAGCCATTGGAAAGCTCGAGCACCCAGGACGTGTGTGTGGAGTTCCTGGGGCGATTAGTCTTCGTGACTACTTTGGCCCTACACAAAAAAACACTCAAACAAAGAGTCAGGACGTACTAAGGCAGATGGATCTTCAGTGGGAGGAAAGACTCAACCAAAGCATGAGATCAATGGAGCAGCTACAAAAACAAAAAGAAATACAAAGAGCGCTTGAAGAGAAGCTGCATTCCATGACGCAGGACACCATGGGGTTGCCAACTGAAGCTCCCACAGCACCTCGAGTTAGCACTAGAGGATCATTCTCTACTGTAGAACCTACTGAGTATAGTGGTCAGTATGAGCTGTTGGTTGATGGGGATCCCCCACGCATTGTGGTTGTCGGACCAGTACTTGAGGGAGGGCAGACTATTCATGGTGTTCCCATATTAACCCAGCACGCGCGTGTGACGATTAACGAGGTTCGGGATCCCCAAGCTCAGGTGCTTGTACCCACTCCAGAAATTCATTTTGTGACGGAGGCCATAGGATCATTTATAGCCTGGCCTAGACCATTGCTCATGTCACACATTGCTACTCCACAGGTATAATATTTTTATTATTAGTATTTGTATGTTAAATTTAAAAATATCTATTGATAACTTTGGAATTCTTATCTTCAGTTCACACGTCCTCGGAAGCAGCCAATGCATGAGCCAGTCATAGATGAAGATGATGAGATGGCTGAAGCGGAGGATGATCCTCTATCAAAGCTAATGATAAGATTACCCAGGTTGAATATTTCCATCCCTGTGCCATTATATATCACATTCAATGATGCATTGGAGATCATTGGGGGAGATAGGATGTTGAATATTTCCATCCTTCAACTATGGTGCATGTAACATAGTTAATTTTGTCTTCCATATTAGTTTTATTTAGATTCCTAGTTTCTAACAACGGAACTTTTTTGTTTTAGGTACATGGACACAATCGTTGTAGACCAAGGTCGGTCTTTCATGTACGAATTTGTTGAACCTCAGACCATTCAAGCTTCTGGTAACACACTTGAAAGCAAAAAATATTATTTGCAATCATGGATGACTGAGTCAATACTTTGTGCCATACATTGAGGGGTATGTTTTGTTTTATGTAAAAGTTCATTAAAGTTTACTTAATTAGTTTACTAACTATTTATGATTCATGATAGGTCTCACTAGCAGTTGATGGTCATCATCCCTAAACAAGGTAAAATTATATGGTTTTGTTCGCTGCACAGGAAGATGAAAAATGACTTGAGATGCATGCTTCAAGGGTAAGTGTTTCTCCAAAAATGACTTTGAATTTCATGTTGATCTTAATTTTTTATCATAAATATAGTTATATTAATTTTACTTTGTGTTTTCAATCTAAATAGAGTTATGGGTAAATCCCGAGGTCAAATAGTTCAAGTTTTGTATCCAAAGGTTGTAAGTCATTTATAGTTCTAATTTATTTTCTGTTATTGAATGATCACAATTCTTGACTATTTAGTTTGTCATTTTAGTGTAACAAGCAGCTAGATTCATGGGAATGTGGCTTCTATGTCATGTCTTGGATTAAGACCATCATTCGAGCTGTCATTACAGATGACTGGAATGAGGTAATGATGCATACCTTCAATACATTACAAATCAAATTCATCTTTGAACATATATGAAACCATATTGAATCTTTCTTTATTTTGCAGTGCTTGAAGAATACATCTCCTATACCAGAGGACACAATTAGGCAGATAAGGTAGGAGTGGACAACTTATCTTCTGCAAAGATGAAGCTAGGAAAACTTATATTTGTTGTTGAACATTACTTAGGTTTAGTTTAAGTTTATATTTTGATAGTTTTGGTATTGGATTGTTTTTTAGATTAATTAGAACTTTCTTTAGTTGAAACACACACACACACACACACACACACACACACACACACACACATATATATATATATATATATATATATATATATATATATATATTATAGTATACTGTTTTGAGACAATTTTTTGTTTTTCAGGTGTGGTTTTATTGTAAAAATAAATTAATTTTTTGTAAAAAAAACCTAGTAGACGTCTGTTAATGCCATGTCTGACGTCTATAAATGTTTGTCAATGCACAAACAAACGTCCAATGAGTTACAGTGGACAAAACATTCCAGGTCTATAGACGTCCGACACAGATACATCTAACGTCTATATAGACGTCCGGTACATACATATCCAACGTCTCTATAGACGTCCGGTGTATACAGTCTGACGTCTATATAGACGTCGGGTGTATACAATCTAACGTCTGATTAACGTCACCCACAAAGACGTCGGGTCTGGATTTGACGTTAAAAGGCGAAAATAACAAACGTTAAAAGCTCTTTCTGCACTAGTGACATCTTAGTTAAACCTTGAAATTATTTTTTGAAAAGTTGAAAACCAATTATATACGAAAAATAGTGTCAAATTAACTTATTGTCTGCCCGTCAATTTTGAAAATTTAACTGCATCCAGATTAAAAACTCTATAGACAAAGTGGACAAATCATGTAAAACTTGTTAAATGAAATTCCAAATTTGTATAACAATAAATCAATGAAAAAAGATATGTGAAATGGACTTCTCATGCTGCTTGCACAAAGAGCACATAGAATACATAAAAAAAAAAGACTCCTATATTGGACTTATCAACAAAATGTCTAATAACATGATAGAGGTGGGAATGACTTTAGAAGAAGGGGGTTGAATAAATACTTAAGAATTTTCATACAATTGAATATGAAATACCCAACAAAAAACAAATAAAGTGTAAAATAGATTTTTATAGTCGTGCATCCAAATTTTATAGACTATGTGCAATTCTCCGTTAAGCATTCTACTTAAAAGGCTCCACTAATAAAATAAATTTATAGCAACACAAGTATCAATCTCTCTAAGGATCATAAATACAATCTCTCTAGATAACTTGAAATCTATCATTATCCCTCATCTTCCAAATCATCTATATTGTGTAAGTGACTATTGCAAGCATAATCGTAACCTATTTCAACAAAGGACTGATAAAGGATATAATAAAATTTGTAGAAACATAGTTCAAATAAACCAAAGTTCCTTTCAACCAAGAATACAAGCAAATTGCTACAACACATTCAAGAAAATATGTTGAATGAATTCCTCCTTCTTTTTGCACAAAGAACAAATGGAGCAAAAATTGAGACTTGCGCATTGTACTTCTGTCAATAACAAAGAACTAGATTATACATACTTTATACACTAGTGCAGAAAGGGCTTTAGACGTCTGTTATTTTGGCCTTTTAACGTCCGATCCAGATCCGACATCTTTGTGGGTGACGTTAATAAAACGTCGGACTGGATATACCAAACGTCTATATAGACGTCAAACTGGATATATCAGACGTATATATAGATGTCAGATGTGGATATATCGGACGTCTATATAAACGTCGGATATGGGTATACCAGAAGTCTATATAGACGTCAGATGTATCCACATCCGACCTCTATAGCCATTGGAACGTTTGTCAGATTTCTTTTCAAAATGGGATAAACCACATGTTGGACAATACTTTTGCGAAGCAAACTCCTTTATGTATAAAACACAATCATTATGACAAGCATGTATCTTTTGATATTCAAGACCCATTGGACATAAAAAAAAATTTGCCTCGTAATTACGAATAAGTAGAGTATTATTTTCTGGAAGCATCTCCTTCAACAACTCCAACAACTTTGTGAAACTTTTATCGGTCCATCCATTCCTTGCTTTTAAACTAAAGAACTTCAAAGTTGCAGACAGACGTGAATCATACAAATTAGCTCTTCCAAAATCATCTTCACCAACATCACGTATCATGTCCTCTAAATGATCACTCATCCATTCTTCCACATAATCCATTCCTCGTGACTTGGTAGGTTGGTCCAGTACTTCTCCATGCCAAGTCCAAATTGTATAAGTTTTCATTATGCTGAACATGAATAGATGATCACACACATTGCCTAAGTCTTGTCGCATTTGATTAAGACAACGAACACAAGGACAAAAATATGTCCCATTCACAGACTTTGCATTTTATTCAACATATTGCAAGAACACCGAAACACCCTTCTCATATTCTTCACTAATGCGACTTTCATTCATCCAGCTTCGATCCATATTATGTCCGTAACATACTTCATCAGTTTCAATTTTTTAACTCTCACAAGGTTAGGTCCTGCCCATTCAGAAAAATTACTTTTCATAAATTGCTAAGACACATGCAAAGAAGTCTACATCATAAATTTGATAAGATTTCGGCAGGATTTCGCATTGGTCTCCGAAATACACGAAATGAGAGTAGTGAAGGATGAGCACAATCAAATATGCATTCGGAGAACAATACAAATACTGAACCGAAATTTTATCAATCTTATCCATAAACTCCAACGTACATGTTATAGCAAATTATGAAAATAAAATTTCCCAAACTGTCCAATCGGACAATTCAAAATTTAATACAAACGATTAAAAGATTAATCGTTTGTGTTAAATTTCAAACGAGAACTAAGTTTCACTCAATGATTTGATACTTATAATCTAACATGCCAATTATAGTAACACAACTACACTTTATCACACGCATATTCAAAAGCCAATAACACATGCATACCTAAAAGCCTAAAACATGCATACACAAAAGCCAATAACATGCATACGCAAAAGCCAATAACATGCATACACAAAAGCCAATAACATCCATACACAAAAGCCAATAACAAGCATACAAAAAATATTTTCAACAAAGAAGTTAACCTTTTTAGCAGATTAAAAAAGCAATGGAGGGAAATGGAGGAGTGCACACCCAAAGATGTAGGCCAAAAAAAGTAAAAAATGTCGCCCTAGAACACGCTAAAAACTACACCAAAACGCAACGAAAATGAATTTGAATCGGTTCAAATGGAAGATATTTAATGAAAGAGTAATTTAATTGGAGTAAAAGTATTTTTAAACTGTCCAAAAGAGGAAAAACACACCTCGAAATGCAATGCCACAGAGAGAAAACGCGAGGAGGAAGACGATGAACAGTGAGCGTAACTCCTCGCAGGTTTGCATTTTCAAGTATAATAGGCTATAGACATCGGGCTCTGGTGGGGACCGACATCTATAATAGTATAGACGTCGGGGCCTTCACTAATATGATGTCTTTCTGATTTAAAAATTAATATTCACGGGGCATATAGACGTCGGTTAGGAGGGTGCCCGATGTCTAAATTAACTTTTCACCTACCCTATCAGCCATATAGACGTTTGTTACAGGGGGGCGACGTCAATAACCATATATAGACGTCAACATTTGCACTTAAGAAAGAAGATATCTACCAAGAATTCTACCAAATGAAACTTTTAAGTTAAGAAACACCCTAATAGCAATACAAACAACAATAAAAATATATACACATCTATGTGAGCACCACAAATGATTCCAAATATGTATCTTTTCTCCATTACGAATATCCCAAAATATGTTTTGTAAAATCACATGCTAATATTCCTTACTACCAAGCCAATTTAAAGAAGATTAAAAGAATAAAAGTTTTTAGTATTTTTCTTTTGAAAAATCTAAATTGCATCAAAGAAGTCCAAAGTTCCTCTACTGAAGACCTCTTCAGAAATACAAAACAACAAAGGAGACAGAAGATCTATTGTCTAACACCCATATTACAAATAAATTAACGAAAAATTTCCATTTACTCTAAGAGAAAGAATTGTTGATGTAAGAATTAAAAAAATCATATAAGTGAAAAAAAATAAAAACCAATCCTTATTTAATTTACTTTTCAAACATAGTTTTTATTTTATGTTCAAATTATTCATATTTTTTAAATTACTTCTTCAATTAATAATATAAAGTTAGTCAAATTTAAAATATTTTCGTCTACTTTAAAAAAAATACTCTTAATGTACTTAAGTATTTAATAATTTTATACACTATGTTAATATAATATTTCTTGTTATAATAATATCTAATCATATTCTTGTACATATTTAAAATCAAGTTTTCCAATTTGTTTATTTTTAAAACAATTTTTAACTTTATTAACACTATTCTAAAACGCGGATAAGAAAGTGCGTCATACGTCGTGGTTGTAGCGGAACTGAAGCATATGCAAAGGCGATGAAGTTTTTGCAATTTCAATGAACTTATAGGCCTCGGTTGTAGGGGAATCGAGACATACAACCCACCTTACCTCGGTTAAAAGCTAAATCGAAGTGTAACTTCTACAACTTTACACCTAAAACTATCCTTTCAACTGACAACTTTTTGAAATTCCCTACGGTCTTGGTTCTCTGTACAACCAAGGCAGAAAGCTTCTGTAAATTTCCACGTGGACCTGACTCCTGTGCTGACAACTATCTGAAAAGAACCTACAACATCGGTTCCCAGAAGACCCGAGGCAGTAGATCGATCTACGATATCGGTTTCCAACAAACGCGAGGCAGTAGGTCCTATCCAAATTGACGGTGAGACTCTTGGACAATTTGTCTACTTTTATGCCTCGGTTTCCCATAGACCTGAAGCGTATAGTGTGAGTATAGGCATCGGTTATTGTATTGAACCGAGGCAGTATCACTGTATTACCTCGTTTAATCTGATAACCGAGGCAATATAGGTTTAATATTTTCACAGCGCGAAGGAAGTTACCCTACAACTACACTGTTCTTCTCTTCTTCTCCATTGCCGCATCCTTCCTCTCCATCGTCGCCGCTATACAGGGTTGCCTCTTCGTCATCGTTGCCGCTACAGAGCCGATGCTCCGTTGTCGCCGCTACAGAGTTATCGCGTTGCCTCTTCTCGCGGTGTTCTTCTTCCACAGTGTTGCTTGCCCCTGCCTCGCCGTTGCCTTGCCTCGTGCTACCTTGCTGTCTTCTATTCTAGCGTTGCCTCCTTCTCGCGCGAAAACTCCAATCATTGCGTCTACACCGTTGTAGCCGCTGCCTCACCATCGCCGCCATCTTCGCTACCATGGTCCTCCTTGGCTCTTGTCGTCATGCTATCTCCTCATTGTTTCGTCGTCCTCGCTACCACGATCCTCGTCATTGCTGCTGCACTACTTCTTGGCTTGGTAAGTGAATTTTTTTTTTGGTTGTGTTTGGCGCTGTTAATTTTTGGGTTCAAGTAGACTATATATTATATTGTAATTAGATAATTTCAAAGCTTAGGAAAGAGCCTTACTTACTTTATGCTAGTTTATGCTAAGAATACATGTAGTCCATGGTAGAAACTACTTAGTTTATGAGTAAAAAGAAGATTAGTTTTGTTGCAATAATGTCATTAATTAATGTGTTGTTTGTTTTTGTGGAGATATTATGTTTTTGTGGTGAGGTTTCATAACTTATAAAACGTGGACCTTCTCCATTATTGACTGGCTTTGACGCTCCCAGGTAAATATTGTTTAAATTTTCTATAAGTAGTAAAGCATATAATTATTTGTTTGCTTCAATATATTGTTTGGTTGAATATATTGTATATGTTGCATATGTAATTATTTTTTTTTTGAATATATAATTTGCTTGAATATATTGTTTGCTTGAATATATTGTATGTTGCATATGTAATTATTTGTTTGTTTGAATATATTCTTGTTTTTAATAAGCCTTAGTTTCCCATTTGAGATTCAATACCAAAATTATTTACTCTCTCCAGATTTTTTTGAAGATATGTAATTTTTACAAATGAATAGAAAGGAGATAGTAATAATAATTTACAAGTATTGAATCTTGAATTCTTTATTAATATATATAAATTTTAATATACATGTCTTAAATTTCGTGAAATTTTGCAGTTGTGTTTTGTATTGATCTTCGGGTGCATATTTGATTTTGATTTATAATAACTTTCATTTCGTGTTACCTGAATACCAATGCGAAATGCTGCAAAAAACTTCGTGAATTTTAAACATGTTGTTTAAAATTTATATGTTTAATAAGCTAAAACAAGTAAATCTTCTTGAATGGGATAGGGTCACACCTTGAATACAAAAGCGTTCAAAGTGATCATTCAAGATTATTGAAATTGTGTAAACAATTTCAGTAAATATGCGTACGGATTGACATCGGATTAATTTTCCACGCATCAATGTCGAGTATGAGAGACGGGTAGAAGAATTTATACAGTTTGCGCAACATAATGCGAGTACAAGTGATGATGAAGTCAAGTTTAGATGTCCCTGTGTCAACTGTTTAAATGGGACGAAGTTGAACGCAACCGATATTAGGGAACATCTTATCTGTGATGGTTTCGTATGAAATTATACAACATGGATATGGCATGGCGAATTAATAGACTTCCAAATATCTCTCGAACTGAAAATGTATATGATTCCACCATGGATATGGAAGATCGACCGGAAGAAGACAACTTAGAGGACATGACTCGCGATGCTGGTGTAGAAGATTTTGCCCAAACGTATTTGTATGAAACGATGTCCACTGATTCAGAGACTCCTTTGCATTTCGGTTCAACTAAGTTCACACGGTTGTCAATGGTGTTAAGGCTAACGAATTTAGAGGCGAGGAGTGGATAGACCGATAAGAGTTTTACATAATTATTGTCGTTGTTGAATGAAATACTGCTAGATGGAAATACATTACCCACTTGTAATTATGATGCAAAAAATTTCTTTGTCCAAATGGATACATGCATGTCCAAATGATTGCATATTATATGGGAATGAGTATGAAGTTTTGACAAAGTTTCCAAAATGTGGGTTATCACAATACAAGTCAAAAAACAACAGTGAAGATAGTGGTCACACAAAAAAGAATGGTTTTGTTGTTAAAGTAGTTTGGTACCTTTCACTCGTGGCCAGACTTAAGCGTTTGTTTGTGAATCCTAAAGACGCTAAAAACCTAAGATGGCATGCAAATGACAGAATAACCGATGGGCTACTTCGTCATCCAGCTGATTCAAAGCAATGGAAAAATATTGATCAAAAACTGCCCCAATTTGGTCAAGAATGTAGAAATCTTAGGTTTGGCTTAACTACCGATGGAATGAACCTTTTGGTAATTTAAGTATCGATCACAATTGTTGGCCCATTATAGTGATAATTTACAACTTATCTCTTGGATTGTGCATGAAAAAAAGTACATGATGTTGTCAATGTTGATATCTGGTCCAAAGCAGCCTAGAAATGACATAAATGTTTATCTCAGGCCACTAGTTAAAGACTTGAAGTTGTTGTGGGTTGAAATATTTGATGCTTTCGCTTCTGAAACTTTCTTGATGCATGTCATGTTATTTTGCACCATAATGACTTCCCAACTTACGGTAATTTGTCAGGGTACAGTGTGAAGGATCATAAAGCATGTCCTATATGTGAAGAAAACACTGCAACTCATCAATTAAAACACGGAAGGAAGATAGTGTATATGCTTCATTGGCAATTTTTACAATCTAATAATCCATATCGAAGGTTAAAAAAGCATTCAATGGATAACAAGAGAAATACAAAGCACCCATTCCACTTACTAGACTTGAAGTTCTTGAAAAAGTACAACATGTATTTGGGAAAACGTCCAAGAAGTCATCTGTAACGACCCCTTGGAAGAAGAAATCAATATTATTTGATCTTCCATATTGGTCAAAGTTAGATGTTAGACATTGCATAGATGTCATGCATGTAGAGAAGAATGTTTGTGATAACTTGATTGGTACACTACTCAACATCTAGGGAAAAACAAAAGATGGAGTGAATGCTCGTTTGGATTTGGTTGACATGAAGATCCGAGAAGAGTTGGCACCAAGTGAGATTGGTAAACGTACTTATTTGCCCCATGCATGTTACACAACGTCCAGACAAGAAAAGATAAGTTTTGGCCTTTGTTTAAAGAGTATCAAGGAACCACAAGGATACTCTTCAAATATCAAGAGCTTAGTATCAATGCAGGACTTAAAGCTTGTTGGACTCAACTCTCATGATTGCCACGTCTTCATGCAACAATTGTTACCGGAGGAAATTCATGGAATTTTTCCCAAAAAAGTTAAGCAGACCATAACTCGATTATGCTAATTTTTCTCGTCAATTTGTAGAAAAGTTGTTGAGATTGTTTATAAGGGGAGAACAGTGTTAGCTAAACCCACAATCTCTATGATATCTATTTTTGATGATGACAACACATTGTTAGAAAAAACACATGTTTATGTACTGTGTTATTTGTGTTATATTATGTTAGTGGTTAAATCGATTAAAACTCATATGTTTGCACAAATATTTTTCAACTGTGATGTGATGGATTTTGAGAAGAAAAGTTTTCAAAAATATGCTAAGTGTTAAAGCTTAATCGATTACATGGATCATGTATTCAATTAAGTCTTTTAAAGATTTGAAAATTGTTTCATTACTTGACATAACTGTCTCAACAGTCATATTTTTAAATATGTTGACCAAACATTTATTAGAAATCGATTACATTAATTGAGCATTCAATTAATGGCTTTGACTCCTGCTAATCTCATATAACTATGTAGTGTAACCGATTCGATTAATAGCATAATCGATTAAAACGCGTCTGATTTGACTTACTCTATATATAGACGCATGATTTGAAATTCTCAAGAAAAGACAATTGAGTTTAATAATTTTCATATTAGTTTCAGATTGAACTTTGGAGTTTTACAGAAGAGAGAAATGCTCCAAGAAACAAGAATTGTCATGGTGTATAAGTCTTGAAGATTTCTTGAGAAGCAAGATTGATTGATTCGAAAAGTCTTATCATTCTGCACAACAGAGGTGCTTACTGCTTGATTAGGAGCTTTAGCAAACGCTGAATATTGTTGTTTCCCTGTGGTGTATACAGGAAGAAGAACGTGGTTCTTGAGTTTGAGAAGGGTCTCAAAGGGGTGACTACCGCAGAGGATTGTTCTTGCTGCTAGTCTTTTTGTATTTGCCTATATTAGATTAATGAGTTAGAGAGGTGATTTACATTTTGATAGTATGGTCGCTGTAAAGCCCTTGTTGTAAAAACTCATATCTTTACAGTGCATTGGCTTCCAATCTCGGGTTGAGTGGAAGAACACTGAATGTAGGCAGATTGGTCGAACCAGTATAAAACTTAGGGTTTGAATTTTCTTCTCCATATATCTCTGCATTACATCAATTATACTTTATCTGTATTCGAATACGCATATTGTTACATTGCATACATTTTTACTTGCGATTCAAAAAAATTTTAAAGACTTATTGTTTTGCAAAAATGATTTCAAAAGCGATCATTTTTATACAACACCAATTTAGCGCCCCCCCCCCCCCCCCCCCCCCCCCCTCCCCCCTCTTGGTGTGAGAAACAAAGCACATCGATCCTACAAAGTTAGATGAACTTCAAGACGACATTATAATCATCTTGTGTTAGCTAGAAATGTTTTTCCCTCCATCCTTTTTTGACATCATGGTGCATTTACTTGTTCATTTGGTTAGATAATTCAAGTTGTGTGAACCAATATACTTAAGATGGATGTATCCTATTGAGCGTTATATGAAGATTTTGAAATGATACGTCAAAAATCAATATCGTCTAGAAGGTTCAATCATTGAAAGGTTTGTTGCTGAAGAAAGTATCGAGTTTTGTTCTGATTATATGACTAAAGCAAATCCGATAGGAGTTCCTCGAACATCATGGTTGAATAGATGTTGTACAAGCAAAAGCATCTAAGGTGTGAATGTGGTGACGAAAAGTCGTGACGAATTGATGCAAGAACATCTGTACATATTAAACAACACAGATGAGGTGATCCGGTTTTTGCAAGCACAAAAAGTTGTTGTAAAGGACAAGTATCCAAGATAATAAGAGAAATGGTAGTTGATGGAGCATAACAGAACATTCTTGTCCTGGTTCAAATATGAAGTTTTGAAAGAATCACGGTCTTCTGAAACATTGTTGTGGCTAGCAAATGGTTTAAAGTTTGATGTTGTATGTTGTACGGGCTTTGAAATTAATAATTGCACATTTTATACGAAGACTTTGGATGATAAAAGCATAGTACAAAATAGTGGTGTTAGTCTAGAAGCTGAGTCGCTACAATTTTCCACATCCAAAGATCAAAATCCTGTAGTTGGATCAATGAGATATTATGGTAAATAGAAGAGATATGGGAGGTTGATTACACTAAGTTTTCGGTTGCACTCTTCAAATGTAAGTGGGTTGACAATAAGAGTGGTGTCAAAATAGATGAATCTGGTATGACACTAGTTGATTTTCGAAAGTAGGTTATGGAGACGAACCGTTTATCATGGCATATCAAGCAGTCAGGGTTTTATGTCAAAGATCCTACGTCTGACTATTGGTATGTCGCTCTTCAAGGAATAAGACAAATTGAAGATAAAGAAGAGAATCTAAGTAAACTTCATATTGCTGACACAAAAGAAGAGAATCTAAGTAATCTTTATAAAGAAGAGAATCTAAGTAATCTTCACAAAAGAGATCACGCATGAGATCACAAAGAAGGTTAGGACAGAGTTGTATGATCAAGTTGTTGAAATGGTTATGCGCCGGTTCCAACAGTAGTTTGAGAATTATGACATGCATCTTGCGCCATCTCCTGTAGCGGAACATGTCCCTCCTATAGGTAAACTTAATAATCATTTTTGTTTATTAATTTACATTTTGTATAACCTAACATTTAATTTGACAGGTAGAAGCGGCAAAGGAAGTTGCTTAGTTGTCGATGCCCCAAGAGACGACATGGACGAGCTATATGTTCTCTCTCCTACCAAGACCATGCTAATGGCTTGTGGCACAGTCTATGAGGCAGCCATTATAGTGCATGGTATGGAGCTAGGAGAAGATGAGGTCAAGGTCTCTATGGATGAAGTTTTCGTAGCAGATGCCATTGTTCTTATGCCTACAGAGGAGTTTTTCACTGTGGCACAGGCATTTAAGTGCTTCGCCGCCTGGCCTAGACAATTGGTTGGTGTTGTATCTGACCCCCCAGTAAACACTTCTACTATATACTTCTAAATTTTAAACTTTACTTCTTATTGAAGTCAGAACATAACTATTTTTTCAGTAATAGTAAACAGGTCAAGAGGGAAGTCCTACACTGAAGAAGACTCATTTATTTGAGGACGACCCTCTTGTTGCGTTAGACAAGCTTTGTAACATCATTGTAGATGCGCCGATGATGGTACCATGGGATTCTACTACATTTGGAAGACATGATGAGATCACATTGTACTTGCATCAGCAAGATGTTAGGGAGCTTGCGTCAGGAAGAGAAGAAATGACCTATTACCGACAGCTTATCGACGGTCAAAATATAGTCGATAAATCACTTGTCACTAACAGTTACCGACGGTCTTTGCCCTTCGATAATTACCGAAGGGCGATAGCCTTCGGTAAAGCCGTCGGTATGATCCAGCAAAAACTAAGTCCTATTTGTATTTCTTATCCAACCAAACAAACCTGCATAAAATGTTCAGAAGACAGACATACCTCCATAATATGCATCCCAAAATCATCCAATCATTAATGACAAAAACAACAATATAACATCATTTGTATTCTTCAAATTTAAGAAATTTTATTTATAAATTAAACAGGAAACATAAAACAATATCATCTAGACAACATAATGTTGTAACATCCAAATGTTCTAACAACTATGTTCAATAACAAAATAAAACTAATAATCTACAAGTCATCAAAATTATCTTCATCATCCTGCTGCTCAATAGATGGTTGGACTAGTGTGGGCTGGATTGATGTGGGCTACTGAGGGACGACGGGTGACGGGGAGGGTCGTGGCTGGGTAGGAGGGACGGTGGAATGAATGTCTCAAGCATCAGGCAGCGCTCTCATGACCAAGGACTTGAAGTAAGTTTATGGGAACTTTTTTATATAAAATTGATTTATCAAATTACTTATATCAGAGCATTTCTTGATTTCAAGTATATGTTTGGTGTCAATAACAAGATGGGGTTCAATGATGTATATGGGTTCATTGACCCCTATATGACTCACGAAGGAAATAGACTTCATGACATCCAACCATACATCATCAGCTTTTGCAATGGGGAAGGAGAATTATTTTCTTCCTTATATACTTGGGTAAGTGAATTTTGTTAACTTTAAAGTTTCATTTATGATTTTAGTTTATGACAATTAAGTTATTACCAATTTCAGGCGTCATTGGCAGCTACTTGTGATCTCCATACCGAAGAACATTGTTGTTTGGTTTTGCTCATTAATTCTCCTCCCAACCCTCTTGGACAAGTAGTAGATTGGTAAGAACCTCAATGTTTCAACTTTCTTTGTTTTATAAATGTATGCTAAAGCGATTTTTGTTTTAATAGTTCCCTTACAGCACATATGATGTTGTTTGGGAGATTAACTACTACAGCTAAAAAGCTTCCATGGTTGGCCCTTAAGGTTTGGTATTTTAGTCCATACTTTGTTACATTTTGTACCATTCTAATGATGTTACTTAACATTTTATAATTATGATGATATACTGTAGTGTAATAGACAAAACGAGTTATATGAGTGTGGTTACTACGTCATGTATTGGATGATGACCACTATTCGTGCACATGTTACTAATGGATGGGAAACGGTAATATTTTGGTTTGAATTTTATTTTCTCTATAGTTTAGATTTCGTATACAGTAATTGAAATCATTGAGTTTTATACAGAAATTTAATTTTACTACTTCAAATCTAGAGAAGTCACTTAAACTTGTAAGGAAAACACTATCTAATTATGTAATTCAACTATATAAAAGTATGCAGTATTAGGATATAGTAAGTTCTAAGTCTATGCTTCGTGCACATGTTACTCATTATGTTGTTATTCTCTCTATAAGTTTACATCATCTGAGTCTGTTCATAGAACAAAAGAAAGATTTTCAAGTTACTAGATTTCAATATTTTATTGTACTTCTTCTCTCTCTAAGAGTGACTCAAATATTCACTTGCACTTAAATACTGGTTGTGTATGAATATTCTGAAGAAAATTAAAACAATTGTATTGTTTATCTTAGGAGAGTTAAGCATTCTAGTCAGGTTGTCTAGGGTTGATACTAGGAGTGGTTAAACTCGAACAACTTAGGATTGACTAGAGGAACCAGGAGTGGTTTATAATACTTAGGAATTAATAAGACAGGTTGATACTCGTTTGTAATCTTGTATAAGATTAGTGGAAGCCCTAAAAAGTTCTTAAAGAAGACTGAACGTAGCTCAAGTTTAGTGAAATAGTATAAAAATACTTGTGCGATTATGTTTTCCTATATTTTACATTATAATTGAATAAGGATGTTAAATGTGAATGTAAATCAAATATGTAATTGTATATTTAACTCATTTTGTGATTTGTTTAAGTGTATAAATTTGAGGTCTCACACCTACTATTATTTTTGACTCATTGTTTGATTTGTTGTATTAAATAAAGAGTTGTATTTTAATAAGGAGGTCTATTGTATCATTAAAATGCTAAGTGTGAGTTCAAAATATGAATATCTTTTGAAATTACATGTACTTAAGGGCATTCTTGCAATTCTAAAATTAGTCATAGGTTGTCATAAGTATTTAATACAAGTTTTTTAGATGGTTTAAGTAAATATTCCTCAATTAATATCTTTAATGTTACAATTCATATGTGATTTATATGATTGTGTATATTTATGTTTGATGAGATTGAACTAGTCCATGAACTGTTAATTAAAATGTTTCTTTTTATATATATTTATTTTATTTGTTTTATGTTGAAAATTTATTTTAATAATATGTTATGAATGTATTGTGTACGTATACCAATGCATATACAAGTTATGTATATCCAAGTTGTGCATTCATATCTTGAAAAAAGAATACAAAAATAGTTTAGATGCACTTTTTAGAAAGCATGTGCATATTGTGTGTTTTGTTTCAATGGTCTTTTGAAACCAAATTATTTGTAGCTCTGTGTGTGATGTTATGTATAAGGCAGATGATTGGAAATTTGAGAAGGGTGAAGAAGGAGAAAAATTAGTATAGGGGAGGTGAATGGTAGTGGATATCATTATTGGAGAAATGAAGGTGAATAATAATGGAAATGATGAATGAAGAAATAATGATGGCTTTTGTTTTAGTGTGTAAAAATGGTGAGGAGCAAATATAAGTTGGCATGTCTACAAAACATGTAAACTATGCATATGTCACGGTGCAAAAGTCATTTGACACGTTAAAGCAAATTTAACATTGTTGAGTGAGAAGGTATCAAACATAATAATGTTAAGACAATATCTTATAGAAAGACTAGACTATCTAGCAACTTTAGTTTTGATGTTTACAACAACATTTAAAGAAATATATTGTAGTGAAGTATAACGTCTAATCAAAGTTCATATTAGAACATCTTTTTTAAACGCTTGTATGATAAACTGTGACATGTCAATTATAAAAGGTACAACAATATTTGACAAAAGCACATCTAATGAAAGAAGTAGTAAATGCTATAGATATCTTATCAATTGATACTACTTTGATAACGCTTAAACTCACGATAAACACTTGTATTACGAATCATTCTTCAACACTTTATCAATGTTTAGAACATTAAATGCATGAATGGACTTTTTACATATGTTTTTTCTCTCTTTATCTGTATAGATATTGATAATACCAAGATCCACTCAAAAGCACTACACGTGGATCACAAAGATATTCCATGAATGTTTCCTAAAGCTTTATGTCCTACCATAGTCATACAAGCTCTCACTATGAAAGCAATGTTGCTTTTCTCAAGGCACAGAAAAGTACATATCTTCGTATGAGAATCCACCTACTCTGAAGAATGTCAACTCTATCTAAGTAATGTTAATCTCTCAACGAAAGCTATATAAGGAGGACTAACATAATAGAATACAAGAACTTTTGCATTGTATCGTTACGTTGTTATTCTCTCTATAAGCTTACATCGTCTGAGTGTGTTCATAGAACAAAAGAAAAAAGTTTCCAAGTTACCAGATTTCAATATTTTATTGTACTTATCCTCTCTCTAAAGAAAATTAAAACACTTGTATTGTTTAGCATAGGAGAGTTAAGCATTCTAGACGAGTTGTCTAGGGTTGATACCATGAGTGGCTAAACTCAAATAAGTCAAGATTGATTAGGGGAACTAGGACTGGTTTAGGATAATACTTGTTCATAATTTTGTATAAGATTAGTGGAACCCCTAAAGAGTTCTTAAAGGAGACTAGACGTAACTCAAGTTGAGTGAAACAGTATAAAAATACTTGTGTTATTGTCTTTTCTGTTAAAATGTTTTCCTAAACACATACTTGAAAACATAAACATTTAACAACTATTATATAGTTTAACTAACACTCGCAATGGTTATTAAACATTGTTTTTGCAAAAGGTTTTGAAACACTATTTAGATATCGCCTGCTCCTCCTTTCTAGTGTTTTCATGTATTTCAAATAAAAGTTTTGAGTAGGGACCAAATCCAATTTTACATTAGTGAAGGACTAAAAACATATTTAACCCTTCATTAAATAACGATATTAAATGTGAATGTAAATAGAATATGTAATTGTATATTTAGCTCATTTACGATTTTGTTTGAGTGTATGAATTTGAGGTCTCACACCTACTATTATTTTTGAATCATTGTTTGAATTATTGTATATTCTGCATTCATATCTTGAAAAAGGACTACAAATATAGTTTAGATGCAGTTGTTAGAAAGCATGCGCAATACATGTGTGTTTTGTTTTAATGGTCTTTTGAAACCAAATGATTTGTAGAAAGATTTCGTTGGGCTCATAGTAAATATAACAGGTTATGTGGATATTACATTATCAAACTTAATTAATTAATATCAAAAGTAATAATTAAAAACATTTATAATGTAGCCAACTTTTTAATTATTTAGCATTATTTTAAGTATGTTACATGAACATTAAACCCTTGTAACATCCCAAAATACAGTAATCACTATAATTCAGAATTAATTACAATTAACAGTAATCACAAACAGTCTTTACATTAAAACTGGATTGAAAAGCCTAACGGCATCAGTACAGAGGACGCGTGTAAACGCATACAATGAAACCAAGAGTGAACGCTCTTAAATATATAAACTAACGTGCACCAAAATACAAGCAGAGATGATTAAGACGAACGGCCTTACAAAATAGGTGGCCGAACGTTATAACTATGCTAACATATACAGCCTAAATCAAACGAGCACTCTAAGGCTCGACCTTTACTTCAACTTCAACCAGATTGGAGTCGTCCAAATTTTCTTCTTCCAGCATTGCTTCAAGGGATGCACCACCATCTGCTCACATCCACAACGGATGATCATTGCATTTGACAAGACGGACGTACATATACAAGAGACAACACAATGGAAATGCAAGGGTAAGCTTATAATATTTAATTTATCCAATTAACACATACAGTCATAATTCAATTCAAGCATTACAACATGTAACTTATCATAAAATTAGCATATCAATATACATATAAGACAGACCGTCCGGACCGTATGAACCATGTAGTTACAAGCGTCCTTGCACCCGAGTGGTGTAGTAACTGATCAAATCTCCCAGCTGCCACTCGAGGTTAACCCTATCTGCCCGAAGTACTCAATGGACTAGGGTCTCCTGCCATTCCCACGCATGAATACCCCCTTCTACTTGAAGGGGCGTATCACAGAATATCAGGATGGACCGCGAGGCTTAACTTATCCAGGTTCATACTTTACCATTCAATATTTCACACATCTGAGACGTTCCTCCTTGGAACGCTCGTTAAAATCCATTTCCAATAATTCTTTCAAAGTATCATTCGCCCATAATAACAAGTTCCCTTTATTCACATTCTCATTCTCTGTTCCATTCTCATATATTAACAACAGGCATCCTTTAATCAAATAAGAACGAACTTATTACAGTGCATTTGACTTCACGTTTCTGAACAAAAGAAACGAACTATAGTCCACTTACGGACGTTAAGAATACTAAAATAGTTTAAATGGGATTGAGTTTAGAAATCAGAGTAATACTTAGAAAATATTGAGTACAAAGACTTTAGGTTGAATTAAGAGAATAAATATCTTACAGAATAACTTAGATAAAGAATAGCTTAGATAAATAACCAGAGAAGTTAAAGTACAGAAAACAACTCTTACTGTAAATGAACAAACGTTCAGAAATTTACTTTGGACGAACGTCAATTTCGTTCGCTCAGAATTCAATAATAAGGACGAGCGTTCAGTTTGAAACCGAACCCTGCTTTGGACGAACGCTAGGTCAATGACCGAGCACAAATCAGAACGACCGCTGGATACAAACCGAGCGCTATTTAGGACGAACGCTTCGGTATAAGACCGAACGCCAATTCAGACGAACGTTCAGTATAAGGGCGAACGCTCTATAGAACGATCGTTCGACATAAGGCCGAACGACATTGAGGACGAACGCTCGACATGAGGCCGAACGTCACTGAGGACGAACGTTCGACTTAAGGCCGAACGTCACGTATTTACAAAGTTTCAAATATTTATCTAAGCTGAGTTGAAACGAACGCTCATTCACTAAATTGGGGACGCTCGTTCTCGAGCAGAATTCATTCCAAATGAACGAATTCCAACTAAGTTATTTTAATGAAAAACCGAACGGTCTATGACCGTACAGTGACGAGCGTCATTCAAAAAAAGGGGAAGATTAAAATTCCAGATTTCTCAAAACTTAACAAAATTTTCCAGATTTCCTTTTTTCCAACTTTGTAACATTCATTCCAGATTTAATTCACCTTCAACATCGTTATTATACATTTTCAATATCCAAATCATTCCAAATATATCATAACATACTCCATTCATACATAATCAATTCAACATGCATTTTAATCAAGATCAACAACATATATCATACATATAAGTCAGTGTTCATCCATAACAGATCAATCAAAAACCAGAATTCGTATCAGATCTCAGTAACCATTCATAACAGCTCAACTTCATGAAATTCATACATGCATAATAACAGTGATCGTCCATACAACTCAAATCTTATATTCTTCATTCATGCAACTCAGATCATTCAACATACAGTATAAATTAAACATATAAGCTTCCCTTACCCGGATTGAAATTCAAGTTTGTCCTAGATACAAAATGGCTTGTCCAACTAAGCTTTCCTCACGTTCTTGACTCTTCCAAACAAAAAATCTAACCATGGAACACAGAACACTTAGAATACATGCTTGCATGTATGAAAAACTCTATTTTTTTCCAGAAACCTAAGGACGAACTACAGTAAGGAGACTTACCAGGTTGGATTTAATTTCTGTTCGGTCCAAAATGAAGTTCACAACTGGACGAACACTCCTACGGTGCTGAAATCGTGATTGGAGAAGAGATATAAGTTCTTACAGTAAAAAGGAAGTTCACTGGTTCAAGAGAGAAGTTGGAGAATATGAAAGGGTGAATTTCAGAGGTTGAAGATGAGTTCGTGTAAGTGAAAGTGTGTTTTCGAAAAGTCTGTTTTTGTTAAACTAATGTTAAATTGGAAGAACGTGTCACAGGTTGCCACATGCACACCAAACTCTGATTTGGAATTCTCTCCCGTGACACGTGGTGTGCTTGCATGCAAAGATTGGTGCATTTTTAATGTAGCAGAGAAATGATGATGGCTTAAATTTTCGTGCACAGCAGAGGTGAAAAATCAGAATTGGGAGTGGGTTTTAAATGGCTGGGAATGAGGTGGCAAGCATTAAGGGTGAGGTGCCAGGATTAACTTAAGCTAATTATTAAGGATCTCACATTCTCCCTAACTACAAAAATTTTCGTCCTCGAAAATTTAGAACTTACCCGTGAATAGGTGTGGATATAAGTTCCTCATTGCACTCTCCACTTCCCACGTTGAATCTCCAGTCTTTTCGTCCCATACAATCTTTACCAAACGGATGTCTTTTCCTTTATGCAGCTTGGTACGTTCATCTTCAATGCGGACTGGTTGTAGTTCCAACGTTCGGTCTGGACGCAGTTGAATGTCTTCCAGCTCCAAGACATGAGAAGGATTAGCTATGTATCTCCTAAGCTGAGACACATGGAAGACTGGATGCAGATTTGATAGCTGAGGAGGCAATGCGAGTTCATAGGCTACGGGTCCAATCTTCTTCAATATTTGATACGGCCCTATGAACTTGGGAGACAACTTCTTTGGACGAACAACTCTTCCCACTCCAGTGATCGGATTCAGCCTCAAAAATACATGATCACCTGCAGCGAATTCCAATGGTCTCCTTCTTCTATCCGCATAGGATTTCTGCCTACTCAAGGACGTCTTCAATCTGTCTTGGATCAATTTAACCTTCTCGGTTGTTTGCTGGATGAGTTCAGGTCCAGTTAGCACGTTCTCTCCCTCTTGAAACCAGCAAAGTGGCGTTCTGCACTTCCTCCCATAGAGAGCTTCAAACGGCGCCATTCCAATGCTAGATTGGAAACTATTGTTGTACGTGAACTCCACCAGTGGCAAGACCTCATCCCATGCGCCTAAGTGGTCTAGGACGCACGTCCTCAATAAATCTTCTAGTGTCTGGATGGTACGTTCAGATTGGCCGTCAGTTTGCGGATGATATGCTGAACTCATCTGCAGCTTGCTTCCCAATTCGCCTTGCAGTGATTGCCAAAACCGAGATGTAAATCTCGTGTCTCGGTCAGAAATGATGCTTGAGGGCACTCCATGAAGACGAACGATCTCCTTGATATACAACTTAGCCAAATTCGTCATTGACATCTTCAAATTCACTGGTAGGAAGTGAGCGCTCTTCGTTAGTCTGTCCACGATCACCCAAATTGAGTCATGATTCCTCACTGTTCGTGGCAGGTGAGTCACAAAATCCATGGAGATGCTGTCCCACTTCCATTCAGGAATTTCCAGTGGTTGAAGCAAACCACCTGGTCGTTGGTGTTCGGCCTTAGCACGCTGGCAAGTTAAGCAAGACGCTACAAATCGTGCTACATCACTCTTCATTCCAGGCCACCAAAACGATTTTCGTAGGTCTTGATACATCTTAGTCATGCCAGGGTGCATGCTAAGACGACTGTGATGAGCTTCCTCCAAAATAATCCGCTTCAGCTCGCCATCGTTAGGAACGCACGTCCTACCCTTGTAACGCAGCATGCCGTCCGTTCCTGTGTTGAAGTCCTTATCTTTATTTGAAACCAGCGCGTTTAATATCTTCACCAGATCTTCATCCTCACGCTGCTTCTTCCAGATTCGATCAAACACATTACTTGATATTCTAAGGTTGCAGCACTTGATGCTGTTCGGTTCTAACTCAAACTGCAACCTTAAATCCCTAAAGCTCTCCACTAAGCTTAACTCTTTCACCATCAAAGCCGAGACATGTACTGCCTTCCTGCTTAGTGCGTCCGCCACCACATTGGCCTTCCCAGGATGATACAACAGCTCAAACTCATAGTCTTTCAGAAATTCCAACCAACGCCTCTGCCTCATGTTCAATTCCTTTTGATCAAATAAATACTTGAGGCTCTTGTGGTCACTGAAGACTTGGAATGTGGATCCGTATAGGTAATGCCTCCAAATCTTCAATGCGAACACAACCGCTGCCAGTTCCAGGTCGTGTGTGGGGTAGTTCCTCTCATGAATTTTCAATTGGCGAGATGCGTACGCTACTGCCCGTTTCTCCTGCATAAGCACACAGCCCAACCCTTGATGAGATGCATCACAGTAAACTTCAAAGGGCTTGGACGTGTCCGGAATGACCAGTACAGGAGCGCTCGTCAACTTCACCTTCAACTCTTGGAAACGCTCCTCACACAAATCAGTCCAAGCGAACGGCTGGTCCTTCCTGGTCAACTTGGTAAGCGGAGCTACTATCTTAGCGAATCCCTCTATGAAGCGTCTGTAGTAGCCCGCAAGTCCAACAAAGCTACGCACCTCCGTGACCGAACGCGGACTCTCCCATTCCAGTACCGCTCTCACTTTTGCTGGGTCTACTGCGATGCCTCCAGCCGACACCACATGTCCCAAAAACTGAATCTCCTTCATCCAGAATTCGCATTTGGACAATTTTGCATATAATTCCTTCTCACGTAAAACTCCAAGTACAAGTCTAAGATGTTCCTCATGTTCGTCTTCTGTCTTGGAATAGATGAGAATATCATCTATGAAAACGACTACAAACTTATCCAAATAAGACCTGAAGATGCGATTCATATACTCCATGAACACGGCTGGAGCGTTCGTCACTCCAAATGGCATCACCACGTATTCATAATGCCCATACCGAGACCTGAACGCTGTCTTATGAACATCATCCTCCTTAACTCTGATTTGATGGTATCCGGATCTCAAATCAATCTTTGAAAATACTGCAGCTCCATGCAGTTGGTCTAGCAAATCATCTATCCTCGGCAATGGGTATTTGTTCTTAATGGTCAGCTTGTTTAACTGTCTGTAGTCTATACATAATCTTGAGCTGCCATCCTTCTTTTTCACTAAAAGCACGGGTGCTCCCCATGGTGACACGCTCGGTCTGATAAATTGTTTGTCCAAGAGCTCTTCAATCTGCTTCTTAAGTTCAACCAATTCTGCAGGCGCCATTCGATAAGGTTGAACAGATATAGGGGCTGCCGTGGTCACCAGGTCTATGGTGAATTCCACCTCACGCACAGGAGGCAACCCTGGAATTTCTTCTGGAAAAACGTCTGAAAACTCCTCCAGAATGAACGTTCGTTCTTTACTGCCCATGACGGACGTTCGTTCACGCTTCAATTCTCCAAGCTCTTGATCTTCATGCGTCATGATCAAGAAGCAGCTCGCACCTTCCATTATATCCTCCTTTAACTGGCCGAGCGTCACATTCAACTCTTCACTCTCTTCATCCGGAAACACCAACTCTTTCTTCCCACAATCTATGAGAATGTGATTGGTAGCCAACCAATCCATTCCTAGAATCACCTCCAAACCTTGTAGAGGTAGGCAGATGAGGTTAACCTTGTACTTACGCCCTTCTACTTCAATAGGACACCGGACGCACATAGTGGACGTCCTGACCTCTCCCGCTGCTGGTGTTGACACCACCAGATCAAAAGACATCTCCCTCACTTCTAATCCCAGTTTGCAAACGCACGCCTTCGAGATGAAGGAATGCGTTGCTCCCGAATCAAACAATACGCAACAAGAGGTACCAAACACAAGGCAGGTGCTGATGATGAGTGTACCTGAATTGGCTGCCTCTGCACCAGTAATCGCATACACGCGTCCAGCTGCTTGGGCCCGTCCTCCTCTAGCCTGATTTCTGCCAGCATTCGGTGGCCTCAACACAGCTCGTCCACCCATGTTACACTCGTTCTCTAGATGGCCATTTCGCCTACATCGAGTGCAATATTTCACTCCCACCAGTTGAGGGCATGACGAACGATAATGGGGTCCGCCACACCTGTAACACACAACACTACCTTGCTGTCCAGACTGCCCGGCAGGAACTAAAGCTTGAGATCCACTCGCGTTGGCTGCTGGACGAGCGTAAGGGGATCCTCTCTGATTTACATTTCCCCTTGAGACAATTGGTCCCCTCACTGTTTGCTGTTTCTTATACCGTTCCGCCTCTGCCAAATTCTTTTCCAGTACCTTAGCCCTCTCCACCATGGCAGGGAACGTTCGGATGCATAAACTGGAAATCACAACCTTCAGATCACTGCGTAGACCATTCTCAAATTTTCTGCACTGCCACTCCTCACTAGTGGCCATTGTATTGAATCGGACAAGGTGTTTAAACTTATTGGTGTATTCTGATACAGACATTCCACCTTGAACCAGTTGTAAAAACTCCACCTCCTTTGCAAACTTTACGCTGTCAGGGAAATATTCCTCATAAAACTTATTACGGAATACTTCCCAAGTAATAGGGCGTTGAGCGTCTACCAGTATGGCCCTTGTGCTCGCCCACCAATGGCTTGCTTCTCCAGTTAATAAGTATTCTGTATACGCCAACCTGTTCTCATCCGGACACCTTTTGGCGTTAAAAATCCTCTCCATATCCCTTAGCCACTGGTCCGCCTCATCAGGAAGACATTTGCCACTGAACTTGGCAGGGTGATGCTGGAGAAAACTCTCCAAACTCCATTCAGCGTTCGGCTGAGCAGCATTTGAAGAAGATGCTCCAGGCGCACCTCTAGTTGCAGCCAAGATCTCCATCAACTGCCTTTGCGTGTTTTCAGAATTGACACGCGAGGCCTCCAAACCTTGCATAGCAGCTTGGTTTTGCTGCATCAAGGTGGCGTTTTGCTCCAGCAACGTGGTGTTCTGTTGATGCAGTCTTTCCACCACGGTTTCCAACAATCTAGCATTGTTGGACGTCTCGGACTCATTCGGTTGAGGAGGAGGAGGAAGTCTAGGTGCCATTTGTTCTCTGGATGCAGAGAAAAACAAACGAGCATTAGTTATGTCCAAGAGTTAAACGATAATAACTCATTAAACATGCAACAAGCACACAGCAAAAACACAGTGCACTCATAACCCTACAGTGTCCTTTATTAGAACAAAACTGCTCTGATACCAATAAATGTAACATCCCAAAATACAGTAATCACTATAATTCAGAATTAATTACAATTAACAGTAATCACAAACAGTCTTTACATTAAAACTGGATTGAAAAGCCTAACGGCATCAGTACAGAGGACGCGTGTAAACGCATACAATGAAACCAAGAGTGAACGCTCTTAAATATATAAACTAACGTGCACCAAAATACAAGCAGAGATGATTAAGACGAACGGCCTTACAAAATAGGTGGCCGAACGTTATAACTATGCTAACATATACAGCCTAAATCAAACGAGCACTCTAAGGCTCGACCTTTACTTCAACTTCAACCAGATTGGAGTCGTCCAAATTTTCTTCTTCCAGCATTGCTTCAAGGGATGCACCACCATCTGCTCACATCCACAACGGATGATCATTGCATTTGACAAGACGGACGTACATATACAAGAGACAACACAATGGAAATGCAAGGGTAAGCTTATAATATTTAATTTATCCAATTAACACATACAGTCATAATTCAATTCAAGCATTACAACATGTAACTTATCATAAAATTAGCATATCAATATACATATAAGACAGACCGTCCGGACCGTATGAACCATGTAGTTACAAGCGTCCTTGCACCCGAGTGGTGTAGTAACTGATCAAATCTCCCAGCTGCCACTCGAGGTTAACCCTATCTGCCCGAAGTACTCAATGGACTAGGGTCTCCTGCCATTCCCACGCATGAATACCCCCTTCTACTTGAAGGGGCGTATCACAGAATATCAGGATGGACCGCGAGGCTTAACTTATCCAGGTTCATACTTTACCATTCAATATTTCACACATCTGAGACGTTCCTCCTTGGAACGCTCGTTAAAATCCATTTCCAATAATTCTTTCAAAGTATCATTCGCCCATAATAACAAGTTCCCTTTATTCACATTCTCATTCTCTGTTCCATTCTCATATATTAACAACAGGCATCCTTTAATCAAATAAGAACGAACTTATTACAGTGCATTTGACTTCACGTTTCTGAACAAAAGAAACGAACTATAGTCCACTTACGGACGTTAAGAATACTAAAATAGTTTAAATGGGATTGAGTTTAGAAATCAGAGTAATACTTAGAAAATATTGAGTACAAAGACTTTAGGTTGAATTAAGAGAATAAATATCTTACAGAATAACTTAGATAAAGAATAGCTTAGATAAATAACCAGAGAAGTTAAAGTACAGAAAACAACTCTTACTGTAAATGAACAAACGTTCAGAAATTTACTTTGGACGAACGTCAATTTCGTTCGCTCAGAATTCAATAATAAGGACGAGCGTTCAGTTTGAAACCGAACCCTGCTTTGGACGAACGCTAGGTCAATGACCGAGCACAAATCAGAACGACCGCTGGATACAAACCGAGCGCTATTTAGGACGAACGCTTCGGTATAAGACCGAACGCCAATTCAGACGAACGTTCAGTATAAGGGCGAACGCTCTATAGAACGATCGTTCGACATAAGGCCGAACGACATTGAGGACGAACGCTCGACATGAGGCCGAACGTCACTGAGGACGAACGTTCGACTTAAGGCCGAACGTCACGTATTTACAAAGTTTCAAATATTTATCTAAGCTGAGCTGAAACGAACGCTCATTCACTAAATTGGGGACGCTCGTTCTCGAGCAGAATTCATTCCAAATGAACGAATTCCAACTAAGTTATTTTAATGAAAAACCGAACGGTCTATGACCGTACAGTGACGAGCGTCATTCAAAAAAAGGGGAAGATTAAAATTCCAGATTTCTCAAAACTTAACAAAATTTTCCAGATTTCCTTTTTTCCAACTTTGTAACATTCATTCCAGATTTAATTCACCTTCAACATCGTTATTATACATTTTCAATATCCAAATCATTCCAAATATATCATAACATACTCCATTCATACATAATCAATTCAACATGCATTTTAATCAAGATCAACAACATATATCATACATATAAGTCAGTGTTCATCCATAACAGATCAATCAAAAACCAGAATTCGTATCAGATCTCAGTAACCATTCATAACAGCTCAACTTCATGAAATTCATACATGCATAATAACAGTGATCGTCCATACAACTCAAATCTTATATTCTTCATTCATGCAACTCAGATCATTCAACATACAGTATAAATTAAACATATAAGCTTCCCTTACCCGGATTGAAATTCAAGTTTGTCCTAGATACAAAATGGCTTGTCCAACTAAGCTTTCCTCACGTTCTTGACTCTTCCAAACAAAAAATCTAACCATGGAACACAGAACACTTAGAATACATGCTTGCATGTATGAAAAACTCTATTTTTTTCCAGAAACCTAAGGACGAACTACAGTAAGGAGACTTACCAGGTTGGATTTAATTTCTGTTCGGTCCAAAATGAAGTTCACAACTGGACGAACACTCCTACGGTGCTGAAATCGTGATTGGAGAAGAGATATAAGTTCTTACAGTAAAAAGGAAGTTCACTGGTTCAAGAGAGAAGTTGGAGAATATGAAAGGGTGAATTTCAGAGGTTGAAGATGAGTTCGTGTAAGTGAAAGTGTGTTTTCGAAAAGTCTGTTTTTGTTAAACTAATGTTAAATTGGAAGAACGTGTCACAGGTTGCCACATGCACACCAAACTCTGATTTGGAATTCTCTCCCGTGACACGTGGTGTGCTTGCATGCAAAGATTGGTGCATTTTTAATGTAGCAGAGAAATGATGATGGCTTAAATTTTCGTGCACAGCAGAGGTGAAAAATCAGAATTGGGAGTGGGTTTTAAATGGCTGGGAATGAGGTGGCAAGCATTAAGGGTGAGGTGCCAGGATTAACTTAAGCTAATTATTAAGGATCTCACAACCCTCTTTGAATTTTCCTTTATAATAAGAATCATTCTTTTATTCAAAGTTTTGTAATTAAAATAATAATTGGATTATATAACTAGAGTCTCAAGATCTTAAATAATATTCATGTTTAAATTTTATTGGCTACATCATATCAACATATTATCAAGATCTTAACAATTTTGTTTTAATTTTGGGATCTTAAAAGATTATCTAAATGTTTCTTTATATTCTTGTTGTGGAGTTTTCCAACAACAGTTTGCTCGTTCCAATATGATAAATCGAAAAAAATAAGTAAATTATTTGTATTTGCATTCATCTAAATACAAGGTACTAATAGAAACTTTAAACATAAAATAAAATAAATAATCTTTATTTTAATTTAATTTATTTTATATCAAAAATACATTGCTAAATATCTGTCTTGAGTAATATAATCAATATCGATGTTAACAGTTAGAGTCCATGAGGATTACATTAAAAATGACAAAACCGATAAAAAACACATTGTTAAATTTAACATTCACCGATATCATAAAAAAGAGATAATTAATTTGATTCCATTCATATTGTCCTGTTTTCTGGAAATATAAAATGAATATATTTGTGATATAATATTAATTATTTAATAAAATAAAAACAATGTACATTAATTAAATGAATATTTCAATCTTAATAATATATTACTTTAATAAGATAAGAAACTAATAGTGTCATGCCAAGTTCAACAAGATGCCTGTGTTTTCTCTCAACCCTACAATTTTATCCCTGCTTCTATTGCATGATTTTGTACAACTTTATATTCTCCACCACCATCACATTGGATTGTCTTAATTCTCTTGTCAAACAACTTTTCTATCGTGTTTTTAAACTGGATAAAGGCTTGTGCAATATCTGATTTTTGTTTTAGAGGATAAATCGAGGTCTACTAAAGTCATTAAGAAAGTGAACATAATTATATTTGAAACCCGAAGGAGATGTTATTGGTGCAAGCCCTCATACATCAGTATGAACTAATTCAAGAACTTCCTTAGCATGAGAGTAAGAGGTTTCAAAGGGTAAGAAATGCATTTTGAGCTATTGAGAAGCTTCACAAAAATTAAAATGATCACTATATGATAGTTTGACATTACAATTTTTCAAGTTGGATGACCAAGCCTTCTATGCCAAACCTCCTTGATAGACACACAAGCACACGAGTCCCTTTTTTTCCTTGAGAGTTGATACAAGCCATCTTTAAGTGTCCTTCTTTGAATTGCCATCCCTGTTAACTTGTCCTTCACAAAGCAATAATTTGCATCAAACTCAACTAACTTATTATTGTCAATAGTTAATTTTGACACACTTAATAGGTTTCTGGTAATGTTGGGCAGATGTACGACATCATGTAAGTTAAGTGTTTTTATTTTTGAGATGATACACTATCATTCATCAAAAGCAATATAACCTCTTAATCATCTCAAGTCAACTATAGCAAAGAGATATATTGAAAGAAAACAGTTAATAACACATATATCAATAGTTAAAGATATCAGATATCATAATATTGGAATCTTTAACCCCTATTGATATACAGTCGACTTGCCCTCAGTCATAATCGACTTCATTGCTTCCCTGTGAATTGATTTGCCAGTTTTATCCATCCAATAAGCAATGTTCCTGCAAAATCTTTCAAGATCTTTCTAGATCAATAATTTTAGAATCAATATGATACAGGAATTAACACAAGTATGCAAATGTATGAATGTAACAGTAATCAATAGTTCATTCGCATACAAGCATAGCATAATCGATTTTAATCCATTTTATACTACTGTCATCCAAAATTCCTAGTACATTTCAAATAGTATAAAATCTTTCTTTGTTCAAAGGTTTTGTAAATATATCTGCCCATTGATGTAAGGTATCTACATATTCGACCTTAATTTCACCCTTGAGGATGTGGTCTCATATGAAATGATGCCTTATTTAAATATGCTTAGTTTTAGAATGGAGAACAAAATTTTTAGTCAAATTAATTGCACTTGTATTATCACATTTCAAGGGAATATGATCTAAGGATATGCCATAATCTTCTAGTTGACTCTTGATCCAAAGAGACTGAGCACAACAGCTTCCAGCTGCTATGTATTCAACTTTGGTGGTGGACAATGCCACACAAGCTTGTTTCTTTGAATGCCAAGAGATTAGTGAATATCCAAGTAGATGACATGTGCCATTAGTGCTCTTTCTGTCTAGCTTGCAGCCAGCAAAATCAGAATCACTGTAACCTTCAAGAAAAATATTTGAACCACTAGGATACCACAGTCTAAGATTCTTTGTTCCTTTAAGGTATTTTAAAATTCTTTTTACAACAGTTAGGTGTGATTCTTTTGGTAAAGACTGAAACCTAGCACAAAGACATGCACTATGCATGATGTCTGGTCTATTAGCAGTTAAGTACAATAGAGATCCAATCATACCTCTATACATTTTTTGATCAACTGCTTTGCTTGCTTCATCAAGATCCAGATAGTAGTTTGTTGCCATATGGGAGTTGCAACCTCCTTGTAGTCCAGCATTTTATATTTCTTTAATAGATCAGTGCAGTATTTTGACTGATGAATGAAGATGCCATTTTTTGCCTGCTTGACTTGAAGACCTAGGAAGTAAGTGAGTTCTCCCATCATGGACATCTCAAACTCATCCTGCATGGTCTGAGAAAAATCTTTGCACAAAGTAGAATTAGTTGATCCAAAAATAATATTATCCACATAAATCTGAACATAAAGTTTATCTTTGTTAGAGTTCTTAGTAAAAAGAGTTGAATCAACTTTACCCCTAGAGAATCCTTTCTTTTCCAGAAACTCACTTAGTCATTCATACCATGATCTAGGAGCTTGTTTCAACCCATACAAAGCCTTTTTGAGTTTGAAAACATAATCTGGATGTTCAAAATCTTGAAAACCTTGTGCTTGTTCCACATAGACTTCTTCCTTAATGTGGCCATTTAAGAAAGAACTCTTGACATCCATTTGGTACAATTTGAATTTCATCATGGAGGCGATAGCAAGAAGAATTCTTATTGCTTCCAGTCTGGCCACTGGTGCATACGTATCATCATAATTGATTCCTTCCTCCTGATTGTAACCTTTAGAAACCAACCTTGCCTTGTTCTTTGTGATTTCCCCTGAATCATCCATCTTATTTCTGAAAACCCATTTACTTGCAAATTTTCCGTTCTTGGAACCAGCTCCCATACATTGTTTCTTTTAAACTGATTCAATTCCTCTTGCATGGCCATCATCCAATTTTCATCCGCAATAGCATCATCCATATTTTTAGGCTCAATTTTGGAAACATACGTCACATTCATACAAAATTGCTTAAGTTGACGTCTAGTGGAAACTCCTCTTGAGATATCACCAATAATGTTGCTTATCGAGACATTCCTTGGTGTTTTCCATTCCTTAATCGATTCAGCTCTGGGAGAATCGATTACATTTTCAGAGTTTCCTTTTCTAGGTTCTCTTCATTTTCTTCTTCCTCTCCAACGGAATCATCAGCTTCTGTAGATTTTCTAGTTTGTCCAGGATTGATGGTAGTTTCAATATACTCATCAAAAGCTATAGGAACTAATTCTTCAACACACATCGTTCTCTTGTTATATACCCGATAAGCTTTGCTTGTAAGAGAGTAGCCAATGAAAATAGCTTCATCAGCCTTGGAATCAAACTTACCAAGGTTTTCCTTACCATTGTTTAGCATAAAACATTTGCATTCGAAGATTCTTAGATGTGAGATGTTAGGCTTTCTTCCCTTGAATAGCTCATATGGAGTTAATTTCAACATTGATCTTATCACGGTTCTGTTCAGCACATAACAGGTTGTGCTGACGCGTCTGCCCAGAAGTACTTCGGTAAATCTCTCGTTTATCATAGTTCTTGCTAATTCTTCTAGTGCCCTGTTCTTTCTTTCAACCACTCCATTTTGCTGAGGTGTTCTTGGTGCAGAAAAGTTGTGAGAGATCCCCATTTTCACACAGTATTCATCAAATACTTCATTCTGGAACTCCTTGTCGGGGTCACTTCTAATCGATTTAATCCTGAGGTCCTTTTCATTTTGGATGACAGCAACAAAGTTCTTGAGCACTTTGAATGTATCACTCTTGGTAGAGATGAAGAAAGTCCAAGTGAAGCGAGAGTAGTCATCAACAATTACCAGACCATATGAATTTCCTCCTAGACTTTTTATTCTTAAAGGACCAAATAAATCCATGTGTAAGAGTTGTAGAGGTCTGGTGGTTGAAATTTCTCTTTTATTCTTGAATGACTTTCTTGTTTGTTTTCCCTTTTGACATGCATCACACAGTCTCTCAGAGGCATAGCGAATGTTAGGAAGTCCAATGACAAGATCCTTAGAGACTAGCTTGTTTAGTTGACCCATGTTAATGTGAGCTAGTCTCTTGTGCCAAAGCCATGCATCATCTTCTTTAGTCATCAGGTAAACAACAGATTTGAAAGAGGTTTTTCTAAAGATGTTGTTATATCTCTTCCCCATTAGTAATAACTCATCAGTTGAACCATTGCTAATCAAACAGTACTTAGGTTCAAACGTTATCTTTAGTCCTCTGTCACACAACTGAGTAATGCTGAGCAGATTGTGTTTTAATCCTTCAACAAGAAGTACATTCTCAATTTATTAGGTAGAGGAAGTTTGGATTTTACCAATACCGAAGATATTTCCTTTGTTGTTATCATCGTATGTGACATGGCCAGTAGTCTTGTAAGAGATGCTTGTGAATTTTGTTGGATCTCCTGTCATGTGTCTTGAACATCCACTGTCGAAATACCACATGGAGCCTTTTGCTCCTTGTTTCAAACACTCTTTTGCCGTCTCAAATTTTGCCATCATGATGAGATCACTTTCAGACACGTTCTTTTTGTTATCACTTTGATGCCCATGACTTTTCTTCTTATTGAGAAATTTCATAAACCTTTCAGCGTGCAGATTGACTCTTTCTGATATGGATTCCGACTTATCAGCACAATTTTTTTTTGTTTTGTAAGAACCCTGTTTCAAAAGATTCATAGAAGTCGTTAGTAATAGAATTTTGCTTGGTATTGCAAGTAACTGATACACATTCAAAAGTAGATTTACTTGTCCTTCCTGTTTGAGAAAAAGAAGCCATTTTCTAGGATCAGTCGATTAACCACAAATAGTAATCGACTAGTTTTTCAAATATTTTATGAAAACCAACTCTGGTGCCAATTGTTAAAATAAAATTGCTCAAATTTTCACACCAAGAGGGGGGTGAATTGGTGAAACGTAAAAACAAAGTCTTTTAAAATCTTTTTCGCAAAATGTGATGCCTTTAAAGCTTTCTTGAAACGCAAGGTAAAAGACTTTCTAATGCAGCGGAAACTTAATCGAATAAGTACAAAGTAAAGTCGATTAAAAGTAAAAGAGTAGGGATCAGAAATTTCAAACACGGTTTTTATACTAGTTAGGCCAACCTGCCTACATCCAGTGTCTGTCCAACCACGGGAAGCAAATGCACTATAATCATCAAGGTTTTTACAACAAGGCTTTTATAGAAACCTCATGTCAAAAATATAAAACACTTCTCTTACCCTCTAATCAAATATAGGCAGTACAATAACTAGACCAGCAGCAAGTATCCCCTCTCCTATTTTCTAAACCCTTTGAGACACCTCTCAAAGTCAAGAACGCCGCACAGACTTCTTCCTATAGTCACAACAGATAACCTCAATCCAATCTTCATAAGATTGTAGACTCCGATCTCACAGTTACACCCAATTGTACAGAATTGATCAGCCCTTTGAATACACAGCAAACTTGCTCTTCAAGAAATCACAAGGAAATATCACACAAACTTTTAGATTCACAAAAGTTCTTACAGAAATCAAATTTGCGTCAATTTATAATATAACACATCTCTGACGCATTTTAATCGACTAAGCTACTAATGCAGTCGAATATAATAATTCTGCTATAGTAGTTAACAACAGTCAAAGCAATTAATTGAAATCGCAATTAATGTAGTCGAATGACATTTAATGCTTGGTCAACATATTTAAAATATGATCGTTCGACATTTATATCAAACATTAACAGAATTTCAAAACAGTAACATACTTAGTCGAATGCAACACGCATATAATCGATTATGTAACAGTATAAATCATAGTTTTGAAAAACTTTCTCTTTGAAAAATTTCACAGCACACTTTGAAAAAGGTTTGTACAAAAACACGAGTTTTAATCGACTCACCCCATAATGAAATCGACTTAAAAATGTTGTTTCGCCACACAATTAAAATTCAACATTAGTGCTTGTGGTTTTTCTCATCCAGAAACATGTGTCATGCATTCATGTATAAAATCACATATATAACACAGTGAAATGCAATGAACAACACATCAATAACACATTCATGTTCTCATATACGCATATAACATGTAAGCATAGAACATGTAACACATAATACACATGTATTATTAATTATGTGTTGTCATCATCAAAAACTCAGATATTAATGAGATTGTGGGTTCAACTAAACCAGTGGTCTCCCTATCAACAATCTCAACAACAAGCCTCTGTCACAGGACAACTGGTCATTTTAGCAAGTGATGGATTGGTTGTAATACATGTTTGCTGAAATGTTAAGCCCTTATTTTATAAAAATATTACACTAAATCTATTATTATGTTATTTCACATTAATACAGTTAATTAATTGAATAAATACTTTGTAGTTATTAACATAAAAATTTAAATATGCTAAATTGAACTATTAAAATTGTAATACACTAGAATAACTCTACTATTTTAAAGAATTTTAAATTTGATAATAAAAAAAATGAAACATAATATAAGCTATATATTATAATATTCCCTGTAAGTTACATAAAAAGTATTACACAAAACATAAATATGTTGTAAATTTAAGGAAGTTTGTAAAATATTAAAGAAAATATACATATCTAACCCTCTTCTATCTATACCATTCTTAAGCTATCTCACTATTGAGAACTCTCACCTACATTATCATCTAATCACGTATAGTGTACGATCATCACACATGGATAAATCACACACAAGACACAAAATAAGTTAGAGATAATTTAAAACATATAAATTTTATATAAAAAGATAATATACTAGAAATTTAGAAAATAACTACATATCCTTCACAAAACATACAATCATTATCTAAACATAAAGATTTTCATAGCTCATTCATATATCAATAACTATAAACACAAGTTTCAAAGGACTAGTGTATTGACTAGTACATAAAGATCATGCCCTTGTCATTGTTCAATCATTCTTGATTCTCAAGAGATATAACTATAATATGTCACGAGTTTTACCACTTTCAACACTCTAGATATGAACCTCCCTCAACTCTCACAACTAGTTACTTTCATTTATGTGAATTACTAGTAGAGTCAAGTAAATCTCCTTTTGATCCCTATCGTCAATACACCTCACACAACACATCATGTTCTAGTATCCCTACCTTTGGAGTCATTACTTCTTCAATATATTCATGTAATATAAAACCAAAGTAAAACTAATTACTATACAACATTCACACATAGTTCATACATCACATTATCGTATATTCTTAAATTAACAAATCATGTTATACACGTGTATCTTACTTCAATCCAAACTTACCACATATCATTTAGTTCAATTGAAATATTAATAATACATCATTTATTTTCAATTACATTTGCATAATATTCACTTATACTATTTGCACAAGTACATTAAAATAGCGAAAAGCATTACTCTAACCACATACTTCTAATCAAAGACCCTAATGGTTAATGTGAAGAATCATGTGTCTAGGACCAACATTCTAGCTCAATCCAACAATTAACAAAATAGGAATCATAATTTTCCCGAGATAACTCACAATAGAAAACAAGGTAACCCCGAGGGTTGGGTAAATCTCATTTGACACTAAAACCCCTAGGAAGACACTAACGTAAGAGTGTTAACAATCCATAAGTGGCAATGAAGACCAATAAGTTAGTGAGTTCACTGTCTTGGTTGCACCTAACAGTGATAAAGTCCCACCAATGTTGGCCAAGCTTGTGTCCCCTACCCAATTTATACCTAGCGGCACTACATTGGCACTCGTCGCTGCACTAGATGTTTAAAATTTCTTTATGAGTGTTATTCATCAAGTTTCCTCTTCCTAAGCTCATAACACTATCTTAGCTCATGATAAGATCATATGCTATCTTAGCTCATGAAGCACTAATTTGAACAATTAATTGTCTCAGAGAAATCTCTCATCAATAGTTAAAGCAACACAAAAAAATCAATTTCGGCATATAAAGATTGTTGCTAACCTAATACCAAATTTTCAACCTAGTATACTTAAATCTGATCCATCTCTAGTTATTTCTAACTTAAGATGGTATCAGCCATTCTAAGAAACCAAATTACCAAAGACATATTAAGTTAACACACTAAACATAGAATCAATCATTCAAATTAACAAACACAACTCATCAATCCTTCAACCACAATCTCAACAAAAAATACAATAATTTTTTAAATAACTAAATTTCCTTAACTGAATAAACACTTATGGACTCAAATGTGCTCCCCAGACCCTACCTTACACATGTTGTTGTACTTGCATATAGAAAACTCTTATCAATGATCATAACATATCCTTACAATTGTAACTGAACAAATATCCATCTTTAGCCCTTAAATGCGTCCCAAAACATCCAACATACAACAAATTTCTTTAAAGACCAAAAACAAGGACAAAAGATGAACTTACTCTATTCATGATTCTGATTTGGTAGGATTATAAACCGAGTCATCAGGAATCTTATGGCATACTCCGATCTTGGAACAAATGAAGGATATAATCAAATATCTAGAGTGAAGCCAAAGAAAGAGTTTTAGAGAGATAGTTGTTCTTATGTAATGGAACTTGATTTATAGAAAATCTATTTACAGTTCAACCTTTTTATGAATAAAATAATCAAGTTTCATCATTAAAACAACTATTCACATGTGCAAAAACAGCGTACAACGTTGAATAATTTTGACTTTTAACGACGTATTCGTGTTCGACGTCATATCGTGAGACGTAATTTTGACGTCGAACACCAATCGTTCGACATTACGCTTTTATATCCACGTCTACTCTACAGAGTTTGACGTCTAATATTTGAATAACTAGTTACATTTAAGGGAAGATTTGGCGTCAAATGTATGGGGAGGGGACGTAAAGTTGACGTCAAGGACAAAGATGTATGACGTAAAGTTGACGTCAATTTATGTAGGCGACGTTACTTGTTGTTTATAGACACGTCGAATATTAAAGTGCTTGACGTCTAATATTTGAATAAATATTTATATTTAAAGCAAAATTTGGCGTCAATTGGAAGGGGATTGACGTAAAGCTGGCGTAACTTTGACGTCGAAGTAAACCAATCGACGTCATGTTTTGTTGATATACACGTCGAGTAGCAGAGAAAGGACGTCTAATATTTGAATAAATATTTATATTTAAATGAAGATTTGACGTCATACATGAGGAGGCCTGACGTAAGTTTAACGTCGAACTAGTTTATGCTTGACGTTACCCCATTGAGCCCTAGAGTTTCTCGCCCAGCGTTGCATTTTGATCGTTACATCCACTGTATTATATGAACGTCAATCAGTGCATAGTTCGACATTAAGATTCAATATGAACGTCGAATAGTGTATAGCTCAACGTCACATTTTTTTTTTAAATTTGGTTCGTTATAGCTCATTTTACAAACCTGAAATACAAAAACCAGTTTTCCAACTCATATATTCACAGAATTAATTAATTTAAACCATGTTATCATCAATTCCAATTAAATAGTACAACTAAAAGACGCTAATGCTATCATCAAAGCTTAAAAGAATCCAATTTTTCATTCATCTATTCACAGTATTCATCTATCACAGTTTAAACGATGCTATTATCAATTCATGCATTAAAAAAGCTAGACAAGTAAAACTAAAAGCTAAGCAAATGCTACTATCATAAAAGGAAAAACCTAAAGCTATAGCTATTTAAAATGTTTATTTAAATATTGTGCCCATTCCTTTCTTATCGTTTTTATTACTACATTTGACAATGTAGAGGTAGTGTTGAACTGCTGCAAAATCAAGGAAACTTTACTATTATATTCATTTTAAATTGAAATGTAAATTTCTACCTCAGTCCAATCTCCTCTGATTTCTGCTCGGATGATTGCTTTCATCCATGACATGATATAATAGCCACATGCCCAAGAATCATTCTGCTTGTTACACTAAACATGTGAAAGAACTTAGTCAAATGTAATGGTTTAAATTTGACTATGAAAATTAACGGTTAAAGATCAACGAATTCCAACCTTAGGATATATAATTTCAATTTGTTGTCCTCTGGTCCTAGCAACAACTCTAAACAAATTTGAAACATTTAAAACATTAGAAACATAAGTTAATATATTAATATCATCATGAATTGGTATGAATGAATGTAATACTTACGATTGTAACAAGGACTTCAACTCCGATTTCATCTTTCTATGAAGAGCACAAAACCATACAACTTGTGCTTTTTTTAGAATGATCACCATTAGTTGCCAATGTCTCTTATCATGTACCAACAAGTAGTGAGTTTATTGATTAAAATTTGATAAAAGTTGACAATATTGGGAAACACATACGCATCAATGTATGGCGCGATATACATCTCTCTATTAGACTCAGTCATCCATGTTTGCATATATGATTTCTTGGACTCTAATGTGTTTCCAGATGGTTGAATGGTCTGAGGTTCAAGAAAACCATAAACTAACGCCCGACCTGATTCCACTACGACGGTGGTCATGTACCTATAACAATAAAGTTAAGTATATTTATTAAAAAGTAATAATAGTAATATACAAATTGGAAAATAACAATTAAAACTTTACATGCACCATAGTTGTATGTATGAAATGTTCAACATTGCTTCTCCACCAATGATCTCGAATGCATTATTGAAAGCAATACACAATGGAATATGGCACTCGAGGCCAAATGTTCTTAACTCCCACTCCAGCTCTATCAGTCCTTTTCTCAACTTATTTAATCTCGATGTCAATATGGATAGAGGATCATCATCGTCTTCTGCTTCCTCATGACCCTCATTCACAGGTTGAGGCATTGGTTGTTTCTCAGGACGATAAACCTGCAAGTTACATTTACAAAAGTTAGGAATCATTTAATTATAACTTGAAGATTTAAGTTAATAAAAATAAGAATATAATACCGCTAGTTGGCCAAAATATGGCATGATCATAGCCTTAGTGATGGAAGCAGCCTCCACGTTCAAGATTTGAGCGGCTCCTTGATCCAAAAGTGGCAGCGGAATGGAGATCACGGATGAAGTTGGTGGTGCTTGCAAGGTGTTCGATGAAATGTCTGGTAGGGTTTGGATGTGGTGTGGTGAGGAATTCTAACTCAGACGGCTTTCCTAAGGGGAAAGGAGCTAGACGGAGACAAGCTAAAATAACTTTAAGCAATGAACTTGAGAGAATGGCTGGATTTCAGCAGCATTTCATTATCAAACTCAAGTTACCATTACAAACGATTTGGCTTATCTTTTATAGATGAAGAGAAATGTGCCTCACAAGCTACTGGACATATTAGCAATGTGCATGAAGCTCTACGAGAAGTGTGCAGGAAAAGCTATACAGCTGGCCACATGTTCCATATGGTAAACATTGAAAATGTGCTCAAATATAAGATAAGTTTGTCCTGCTGTCGTTGAGCGGCACAACGCATGCATTGAGCGCCATGTGCAATTCTTGTACTCTTCCATGCCTCCTTTGTTCCCTCTTACTTGGAAACTTCCTAGGATCCTTCCAACCTTTATTATCATACAAAATAATGGAATTAGTTAAAGAGAATCTATCTAAGACTTAGATAAGGAAAGAGCTTTAGCAATCTTTATTCTACTTTCCTTTCTTTAGTCTTAGTTTTAGTTGATACTTCTTTGGATGGGAAGTCCCTAAAGGGTTTGTCATCATTCCCTCCCTCTTTAAAAACGATTTGTCCTCAAATCGGGAAGAAAGAAAGAAGCACAACTTTGGTTTTTGTTGTCCTCCTGGATCAAAAATATATCTATAAAAGATAGCAAAAATGAGTATGATGAAGAAGATGTAAACAAAGATAAGAAGACAAAAGAAAAGTCTTGTATTTTTGAAAAAGAATTTCTGAAAATTAGTCTTGGAAAAATGGAGAATTCCATATTCCCAAGTTATTTGATTTTTATCTTGAGTTCTGGTTTACACAAGGGTAACATTAGCTCAAGTTTTGAATTTCCATATTATGAAAATGATTGCACAAAATATGGGATGGCAATTGATTTAAAAGAAAAATTAATAATGGAAAAGTGCACAATAATTGGAAAAGAAGTACAGAATTGGAAACCTTCCCTTTTAGGTTCCATGAGTTTTGGAAGAGTTGAATTTTCCATCAGTAGCAAATTCCCTTTTTCTCTATTTTCCTCTTCTTTCTTCTTTTCTACCTCTGTTATTTCTCTTTCTTGTCTCTCTTCTTCCTTTCTCTCTTCTTCTTTCGCACTTTTCTCTTCTTCTTTCGCTCTTTTATCTTCTTCTTCTTTTCTCTCTTCTTCTCTGCCCTCTCTTTCTTCTCTCTCTTCTCTTCGTCTTGTCTTATTTCCTCTTGTTGTCTCTCAACATCTCTTTGTAGTTTGTTAACCTTCAACTCTAGTTTCTTAGCTTTTAACTCCTTAAGTCTAATTTCAAATTCTAGTTCTCTAAGAAGGAACCCATTGTCGTTTAAGCTTTCAAGAAATGTTTCTCCTTCTTCAATGTAATCTCTCAAGAATTGGAGGTTTCTCTTAGTATGTGAAGACACAAACTCTTTTCTCATGCAAGATTTTAATTCATGCCAATCACGAATTGGGGACTTTCTACCTATCCTAACATGATATTGTCTTTCATCCCACCATTCTCTTGCATGCACTTCAAATCTAGATGTGTAGAGACTAAGGACATAAGATGCACTATTGCTAGAATGGAAATAGAATTCAGGTTTACTTTTTCTAGCAATGAATGGATGCAGGTCATCAATTTCTCATTCCCAAGCTAGGTATGTTAATGCACCAATATCCATACCAAAGAATGGAATATTTGCCCTAGCTTGTTTATACAACTCATCCTCAATCCGATCAAATTCATGAAAGGAACAAGTCCTTCTTCTAGCTTCATCAAGTTTTCTTTTAATTTCTTTGAAACTAATGGATTGATCAAAACTAGAAGATCGAGAGGACCTATATGAAGAAGAAGACCTATAGGAATCATAACACGACATCAGACTCTTTAGATTTTAGAGAAGGATTTCTAGACAGATTCTAGAGGTAAAATGAACCAAATAGCTCCCAGGAAGGAGAGGTGAGTCACAATGGACAGGCTTAAGAACCTTGTCCTTCCTTAGCCAGAGTTTCTTTAGTTGTTTCTTACCTTAGTGTCTAGGTAGAAATCTTTCAAAAAAAATTTAAATGCAAGAATGCTATGCACCTAGAAACCAAATGAAGGTTTATCTATATGAAACGCGCTCCTAAGTACCATAGAGACTTAAAACATAAAAGTCAACAAGCAGTGTAAAGTAAAGCAAACGGAAATTAATGAAACACGGCCTAAGTGAAAGTGCAAGTGACACTTTGAGCCCCTTGACACACTTTCACACTAAGATGCGTAGACTAGACTATTACATTGTTCATTGGTGCTCTTGGAAGTGCATGAAAAGCATTTTCCCAAGTCACTTTAAGTTGAAAATGAGAAACAAAATTGAATGAAACTACAAAGGTTCCTTGATACCATGCCAAAATTACAAGTAAAATGTTTACAAAAGTAGCAAAGCCAAGTGTGGCTGCTGTGTCACAAAGTGCTGGTCCAAAATGATGAGCAAAAAGGTGGTATGGTTGCTGAAACTGCTGCTGAAATTGATGTTGGAATAGCAAGAAGGAAGTGCACTTGGAGTCCAAACTTGTAGCCAATTTAACAAGTCTTCCACTCCCTAATATGCTACCCCTTTGGAACAAGCAATCTGAACTTGTAGAACCTTCACCACAGCATAACAGCACCACTGCCATACACTAAACCAGTCACAACAAAAATTACACTACACCAGAAATTAAATTCGCATACCAGGTTTGGTGGCACAAATTGGAGGTCAAAAAGGTTGATTTCAAGTAGTTTTAAGCTTTGAATCAATGGAGGGACACAAAAGGAACCTAGGAGAGGCACTAGATCAGATTAAACAAGCGAGAAAAATAAAAAACGAAGAGCCAAAAGTAGTAAACTGTTTGATAATTTTGCAAAGTGTTTTATGAAAGTCTCTAAAGAAGGGAAAATATTTGGAAATTTCGGTTTTGGGGTTCAAAACTTGATTGCATGGTTTTCTTGTGCTTTTTATAGATGTTCTATAATTTTTTGATCATATAATTCCATTTGGAAACAACATACCAGCTCTTGCCAATCCATAAATGAGTTTTAAAGATTGAAAATTTTCAAACAGCAACAAAATGAAAACTACATCAGAAAAATGGCTTTAAATTGGGAACAACAGTATCCAAAATGATTTTCAGTGATGCAAATGATCAAATGACACTTCAAAGAAGTTTGTATCATAATATGGAATATGTTCCAACACTTAGACAGTAAAGGCAAAGGCCATAGCAGAATGTCACTGGTTCACTTTCAAAATTGAACTAAATTTGATGGATTAATGTGTGATTCTGCATAAACACGTTTGGAAACAAAATTTGATTTTTTGGGGCAACTTTGTATCAATGATTTGAAGGTGTGAAAACAATCAAACAGCAAAGAAAGGGACCACAATAGAAAATCAACACACCACTTACCAAATTGAAGCAAATTCAATGGTTTGGATAGTGATTTTGCAGATAAATTGAAAAATGATCAAATGAACAGTGCACACAAGTTTCAAATGGTAAAATATAGTTGCACAAATGTTTAAACTGCATTGAAACAGCCAAATGCTCCAAATCACAGGTTAAGAAAGCAATAGAAACAAAGTTGGCTGGCACAATCAAAGGAATAAAGAAGTCCTAAATGACTAGATCTAGCTATAGAATATGACCTAGCAGAATTAAATGACCTAACACAGCAAGGATGTCAACTGTGACAGTTTTGGAAACCATAATTTAATCAACTCAACCATTCATTTTGCAATTATGTGATTAATATGAGTTGTTATACTTCTAGCACTGCTTAACAACACCAAAGAGACTTGCACAAGGCTTAAGAAGCAAGAAATCTGCACTGAAACAGATTTAAGATATTGCACCAGAGTTGGAAATTTATGCAGATTTGTTAAAACAGAATCAAGTTGCAATCAATGCTTTAGCTCATGTGATCAAAGCTAGACAATGTCTGCTTGCTTTATATGATCAATGAATGGCTATCACTGCACTGAACTTGATTAAAACGAAAAAATTTACAAGCTGACGGAATCAAACACTGTGGCAGAGGTAAAACTGCACAAAAAATTGCACATGACCGTGACACAACTGGAAATTATGAATTAAGCCGAATTGAACTCAAACAAATGAATTGCACCGATTAAAATGAAGAACAAACACTAAGGAAAAGTGAAAACACAAGTACAACAAGCACAGACACGAATTAAGCCAAACAGAATTGAAAAAAAAAAATCAAAAATAGCGTGACAGAGTTGGACAACACATGACAGAAGTGAAAAGTGAATGAAAACGTGACTTATCTCTTGAAGACAAGCGTGGACGACCTGGCTCTTGATGACAAATGATGGAAGCAGCCTCCACGTTCAAGAGCGGCTCCTTGATCCAGAAGTGGCAGCGGAATGGAGATCACGGATGAAGTTGGTGGTGCTTGCAAGGTGTTCGATGAAATGTCTGGCAGTGTTTGGATGTGGTGTGGTGAGGAATTCTAACTCAGACAGCTTTCCTAAGGGGAAAGGAGCTAGAGGGAGACAAGCTAAAATAGCTTTAAGCAATGAACTTGAGAGAATGGCTGGATTTCAGCAGCATTTCATTATCAAACTCAAGTTACCATTACAAAGGATTTGGCTTATCTTTTATAGATGAAGAGAAACGTGCCTAGCAAGCTACTGGTAAAAGTTGTTGCACTAAGACATGATAATCGTGAGACTTTAAACCAACAAACCTTAAATCTTTCATAAAAACAAGGCTATTAATATTCAACGAATAACCTTGTGGAACCTTCACACTATGTAAACATTGACAAAAAATTTGCTTTTCTTTTTTTCAAAGAGTGTGACAAGTTGGAGGAATATACATACGTCTTCCTATGGATTGCGGATGTAACTCAGAACGGATTTCCATGTCAACCAAGTGTTGTCGTGCTTTCACTCCATCTTTCGTCTTTCCTTTAACGTTTAGTAAAGTCCCAACAACACTATCACATACATTTTTTTTTCAACATGCATCACGTCTATGCAATGTCGCACATCAAGTTTACACCAATATGGAAGATTAAAGAATATTGATCGCTTTTTCCAAATGTTTTTCTCAACGGTCTTCTTTTTATGTTTTCCGAATACAACATCAATGTTTCTCACCTGGTTGTATACTTTTTCCCCATTACGGGGTCTGGACACTACATCATCTTCAGGACTTCCATTAAACGCTTTTTTCAATCTACGGTAAGGGTGATTTCGAGGAAGGGATCTTTGGTGTCTTGTGTACACAATTTTCTGCCCATGCTTCAGTTGAAGATAACTAGTATTTTCTTCACAAATCGGACATGTAAAATGACCTTTAACACTGTAACCACTCAAGTTCCCATATGTTGGGAAATCATTTATGGTGCAAAACAACATTGCACGCAAACGAAAGTTTTCTTCTGAATATGAATCGAAGACCTCGACGCCCTCTTCCCACAACATTTTTAAATCGTCAATTTACGATTTAAGATAAACATCAATGTCATTTCCAGGTTGTCTAGGACCCGATATCATCATAGACAACATAATGTATTTTCTCTTCATGCACAACATAGGAGATAGATTGTAAATCATCAACGTAACTGGCCATGAACTATGTTTGCTATGTAAGTTGCCATAAGGATTCATACCATCGGTAGCAAGTGCAAGTCCTAAGTTTCTTGGCCCTGCACTAAATTCCGGAAATGTGCCATCAATGTTCTTCCATTGTGGGGAATCAACTGGGTGTCAATGAAGATTATCACATTTTCTTCCATCAACGTATCACATAAGATTCTTCGCATCTTCTTAACATAAAACAATCGTTTCAACCTAGGTACTATAGGTAAATACCACATGACCTTAGTGGGTGAACCTTCATTGTGTTCATCGTTATTTCCATGAAGTTTCTTCTTAAATCGTGACGAACCACACATCGGAAACACCTTCATTGAAGCATACTGATCTCTATACAATACATAGTCATTGGGACATGCATGTATCTTTTGGTATTCCAAAGCCATTGGACATAGAATTTTCTTCGCATCGTAATTACGGATAGGTAACGTGTTATTTTTTGGAAGCATCTCCTTCAGCAACTCCAAAAATTTCGTGAAACTTTTATCGGTTCATCCATTTCTTGCTTTTAAACAAAACAATATCAAAGTAGCCGATAACCTTGTAAAATTCATGCATCCTAGATACAACTCTTGCTCTGAATTATTCTTAAGACTATCGTATAAATGAGCTCTTCCAAAATTTTCTTGGCCAACATCATGTATCATTTCGTATAAATGATCACTCATCCATTCTCAACATAATCTGAACCTCTTAACGTTGTTTGCTTATATAATACTTCCACATGCCAAGTCCAAACTGTATAACTTCTCATTATTCCATAAATGAACAGATGATCACGGATGTTGTCACAGTCTTGATATACTTGGTTGACACAACGAACACAAGGGCAAAAATATACCTTGTTCACTGGTTTTGCGTGTTCTTTAACATATTCTATGAACTCAAAAACCCCTCGCTCATACTCTTCACTAATATGACGCTAATGAATCCAGCTTCGATCCATAGTACTACTCTAAAAGCAAAGAATCCACGAAAAAAAAACTAAATTAAGTTCAAAACCAAAAAAAAATACCAATCATACGTTGAAGGAAAAAAAACTATCATAGTAAACGTACACGAACACAAATATCTATCGTAATACATATATCATACGTCCAGAATTGACAAAAACAACACAAACACGAACACATATATCATACGTAAGAAATATTGAAGGAAAAAAAAACAAACTTCAAATGGTGTCACTGGAAAAGATGATGAAGTTCGCTGACCACGTACGAAAAATAGCCTAAAGATAAACGAAAATTAATCGGTCAACTGTTGAACGAGCTTTTGGTCGCACAAAAGTCAACAAAACCTAAATTTCCCACTAATGTAGTATAGGGGAAACCTAGTGTATCAATCTAAGGACTTGGTACTTATTAAGTATAGAATTGTAGAATTATAGCCTATGTATTTACTAAAAACAAGGTAGGGAAAGAAAATTAATGAAATCCAAAAAAGAAAAAAGTAATTGATAATGCATAAGAACATGATTCCTAAACTAGAGTGAATGATCAATATGTATCTACTTAGTTAAAGTGAACTAAAATGTAATGTTAATGAAAGAATGATTAATCTGGACAAAATTAAAATGGTAACTAAACTAGAATAAAGCACTATCTAATTATGAAATACCTAATATAATGAAACCACTGCAATGCAATAACGAAACTTAAACCTAAACCTATGAATGATATGACTAAAATATGCAAATGAGAGTAAAATTGAATCCTGTAAATGAATGCAAAGAAAACATAAACTCTGAATGCATGAAAAATATGATCAACCAATGCATATTATCTATATACATGGTCTGAGAAAGTAACCCAAATCAAATGCTGAAATCATAAAGGAACAATAAACGAATCTAAAGCAACTCAAAATCTAATATTGAAATGTAAAATCGTTGAATGATAAAGCAAGGAAAGTAAAATCAAGTGCAGAATCTAACAGAACAAACTCAAATGTAAAGTGAATCGAAACTGGAATATAAAAGTGCTTTATTGAAAACTAAATTCAGAATTACAAATAACAGAGTTTCTAAGAGAACCACTGTATGTCACCCAATGGAATGATCCAAGAATCCCCAATAAAGCAGAGAGTGTATCTACTTCTAGGAAAGCTTTGAAAATCTAAAACTAAAGCAAGAATTTGGAAAAGGTAGCGTCTGCCATCCACTACCGTGCATTGTCTAAACCTAAGAATGGTGCCTATCACCCACCACCCATGTTATTCACTTTACAAGACTTCCCTTTATATAGGGAAAGTCCAAAACAGAAAAAGAAAAGAAAATGGGAAAGGGGGAATGAACCGGTAACTAACTCAGAAGTTTCGTGAAGCTTTTCCAACTAACTTTCTAACCGTTCTGCTTCAATCGATCCAGCTCCGCAAACCTCCGATCACGATTCTTCTTCTCCGGTCCGATTTGCTTTCTTGGCCAGCTTCCTCTTGGGTCATGGAGCTTCTGGTCTTCTTCCAAAATGGCCCATGGAGATCGCGTCTTGCTTCGTCACAACACTTCTTCTCTCTCTGCTTGATGAACCCTAGCACATGGTTGAATGAATTTGGGGAAAAATCCCAAATGGTCGAGCTCCACTGCCTTTACCCCCTATTTGCTTCTTCAATTAGAACCCCGCTGCTTGAAACACAGTGTTTCATTAATCCACTCTAAAGGCTGCAGCCCAATTCCACACCAAGCTTATTTTCCACACTCAAGCCCATAGTCTAGACAACGCTTCAGAATTCTTTTCCTTCAAAACGCACAACTTTGGCTTCATTTCAGCCTAGTCTTTCAAATCAACGCCGACCCAGATTGCTTGCCCAACACAGCAACTTCAGCACATCTATTTCATCACTTTGGGTGTTGCTCCCTCCACCACCACCCTATACTTCCTCCACCTCCCCACATTATTTTAAATACAATTATATCCTTAAGTTAAAAAGATTTTTACTTTTACTTTATTTTAAATAATTTGAAACTCTAATTTTACTTTGCCAGCACCTACCCACGGAACTCTCTTCCCCTTTTCCCATTTTCGTTTCACCTCCCGCACTTCCATTCCTTTTTCTTCCCAGTTTTTTTTTTGGTTTGAAAGCTTCCATTGCCGCCGTGGTGTGAAGGAGCATCGCCGCCGTGACGTGGAGGAACATCGAGGAGCGTCCAGAGCATCAACCAGCGTGAGGAAGTATACATCAACGGAGGTGACATCCTTCAACGGATGTCCCCTAATAAAACAAACTCTAAAATAAAAAACGTAACCTTTAAACGAAGGTGACATCTTCAACGGATGTCAACATCCATTTTTCCTTAAATGGATGTTGACATCCGTTTTTCCTTAAACGGATGTTGACATCCGTTTTTCCTTAAACGGATGTTGACATCCGTTTTTCCTTAAACGGATGTTGACATCCGTTGAAGGATGTTGACATCCGTTGAAGGATGTCACCTCCGTTTAAAGGTTACGTTTTTTATTTTAGGGTTTTATTTCAAGGTTTATTCGAATACGAGGAAGCACGACACGCACTGCACCACTCCACGCACTGCACCACGAGAGCGACACTGCACCACGAGAGGGAGACTGCTTGATAATTCTTTCCACCACCACAAACCTTTGCAACTTGTAGTATCTCACAACGACGAAAGAAAGAGATGAAGAAATATAATGTTAAAATGAAATAAAAGTATTTTACTCATCTACGGGACTAGAATAGGTTATAAGTGAAATAGGTTGTGAATGGGTAAAATTAAAAAGTAATAACCCTAAAAATAGAATTTTACTGAGGGACAAAATAGTAAAGGGGAGGTGGAGGGAGAAAGGTGTAGTGGTGGAGGGAGCAACACCGCATCACTTTTGACCAGATTTAGTTGGGCCCAAATAGCTTTCATCAGCCCAATGCCTCCCAATGCTAGATCTGGAGAAAAAATTAGGAGTGTTAAAAAGCAAAAAGAAAAGATAAAAACCTAAAAAAAATCTATTAAATTTTCTGAATATTTTTCTAAAAGAGAAAATTCCTAATTATAAAAAAAGAACTATTTTATTTAACAAAAAAGAGAAAATTAACACTATTTTTACAAAAAACCTGTTTTTACCCTAATTATACTAATCTATCTTAATTCTAGAAAATTAAAACCTAAACTAACTTAAAAGAAGAGTATTACCATAGAAAAACAGGAAAAAATAGAGAGTTAACATGAACCCACATGAAAAACAAAGTAAATGAGTACCAAATGACATTAGAAAGACATAAACAACTTAAAAATAACCTTCGTCCTCAAAGAAGAAAGTTCAAGCAGAAATGGAAGCGCGAAGAAATAGTGAGACTGTGTTATGTTTTTACATTCAATAAAAAAGATTCCACGTCGAATACAATTTAAATTCGGCGTTTTATTTAAATAAAGCGTTGAAGTCGTAAACCATTCGACGTTTTATGATGGTAAATATTTAAAAATAGTGCATCTTTCTTTTATTCTTTTTTCTTATCAATTGCAAAGGTTACGTCGAATTTGAAGGGGCTTAGACGTACTATTGGAAGCCAAAAGTTTCTTCTGCCGCCAGTATCAAAAAGTATCGTAATTTTGGATCTTTTTTCTTTTTCCCCTCCCATAGAACGTCGAAGGCTACGGGCTAGGACGTGAAGGGAAATGAAGTAGTTGGGAGCATTAATGGTGCGCTCTAACCAGAGCATTAATAGAACGTCGTATTCGATAGAGCTTCGACGTTTTTTTCTTCCGCCAATAGCAAAAGGTGGCGCTATTATGATTCTTTTTTCTTTAAAATCAGACATGAAATTTTTTCTTTTTACTTCTTCCTTAATCGATTCAAGTTAGCAGTGTACTGAAATTTGCACTTTTAACTAGTGATCAGTTTTTTATCAATATCAGAACTACATAATCTTCTCTTCTCAACTAGATTGAGGGTTAGTCCACATACAATGCAATCAACATTCACGATTCATAGATCGTTTACTAAAATAAATCTTCATTTCATTTCAAAATAAAACCAAAAGCAGTACATAAAATCAGAGGTGGCTTAATAGCCATGATTACAAAATAATAAAAAAAAACTTAGAAAAGTAGTCCCTATTATTATCAAGAAGATTCCATTGAATCTTCATCATCAGAATTTTCAGTTTTAGAGACAATGTCATTCTTCTTTAGCACATATCCCTTCTTCTCCAGTCTGAAAAGAGCATTTTCAACTCTCTCATCCTTTTAAGACGTCTTTCTAAATTGATCAACAACATATTTCTTAAAATCAGTTTGTGAAATGAAGGCAGTATGATCTTCATCACGAGTAGGTGGACTTCCAACAGTTTGCTCAGTCGTGAAGAACCATCCATTCACGCTCTTTTCCAGCCCAATAGAAAACAGAGTTGGTATACCAATTTCTTGTCACTTATTGAATAGAAGTTTGTCTTCTTCAAATACATATACTCCTTAGAGTACCAACACCTTGCTGATAAATACTACATATGGCAATTTGTGTGCATATTTATCTCCTACATCGATCATGTGGTCTTTTAGTACCGCAACCCAGTTGGTTGGGATTCTAGTCTTGATAGCATTCAACAGAAATACATCTTCTGTTGACATTATGTCCTCGACAAATCTTCTAGGCAGCAGTAGCCAAGTTAGGACATAAGAAATAATTTTCTCCTCCTTGTTTAAGCCATCATCTAGGTACTGCTTATCCACTTTGTACCTTCCTGGATATCTTAAGCAATTTATATATATAGCTCTCTTTGTTAGCCATTTGTTTGAGTCAGAATCACGGATATGAGAATCTAAACCTTCAGCTTTCAGTCCAGCAATATTTGACCAAACATTATCGTCAATAGTAATTTTAACACCTTTTATCCTTGAGTGAATGACCCCATTTAGAACCCTCAGGTTTGTGTAGAAAACCTCTACCAAATTTGGATAGCAATCTCCTTTCATCTGGACAAAACTAGTAAGCCCTTGATATGCAATCCATTCTTGATAAAGGAACCCTTCTTTCTTGAACAATTGCAGGTCCAGATACTTGTGAGGAACTACAATATTTATATGTCTCCAGTATAAAAAATTTCCTCGGATCTCTTCATCACTTATCCATCCAGATGGGTTTGCATTTTTTGTAACCCGGGCAACCTTCTCTTTTCTTCTTGATGATGATGATGATGAAGCCATGTCTGAATAGAATTCTCGGAACGTCTTTCACAATCTAGAGTTTTTAACTTCTCAACTTCTCAGCTTTAAAAATACAAAGGATACGTCGAATTATACTATGCATCGACGTACTAATTTTCAGCCAGAAAAGACAAAGAGTTTGGAAAAAGACAAAGGATAGGTCGAATTCTACGGATATTCGACGTTTACTTCTTCAGCCTCGCGCCCTTTTGTTTCCTTTTTTCCTTTATAAACCTCCCATAACCTCCCGTTACCATATTTTAAGATAAGATTTGCATTTTTTTTATATTTTTATATTATAAATTTATGTAAATTTATCTTGTAATATTTACATATTATAACATATAAGAAAGATTTGTTGGTGAAATTTAAAGAGAATAAAATTTTATTTCTTTAAAATATTATTTTAATTTCATATGGAAAATAATAATAATAATAATTTATGATAATTGAGTTTTAGTTACATATCACAATAATTAAAATCATAATAAATATTATTATATTATTAAAAGTCATGTGAAATGAATTTTTTTTAACATCTGAACTAACTTTTTTCATATAAAAAATGAAAAATAGTCTACACAGTAAATATTTTTTTTTATTAGATTCAATAACATTTCCAAACCTTATATTTCTTTCCTCTCCTTTAAAAGTTTTATGATTAAGATAGGTATGATAAAACATAAATCAAGTCTTCAATGTCTCTTTCTAGGTGTGTGTTAATTTTAGGATAAAGATAGGTGTGATTATACTAAAAGACTTTGATTGATTTTTAAAAAATAATACTTTAAATTTGAGAAAAAAAAATTAAGCTGAGTGATAAACTGAAATTTAAGATAGATTATTGTGGACAAAAATTGAGATAGGTCAGTTAGAAAGAAATATTAAGACAAGTTAACAATTGAGATGCATCAAACCAAGCCAAAGATCGAGAAGTGTTAAGATGTCGGCAAGTGTACCGAATCGTATCAAGTAATATAAAATGGTAAGACCAAGTATCGTTTCCCAAGAGACTCACGACATTAAACAGTTGTGTAATTACTTAACTAATTAAGACTTTAAGAACATTTTTTTGGGTTTTGAATGCAAATGTAATAAAAATAACCATGAATGCAATTTGATCAATTGAGGATAAACACTAGAATGAATGGATGAAATTGATAATATGAGATGATAATGTTGTTGGGGTTTAGATTTCACCTAATCACTCTCATGCATCTAAGAATTCTTCTTCTTTATTAAATGTCAATGTCACTTTCTAAATTACTTAGAACCCGATGTCTCAGCGAAAGAAGTCTATCCTCAATTACTAGACCACAATGTCTTGCATCCCTAATAATTAATTTTGCATTACGAACGGAAGCTTAAGACAACCAAACGTTCTATCCCTATGTCTAAGCAATAGTTCCCTTGGGAGAAATTCCCCAGATCATGAATTGTAAGATATCTGTCGATACTCAAACAAATCAAATATCATGTCGTGAATGAGTTAAACATAACAAGCATTAAGTAAAGAAGAATAACCCTAACAATTAATGAAAAAAGCATATATAAATCAGAATCAATTCAAATACATGAGAGTTTAAGAGGTTACATCTTCCCCAACAACAAATAAGGTTTAGTTCTCCATTATCATGGAGAAATTAGATGAACAATGGAATGGAAGAGATAGAAAATCCCTAGAAACTGAAGAGGAGAGCTCCCACATCCCCAAATATGCCTCCAAGGGGCGAAAAGTGTGTTTCTGTGCTCAAGCCATCAAGAGATACCAATCATAGGACGTGCAAGTCCTTAAATAGATCAAAAATAAAGTCCAAGCCCAATAACGTTGGCGGTTGATAACAGTTGAAAAACTGTTATTTTCATGTTTAAAATTATACTAAAAGCAACCTTTAACACTTAGAAACTAGCTTGAAATCATGCTTTTGTTCATATTTTCAGAAATAAGAGAATTGGACAGGTTTATGCTTGATTTCAGTGTTTTTGTGCAGGTTTTAAGGTGAATTTGGTGAAAGAAGTGAAGAAGGAGAGAGATGGAATCAGAAAAGACATCAAAAAGTGCAAAAGGAGAAGCCGCAATTGCCGCTCAGCGGCAGTTTACCGCTGAGCGGCACTTAGGAGTTCACGCTGGCACCGCTGAGGGGAGAAAACGACTCACGCACTTACCGCTGAGTGGCACACTTATGGGCTTGGGCCTAAATTTTCTGTAATTTTAGAATAGTATATAAGCTTTAGGACGTCCTAGGGTTTGTATCTTTGGTAGAAACGAAGCAAACACTCTCTATTCCACCCCTTGGGGGTAGATTGGGAGATGGTGACAACTCTCCTCTTCTCTTTCTCGGGTTTTTCTATCTCTTTCATTCTTCCATTATTATTCATCTAGTTTCACCATGAATATGGTGAACTAAACCTTGTATGTTTGTTGGGGAATCAATGTAATCTTTTGAAGCTCTCATATATGGAATTTGTGTTTACATCTTAATCTAAGACCTATGCTTTCTTTCATCATTAGTTAGGGTTTTTCCTCTTTGCTCAAAGCTTGCTTTGTTTAACTCATTCAATGCATGATTATTGGTTTTGTCGATACGGAAACGTACGGGGAAGTCTAGATCCGGGGAATTTCTCCCAATAAGTATATTGGTTGCCTTAAGCTCCTATGCTAAATAAACTAATTATTAGGAATGCTAGGAATTGTATGAACTCGTAATTAGGGAGAAGCCTTCTTTGAAAGGTAATTTAGAGAGTGGCATTAACAATGATGAATTGAATGTTGAATTCCTAAAATATATGAGAGTGGATAAGATGAAATTGATAATCCCAACAACATACTCATCCATATATTCCATTGAAAGTGTTTGTATTTTGCTTTAGCCATTGATCAACCTCATGCATACATGTTTATTTTCGTCTTTTGCATATTAAAATCCAATTATTTCGTTCTTAAGTCTTAGTTAATCAACAAATCACATAACTAAACTAGGCCGTGAGTCCTTTGGGAAAACGATACTTGGTCTTACCAAGTTTATTACTTGAACGATTCGGTCATACTTGCCGATTGTAAAACAAGTTTGTGACATCACATTTTGGTGTTCATAAATCTGACATCAAGTTTTTGGCGCCGTTGCCGGGGACTCGTGGTTTAACTAGTTCATTTGTTTGATTATTGATTATCTTTGACTTGTTTTCTGTTTTTTTATTTTATTTTATTTTATTTTATTTTATTTTATTTTTCTGTTTTTATTTTATTTTATTTTATTTTTCTGTTTTTATTTTATTTTATTTTATTTTTCTGTTTTTATTTTATTTTATTTTATTTTATTTTATTTTATTTTATTTTAATTTATTTTTCTGTTTTTATTTTATTTTATTTAATTTTATTTTATTTTATTTTATTTTTCTGTTTTTATTTTATTTTATTTGATTTTCTGTTTCCTATCTTCTTATCTTTTCAATTATATCCTTTGATTTTTTTCTCTATCTTTTTGTGCTAACAAATATTTTCTAGAGTTTTGTGCCTAATGTTTGCAGGATGCAATTTGGTCAAGAATTTAACTATATGGGCACTCAATTCTACCAAAGTAATCTCAACCACTGGTAGAAACCTCACTCAAGCATGGATCAAAGCCAATTTTGGCAAGCTGCCGGACAATTTGAGAACCAACCACAAGAACAATGGCAGCAACAAAGCTTTAAAATCAACAAAGGGAAGCAAGAGATCTCTTCATTTAGACAAGGCATGGAGGAAACACTAGGTCATGCATGGGATAGATACAAAAGCTTGCTACGAAAAACACCCACGCATGGATTCGATGAAGTGGAAGTAGTCCTTACCTTCCTTGGAGGTCTTGGTTCACAAACCAAGATGATGCTTGATGCCTCAGCAGGAGGAAATATTAAATGGAAAACTCCAGAGGAAGCAACAGAGATTATAGAAAACATGGCTACTAGTGATAATGAGTTGCACAGTGAGAGAGGAGCTCCTATGCAACAAAAAGGAGTTCTCCAATTACAGACATATGATTCCCTGCTAGCTCAAAATAAAATTCTAACTCAACAGCTGGAGACTCTTACTAAAACTCTTGCACAATTACCCAAAGAGTTGAAGACTGCTGCACAGGTACAATCCCAGTTGTGCGAATTGTATGGAGGCGACCATATCAATGGTCAATGTGCCCTTCCAGTTGAAGCTGTAGAGGATGTAAACTACATGACCAATCAATACCGTCAAGGGAGCTACAATCAGGGGTGGAAACCACACCCAAGTATTGGTCAAGGGCAAACTGGGCAAGTTGGTCAATATAATAAGCAGCAGCAGCAACCCACCTTATGGCAACAATTATCTATGCTTAATGAAAGGTCCATGAGGATGGAGGAAACTCTCAACAAATTCATACAGAAAACTGAGTCTACCCAAAAGAGCACTGAAGCTGCTATCAAAAATTTGGAGACTCAGATGGGGCAGATCACCAAGCAGGTGGAAGAAAGGCCAAATAGAAATTTTGGGGCTAATACTGAGGTTAACCCCAGAGAAGAATGCAAGGTGGTAGAGAGTGCTGAAGATGAGGCAGTTGAGTTAAAAACAGGAGAAACAGAAGAAATAGAGAGCAAAAATACTTCTCTTTTTCCAATGCATCAAGGGAAACAACTGGACTTCACAGAATTATTCAAGATGGTGGATAATGATGCACCTTGTGAGCAGATTCTACAACAAATCACAGTTTACACGAAATCTGATGAAAACATCTCTACAAAGAAAAGACGTAGAGATGATGAGGCAAAGGAGTGTATAACTGTTAAAAAAGAGCCATTCCCTCCTAAAGCAACAGATCTAGGCAGTTTTTCTATCCCTTGTACCATAGGGAAGAAAAGGGTGAAGAAAGCTCTTCTTGATTTAGGTTCAAGTGTTAACTTGATACCTTACTCTTTACTGGAGCAAATCGGCAATGTTAATGTGAAACCTGTAAAGGTTAATCTAGTAATGGCCGATGGATCTTCAAAGGAGCCATGTGGAATTGCAGAGGACATTATAGTTTGTGTTGGCAAACTTCAGTTCTTGGCAGACTTTGTGGTGATGAAGATGGAGACAGAGAAGATACCTATCATACTTGGAAGACCGTTTATGAAAACGGCCAGAGCTATCATTGATGTAAATAAGGGTATAGTGGTGCTCCAGGACCGAGAGGAGAGAGTGGTTGTAGACGTCTTTAAAGATGAGACGCAAACACAGGAGGAAGAAGCTAGTTATAAAGCTGCATTTCAAGATGCACTCATGACTAGCCATAAAGATGAAAATCCCAAGGTTGCAGGTAACCATTGTTTGTTGTTTCAGGTACACAAGGAAGAAAAGATTGGAAGAGGAGGAGAAATTCCTGGTGACTAGGAGAAAAGAAGACCCCAACTTGGTGAACCCGTGAGAATCAAAAACAAGTTGTGGGTTGTGAAGGGCTTTAAAGAGAAGGAGATGATAGAGATAGAATCTCCACATCTTAGAAGAATCAAAATAGTTCACAGGAAACAGCTGAGGAGTTGGTGGAATAACAACATCAACTATGAAGAAGGAACTTGAGCTTTACTGGGTCAAGCTAATGACGTTAAAAGAGCGCTTGCTGGGAGGCAACCTAGTGAATTAAGAACTTTTGATTTTATTTTGGTTTTGTAATTTTTAATTTGTGGACATTATTTTTTGTAACTATTTTGTTGGAAATAGCATCTACTGAAGGATGCTAGGTGGTTAAGTATCTACTGAAGGATGCTAAGTTTGTAACACCTACTGATGGGTGTTGCTGAGAAAATTTTGCACCTACTGATGGGTGTTGGTAAGTTTGTTGCACCTACTGATGGGTGTTGGTGGATTTTGGGTCAGGCTCGTGACGTTAAACAAGCGCTACCTGGGAGGCAACCCAGTTGATTGATTGTTTGTTTTGTTTGTTTCATTTTAGTTGCATATTAGGGTTTGCATAAGTATTTTAAACATTGAATTGCAGGGAACCAGTGAGGGGCATGTCTAGGAGGCACGTAGGTTAAGAAAAGAAGGAGAAGAGCACTTCACGAAAGTGCCGCTGAGCGGCAACTTACCGCTGAGCGGTACTCTCGCAGAATGGGCTTTAGTTCCCCTTAGCGGGACTCGAGCCCATTAGGGTATTTTTATACCCTAAGTTGTGTTTTAGGTTTTCTTTCCAGGCTCTTCTCTGCATAAACACTCCCACATACCTTTTCCAAGGTTTTCCACATCTTTTCATTCTTCCCTCTTGAAAATTTCTCTTCCACTCACTTGCTCACTAGTGTTCCATTCAAGTTTGGGGTTGGAAGAGAGTATCTTAGTTTGGAAACATTCTCATTGCATCTAGTATCTCCACCCAAGTAAGTAAAAAGCATTTTGTTCATTGTAGGGTTCTTGATTTTGAATGTGATTGTCAAAGCATGAATATTTAGGGGTTTGATTTATATGCATGATTTGATGATATATTTGATGTTTGAACTGATTAAAATGCATGATTTTGAACTAGAAAACTGAAAATTGCAATTGGGTGGAGTTAGGACAGCTTAAAAAGAGTTTTTTCAAAATTCTGCAGAGTTACCGCTCAGGGGTAAATTGCCGCTGAGCGACACTCTGCCAGACTTGAGCTTTTGATCTTTTGCGTTCTGGACTGTGGCACTGGTGGCGCTGAGGGGAAATTCTGACCCTCAGCGGTGGTTTAGCTTCGAAAGGAGTTGTGTTATGTGTTTTACTAATGATTAACATCATGTTCTGTGGTTTTGTATCTGTGTTTGATTGCAGGAATGGCATCCTCTTCAGGAAAAAGATTGAAAACCATGGCAACCAAGAGAAAGGAAAAGGAACCAGAACAGCCCCATTCTAGTAGGTTCCTCTCTCGGAAACATGAGAAGCACTTCAAGGTGGTGCAAGACAGGAGACTCCTTATGGAGAGAAAAGCTGGAATGATACCAAACTTTGCTCCTCAATTTGGAGAGCAATTGTTAGGGAATGACTGGGGAAAGCTAGCCACATATCCTGCACCTGCCAACATAGCTGTGGTAAAAGAATTCTACACTAATGCAAAGAAGATTGGTGATTATCCAACTGAAAATTATCTGGGCTATGTCAGAGGCCATGCTATCAGGTATGATCCTGATTCTATCAATAACTTCCTGGATACTGTGTGGGCTGGTGAGCAGTGCCAATTTGCTCTCTGCATGGAGGAAGGTGCTGATTATGAGGATGTGGAGAGAGTGTTATGTATACCTGGAGGACACTTCCAAAGGAATAGATCTGGCTCAGTGGTCAACATTAGGAGGACTGATTTGACTCCTCTTGCAAAGTATTGGATGGCATTTTCTCATGCCAACATTCAGCCATGTTCACATGTGTCAGATATTACTCTCAGCAGGGCACTCTTCATCTACTGTGCTATCAGGAACTTAAATGTTAATATTGGGCAGGTGATAGCTGATGAGATTAGCGTGTGTGCCAATACCTCAAATAACAAAGCACCCCTAGGATATCCCTCCTTAATCACTCACCTTTGCAAGATAGCTGGGGTGGACACTTCTGCTCCACCATTTGAAAGGCCAAGAAAAGCCATTGATGAGGCCTATTACAGACAGTACTGTGGAGGTGATGAGGCAGCTCAGCCAGTTCCCCCACGCCGTGCTCGCAGAGAGAGAGGACAAGCTCAGATTGATGAGGAGCTGAGATAGCATTTACTGATGAATGCTATCATATGCTTATGCTTTTGTTGGTTTAAGTTTTCTGAACTTATTTACTTTTGGTTTTAGATTAGGGTTGATATACTCTATTGAAAACCCGGTTTGTTATGATGATTTGCTATTAACCGTGATTGTGTGATAAGTAATGCTTGATGATGATTATTGATTGATTGATGTTGAGATAGATGTGCACATAAAATGCTTTTACAGGTGATTCACAAGCTTTGTGAACAAATGCAGGATATTATGATTGTGATTGTGAAATTAAGCAGGATGTGTATGTCAAATGTGAATGAGCTTATATGTGAGGTTTTGAGCTCCAGAGTTTTTATTGATTGAATGCTATTACTTTGGAAGCATGAATGACTTTGCCCAGGTTTTCTATGATTGAATCAATTGCTTGTTTTGCATCATGTGATCAAGGCCATTTGTTGGAACCCTTTTTATTGGCCAAATTCATAAAGTTAGCCCACTAAAAGAGAACACTTTGTGTTCTATCCTTTGAACCCTTAGCATTGAACATAAATTGAAAACCCTTGTTGAAAAGCTTTACCTTGAGTTAAGTAGAAAATCTTGTGTGGTATTGATAAATGTTCAAGTTTGGGGTTGTTGAGAAAGCATGAAAAAGGAAAAGCATTGAGCTAAAAGCTAAGAAATAAGAATGTGAAAAGAAAAAGAGAAAGAAAAGAAAGGCAAAGCTCAATGCAAAGGCAAGTTGGGAAAAATAAGAATAATTGTGTTGTTATAATTCTCTTAACTCAAGGATTTTGTGATCCAGAAAAACCAATTTTCTTGTTAGCCTAGCCACGTTATAAGCCATTGAAAAGTCCTTGTGATGATGAATGCTTGTGAATGTTTTTGATTGTGGTTAAATGAAAGGCAAAGTTGATTCATGTGACATTGTGATAGTAGAGTGAATGAGTGATTACCTCTTATACACTTGTGTGTGAGTGAAACACTTTACCTAGTAAGGAAATATTCCATGAGCACATGAACATCCATGCTTAATTGATTGATCATTCATGAAAAATAGCATTTGTTGGAATTTAAATGACTTTGTGAACACTAAAGCATGTGCACATCTTGATTGAACTCTTGGTCATAAGTTTAATTGAAGTCTTTGCTTATCTTGAAAAGGAGATTTTTGAATGAGTGAATCATCATATGAATTGGTTGAAGATTGAGTTACATCTTGTTTGCTTGAGGACAAGCAAAGTTCTAAGTTTGGGGTTGTGATAACAGTTGAAAAACTGTTATTTTCATGCTTAAAATTATACTAAAAGCAACCTTTAACACTTAGAAACTAGCTTGAAATCATGCTTTTGTTCATATTTTCAGAAATAAGAGAGCTGGACAGGTTTATGCTTGATTTCAGTGTTTTTGTGCAGGTTTTAAGGTGAATTTGGTGAAAGAAGTGAAGAAGGAGAGAGATGGAATCAGAAAAGACATCAAAAAGTGCAAAAGGAGAAGCCGCAACTGCCGCTCAGCGGCAGTTTACCGCTGAGCGGCACTCAGGAGTTCACGCTGGCACCGCTGAGGGGAGAAAACGACTCACGCACTTACCGCTGAGCGGCACTTTACCGCTGAGCGGCACACTTATGGGCTTGGGCCTAAATTTTCTGTAATTTTAGAATAGTATATAAGCTTTAGGACGTCCTAGGGTTTGTATCTTTGGCAGAAACGAAGCAAACACTCTCTATTCCACCCCTTGGGGGTAGATTGGGAGATGGTGACAGCTCTCCTCTTCTCTTTCTCGGGTTTTTCTATCTCTTTCATTCTTCCATTATTATTCATCTAGTTTCACCATGAATATGGTGAACTAAACCTTGTATGTTTGTTGGGGAATCAATGTAATCTTTTGAAGCTCTCATATATGGAATTTGTGTTTACATCTTAATCTAAGACCTATGCTTTCTTTCATCATTAGTTAGGGTTTTTCCTCTTTGCTCAAAGCTTGCTTTGTTTAACTCATTCAATGCATGATTATTGGTTTTGTCGATACGGAAACGTACGGGGAAGTCTAGATCCGGGGAATTTCTCCCAATAAGTATATTGGTTGCCTTAAGCTCCTGTGCTAAATAAACTAATTATTAGGAATGCTAGGAATTGTATGAACTCGTAATTAGGGAGAAGCCTTCTTTGAAAGGTAATTTCGAGAGTGACATTAACAATGATGAATTGAATGTTGAATTCCTAAAATATATGAGAGTGGATAAGATGAAATTGATAACCCCAACAACATACTCATCCATATATTCCATTGAAAGTGTTTGTATTTTGCTTTAGCCATTGATCAACCTCATGCATACATGTTTATTTTCGTCTTTTGCATATTAAAATCCAATTATTTCGTTCTTAAGTCTTAGCTAATCAACAAATCACATAACTAAACTAGGCCGTGAATCCTTTGGGAAAACGATACTTGGTCTTACCAAGTTTATTACTTGAACGATTCGGTCATACTTGCCGATTGTAAAACAAGTTTGTGACATCACATTTTGGTGTTCATAAATCTGACATCAGCGGTCAACGCCCCCACTTAGGGCAACTGGGCGAGCTTGCGCGACTACTAGCGCTCAAGGCCCCTCAGAGAGGGCCCAAGAATGGTGCGACAATTGAAGTCTGGAGCTCAGCGCCTCTGGAGTGGCGCTCAGCGCTACTTTTTCTGGGTTCCACCGCTCAACGGTACAAACTGGCGCTCAGCGCCGACGAACTCTCTCTTTTTGTTGTTTTGTTGTCCCTCTTTGATACTCCGACTCTTTAATACTTTTGCTCTCTTCCAAAACATACAAATAACCAACAAAATTAAGGGAATTTAGTTATAAAATCATCAAGTATACCCTCTACTCACTTATTCACAAAATTAAACTAAAAACATGAGTTCAAGCTAAGTCAACAAGGATTGATTTAGTATCAAATTTGCATCTCAGATAACAATATTTTCAACCATTATCAAGAAAAGACAGCATGTATGGAGAATAGTCAGGGTGTATCGAAGTCCAAGACTCGTCCTGGATTAAAGGTAGAGATAGACCGATTTGGACCAAAAATTAAGACAAAATGGGTTGGGTCGAAGATTAAGGCAGGTTAAGTTTAACTAACAGTCGAGACTGGTTGACCCAAAATGAATGTTGGGATGGGTTAATTCAGACTAAAGGTCTAGACAGACTAACATAAGTTGAAGGTCCAAACGGGTCGGCCTAAGCCAAAGGTCGGGATGGGCTGACCCGAGCCAAATGTATGATAGAGGACTATCTCATGAAGAATAATTAATATAGGAAATAAAATAAATTGTATTTTTCTTTTAATTGCAAATAATTTGTTTCTATTTTTCAAGTTATTTTTGGACCCAATGTCATTGGGCTTTTGTTTTAGGGTTTATTAGGTGCCTTAAACATTTATACCTATATATAGGGACACCAAATACATATGTAGACACTTTGGAAGTCGTAATATATGCATTTGCATTTTTGAGAGAGGATTCTCTTGGTTCTTGGTTTACAACTCTAATTCTTATCAAAGATTAACATTTTTGTGGCGAATTTTCCTCTTATTATCAATCTCCTACATTGTGGCATCTCCATCTTTGTCTTATCAACCTTCAATCCAAGCAAAAAGTCGAGATGCACGGGCCAGTTCATGATATAAATTTGGCAAAATTCGACCACAACCAAAATTTTGTTAAAGACCATGATATGTTAACAACTTTTTGACAATAGACTATGTGTCACTATTTTATTGGTCTGTATATTTGAAACGGACCAATCACGAGCTACCACATAAGCAGTTATAAAAAAACTCGAATTTAAAAAGTTAACAACGATAAAAATTCAAACGAACTCTTAGACCAAAAATTTGGCCACATTCAAATAAATTATATTGAAAAATTTAATAGTTATAATAAGTTATTAGTATAAATGATTATGATATAAAAAAATACTATGATTAACATTATTAGAAAAACAAATTTGACCTCTCTCATGCATTTTTTTTCTTTGCTTTTTAGTATTTTAACAAACGTGTGATCAATATACAGCCATGTTGTCATTAATGTCACCATAAATAATCATTAAAAGCTCATTTTCATTTCTTAATTTATAACGCTTTGAATCGATTCTTTATTGCTTAGAATCAATTATATTAACTTAACAAAATTGAAAGTGGAATTATATTAATAAAAACACATGTGTATGTACTGTGTTATTTGTGTTATATATGCTTATGCTTACTTTGAGATTTGTACAAGCATAGTGTTGGACATATTGTGTTGATTATTACATACTATTGTGTTTGAAATGTGATTATATATGTGTATGCATAATATGGGTTTTGGAAATGGAAAAACCACATGCACCAAGCATATATGTATGACTTAATCGATTACAATGGTGTGTTAATCAATTAAAGTCATCAGACAACTTAACTTTTAAACTGTGGCAAAACAACAAATTTTGAATCGATTACGTTAGTAGTTAAATCGATTAAAATTCGTATGTTTGCACAAATATTTTTCAAGAGTGTTGTGATGGATTTTGAGAAGAAAAGTTTTCAAAAATATGCTAAGTGTTAAAAAGCCTAATTGATTACATGGATCATGTATTCAATTAAGTATGTTAAAGATTTGAAAATATTTTCATTGCTTGATATGACTGTCTCAACAGTCATATTTTTAAATATGTTGACCAAGCATTTATTGCAAATTGATTACATTAGTTGAGCATTCAATTATTGGCTTTGACTGCTGTTAATCTGTTATAACTGTGAAATGAAACCGATTAGATTAATAGCATAATCGATTAAAATGCATCTGATTTGACTTACTCTATATATAGAGCGTGATTTGAAATTTTGTAAGACAATTGTGATTAACATTTTTCATATCAATTTCAGATTGAGCTTTGAAGTTTTACAGAAGAGAGAAACGCTCCAAGAAGCAAGAATTTTTGTGGTGTACAAGTCTTGAAGATTTCTTGAGAACCAAGATTGATTGATTCGTAAAGTCTAATCGTTCTGCACAACAGAGGTGTTTATTGCTTGATCAGAAGCTTTAGCAAACGCTGAGTATTGTTGTTTCCCCATGGGTGTATACAGGCAGAAGAATGTGGTTCTTGACTTTGAGAAGGGTCTCAAAGGGGTGACTGTAGGAGAGGATTGTTCTTGCTGCTAGTCTTTTTGTATTTGCCTATATTAGATTGGTGAGTTAGAGAGGTGATTTACATTTTGACAGTGTGGTCGTTGTAAAGTCCTTGTTCTAAAAATTCAGATCTTTATAGTGCATTGGCTTCCAATCTCGGGTTGAGTGGAAAGACACTAGATGTAGGCAGATTGGCCGAACCAGTATAAAACTCAGAGTTTGAATTTTCTTATCCCTATCTCTCTACATTAAATCGATTATACTCTGTCTGTATTCTAATACGCATACTGTTACATTGCATACATTTTTACTTGCGATTCAAGAAAAGTTTAAAGACTTATTGTTTTGCGAAAAAGATTTCAAAAGCGATCAAACACCAAAAGGCCTGAATAACATACGTTAAAAACTTTTTCTGTGGTAGTGCCTACACTCTCTTACTATACTCATAGATCCTAAAACTCTCTTATTGACTTTTTCATGGAAATTTTTTTTATGTGAAATCTCTAAATAATAAAGAATTGATTCTAACCATAAAAAACATTCAAATCACCACTTGAGTTTTGCTTACTTGTCCAAAAATCCATCACTAGTACAGTTAAAGGAAATGGCACCGGTTATTTTCGCTGATAGGCACCGGTTCCTGAACCGAGGCATATTCAGGAGAGGTAAAAAGTGGTAGACTTTATGCCTCGGTTTTGAAACGAGACAAAAAATGGTACGATTCGGCCTCGGTTATTAGAACCGAAATTGTTCCTCTCCCTCTACTGCCTCGGTTGGAGGCTGAACCGAGGCAGTAGTGTCTTTTTTTTATTTTTTTTTCGTTATGATTTTCCTAGACTGTCATAGAGTATTCTGGCAGTGACACAGATAATAATCACAAACTATGAGCGTTATTATGCTCAACGTAATTTCAAAGACTGAAAACATGCACACAAATAATCTACCTTAGTTAATTTTCACTAACACATTACACACTAACTTGCCTAGAGAGTTCACATCTTCGTTGCAAATTACACAAATAAGAAACTTTGAACAAGGAGAGCTCTCGATTAAGCAAAACCATGGAGTTCTTTTCTCCGTAAAAGACTGATATACACATTAGACCAGCTCTTCATTTTTCTCCACAACCCTCACCCCTTTTGCAGATCTGAGCACATTAGCCTGCTTTGAAAATGATGGCAAATTAACACAGGAATTTAATTTTGGTGCCTCGGGGTCGGTCTCCTTGACAAAGTTAATAGCACCTCCAATGAACTTGATCATGCTCAGATTCAAAACCAGACCAAACCAGACCAAACAAACGTACAAACAAAGCAAGTAAAACAAATCAAAACAAAATCTCATATTCAAAAGATCATTCTCAGATTCAATTCAACAAAAATGCAAAACTCTACTGATGCAAAACTCTACTGAAACCAAATGCAAAACCCAAAGCAGCTACGGTCAAAAGCTCTCCAGCGACGGTCACAACTGCCTGAAACCCGAAGCAGCTACCCGAAGCGGCGCTCATGAGCATCGTTCCTCCGCCCTCCGCATTTGCCTCCGCCGCTTCTCCTTCTCCTCCGCCGTCATCAAACCCTAATTCGCACCACCACCATCAACATCAGAAAAACCCTAATCTGACCACCACCACCACCACTATCACCGCCGCCGCCATTGACGCACCACCACCGCTTGCTCTTCCCTCCAGAGGCGACGCACTCGCAGGAGATTTTGGAGCAGTAGTCTTCAGAGCGAGACCGAGAGAGCGACGGAGCGAGAGAGTGAGACCGAGAGAGCGACGGAGCGAGAGAGCGAGCCAACGAGAGAGCGACGGAGCGAGAGAGCAAGCCAGCGAGAGAGCCAGCCAGCGAGAGAGCCAGCCAGCGAGAGAGCGAGGGGAGGAAGGCGAGAGCGAGGGAGGCGAGAGCGAGGGAGGCGAGACCGAGGGGAGGGAGGCGAGAGCGAGGGAGGCGAGACCGAGGGGAGGGAGGCGAGAGGGAGGGGAGGGAGGCGAGAGGGAGGGAGGCGAGAGTGAGGGGAGGGAGGCGAGAGCGAGGGGAGGGAGGCGAGAGCGAGGGGGCTAGGTTTTCGTTCAATTTGGGGAAAAAATTTTGGGAAATAAGAGGCTTATATGCCTCGGTCCTTCTTGGGCCTGAGGTAGTAGAGGCTTATACGCCTCGGTCCTTCCTACCAACCGATGCAGTATACCCCTTCCACCTCGGGTTTCTCTTAACCGCGTCAGAAACCGTGTCAAAAACCACTAATTAGGCACCGGTTGCTTTCACAACCGAAGTGGTAGCCCTTTTTGGCACCGGTCTAGTCTGAACTGAGGCCTATAAGGTCTCGTTAATTACGAAACTGTCACCGTGTCTGAATAAACAGCAGTTTGGTGTAAAGAGAGGTCTATTGTGCGAGTTTAAAAGCACATTTTGTAATAGTGCATATTCCATATTAACAATAATAAACCCCGTATCACATAATTACAATATCACTTATGCGCATCAATATATCAAACAAGAACTAAAAAATCAAGCAACCTGAAGCTTGGAGCTTAATAAAAACATTAGTCACCCACATTATTTGAATATTATATGCAATTATACGAATATATTCTAATAAATTTCGGGTAAAATATACTTAAAAAGTAATATAAACTAAAATTAATTTATACCTAAATTATATCTCTAAGTTCTAATATAATTTCTATAAATTCTTAATTTTAACTTTTGAAAACAAATCATTTTTTTATTTTTATTTTTCTTCATGAAAAAAGTGTTCATGGAAGTTTATTTATAGACTTGATATATGACATAGTTTATCTTTGTTTCAAAGCAAGGTATTGAAAAGAAAATATTCTGCTTAGCTATAAAGGCTTCCAAATATTCTAAATGAAATTATTCTCTACTTTATAAAGTGCTTCCCTTCCATCACAAGAGAAAGACCAGAAAATTTCCCTCTACCACTCTCAAATTATTTTGAGTCTCGTTGGATCAATGACAAGTTCTAAGAAGCTCCAAGTTGGAACAGATGATCAAACTCCACATCAATGGTGTGTTCCACTTGGAGAAGATGTTTTCAGAAGATTGTTGAGCCAGGCCAATCCAGCACAGCTCAAGATTTTTGGTGATGGCTCACTTTTCAGTCCAATGTTGTTTGGAAAGTTCTTTGATCCTTCTGATGCCTTCCCTCTATGGGAGTTTGAGTCAGACATCTTGCTGTCTCATCTCTCCAACCACAACACTGTAGATTGGTATCAAACAGATGAAGGTTACATGTTAACTGCAGAAATACCAGGTACCACAAAGTTCTGCAATTACACCTACCGTTCTTGTTTTATAGTTGTTTTCATCATCTGAATGTGTTCAAAAAGTCATATAATGTTTTTAAAATCTGTAAATTAAAAAGCATAATGAATTTTATTATATCTTGGAGAAACTATGGGTGGAGACAAGGAAACCTCCACGCTTAGTATCAAATTCTTCTTTACCATATGATTCAATATTTGGAAATGTGAGAAATGTTAATTAACAATTTAATATTCCATTTATTATTTTAAACATATTTCAAGGCTTCACACATCAAACCTAATTAAAATGCATGTAAAATAAGTTAGCTGTTATAATTTTTTTAATTCCATTGTATTTAAATTGTTTTTACTCCTTTTAAAATGTATGAATTTTTATTTTAATTCCTATTAATTGTTTTTCTTTGTTTACATCTTTTCAAACTTTAAACTAATTATTTTGATTTCAAAAATCATTTTAAGATAGATAAATAATATATATTGTATATATCTTAATTTAAAAAAAATATTTGGTGCTGTTATTATATCATTTATAGTAACATGCATACACTTTGCCATGATCATTTGATATTTTTAAACAAATAAACACTAGTAAGTGATATATTAATTAGAATAATTTTCAAATAGATTATAATAATTTTCAAGTTTAGAAGGAGTAAAAAAAATAAGGAATTATTTCAATAACAAAAAATAAAACATACTTATATATCACAACTTAAAACTTTAAATTTTATTTTTTATCATTGACAAAACTTGATTGAGAATCAGTAAAATTTGGTAATGTTAACTTCTTATTTAACTCTTATACACATAATTTTTAAAAGAGAAAGGTGTGTTAGAAAATATAGAAACTTCTCATGTAACTAAGCATAGAGTTAATCAATCAATCAAATAACGAACCAAAAATGAAATTGAGTGATTGAGAATGAGATGAAGCCTGGGGTGGAAAAGTGATTTACTAGTACAACTCTAACTTTGATTTTGTTGAAACAGGAACTGAGATAAGTAACATTCAAATCCATGTTGATAACGGGAAGGTTGTGGAAATTAGTGGACAGTGGAAGCCACAAAAAGTTTCAAAGGCAAGTGATTGGAGGTGTGGCCATTGGTGGGAACATGGATATTTTCGAAGGTTAGAGATGCCAGAGAATGCAGATTTGAAGATTATTGAAGCTCACATTCGTAATGGAAGAATTTTGGAAGTAAGAATACCAAAGTGTTCTTGATGTGGTTTCATGCAGATCAAGTCATAGTAGAGGTTGTAACAGTATCTATTATATATATTTCACAAACATAGAACCATAATAGTATAACCATACTATTGGACAATTAATTTTAGTGAAATGTTTACAATCACAAATGTTTTTGAGATTGAGGTTGAAATTTTTTTTATAAATTGATCTCGTTAAGATATACTCAACATATTATATTAAAAAATAAGTTTAAGTCTAACTCACTTTTATAAAATTGGTTTATAAGACGAGTTTGCACCCTAATATATATTTTGTCTCTAGAACAAAAAGGGAAGTCCTATATTAGGTCTCAATTTCCGGGTATAAGGAACAAATTGAATTAATATAGTTTGTTTCATTCTTTTCAACATATTCCATAATATATGTTAAAATATATTTTCCGTAGATATTATAGGCATGTGGCGTACAAGTGCTGCTGGCCTTTTCAAAAATAGTGAATGACATACCCAATTTCATGTTTGGAATCAAGAATTCTCAAATTAAATGTCTAAAGAAAATATGAGGGACACAAATATCAAGGTATACAATTTAAAATTCAAGGTTCAATATAACAAAAAAGTTGAATAGATGAAAACAAAGAAAAAAGTTAGTAGAAGCATGTGAAAAAAAATACAAAAATCAAATATATATTTACTTGAAAAAAAATATAAAAAAATTAATTGTAATTTTCGCTCCGTATTGTACAGAATCCACAGTTTTGATTTCTAAATTTTATCTTCCTGATTTTAGTTTTAAGTTTTAAGTTATATAATTTTGGTCCACAAATTTTCCTTTACAAAATTTGATCTCTTAATTTTAAATTATACATAAGTTTTCTTTTTCAATTTTTAGTTTTAAAAGTATATCACTGTCAAATTACCTTCGATCTAGTTTTTATATAGCTGCTATAATTGTTAATAATGTAATGAAAGTTATAAGTATCATGCGTTTTTTTTTTCTCACTGTGATGTTTAAAGTAGTAAAAAATTATGAATAATTAAACTCAAAATGGAACATAGTCACACATAATTGAAAACTAAGAGATTAATTGCGTAAACAAAATTTAAAACAAAATTACGAATAATTATAAATTAAGGGACTAAAATTGTAGAAAACAATTAGAACCAAAACTCAATCAAATCTAAAGTTAAAATACTTCTTTTTCATTTTCTTCTCCCAAATCTTTCTATATTATTCCAAACAAACTACTTTAATTTCATCACTTCTGTTTCTGCAGAGTTGAAAGTTTTCATATATAGAAAATACATATCATTATCCATCCATGTTAGCTAAGGAAATAAAAATGACGATTTGTTGAATCGGGACAATAAAACATGTCAGACCCATAAAAACCCCAACTTAGTGGAGTACACGTGTAAGCTAAAGGGTGTCTGAAATTCAGAAAATGGATGCCAGGTGTGTGATGCAAATTGGATGATCGATTTTGACGGTAGGAGTAAAACTTAAGCTTCCAAATTTCGTGCCACTTTTCTGCACGCACCCTTCATCTTCAACCTTCTGAATCTCCTCCTTCTCTCTACCATCCCCACCTTCTCTCTAAGGATTCTCATCCTTTTCTTCTTCCGATCATCACTCAGGCACCGTTTGAACTCTCCCAGCATCAAGGGCTTTCGTTTAAACCGATCAAGTTGTGGTTTCAAGTCGGTGAGTTACTTTCTCCTTAGAACGTTCGTTTCTTTTCACATGCAAACCTAGATTTCTGGTTGCATGAGTGGATCATCTTATTCTGAGTATTTCTGGTCTTCTGTTTGGTTTAGTTTCTTAAAGCGTAACTGTAGAACGCTAAGGTCTCTGGTAGTGGTGAGCTATATCTTGTATCGTTGAGCGTTCGGCTACATTAGAGGTAAGGGAAACTTATATAATTTGATTAAGATTTTTATTTTGAATGGTTGCATGTTGATTGATTGTTGAATGGATAGGGATATTGTCTGAGAGTCATTCTGTAATGATATTGTGTTTGAGAAACTGGAATGATATTGTGTTTGATGACTTGGTTGATGATGAAATATTGTATGTTGTTTAAAAGTATTGATGATTAATGAAAGCCATGAAATGGGTAGGGATATTGTCTGAGAGTCATTCTGTAATAATCTGCAGAATTATGTAAACTGTAACCGAGAGTCAGTATTGACCGTTCGGTTTTCCTTTGAGCGTCCGTCTAAACTAAATTCTTCTTCTGTAGAGAATTTAGTTAATGACGATCGGTTTTATATTATTAGATATATGTAACTAAGTGTTCGGTCTAAGTGGTGTTCGGTCTTAAACCAAGCGCTCAGTCTCGTCTCAGTAATATATCATTACCAATTTTTAAAATAAGACCGCTCGACCAAACTCAATAGCGTTCGTTTTCTTCATAGTATCTCGTCAGTTATTAGTATTTGGTCTCAAACAGTATCGGTCTCTTTAATGTTAGTCTCGTACTAAAAGCTAAGTATAAATAGCGTTCGTTTTCTTCATAGTATCTCATCAGTTATTAGTATTTGGTGTCAAACAGTATCGATCTTTTTAATGTTAGTCTCATACTAAAAACTAAGTATAAATAGCGTTCGTTTTCTTCATAGTATCTCGTTAGTTATTAGTATTTGGTGTCAAACAGTATCGGTCTCTTTAATGTTAGTCTCATACTAAAAGCTAAGTATAAATAGCATTCGTTTTCATCATAGTATCTCGTTAGTTATTAGTATTTGGTGTCAAACAGTATCGGTCTCTTTAATGTTAGTCTCATACTAAAAGCTAAGTATAAATAGCATCCGTTTTCTTCATAGTATCTCGTCAGTTATTAGTATTTGGTGTCAAATAGTATCGGTCTCTAAATGCTTTCCGGCCTAGAGTCTTAGTACTCGGCCTAGGCTTTGTGCCGTTCGGTTTGAACTCTCAGGGGTCCAGTTCAATGAAATGGCTCACCTAGTAAATAGCGTTTGGTTCTGTTATTTACTATGGAGTGTTATTCCTTTCGGTTTCTTTCATAATTCTGATAATAACTCTTTCGGTTCCTTTCATAATTCTGATAATAACTCTTTCGGTTCTGATCTGTTTGTGAGCTGAAGACCTCTCGGTCTCACTCCTAGTGTTCGGTCTCGTATCTATGTTGCAGGCTATTGTTCAGTATTCAGTGTCATATGGGATTTCTGTTACAATTGGTTCGGTTTGATATTTTGATAATGAAATATGATGGAATGTGATATGGATAAAATGAATATGGTTACGTAAGAGTATTCCAGGGAGGAATATCTCATGATTTGGTATTGGATTGGTGAAGTATGAATGTGGACAAGGCTTAGCTGGCGTTTATCCTGATATTCCGTGATTACTCATTCTCATGTAGAGAGGAGTAAGTCATGTGTGGGAATGGCAGGAGGTCCTAGTCCATAAGGTTAACTTGGACGGAACGAATTAACCTCGGGTGGCAGCTGTTGAGGGTATCCCAGTTACTACATCACCCGGGTGCACGAACGTCGTAGCTACACAGAATTCATACAATTCGGACAATCAGATTAAAGTGGTCGGTCATTGCATGCTTTGACTTATGATTTTGGTTGGAAGTATATGATTTGATGATTGCATGATTAATTATTTGATTGTATATCAAATTTATGTGAAATACATGTTTGATATAATTAATTAAATTACATAAGCTTACCCTATTTTTTCACGTCTTGTCTGTAATTGTCGTTCGGTCGTCTGTTCCTGTTGCAATGATCATCCTGTGGATGTGAGCATAAGGAGAAGAGTTGTTGGAAGAGGCTTTGGTAGAAGTGGAAGTGAAAGAGGAACCCTAGGAATGTTCGGTCGTTAGGTTAGGTTTTATTTTTTAACACCGCTTGGTGTAAGTTTAGTTTAATAACCGGTCGGTTTGGACTTTAGTTGTGATTTTGTAAAGTCTTAAATTCTGTAATATTTTGTAAGGTCGTTCGGCCATAAGCGTATTACTCCCTTTCTGACTGATTTGTAATATTGTTAATATGTGAGTATTCTACGATATGGTTTTATTACTGTATTTGTTGGATGTTATAAAACAAAATAAAACGTTTTTAGTACAATTCTAAATATATGAAAAATTAACTCTAATATAAGAATAGGTTTTGGTTATTTGTAAAACTTGTAAAACCTTGAAAATGACACCTGAAAGGGAGGGACAGATGTCTCAACCAAAAGAGATTTAACATTTTTTAGAATTTTCCAAACCACAGCTCATCTCATTTTCTCAGAAATCTACATCTCTCTAAAAACGCAAACCTCTACCTTTTCTCCTTCTTCTCTCTAGAAATTTTTCATCTCCTTTTTCATCTTTTCGTCAAATAGCCACCGTTTAAGCAATCTGGGAGTCAAGATCTTCAATCTCCACCAATCAAAGTTTGGTTCAGAGTTGGTAAGTCTTGTTTTCTTAGATTATTGTTAAATTCTGTAACTTTTAAACACATGCAAGCTGATAATAGTTGAAAAATTGTTATTTTTATACTTAAAATTGACTTCAATTACAACCTTTATGACTTAGAAATTAGCTTGAACTCATGATTTTGTTGAATTATTGGAAATAACAGAGATGGACAGGTTTTATGCTTGATTTCCTTGTTTTTGCAGGTTTTTAGATGAAATTGGTGAAAGAAGTGAAAAGGGATAGAGATGGAATCAGAAAAGGACACAAAAAGTGCAAAAGAGGATAAAACACAAGTACCGCTCAATGCCAATTACCGTTGAGCGGCACTCTCAAAGACCCGTTGGCACCGTTGAGGGGAAAAATGCCGCTGAGAGTGATGAGTGCATATTTATGCCCACATTTATGCTTTAAAATTTAATTTTTGATGGGATAATTATGTTTAAATGATTGATTTTAAACGAATTTGTGATGATTGGAATTGTTGGGTTTGGAAAATAAAGAGACATAAAAAGTGAGTTTTAGCGCATAAATTATTCTTGGATGTTCTAATGTTTATTTGTGCAGCTGAGAATATAAGTTTTATTTGTTCAAATGGCAATTCAAGGCCCAAAATCAGATTTTATTTGCAAAGTAATATACAAATGGGCCAAAATGGCACACCTTATCCTTACACCCCCTAAAATCCCTACATACACTCCTATTTCTTAAACAGGCCAAAGACCGAGCCCAAACACTAAGCCATTTCTACTACACCTCCCTAAGTTTCCTATACACACCCCTCCTAAGCCAAACTTCACCAGATCATGCCACATGGCAATCCTCCACAAACATATCAAACCGTCCAGATGATGCCACATCAGTCATCCTTACACTAATCAGTGAGACAATCAGGTTTTGCCACATCACCACCTATGACACCTCAGCCCTAACACATGAGCATCATCTTCCACCCACTGAAACCCTAACCCTAGCCGCCATTACCGTGCCGCCGTCGCCGCAAGCCCAACGCCACTACTGTGCCACCGTCATCACCATGCCGAGAAACCGCGCCACCGCGCCGCTCCGACCACCATGAACGTCCAAAATTTCCTTGTGTTGCCAACTCCATGACGCCGTGAATCACCACCTTGTCGCCTCCACGCCAATCGCGCCACTATTCATCTCCTCCGTCGCACACCACCATCAACATCACCATCAATCGCAGAAACCCCATGCCCGTCGCGCCATCAACAAACGGTGAGATCAAGCTTCTCCATCTTCATTTCCTTCATCGCGACAGAGAACCAGAGGCAGCCATTGACGCAACCGAGCTCCTTCTCCATCCGCAAGCAACCATCAACACAGCCACCTCGCTTCTCGCTCACCATCTTCATCTTCTCCCTAGCGCCACCGACAACACCACCGTCGCCCAACCCCGGACCACTGTCAACCATCCTTTTCGTAGAGCCACCCGAAATCACGAAGACCATCATCGCGATTCAACCTGCAAAGAAACACACATCCAGAATCGCTCCGCAACCACCTTACTTGATCGTGACGCACCCCCTCCTCGCGTGTTCAACATCATCACTGTGTCGCAACCACCACTAACCTCCATCGTCTTCGCACCGCGAGCACCTGCAAGAAGAGAAATCCAAACAGCGAAACCCTCAACGCGCTACTCTCCAATTCGCGGCGCAAGCAGAGGCGGAGGTGGAAGCTCTTTTCCCCAATTTGATGAAACCCTAATTTTGGGTGGAGAAGGAGATTGACACGTGGTGGGCATTCATTGGGCGCGACCTTTCTCTGGTCAAAGCTGGTCAACAGGGGTTCTGTTGCAATTTTGGGGAATTCTAAAGGGGCTAAAGTGCAGATAGAGACAATTTCAGGGTATTTGTGCAATTTTGGAAAGTCAGAAAAAGCTAAAAGATAAAATTCAGTTGTTGAATTAATTTAAATTGGGAATATCAACAGAAAATATCTTCCAAATAATGTTATAATTATCTAAATCTTTTAGTTATTTGGAAGATATGAGATAAAAGATTCTTTCAACTGAATATTCAGAGTCCAAGCCCAAGCAAGCCCTATATTAAGAGACCCAGGGGACTTCACTTAATTCATTCTCTCATACTCCTCTCACTTTTCTCTCATCTTGTATTCAACTCCATTCATGGAGAGCTAAGCATCTAGGGCTATTCTACTATAATTCCATGACGGATTCTGAGGTTACGTTCAGTTAATGCAATTGTTTACTTTGATTATTGATTTAAGTTGTTCTCTCTATGTCTTTCATCTCTCTATCTTGTTAAAAGCAAAGATTTTTGCATCATAATATGCTTGAATCTACATGCATATTGATTATATGAGTTTTAGGGTTTCTAGGTTTAAATTGAGAATCTACTTTGATTTAATTTAGGAACTTTAATATGATTAAATGGTTTTTACTATCAAGTGAGAATGTACTTTGATTGAGTAGTTTTAATTTCAATTATAATCAATTGAGAATTTACTTTGATTGATTAGCTTTTAATTTGGTTAGGAGATTTAAGAATAGACATGATTAAACACAATAGAATTTGATTGAGAATGTACTTTGGTTGAATTTATTGTGAATAATCTAGAAAGGTTTTGCATTTGATTGAGAATTTACTTTGGTTAAATGCATGATCGCCCTCGAATTAATTAAGAATGTACTTTAATTAATTTGAAACTTAAACAATAATCAATTGAACAATTATCCATGAATAACCGCTGATGAATCTATCTTGGAAAAGTAGTGGAATTAGCCTATTTCATCATAACCGTTTTTAAGTTTCTTATTCATTCTTTAAACATTCTTAAACCATTACTTTTATTCGTAAGCATTGCATAACATTCATAAGAGTCAGATATTCGAAAGCAATTCTGTGTTCGTTGGGAGACGACTCAGGGTTACGTTAACCCTATCTACTTTCTTAAATACTACTTGGCAATATTGAAGTTGCCTTGAAAAGTAGTATTAATTTGATAGCTTCAACGACAGCTTATCAGCGAGGAAGAATGGAGCACGCGCTACTACCGCTGAGCAGTATTTACCACTAAGCGACACTTTTCTGGGCTTGGGCCTACTTTTCTGTAATTTTTAGAATATTATATAAGGTTTAGGACATTCTAGGGTTTGTATCTTTGGCTGGGACGAAGCAAAAACGCACTCTTTCACCCCTTGGAGGAGGATTTTGGATGCTAAGGCTCCTTTCTCAACTTTTTAGGGTTCTATCCTTCACTTTTCCATTATATTTCATCTAGTTTCACCATGAATATGGTGAACTAAACTTATTTTTTTGTTGGGGAATCAATATAAATCTTTAGAAACTCTCTTGTATGGAATTTGTTCTTCAAGATCATTTTTATGATACATGCTTTCTTTCATTAATTGTTAGGATTTTTCCTCTTTGCTCAAAACATGCATTGTTTAACTCATTCGATGTCATGATTATTGGTTTTGTCGATATGGACACATACGGGGAAATCTAGATCTGGGGAATCTCTCCCATCAGAACCTAGACATAGGAGTATGATAGTTGGTTGCCTTTAAGCTTATGTTCACTATAATACATGATTAATTGCTAGGGAGGCAAGATATTGTAAACTAGTGATTACGATTAGGCTTTATTCGCCGAGACATCGGGTTTAAACTAATTTCGAAAGTGACATTAACATTAATGAAAAGAATTATGAATTCCTAAGTACAAGAGAGTGGAAAGGATGAAATTGATAAACCCTAACAACATATTCATCCATATATTTCAATTCACGTGTTTTGTTTCTTCTTGCCCATTGATCATCACATGCATACATATTTACTTTTCAGTCTTTTGCATTTGAAACTCACAACAATTTGTTCTCAAGTCTTAAATAATCAATAAATTACAGAACTGTATAGGCCGTGAGTCTCTTGGGAAACGATACTTGGTCTTACCAGGATTATTACCTAATACAATTCGGTTACACTTGTCGAGGGGTAAACAAGTTTTTGGTGTCGTTGCCGGGGACTCGTGATTTAACTAGTCTATTTGTGTGATTTTTGATTATTTTTGACTTGTTGTGAATTTTGTTTTTATTTTTCTGTTTTTCTGTTTTTTTTTCGGTTTTTTTTTCGGTTTTTTTTTCTATCTTCTTATCTTTTCAATTATATCTTTTGATTATTTCTTCTCTTTTTTATCTTTTTGTGCTAACAAAATTTTTCTAGGGTTTTGTTTCCTTGTGTATGCAGGGTAATATTCGAACTAGAAGCAAAAAGATTTTTGAACCTCTTCTTGAAGGCTTAAACGAAAGTAGAAGGAGGAGGAGAGTTCGAACTTCAAGAGAACTATTCCCTTCTCCTGAGACACTCTTACAACCTTCACCACCAAGGTCTTACCATAGCACTGAAAATATGGCAAAAGAGAATAATGGTAGACAGACTCTTGCATATTACACCACTTTGGTTGGCCCTCAACATTTTAACAGTATAGCAAGGCCGAGGGTCAATGCTGCAAACATGGAGGTGAAACCGGCATTGATACAGTTGGTGAAAAGCAATCAGTTTAATGGGCTATCACATGAAAGCCCGTATGAACATCTCACTACCTTCAATGAAATCTGTAACACCATGAAGATAAATGGAGTGTCCGATGAAGCAATCAAGCTTAGCTTGTTTCCTTTCTCATTGGGAGGCAATGCTAAGTTGTGGTTAAATTCTTTTCCAGAAGGTAGTTTTACAAAATAGGAAGTTATGGTTGCAAAGTTTTTGAACAAATACTTCCCACAATCTAAAGTCAACAAAGGGAAGCAAGAGATCTCTTCTTTCAGACAAGGAATGGAGAAGACATTAGGTCAAGCATGGGACAGGTACAAAAGCTTTTTGAGAAAGACTCCCATGCACGGTTTTGATGAAGCAGTAATAGTTCTACTTTTCCTTGGAGGTATTGGTTCACAAACCAAGTTGATGTTGGATGCCTCAGCTGGAGGTAATATTAAATGTAAGACTCCAGAAGAAGCAACAAAATTGATAAAGAACATGGTTGCTAATGACAATGAAATGCATAGTGAAAGAGGAGCCTCTGTTCAACCGAAAGGGGTTCTACAATTGCAGTCAAATGACGCCTTGCTTACTCAAAATAAGATTATAACTCAATAGTTGGAGAATCTAACAAAGACACTTGCTCAATTGCCAAAGGAATTAAAAATTGTTGCTCAAGTTCAACAACAGATGTGTGAACTATGTGGTGGTGACCATATTAATGGTCAATGTGCTTTTGTAGTAGAGGCCCTAGAAGATGTAAATTTCATGAACAATCAATTTCCATACTGCTAAGGTAATTTCAACCAAGGATGGAAACCTCACCCAAGCATGAGCCAAATTCAGGGACAATTTGGACAAGCTGGGCAATCAGGACAATTTAATAGGCCACAACAACAACCATCATTATGGCAACAGATGTCTACACTCACTGAAAAACATACAAAGTTGGAAGAAACTCTTAACCAATTTATGTAGGTAACCATCTCAAATCATAACAGCACTCAAGCAACCCTTAGAAGTATGGAGATGCAAATCGGACAGTTAACTAAGAAGTTGGAAGAAAGGCCTGATCAGAGTTTTGGGGCTAATACTGAGGTTAACCCTAAAGAAGAGTGTAGAGTTCTAGAGAGTGTAGATGTTGAAAGAGTAGAGTTAGAGAGAAAAGAAGAGAAAGAAAAGAGAGTAGAGGAAAAAGAAAAGAGAGAAGAGAGAAAAGAAATAGAAGAGAGATAAGAGATAAAAATTGAAGATATTCTTCCTTTTCCAACAGATTATGAGAGATTAGAGAAAGAGAGACAATTTGGGCATTTTACTGAAATATTCAAACGATTGGAGGGTGATTTACCTTTGAAGGAGATATTGCAACAAATTGAAAATTATACAAAACCCGTGGAACAAGTCTCCACAAACAAAAGACATAGAGAAGAGGAGACAATAATTACAAAGCGGTCAAGAAGAAGCTACTCCCTCCAAAAGAGAAAGATCCAGGAAGTCATGTGTCATAGAAAAGAAAAAGGTAAATAAAGCCCTACTTGATTTATGGTCAAACGTTAATTTAATACCTTATTCTTTACTTGAACAAATGGGTGATCTTAAAGTCAAGCCTATAAAGATGAATTTGTTAATGGCGGATGGCTCTTCAAAGAATCTGTATGGTATAGTAGAGGATGTTATGGTTTGTGTTGGAGAACTAAAATTATTGGTGGACTTTGTGGTGATGGAGATGAAGGATGAAAGGGTTCCTATTATTCTTGGAAGGCCGTTTATGAAAACGGCTAAAGTCATCATTGATGTAGATGAAGGAATAATGGTGTTCCAAGACCGAGGAAAAAATAAGGTTGTTGATGTCTTTAAAGAGGAACATCAGACAGAGACTAGTTATAAAGCTACATGTCAGGATGCACCCATGACTAGTTCTACAAATTCAAAGTCAAACTTCAAAGGTAAAAATTGTTTTTTGTTTCAGGATAAGGAAGAAGAACAAGATAGCAAAGGAAGGACGGTTCATGATGATTCAATGCAAGCACAACCCAAACCTGGTAAACATGTGAGATTCAAAAATAGGTTGTGGGTTGTAAAAGACTACAAGGAAGATGGAGTGATAGAAATTGAGTCTCCACATTCAAGAAGAATCAAAGAGGTGGACCAGAAGCAGCTAATGAGTTGGTGTGATGATAAAAAGATAGACACCAACATTGAAGATGGAATGTGAGCTTTATGAACACCAAAATGTGATGTCACAAACTTGTTTTTCAATCGGCAAGTGTGACCGAATCGTTCAAGTAATAAACTTGGTAAGACCAAGTATCGTTCTTCCCAAAGGACTCACGACCTAGTTTAGTTATGTGGTTTCTTGATTAGCTAAGACTTAAAGACGAAATATTTGGATTTTATATGCAAAAGACGAAAATTAAATATGTATGCATGAAGTTTTGATCAATGGCAAAAAGCAAAAGATAAACACTTTCAATGAAATTTATGTATGAATAAGTTGGTGGGGGTCAATTTCATCTTATCCACTCTCATATATTTTAGGAATTCAACATTCAAATCATCATTGTTAATGCCACTCTCTAAAGTACCTTTCAAGAAGGCTTCTCCCTAATCACGAGTTCATACAATTCCTAGCATTCCTAATGATCAGTTCATAAGTGCAGGAGCTTAACGACAACCAATATAATATTGGGAGAAATTCCCCGGATCTAGACTTCCCCGTACGCGCCCGTATCGACAAAACCAATAATCATGCATCGAATGAGTTAAACAATGCAAGCATTAAGCAAAGAGGAAAAACCCTAACTAATGATGAAAGAAAGCGTAAGTCTTAATTAAAAGATGTAAAAACAGATTCCATATATGAGAGCTTCAAAAGATTACATTGATTTCCCAACAAACATACAGAGTTTAGTTCACCATATTCATGGTGAACCTAGATGAATTACAATGAAAGAATGAAAGATAAAACCCTAAAAAGGTGAAGAGGAAGCCTCAGCATCCAAGATCCTCCTTCAAAAGGGGTGGAAGAGAGAGTGTTTGCTTCGTTCCAGCCAAAGATACCTAACCCTAGGAAACCCTAAAGCTTATATATTATTCGTAAATTACAGAAAATTAGGTCCAAGCCCATTAAAGTGCCGCTCAGCGGTAAAATACTGCTCAGCGGTGAGTGCGTGTCACGTTTCTTCCCCTCAGCGGCCATTTTGCCCCTCAGCGGTCCTCCCGTGAGCTCCTGAGTGCCGCTCAGCGGTAAACTGCCGCTGAGCGGTGACTTCGGCTTCTCCTTTTGCACTTTTTGATGTCTTTTCTGATTCCATATCTCTCCTTCTTCACTTCTTTCACCAAATTCACCTTAAAACTTGCACAAAAACACTGAAATCAAGCATAAACTTGTCCAGCTCTCTTATTTATGAAAATATGAAGAAAAGCATGATTTGAAGCTAGTTTCTAAGTATAAAGGTTGCTTTTAGTATCAATTTTAAGCATGAAAATAACAGTTTTTCAACTGTTATCACAACCCCAAACTTAGAACTTTGCTTGTCCTCAAGCAAACAAGATGTAACTCCATCTTCAACCAATTCATATGATGGTTCACTTCATTCAAAAATCTTCTTTTCAAGATAAGTAAAAACATCAATCAAACTTATGATCAAGATTTCGATTAAGATGTGCACATGCTTTAGTGTTTCACAAAATCAGTTAATACCCAACAAATGCTCTTTTTCATGAATGACCAATCAATTAAGCATGGATGTTCATGTGCTAATGGAATATTTCCTCACTAGGTAAAGTATTTCACTCAACACACAAGTGTATAAAAGGTAATCACTCATTCACTCTACTATCACAATGTCACCTGAATCAACTTTGCCTTTCATTTTACCACAATCAAAAACATTCACAAGCATGCATCATCACAAGGACTTTTCAATGGCTTATAATGTGGCTGGGCTAACAAGAAAATTGGTTTTTCTGGATCACAAAATCCTTGAGTTAAGAGAATCATAACAACACAATCATCTTATTCATTCCCAACTTTCTTTTGCCTTTGCATTGAGCTTTGCTTCTTTTTCTTTTCTTTTCTTTTTCTTTGTATATTCTTACTTTTTAACTCTTAGCTCAATGCTTTTCATGTTTTCCCAACAACTCCAAACTTGAACATTTAACAATATCACACAAGATCTTCTACTTAACTCAAGGTAAAGATTTTCAATCAAGGGTTTCAGTGTATGTTCAAGGCTAAGGGTTCAAAAGGATAGAACACAAAGTGTTCTCTTTTAGTGGGCTAATTTTACGAATTTGGCCAATAAAAAGGTTTCCAACAAACGGCCTTGATCATATGATGCAAAACAAGCAATTGATTCAATCATAGAAAACCTGGGCAAAATCATTCATACTTTCAAAGTAATAGCATTCAACAATAACAACTCTAGAGCTCAAAACCTCACATATAAGCTCATTCACATTTGACATACACATCCTGCTTAATTCCACAATCACAATCATGATATCCTGCATTTGTTCACAAAGCTTGTGAATTACCTGTATAAGCATTTTAATGTGCACATCATCTCAACATCAATTAATCATAAGCATCATTCAGCATTACTTATCACACAATCACAGTTAATAGCAAACCATCATAACAAACCAGGTGTTCAATAGAGTACATCAAACCCTAATCTAAAAACAAAAACAAATAAGTTCAGAAAACTTAAACCACAAAAGCATAATCATATGATAGCATTTATCAGTAAATGCTATCTCAGCTCCTCATCAGTCTGAGTTGTCCTCTGTATCTTCTTCTTCTTCCTCATCTTCAGCATCTTCAAATGCATCATCATCCTCAGCTTCATCTTCTTCCATCTCTTTAGCTGAAGCTTCAGCTGCTCCAGCTCCTCCTCCATGCACTGGTTCTTCTGGCCAAGCTACCACATTATGGAATTCATCCATAGTCCACCTGTGGGCTGGAGGTGTATCATACATCCCCACAATCATCTCAGCAGTAGCCACCTGCCCTCTGTGAATGGACTGCAACTGAGCACCTATAAGAGACATATACATATCCCTCATCTGGAATGGTTCTGCTTCATGTGCATCAGCAGATGTCTGGCTCTGTGCTGGCCCTCTCTCTCTACGAGCCCGACGTTGTGGAACTGGCTGAGCTACATCCTCACCTCCATAGTACTGTCTGTAATAGGCCTCATCAATAGCTTTTCTTGGCCTCTCAAATGGTGGAGCAGAAGTGTCCACCCCAGCTATCTTGCAAAGGTGCGTGATCAAAGAAGGATGTCCTAGTGGTGCTTTGTTGTTTGAAGTATTGGCGCACACACTAATCTCATCAGCTATCACCTGCCCAATATTAACATTCAAGTTTCTGATAGCACAGTAGATGAAGAATGCCCTGCTGAGAGTAATATCTGACACATGTGAACATGGCTGAATGTTGGCATGAGAAAACGCCATCCAATACTTTGCAAGAGGAGTCAAATCTGTCCTCCTAATGTTAACCACTGAGCCAGATCGATTCTTTTGGAAGTGTCCTCCAGGTATACACAATACTCTCTCCACATCCTCATAATCAGCACCTTCCTCCATGCAAAGAGCAAACTGGCACTGCTCACCAGCCCATACAGTGTCCAGGAAGTTATTAATAGAATCAGGATCATACCTGATAGCATGGCCTCTGACATAGCCCAAATAATTCTCAGCTGGATAATCACCAATCTTCTTTGCATTGGTGTAAAATTCCTTTACCACAGCTATGTTGGCAGGTGCAGGATAACTGGCTAGCTTTCCCCAGTCATTCCCTAAAACTTGCTCTCCAAATTGAGGAGCAAAGTTAGGTATCATTCCAACCTTTCTCTCCATTAGAAGTCTCCTGTCCTGAACCACTTTAAAGTGCTTCTCATGTTTCCTAGAGAGGAACCTGCTAGAGTGGGGTTGCTCTGGTTCCTTTTCCTTTCTCTTGGTTGCCATGGTTTTCAATCTCTTTCCTGAAGAGGATGCCATTCCTACATTCAAACACAATTACAAAACCACAGAACATGATGTTAATCATTAGTAAAGCATATAACACAACTCCTTTCGAAGCTAAACCACCGCTGAGGGCCAGAATTTCCCCTCAGCGCCACCAGTACCACATTTCAGATCACAAAAAACCAGAAAAACCAAATCTGGCAGAGTGCCGCTCAGCGGCAGTTTACCCCTCAGCGGTAACTCTGCAGATTTTTGAAAAACCTGTTTTAAAGCTTTCCTAACTCCACCCAAATGCAATTTTCAGTTTTCCGGTTCATAATCATGCAGTTTAATCGGTTCAAACATCAAATATATCATCAAATCATGCATAGAAATCAAAACCCCTAAATATTCATGCTTTGACAATCACATTCAAATTCAAGAACCCTAGAATGAACAAAATGCATTTTACTTACTTGGGTGGAGATACTAGATGCAATAAGAATGCTTCCAAGCTAAGATACTCTCTTCCAACCCCAAACTTGAATGGAACACTAGTGAGCAAGTGAGTGGAAGAGAAATTTTCAAGAGGAAAGAATGAAAAGATGTGGAAAACCTTGGAAAAGGTATGTGGAAGTGTTTGTGCAGAGAAGAGCCTGGATAGAAAACCTAAACCGCAGCTTGGGGTATAAAAATACCCTAATGGGCTCGGGTCCCGCTAAGGGGAAACTAAAGCCCATCTACGAGAGTACCGCTCAGCGGTAATTTACCGCTCAGCGGCACTTTCGTGATGTGCTCTTCTCCTTCTTTTCTTAACCTACGTGCCTCCCATACATGCCCCTCACTGGTTCCCTGCAATTCAATATTTAAAATGCTTATGCAAACCCTAACTAAAATAAACAAACAGAAATATTCAATCAACTGGGTTGCCTCCCAGGTAGCGCTTGTTTAACGTCACGAGCCTGACCCAAAATCCACCAACACCCATCAATAGGTGCAAAATTTTTTACCAACACCCATCAGTAGGTGTTACAAACATAGTATCCTTCAGTAGATACTTAACCACCTTAGCTTCCTTTAGTAGATGCTATTTCCAACAAAATAATTACAAAAATAATGTTCACAAATTAAAAATTACAAAACCAAATCAAAAATCTTTAAATCCACTGGGTTGCCTCCCAGCAAGCGCTCTTTTAACGTCATTAGCTTGACCCAGTAAAGTTCAAGTTCCATCTTCTTTATAGTTGATGTTGCCATTCCACCAACTCCTCAGCTGTTTCCTCTGAACTGTTTTGGTTCTTCTAGAATATGGAGACTCTATCTCTATCATCTCCTTCTCTTTAAAACCCTTCACAACCCACAACTTGTTCTTGATTCTTATAGGTGTGCCAAGTTGGAGTCTTCTTTTCTCCCAGTCACTAGGAATTTCTTCTCCTCTTCCAGTCTCTTCTTCCTTGGGTACCTGAAACAACAAACAATGGTTACCTGAAATCTTGAGATTTTCATCTTTATGGCTAGTCATGGGTGCATCTCGAAATGCAGCTTTATAACTAGCCTCTTCCTCCTTTGCTTGCGTCTCATCTTTGAAGACGTCTACCACCACTCTCTCCTCTCTGTCCTGGAGCACCACTATACCTTCATTTACATCAATGATGGCCCTGGCCGTTTTCATAAACGGTCTTCCAAGTATGATAGGTATCTTCTCTGTCTCCATCTTCATCACCACAAAGTCTGCCAAGAACTGAAGTTTGCCAACACAAACTATAATGTCCTCTACAATCCCACATGGCTCCTTTGAAGATCCATCGGCCATTACTATTTTAACCTTTGTAGGTTTCACTTTAACATTGCCGATTTGCTCCAGTAAAGAGTAAGGTATCAAGTTAACACTTGAACCTAAATCAAGGAGAGCTTTCTTCATTTTTTTCTTCCCTATGGTACAAGGGATAGAAAAACTACCTGGATCTAATGCTTTAGGAGGGAATGGCTCTTTCTTAACAGATATACACTCTTTTGCCTCATCATCTCTACGTCTTTTCTTTGTAGAGATCTCTTCATCAGATTTTGTGTAAACTGCGATTTGCTGTAGAATCTGTTCCCAGAGTGCTTCATTATCCACCATTCTAAATAATTCTGTGAAGTCCATTTGTTTCCCTTGATGGATTGGAAAAGGAAAAGTATTTTTGCTCACTATTTCTTCTCTTTCTTCTGTTTCTCCTTCTTCTAACTCAATTATCTCTTCATTCACACTCTTTACCACCTTGCACTCTTCTCTGGGGTTAACCTCAGTATTAGCCCCAAAATTTCTATTTGGCCTTTCTTCCAATTGCTTGGTAGTCTGACCCATTTGACTCTCCAAATTCTTTATAGCAGCTTCAGTGCTCTTTTGAGAAGATTCAGTTTTCTGTATGAATTGCTGAAGAGTTTCTTCCAACCTTGTTGATCTTTCATTAAGCATAGATAACTGTTGCCAAAAGGTTGGTTGCTGCTGCTGCTTATTATATTGATTAGCTTGCCCAGTTTGTCCTTGACCAATGCTTGGATGTGGTTTCCACCCTTGATTGTAATTCCCTTGACGGTATGGAAATTGATTAGCCATGAAATTAACATCCTCCACGGCTTCCACTGGAAAAGCACATTGACCATTGATATGATCACCTCCACATAATTCGCACAACTGGGTTTGTACCTGTGCAGCAGTTTTTAACTCTTTAGGTAATTGTGCAAGAGTTTTAGTCAGAGTCTCCAGCTATTGAGTTAGAATTTTATTTTGAGCTAGCAAGGCATCATGTGTTTGTAATTGAAGAACCCCTTTTTGTTGCATAGGAGCTCCTCTCTCACTGTGCAGCTCATTATCACTAGTAGCCATGTTGTCAATGATTTCTGTAGCTTCCTCTGGAGTTTTCCATTTGATATTTCCTCCTACTGAGGCGTCAAGCATCATCTTGGTTTGTGAACCAAGACCTCCAAGGAAAGTTAAGACTACTTCCTGTTCTTCAAAGCCATGAGTGGGTGTTTTTCTTAGTAGACTTTTGTATCTATCCCATGCATGCCCCAGTGATTCTTCCATGCCCTGCTTAAATGAAGAAATCTCTTGCTTGCCTTTTGTCACCTTTGATTGTGGAAAGTACTTGTCTTTCTTATTTATTTTGATTTTGCTTTAGTTGCATGGTAGGGACTGAATGTATGAGTTATCTGAGAACTTAAATGCATAGAGTGAGTAAGAGGCATGAGTGGAAGGCACCTAGGGTAAGCTAGGAAGAAAGAAAGCATTTCACGCAAGTGCCGCTCAGCGGAAATTTCCGCTGAGCGACGATTCTACAAAATGGCTTTTCGGGTTGCCCTTAGCGGGACCCAAGCCCATTAGGGTATTTTTGTACCTTAGGGTGCGATTTTGGTCTCATTTTCAGATTTCTTTCCTCTCACACACTTCTAAACACTTTTCTAAGAGTTCTCTACATCTTTCCCTTCATTCCCCTTTACAAAATCTCTTTTCCCTTTACAAAATCTCTTTTCCACTAACTTTCTCACTAGTTTTCCATCTAAGTTTGGGGTTTGGAGAGAGCATTGTTGTTGGGGCTGAGTTCTTCACTTTCTTAGAGCATTTTCTACTCATCTAGCATCTCCACCCAAGTAAGTCAAGCATTTTTCATTCTAGGGTTCTTGAAAGCATGAATTGGTATGAATATGGATGTTCAAAGCATGATTCTTTAGGGATTTTGAGTTTTATGCATGATTTGATGAATTAATTGATGATTGAACCGATTGAAATGCTTGATTTTGGTCTGGAAGTATGAAAATTGCATGTAGGTGGAGTTAGGATGTGTAAAAATAAAAATTTTTAAAATCTGCAGAATCGTCGCTCAGCGGAAATTTCCCCTGAGCGCAATTCTGCCAGACTTGGTTTTTGGCTTCTTTTTCTTGCTGGCTTGGTGCACTGGTTGCGCTGAGGGGTTCTTTTGACCCTCAACGATGGTTTAGCATGGATTTGGGGTGTTGTTTATGGTTTACTAATGATTAACAACATGTTTTGTGGTTTTGTAATTTGTGTTTGATGTAGGGATGACATCCTCTTCAGGCAAAAGATTGAAGACCACGGCCTCCAAGAGGAAAGACAAGGAACCTGAACAACCTCATTCTAGTAAGTTCCTATCTCGCAAACATGAGAAGCATTTTAAGATTGTTCAAGATAGGAGACTCAGTTTGGATTGTTCATGATGGAGAGGAAAGTTGGAATGATACCTAACTTTGCTCCTCAGTTTGGAGAGCAAGTGATGGGAAGAAACTGGAGGAGATTGGCCAAATACCCTACACTAGCCAATATAGCAGTGGTAAAGGAATTTTACACCAACACAAGGAGGTTGGGTGATTATCCGGCTGAGGATTACCTAAGTTATGTTAGAAGCCACGCTATTAGGTATGATCCTAACTCTATCAACATCTTTTTTGGTACTAAATGGGTTGGAGAGCAGTGCTAGTTTCCTCTCTGTATGGAGGAAGGCACTGATTTTAATGATGTGGAGAGTGTTCTATGTGTACCTAGAGGACGTTTCCAGAGGAACAGAAATGGTGCAGTAGTGAATATCAGGAGGACTGATTTAACTCCTCTTGCTAAGTATTTGATGGCATTCTCCCATGCCAACATTCAGACGTGTTCTCATGTTTCAGACATCACTCTCAGCAGGGCACTTCTGCTCTATCGTGTGCTTAGAAATATGAGCATTAACATTGGCCAAGTGATTGCCAGTGAAATACAAATGTGCGCCAACACGATGAACAGCAAGGCACCTTTAGGGCATCCTTCCTTAATTACACACCTGTGCAAGATGGCTGGGGTGGATACTTCTGCTCCACCATTGGAGAGACTAAGGAAATCCATTGATGAGGCCTATTATAGGCAGTATCGTGGAGGAGAGGAGGCAGCTCAACCAGTCCCACCACAACGTCCTCGCAGAGAAAGAACACCAGCACAGAGTCAAGCATCTGCAGAGACTTATGAGGTAGAGCCATTTCAGATGAGAGACATGTACATGTCTCTTATAGGTGCACAAATGTAATCCATTTACAGAGGACAGGTGGCAACTGCTGAGATGATTATTGGGTTGAATGATACACCCCCAACACATAGGTGGACTATGGATGAGTTCCATAGTGTGGTGGATTGGCCAGAGGAGCAAATCCAAGGCAACAGAACTGGAGCAACTGAAGCTTCAGCTATGGAGGAAGATGAAGATGATGATGATGACGCATGATGGAGGACCATCTAAGCTTCACATAGGACCTTTAACAAGAGCCATGTCCAAGAGAATCCAAGAGGAAGAGGGAGCACTCAATACCTTACTCTTATGGAGTATTACTTACTAAGTTCTCTTTCTCTTTGCTAAATACTTTTACATTGCTTTTGTAGAATATTAATAAAAGGGAGGAACCATGTCTATGCAACTTAAAAGGGCTGCCACGTAAGTCAAGCAAAAGAAGCACAAATGGATGGTTGGTGCCTGATGAGAGGGTCGCACCTCCCACAAAAGTTGTGCATAGAATAATGCAGTATAGTTCTAGGAAGTGACTCCTAGGTCGTCTCTCAAGGACCAAATTTGGTTCAGTCTCGGATCAACACGTAGTGGGGGGGTTTTGTGATTTTTTTTTTTGGTTGCGGTAAAATTAAATTAAACTGGAAATTAAATAAAACACGCCTGAATATAATTGAAAGCATTAAAGTGCATGAAAGTGAACAAACTCAAATTGCAACGAAAATTGGAAATTGCAACGACAAATAATAACAACCCATCAAACAAAATTCAAATAGAACAAAATTAAATCAAAGTGCAAATCTAAATGCATTGAGACAAAAACGCAAAAAGTGAATTCAAAACCAAATTAAAATATCAACTATTGAACTAAAAGATGATGCACACCAATTGCTCTTCCTCCTTCTCTCGGTGACAACTCCCTTTTCTTTTTCATTACCGTGACTTGCCTTTCTTTCAAGCCTAATTAATTCTCCTCGGTTCATTCCATCACCGAACAACACTCCAACGTATGATTCTCTCATGTATCCATCACCGAACAACACTTTTAATTAGCTGCATTTCTCCTCTCTCATCCAAACCGTGACAGCTCCACTCCTCCGCGCACTACATTCTATATCCAAACATGTAAAAGAACATTGCAATCAATAGCTCACGAGAAAATGCATTGGCACCAAAACCGATATTGAAAATAAGACTTACACTATTACTCAGCTATGCTACTCGAATGCAGCATTGTCAACATATACGCATAAACTGTATATGCATTACAGCTCATATTTACACATGGCAAAAGATAAAGACATGTGTATCCAATTTTCTGGTCTAAGATTGCCGGAAGCTGCATCTTGAATTAATTGAAGGTACATATCCCAAGAAGTATCAAAGTTAGAAATGAGTGGAAATTGAAAAGCGCTGACTGAAACCTAACACAGACGATGTCAAATGCGATGAGCAAACATTTTCTTTTTTTCACGGAATAAATCACAGTGGCAGTGTTCACATTTTTTCTCTCCCAAAATAAAAAAAACGTTCCAGCCAAAATAAAAATGACTCCGTGAGGGTGGCGGCTGGAGCTTCCAGGTGTGCACACCAAACCCGTCCAGCCGTGTCCACGCTTTCCCCCTTCCAAATGTTCCAGCCAAAAAAACTAAAATGAAAATAAGCCCGGGGTGGCGGCTGGACGTGTGATCCCCAAAACCCCGAGACCCACTCTCCCTCGTGTGCCCTCCAAAATAAGGGTGAATGACCCCCCTCTGGACCAACTTCCGTGTGAATCCAAGCCTTGCTGCTGGCCTTGGTGGACTCTTGTTGAAGCTGTTGGTGCAGGCCGTGACACTCCTAATCTCCGTGTGCACCTCCCTCCAAAGCCAAGCTCTTGGACGTAGCACCCTTCCTCTCCATGCACACCTAAATGAAGGCCCCTTGGACGCGTGGTTCCTGCTTCTTTTCAGCCCAATCAGCGTGCTGTAGTTCCTTCAAAAACTCCTGCTGGTTCTTTTTTTTACTGCTGGCCGTGTGCATGGAGTGTGCTGGCAAAATTAAATTACCGTGCACCCCTCTTCTGCTGCTGTGGACCGGGACCAATCTGCTCCTACTGGACTATGGCTGGGCCGCGTGGAATTCCTTCATGCACACCCGCTGGATGTGCTGTGTGGACGTGGCAGCTGTTGCTGGAACGTGGACGCTTGCTTGGACGTGTGAAGGCCGTTATTTCCGTGTGCACCCCTCCAAGCTTGTGTTGGATTCTCCTTCCGTGTCCGTGTCAAGTATCCTCTCTGCTGTTTCTACCTTTGCCACCACATGCTGCTGTATGGAAGAAGGTGTGGGCCGTGTGTATTGGTTTTGCTTCCACGTAAAAATAATCCAACAAGTGGGCCACAAACAAAATAAATTAGCATGAATCAAATGTGCTTCTCCCTGACACCCTTATTCCATCAAGCTTCACGGTTTTGGTCTCCCATTATCATATTTTAATTAATTTCTTCCATCAATTGCTGCTCCTGGATGTCAAATAGAATAAGGTGGGGCCCTCCATTTCTCGTCCTTTCTTCTTTGAATCACCGTCCAAACCAAACCAACTCTGGACCATTTATGTACTTCAATTTGCTGGATGCACCTTTTTTCAATAATGAAGTACCCCTCTCAAAGAGTAAAATTACCATAATGTCCTCCTTCTTGTACACACTTCTTTAAATGAAATCCACACCTCTCTTTCATTTTATTTTAAAATATAATTGATGTGACATTTCTTTTCACCTCCAAATGTCCCAAATTGTATTTTCAAAATTTTTCCTACAATCAATGATGAAAATAATTAGCTCAAATAATTCAAATTAATTAAAATAAGAATTTTTGGTCAAATTAAGCACAATTAGCAAAAACGGAAAAATACCGGACATTTAAGCACAATTCCCTGATTAATTCTAGCAAAATAAACTAAGTGAAGTGAACAAAATATTGACTCATCAAAATAGACCACACTTAGTCTTTTGCACTCCTGGGCAAAATCAAGACGCAGATGAGGGAACAGTTCCAAGGACATCTAGGGTATGACACAAACTTAGCACACAGAAAACAAAGACTCGCAAGGAAACAAACAGAATTTACACAGTCCTCAAGAAATCTGGACAGAGAAAAGAAGTAGACATTTCCAACACAGAATGAATCAGAGAAAGCAGATACTCATGAAATCATCCAATCAATTCAAGACATGGCAAAATGATCAATCAGCTCAAGAGGTGAATCAAAAGCAACAGAACCTCACAGATGCACTATCACTGTATCTCTCAAGTGTATAAGGTAAAGAATTTCAACTCAATGCACTCAAGAAAGCAAACAACAACAGACTTGGCAAACCTCTAATATCAACACTCAAAACATATGCATGTTCAAATCAAAAGGTCTTTTATGGGTGAAATGGGGCCAAGGACAAGGTAGGATAAATATGGATGAGAAGCTACAAACCAAAAGAAATAGAGGAGCAATGGGGAACAAGTGTAAACACAGTCAAATCACACCCAGACCTCTAATTCAATCCTCTTCTTGACTCCATTATTCACAAAATATTTTTTTTTTTTTAAATTTTTTTTTTTTTTTCTCATTTTTCTCTATTTTTTTTTTCATCCTGTCTCTTTTCTTTTCTCTCTTTAGCACACAACTATAAGAGATGAGATATAAATCATATTTCTGAACACAAAACAAGAAGAGGAACCAACTAGCCAACTCATAAAAATCCCTAAGGAGACCACACTTGTTCCCAAAACACTTCCAAAGCTCCAAAATTTCCTAAGGTTAAGGTAATCATGGTTTTTCACTTAGAGCTAGTGTATGAGCTTCAAAACAAAGAAATGAGGAAAGTATAGGCTCAAAAGGGTTTTCAAAGAATCAGAACAAGGTAAGCTTATTTGGCTAGAGAGGCTCAAAAACAAAAGTGCCTTTATCACTTCCAAACATGCATATCAATCAAGAATTATCAACAAGAGTCAAGCCAAGGCATATGTGCAAGCAATCAGGAGACATATCACACACAAGAAAGAACATAAAGTGGCTCAAATCTCACACAGGGTAATTCTGTCACAATCAATTCAACTCTCAAAAATCATAATCATCTTCCAAGCAAAGAAAAGCAAGGATTTCAAACAAATAAGTATCAATCAAGTGAAGGAAATGATAAGTCTACAACCCAAACAAAGTCCAGAAATCAAGAGAAACATGTAAAACTGTATACAAGACAAAACAAAAACTACCTAGAAAAGAAAAAAAATTTAACCAAGAAAACAAAAACTAACGAAGAAAAATAAAAATCTCCCCCAATAGACCACACTTAAACTACACAGTGTCCTCAATGTGTTCTAAGCATAAGATCAGAAATCAAAACAGTCAACAGATCATGGACAAGTGTAATAAAAGTAGGGAAAGGGGGAGAAGAGAAAAGGAAAACTCCCCTGATCATGGTGGCAGTTGCCAATTTTGGACTTTCAGGGAGATGTTTTCTGCCATAGTATCCAGCAAGGAGGTTTTGAGGACGAACTGCTTCATCCTCCAAATCTGATCTAGCAGTGAAATGTTTTCCACAGTTGGATCTATGCAGTGATTGTTGATGAGCAGGTTCAGCAGGTGCCTGTTGATGTTGAAACTTTCGTGAATGCTGGCACCTTTGTCTTCCAGCATGGGTGCATGTTGGTCAAATTCATTTGTACCTCCTGCAATAGGGTTAGTGCAATGTGGTTCCAAAGAAATAACATGCAGGGGTATAACACCCAAATTATCATACTGAACCTCAGATACATCCTCAAAACATGAATCAATTTCAAAATCACAAGCAATATCAACTACAGACTCAGATTCATGTTCAATGCATGGAGAATAAACATTCGGATGCGATAACAAAAATTGGTTCTCATCATGCATAGAGGGAAAATCAAAATCAGACTCAACAACAATACAATCATCAACATACCCCTCAACAACATAATTATCAACAAAATCACATTGAGGTATGTTTACCTCCACTTCCCTAAAGATTGGTAAAGTGGTGGAATATGAAAGTTGTCTACCTGATTCAAAATTACTGCTTATACCTGCCTGCTCCTCAAAATAATCATCAGTCTCCTCAGGTGCAAGGGTAGGGACATAGGATGATGGAAAAGTAGATGGCACAGTAGTAAGCTCATGACTCTTCTCCCCATCTTCTATGTTGATGCCACTATCATTATCATCAGGAATCTGAACAGTCTGAAATGGTAACTCTGAATCTTGAGACTGTTCCTGATTTAATTGAGTAGCCATCTGCCCTATCTGGTCATTCAAGCTCTGAATGGACGCTCTAGTCTCTTACTGAAACTGTAGGTTCTGCATGGTCAACTGCTCCAACAACTCCTGCAATGTAGGCTCAGAAATAGAAGGTTGAGGAGCTATTTCGGCAGAAGCATCATATTGGTGACTCTGATATTGCTGGACTAGTGGAGGCATGAAAGTACTCTGGAATGGTGGTTCTTGATATTGATGTTGTGGAGCATTGTACCATCCCAAGGTAGGGTCATTCCATCCAAGACCGTTGTCGTATCCATCTTGCACATGGGAGAATTTGCTCAGAAACTGATGCTCAAGATATCCCCAATCGGTAACGGATCTCAGAGGAAGAGAGTCTTTCCAATCCTTAGCTGCTCCTTGTAATGAATGCGGAAATGCGCTCAAGAAAATGTAATCAAGAGGGACATCTGGAGGCTTCATTGAAGAGCACATGATGTGGAGCTCCTCCAAATGTCTGTGTGGGCATTCTCCTGCAAAACCATGAAACTTAGGCAGCAAATGTATCAGTCCAGAGGTGAGATCGCAATGAAGATCATCCTCCTTAAGTGAAACCGGCTCACAAAGAGCACTCTCAGAAATTAGAGGATGAGTCATATTGTTCTCAACATAGAAATCAGCAGAATATGAATTACAATCAGAGTAACATGCAGAATGAGAATCATAATCAGAGGCACTTGCAAAACAAGCAGTGTTCACGAAATCAAAATAGGTAGACATGGAAAAACAAGAATACTAAAAATCACGAAACAAATAAAACACAACACACACGAACACAACAAAAAGACCTAAGACTGAACCGTTGGTCCCCAGCAACGGCGCCATTTTGATGAGAGGGTCGCACCTCCCACAAAAGTTGTGCATAGAATAATGCAGTATAGTTCTAGGAAGTGACTCCTAGGTCGTCTCTCAAGGACCAAATTTGGTTCAGTCTCGGATCAACACGTAGTGGGGGGGTTTTGTGATTTTTTTTTTGGTTGCGGTAAAATTAAATTAAACTGGAAATTAAATAAAACACGCCCGAATATAATTGAAAGCATTAAAGTGCATGAAAGTGAACAAACTCAAATTGCAACGAAAATTGGAAATTGCAACGACAAATAATAACAACCCATCAAACAAAATTCAAATAGAACAAAATTAAATCAAAGTGCAGATCTAAATGCATTGAGACAAAAACGCAAAAAGTGAATTCAAAACCAAATTAAAATATCAACTATTGAACTAAAAGATGATGCACACCAATTGCTCTTCCTCCTTCTCTCGGTGACAACTCCCTTTTCTTTTTCATTACCGTGACTTGCCTTTCTTTCAAGCCTAATTAATTCTCCTCGGTTCATTCCATCACCGAACAACACTCCAACGTATGATTCTCTCATGTATCCATCACCGAACAACACTTTTAATTAGCTGCATTTCTCCTCTCTCATCCAAACCGTGACAGCTCCACTCCTCCGCGCACTACATTCTATATCCAAACATGTAAAAGAACATTGCAATCAATAGCTCACGAGAAAATGCATTGGCACCAAAACCGATATTGAAAATAAGACCTACACTATTACTCAGCTATGCTACTCGAATGCAGCATTGTCAACATATACGCATAAACTGTATATGCATTACAGCTCATATTTACACATGGCAAAAGATAAAGACATGTATATCCAGTTTTCTGGTCTAAGATTGCCGGAAGCTGCATCTTGAATTAATTGAAGGTACATATCCCAAGAAGTATCAAAGTTAGAAATGAGTGGAAATTGAAAAGCGCTGACTGAAACCTAACACAGACGATGTCAAATGCGATGAGCAAACATTTTCTTTTTTTCACGGAATAAATCACAGTGACAGTGTTCACATTTTTTCTCTCCCAAAATAAAAAAAAACGTTCCAGCCAAAATAAAAATGACTCCGTGAGGGTGGCGGCTGGAGCTTCCAGGTGTGCACACCAAACCCGTCCAGCCGTGTCCACGCTTTCCCCCTTCCAAATGTTCCAGCCAAAAAAACTAAAATGAAAATAAGTTCGGGGTGGCGGCTGGACGTGTGATCCCCAAAACCCCGAGACCCACTCTCCCTCGTGTGCCCTCCAAAATAAGGGTGAATGACCCCCCTCTGGACCAACTTCCGTGTGAATCCAAGCCTTGCTGCTGGCCTTGGTGGACTCTTGTTGAAGCTGTTGGTGCAGGCCGTGACACTCCTAATCTCCGTGTGCACCTCCCTCCAACGCCAAGCTGTTGGACATAGCACCCTTCCTCTCCATGCACACCTAAATGAAGGCCCCTTGGACGCGTGGTTCCTGCTTCTTTTCAGCCCAATCAGCGTGCTGTAGTTCCTTCAAAAACTCCTGCTGGTTCTTTTTTTTACTGCTGGCCGTGTGCATGGAGTGTGCTGGCAAAATTAAATTACCGTGCACCCCTCTTCTGCTGCTGTGGACCGTGACCAATCTGCTCCTACTGGACTATGGCTGGGCCGCGTGGAATTCCTTCATGCACACCCGCTGGATGTGCTGTGTGGACGTGGCAGCTGTTGCTGGAACGTGGACGCTTGCTTGGACGTGTGAAGGCCGTTATTTCCGTGTGCACCCCTCCAAGCTTGTGTTGGATTCTCCTTCCGTGTGCGTGTCAAGTCTCCTCTCTGCTGTTTCTACCTTTGCCACCACATGCTGCTGTATGGAAGAAGGTGTGGGCCGTGTGTATTGGTTTTGCTTCCACGTAAAAATAATCCAACAAGTGGGCCACAAACAAAATAAATTAGCATGAATCAAATGTGCTTCTCCCTGACACCCTTATTCCATCAAGCTTCACGGTTTTGGTCTCCCATTATCATATTTTAATTAATTTCTTCCATCAATTGCTGCTCCTGGATGTCAAATAGAATAAGGTGGGGCCCTCCATTTCTCGTCCTTTCTTCTTTGAATCACCGTCCAAACCAAACCAACTCTGGACCATTTATGTACTTCAATTTACTGGATGCACCTTTTTTCAATAATGAAGTACCCCTCTCAAAGAGTAAAATTACCATAATGTCCTCCTTCTTGTACACACTTCTTTAAATGAAATCCACACCTCTCTTTCATTTTATTTTAAAATATAATTGATGTGGCATTTCTTTTCACCTCCAAATGTCCCAAATTGTATTTTCAAAATTTTTCCTACAATCAATGATGAAAATAATTAGCTCAAATAATTCAAATTAATTAAAATAAGAATTTTTGGTCAAATTAAGCACAATTAGCAAAAACGGAAAAATACCGGACATTTAAGCACAATTCCCTGATTAATTCTAGCAAAATAAACTAAGTGAAGTGAACAAAATATTGACTCATCAAAATAGACCACACTTAGTCTTTTGCACTCCTGGGCAAAATCAAGACGCAGATGAGGGAACAGTTCCAAGGACATCTAGGGTATGACACAAACTTAGCACACAGAAAACAAAGACTCGCAAGGAAACAAACAGAATTTACACAGTCCTCAAGAAATCTGGACAGAGAAAAGAAGTAGACATTTCCAACACAGAATGAATCAGAGAAAGCAGATACTCATGAAATCATCCAATCAATTCAAGACATGGCAAAATGATCAATCAGCTCAAGAGGTGAATCAAAAGCAACAGAACCTCACAGATGCACTATCACTGTATCTCTCAAGTGTATAAGGTAAAGAATTTCAACTCAATGCACTCAAGAAAGCAAACAACAACAGACTTGGCAAACCTCTAATATCAACACTCAAAACATATGCATGTTCAAATCAAAAGGTCTTTTATGGGTGAAATGGGGCCAAGGACAAGGTAGGATAAATATGGATGAGAAGCTACAAACCAAAAGAAATAGAGGAGCAATGGGGAACAAGTGTAAACACAGTCAAATCACACCCAGACCTCTAATTCAATCCTCTTCTTGACTCCATTATTCACAAAATATTTTTTCTTTTTTAAATTTTTTTTTTTCTCATTTTTCTCTATTTTTTTTTTCATCCTGTCTCTTTTCTTTTCTCTCTTTAGCACACAACTATAAGAGATGAGATATAAATCATATTTCTGAACACAAAACAAGAAGAGGAACCAACTAGCCAACTCATAAAAATCCCTAAGGAGACCACACTTGTTCCCAAAACACTTCCAAAGCTCCAAAATTTCCTAAGGTTAAGGTAATCATGGTTTTTCACTTAGAGCTAGTGTATGAGCTTCAAAACAAAGAAATGAGGAAAGTATAGGCTCAAAAGGGTTTTCAAAGAATCAGAACAAGGTAAGCTTATTTGGCTAGAGAGGCTCAAAAACAAAAGTGCCTTTATCACTTCCAAACATGCATATCAATCAAGAATTATCAACAAGAGTCAAGCCAAGGCATATGTGCAAGCAATCAGGAGACATATCACACACAAGAAAGAACATAAAGTGGCTCAAATCTCACACAGGGTAATTCTGTCACAATCAATTCAACTCTCAAAAATCATAATCATCTTCCAAGCAAAGAAAAGCAAGGATTTCAAACAAATAAGTATCAATCAAGTGAAGGAAATGATAAGTCTACAACCCAAACAAAGTCCAGAAATCAAGAGAAACATGTAAAACTGTATACAAGACAAAACAAAAACTACCTAGAAAAGAAAAAAAATTTAACCAAGAAAACAAAAACTAACGAAGAAAAATAAAAATCTCCCCCAATAGACCACACTTAAACTACACAGTGTCCTCAATGTGTTCTAAGCATAAGATCAGAAATCAAAACAGTCAACAGATCATGGACAAGTGTAATAAAAGTAGGGAAAGGGGGAGAAGAGAAAAGGAAAACTCCCCTGATCATGGTGGCAGTTGCCAATTTTGGACTTTCAGGGAGATGTTTTCCGCCATAGTATCCAACAAGGAGGTTTTGAGGACGAACTGCTTCATCCTCCAAATCTGATCTAGCAGTGAAATGTTTTCCACAGTTGGATCTATGCAGTGATTGTTGATGAGCAGGTTCAGCAGGTGCCTGTTGATGTTGAAACTTTCGTGAATGCTGGCACCTTTGTCTTCCAGCATGGGTGCATGTTGGTCAAATTCATTTGTACCTCCTGCAATAGGGTTAGTGCAATGTGGTTCCAAAGAAATAACATGCAGGGGTATAACACCCAAATTATCATACTGAACCTCAGATACATCCTCAAAACATGAATCAATTTCAAAATCACAAGCAATATCAACTACAGACTCAGATTCATGTTCAATGCATGGAGAATAAACATTCGGATGCGATAACAAAAATTGGTTCTCATCATGCATAGAGGGAAAATCAAAATCAGACTCAACAACAATACAATCATCAACATACCCCTCAACAACATAATTATCAACAAAATCACATTGAGGTATGTTTACCTCCACTTCCCTAAAGATTGGTAAAGTGGTGGAATATGAAAGTTGTCTACCTGATTCAAAATTACTGCTTATACCTGCCTGCTCCTCAAAATAATCATCAGTCTCCTCAGGTGCAAGGGTAGGGACATAGGATGATGGAAAAGTAGATGGCACAGTAGTAAGCTCATGACTCTTCTCCCCATCTTCTATGTTGATGCCACTATCATTATCATCAGGAATCTGAACAGTCTGAAATGGTAACTCTGAATCTTGAGACTGTTCCTGATTTAATTGAGTAGCCATCTGCCCTATCTGGTCATTCAAGCTCTGAATGGACGCTCTAGTCTCTTACTGAAACTGTAGGTTCTGCATGGTCAACTGCTCCAACAACTCCTGCAATGTAGGCTCAGAAATAGAAGGTTGAGGAGCTATTTCGGCAGAAGCATCATATTGGTGACTCTGATATTGCTGGACTAGTGGAGGCATGAAAGTACTCTGGAATGGTGGTTCTTGATATTGATGTTGTGGAGCATTGTACCATCCCAAGGTAGGGTCATTCCATCCAAGACCGTTGTCGTATCCATCTTGCACATGGGAGAATTTGCTCAGAAACTGATGCTCAAGATATCCCCAATCGGTAACGGATCTCAGAGGAAGAGAGTCTTTCCAATCCTTAGCTGCTCCTTGTAATGAATGCGGAAATGCGCTCAAGAAAATGTAATCAAGAGGGACATCTGGAGGCTTCATTGAAGAGCACATGATGTGGAGCTCCTCCAAATGTCTGTGTGGGCATTCTCCTGCAAAACCATGAAACTTAGGCAGCAAATGTATCAGTCCAGAGGTGAGATCGCAATGAAGATCATCCTCCTTAAGTGAAACCGGCTCACAAAGAGCACTCTCAGAAATTAGAGGATGAGTCATATTGTTCTCAACATAGAAATCAGCAGAATATGAATTACAATCAGAGTAACATGCAGAATGAGAATCATAATCAGAGGCACTTGCAAAACAAGCAGTGTTCACGAAATCAAAATAGGTAGACATGGAAAAACAAGAATACTAAAAATCACGAAACAAATAAAACACAACACACACGAACACAACAAAAAGACCTAAGACTGAACCGTTGGTCCCCAGCAACGGCGCCATTTTGATGAGAGGGTCGCACCTCCCACAAAAGTTGTGCATAGAATAATGCAGTATAGTTCTAGGAAGTGACTCCTAGGTCGTCTCTCAAGGACCAAATTTGGTTCAGTCTCGGATCAACACGTAGTGGGGGGGTTTTGTGATTTTTTTTTGGTTGCGGTAAAATTAAATTAAACTGGAAATTAAATAAAACACGCCCGAATATAATTGAAAGCATTAAAGTGCATGAAAGTGAACAAACTCAAATTGCAACGAAAATTGGAAATTGCAACGACAAATAATAACAACCCATCAAACAAAATTCAAATAGAACAAAATTAAATCAAAGTGCAGATCTAAATGCATTGAGACAAAAACGCAAAAAGTGAATTCAAAACCAAATTAAAATATCAACTATTGAACTAAAAGATGATGCACACCAATTGCTCTTCCTCCTTCTCTCGGTGACAACTCCCTTTTCTTTTTCATTACCGTGACTTGCCTTTCTTTCAAGCGTAATTAATTCTCCTCGGTTCATTCCATCACCGAACAACACTCCAACGTATGATTCTCTCATGTATCCATCACCGAACAACACTTTTAATTAGCTGCATTTCTCCTCTCTCATCCAAACCGTGACAGCTCCACTCCTCCGCGCACTACATTCTATATCCAAACATGTAAAAGAACATTGCAATCAATAGCTCACGAGAAAATGCATTGGCACCAAAACCGATATTGAAAATAAGACCTACACTATTACTCAGCTATGCTACTCGAATGCAGCATTGTCAACATATACGCATAAACTGTATATGCATTACAGCTCATATTTACACATGGCAAAAGATAAAGACATGTATATCCAGTTTTCTGGTCTAAGATTGCCGGAAGCTGCATCTTGAATTAATTGAAGGTACATATCCCAAGAAGTATCAAAGTTAGAAATGAGTGGAAATTGAAAAGCGCTGACTGAAACCTAACACAGACGATGTCAAATGCGATGAGCAAACATTTTCTTTTTTTCACGGAATAAATCACAGTGACAGTGTTCACATTTTTTCTCTCCCAAAATAAAAAAAACGTTCCAGCCAAAATAAAAATGACTCCGTGAGGGTGGCGGCTGGAGCTTCCAGGTGTGCACACCAAACCCGTCCAGCCGTGTCCACGCTTTCCCCCTTCCAAATGTTCCAGCCAAAAAAACTAAAATGAAAATAAGTTCGGGGTGGCGGCTGGACGTGTGATCCCCAAAACCCCGAGACCCACTCTCCCTCGTGTGCCCTCCAAAATAAGGGTGAATGACCCCCCTCTGGACCAACTTCCGTGTGAATCCAAGCCTTGCTGCTGGCCTTGGTGGACTCTTGTTGAAGCTGTTGGTGCAGGCCGTGACACTCCTAATCTCCGTGTGCACCTCCCTCCAACGCCAAGCTGTTGGACGTAACACCCTTCCTCTCCATGCACACCTAAATGAAGGCCCCTTGGACGCGTGGTTCCTGCTTCTTTTCAGCCCAATCAGCGTGCTGTAGTTCCTTCAAAAACTCCTGCTGGTTCTTTTTTTTACTGCTGGCCGTGTGCATGGAGTGTGCTGGCAAAATTAAATTACCGTGCACCCCTCTTCTGCTGCTGTGGACCGTGACCAATCTGCTCCTACTGGACTATGGCTGGGCCGCGTGGAATTCCTTCATGCACACCCGTTGGATGTGCTGTGTGGACGTGGCAGCTGTTGCTGGAACGTGGACGCTTGCTTGGACGTGTGAAGGCCGTTATTTCCGTGTGCACCCCTCCAAGCTTGTGTTGGATTCTCCTTCCGTGTGCGTGTCAAGTCTCCTCTCTGCTGTTTCTACCTTTGCCACCACATGCTGCTGTATGGAAGAAGGTGTGGGCCGTGTGTATTGGTTTTGCTTCCACGTAAAAATAATCCAACAAGTGGGCCACAAACAAAATAAATTAGCATGAATCAAATGTGCTTCTCCCTGACACCCTTATTCCATCAAGCTTCACGGTTTTGGTCTCCCATTATCATATTTTAATTAATTTCTTCCATCAATTGCTGCTCCTGGATGTCAAATAGAATAAGGTGGGGCCCTCCATTTCTCGTCCTTTCTTCTTTGAATCACCGTCCAAACCAAACCAACTCTGGACCATTTATGTACTTCAATTTGCTGGATGCACCTTGTTTCAATAATGAAGTACCCCTCTCAAAGAGTAAAATTACCATAATGTCCTCCTTCTTGTACACACTTCTTTAAATGAAATCCACACCTCTCTTTCATTTTATTTTAAAATATAATTGATGTGACATTTCTTTTCACCTCCAAATGTCCCAAATTGTATTTTCAAAATTTTTCCTACAATCAATGATGAAAATAATTAGCTCAAATAATTCAAATTAATTAAAATAAGAATTTTTGGTCAAATTAAGCACAATTAGCAAAAACAGAAAAATACCGAACATTTAAGCACAATTCCCTGATTAATTCTAGCAAAATAAACTAAGTGAAGTGAACAAAATATTGACTCATCAGTGCCCATGGCTTTGCATTACGTTCAACACCAAAGACAACAACTCAATCTTCTTCAATTGCTTTGCTGAGTTGGCACTTATAGCTTGCTGCCCAAGCTTCCTATATCTGTTTTACAGCATGTGCACATTTAAATAACTTGCACAATATGTTTTAGAAGCTCTCCTTCTTCTATAAATAGAGAGCTTCATCACTTGTAAATGTAACTTGAATTGAAGTAAAGAAATGCTGCCAATTTCCAGCTATTACTCTCAAGTTCACCTCTGTGCTTTGTTATCTAGCACCTCCTCTAGCTTCTTTCCCCTTTGGAAAGCCTATTGAGTTAGAAATCTACCAAAACACTCATCCAAACACCACCAGACTATTTCACAAACACCTTGAGTGCATTCGGACATCCTCTGTCATCTTCCATCCGTTGCCATTCTCTGCATCTTGAAGCATCCTTCTACGCGTCATGGAGCTGCTTCCATCATTTGGTATCAAGAGCCAGCACGTCCACGCTTGTCTTCAAGAGATAAGCCTCTCTTTTGTTCAATTTTCGTTTCTGTCATGTGCTGTCAAACTCTGTCACTGTTTTAGAATTTTTTTTTTATTCTGTTTTGGTTTAATTCGTGTCTGTGAGTGCTGTAATCATGCATTTGCTTTTCCTTAGTGTTCGTCATCATTTTAATCGGTGCACTTTGTTTGTTTGAGTTCAAATCCAGCTTTATTCATCTTTTCCAGTTTTGTCTCAGTCATGTGCCTTATGTGCAGTGTTGTTTCTGTTTCAAATGTTTGATTCTGTTCTAGCTTTCAATTTTCATTTTCAAACTGTGTATTAGATGCACGTTTAGCAATGAATCAATCCACAAAGGCAAAGAGACAATGTCTAGCCTGGATTATATGAGCTAAAGCATCCAACATTTGCGTCAATTTTCACAAAATTCTGCACAATTTTTTCAAATCTGGTATCTGTACTTTAATCTGTTTCAGACCAGATTTCTTGCTTCTAAAGCTTTGTGCAAGTTTCCTTGGTGTTGTTAAGCATTGCTGCAAGTGTACAAACTCATATTAAACTCAGAAAAGCAAAATGTGTGGTTGAGTTCATAAAATCTGGTTTCAAATTCTGCATCAGAATTCATTTCTACATTGATTTGGTGCATACTGTTTCTGCCAGTTTTGTTGTATCTAAAACTTGAGACAAGTTTCTTTTATGATTTTAAGCATGTTTCAAGTGATAGTAACTCCAATCAATCACATATTTGCAAAATGAGTTGTTGAGTTGTTTCAAAATTCACTAAACAATGCTGTCATAGTTTTTTTTATCAGATTTTGCACCGTGCTTGCTGTCTTTGTGTGGTTTTAGGTTACTTTAAATCTTCTAGCTGATACTCTACAGTTAGATCTAGTTGTTTAGGACCTTTCTTGCATGATTGTTGATCCATCCAGCTTTGACTCTATTGCATTTTAAATTTTGGTGCAGTTTTGTCACTTTTTCTGCATAATTTGGCAACTCATACACTGTTTTTGAGATTTTGTGACTGCCTGTGCATTTTCAATGGTTCAGCAAGTGTATTTGGTCAATTAAAACTAGTGCCTACTGTTCATTTGGTCAGTTTTCACCAAAAGTGCAAAATCAGTTTTCAGACCATTGAAATTGCTTAAGTTTGGAAGTGGACTACTGATTTGCTGCTGCAGTGTGATTCTTTGTTGTCTAAGTGTTTGTACACATCAAAATTGATGAGATAAACTTGTTTGACATATCATTGGAGCCTTTGATACACTGCCATTTGTTTTGCACACTGCTGTTCCAATTTTCCAGCCACATTTTTGGTGCAGTATGCATTTCTTTGTTGTTTTCTATACTTTAAAAGTTTCCATTTGAAATTTGGATTGGAAAAAGCTAGGGGATTCTGTTCCAACCATTTTTGAATCATTATACCAGTGAATTCAAAGCATCAAAAAGCAAATAACCCCTACAATCCAGTGTTCATGAATCCAAAACCAGAAAACACCAAAATCTACTGTTCTTAGTGGCATTTTGTCAAACAGTTTGGCATTTTCATCAAACACTTTCACTGCACTTGACTTTGCTCTTTGTTTTGAGTTTTTCTTGCTTTTCTAATCTGTTCTAGACCCTATCTTAAGTTCCTTTTGTGTGCTAGCCTTTCTTCCAGCCCCAAAGTGTTTAGAAATCACTTTTATTTGCTTCATTATATTGCTGTCACGTTATTTCTGCATTAAACTTTGCTGCAGCATTTTTTTTATCACTCACGAGTTTTGTGACTTTTGTCTGCTGCAACATCATATTTTGGTGGAGTTTTAACATCCAGCTAGGCCTTATGAAAGGGGTAGCATCTTAAGGAGTGGAGGTCTTGCTAACATTGCTTCAAGTGGATTTCAAGAGCAATTTCCATTGGTTGTCCAGCACTTCTTTGCAGCAGAAAAACACCACTTTAAAGTTACATTTCAGCTCCTTTATTTAGTTGTTGCTGCCACACTTGGCTTTGTTTACATTGTCTTACACTTCATTGTATAAGTGACATTCTATCACGGAACCTTTGTAGTTAATTCTTCTTTGCTTTTGAAACTTGAGTTACTTGGGAAAATGCTTATCAAGCAATTCCAAGTACTCCATTAAACATTGTAATAGTCTAGTTGCGCATCTTAGTGTGGAAGTGTGTCAAGTGGCTCCCAGTGTCATTTGCACTTTCACTTAGGGCCGTTTTTTCTTTTTCCATTCATTTCATACTTCCTTTCTTTTGCTTGTTGAATATTTGTGTTCTACGTCTCCGTGATAGCTAAGTGTGCTACCATATAGACAAACCTTCGTTTGGTTTATTAGGGGCATAACATCGTTGCATTCCTAAAAGGTTTTGAAAGACTTCTATCTAGAAACTTTGGTAAGAAACGTCAGGACACACTCTGGCTAAGGAAGGACAAGGTTTCTAAGCTTGTCCATTGTGACTCACCTCTCCTTCCTGGGAGCTATTCGGTTTCTTCACTTTTAGAATCTCTATAGAAGTCATTCACCAAAAACAAGAAAATCCTCTTTTCCAACAGTTTTGATTCATACTTGTGCAAGGCTTTCAAATTTTGTGAAAACACTTTCTCTACTTCACAAGCATGAGTCACTCTAGTGTTCAAGGTAACACCAATCATGATCAGGACAACATAGAGTTGAGAGAAGAGCTCAATAGAACCAAGGCTGAGTTACATGAACTAAGGCAAATGGTCGCCAATCTTACTCTCATTCAAAGAGGGCATTCACAAGGGGATCACTCTCATAGGCAAAACCATGATCATGATGATCATTCCCAACATAGTGATCACCATAGTCATCACCCTTATGATCACTATCAACGCCCTCCTAGGCGTAATCATAACCATAGAGACCATCATGTGGAACCTAAACTCGACCTTCCACCCTTCTTTGGACGAGACAGTGTAGAAGAATACTTTGAGTGGGAGATGAAGGTTGAACAGATTTTTGAGTGCTACCACATAGATGATAGGAGGCGAGTGACCTTAGCTACCTTGACTTTTCAAGGTGCAGCCCTTTATTGGTGGACATCAATCATAAGAGATCAAAAGATGAGTGGCGACTATACCATCCAATACTGGAATGAGTTAAAAGCAGCCTTACACAGAAGGCATGTACCAGCATATTATGCTAGAGAAGTCATGGACAAGCTCCATAGACTTCAACAAAGAAACATGAGTGTTGAGGAATATCGGCAGAAATTAGAATTACTCATGTTAAGAGCTGGGATTAAAGAGGAAGAGAGATTCACCATAGCTAGATTCCAGAGTGGATTGAACTATGAGATTAGAGATAAGGTAGAACTCTTACCTTACTTAGATCTCAATGACTTTGTCCAGCTATGTGTGAGAGTGGAAGAACAAAATAGAAGAAAAGCTTCCACAAAGAGACCTTATGCTACCTCCTCTTCATATAGGAAAGATTTTAAGAGGGAGGGTAGTTTTCCAAGATATGAAGAATCAAAAGAGAGAGAGCGTGAACGAGAGAAAGATAAGATCAAAAGCAAGGATAGAGTGCTAAGAAGAGAAAAAGAGAACTCTCAAGGAAAGGAACAACGGTCTCCAAGAGAGCAAACTAGAGATTCCAAGGGTAGGGAGACTAGATGTTTTAAATGTGGGGCTAGAGGACACTATTCAACTGAGTGTCACTTCAAAAAGTCAACCTATATCCTTGAGCATGAAAATCATAGTGAGGTATCAACCTCCAGTGCGTCTGAGTTGTCCTCATCTGAAGAGGAACATGAAGGTCCACCTTGTGATGGAGATCTTCTTATGGTTAGGAGACTCCTTGAAGCAAATCATGTGGAGTTAGAACAATCTCAACGCGAAAACCTATTCCACACACGCTGCAAAGTTTTTGATAAAACTTGTTCTATGATTGTGGATAGTGGTTCTTGTTGTAATTGTTGTAGCTTTCGAATGGTGGAAAAGCTAGGCTTAACTCCTACTCCTCATCCTAACCCTTACAAACTTCAATGGATAAAAGAGGATGAAGGAATAGTTGTTAAGGAACAAGTAAGTGTACCAATTTCCATAGGCAAGTATGAAGATCAAATCATTTGTGATATTGTTCCAATGGAAGCAGGTCACATCTTACTTGGGCGACCTTGGCAATATGACAAACAAGCTTTGCATGATGGGGTCACCAACAAGATCACCATCCAACACAAAGGCAAAAAGATTATCTTGAGCCCTCTTACACCATCACAAGTACGAGAGGATCAAATCATACTTAAAAAAAAATTGGATGGTGAGAAAAAGCTCAAAAATAACACAGTTTCAAAAGAGAAGAATTTGAGTTTGTTAGAAAGTGCCTCAACCAATGTAGTTGTCCCAACAAAACAATCTAAAAATCTTTTTCTTGGACAACCTCACTTTCTACTCTATTGCAAAGAGGCACTTGTTTCCATAAATCATCCACTTGATTCTCTTCCCAAAGGGTTACAAAAGCTTTTGAAAGAATTTGATGATTTATTTCCTAAAGAGGTTCCAAGTGGTTTACCACCTCTTAGAGGAATTGAACATCAGATTGATTTGATCCCTGGAGCTAGTCTTCCCAATAGACCAGCTTATAGGACTAACCCTACAGAAACCAAAGAGATAGAGAGGCAAGTCCATGATTTATTGGAAAAAGGGTGGATACAAAAAAGTCTTAGCCCTTGTGCCGTGCCAGTGTTGTTAGTCCCAAAGAAAGATGGTTCTTGGCGAATGTGTACAGATTGTAGGGCTATCAACAACATTACAGTCAAGTATAGGCACCCTATTCCTCGGTTGGACGATATGTTAGATGAGTTACATGGAGCAAACATGTTCACCAAGATTGATCTTAAAAGTGGATATCATCAAATAAGAATCAAAGACGGAGATGAATGGAAAACCGCTTTTAAGACCAAATTTGGCCTCTATGAATGGTTAGTCATGCCTTTTGGCTTAACCAATGCTCCTAGTACATTCATGCGACTAATGAATCATGTCCTTCAGGAATACATCGGCAGCTTTGTTGTAGTCTACTTTGATGACATTCTAATCTATAGCAAAGGTCTTAAAGAACATCTTCACCATGTGAGGAAAGTTTTGATTTTACTTAGACAACATCACTTATTTGCCAACTTTGACAAATGTACCTTTTGTCAAGAAAGTGTCATTTTTCTGGGATTCAAAGTTGGGAAAGAAGGTGTACATGTTGATCCTAGCAAAATCAATGCTATCCAAGAGTGGCCTGTCTTGAAAACAGTGGGAGAAGTAAGAAGTTTTCTAGGTCTAGCAGGTTTCTATAGACGATTTGTAGAAAATTTCTCTACTATTGCTGCTCCCCTCAATGAACTTTTAAAGAAAGATGTGTCATTCAAATGGGATGAAAAGCAAAGTCTAGCCTTTGAGACCTTGAAGCATAAGTTAACACATGCACCCATTCTACATTTACCTGATTTTTCTAAAGCTTTTCAAGTCGAATGTGATGCATCTGGGGTAGGAATAGGAGCTGTCCTTATACAAGAAGGTCATCCCATAGCTTATTTTAGTGAAAAACTCAGGGGACCTACATTGAATTATCCTACCTATGACAAAGAACTATATGCCCTTATTCGAGCATTGCAAACTTGGGAGCATTACTTGGTGTCTAGAGAATTTATTATCAATACTGACCATGAATCTCTCAAGTATATTAAAGGGCAAGGAAAGCTGAACAAAAGACATGCCAAGTGGATAGAATATCTCGAGCAGTTTCAATATGTCATCAAACATAAAAAGGGAAGTACTAATGTTGTTGCGGATGCTCTATCTAGACGTCATGCATTGTTAGTTACTTTAGGATCACAAATACTAGGTTTTGATGACATTAAGCAACTTTATGAAACTGATCCTACATTTGCATCCACATATGCATCTTGTCTTAAGAAGCCATTCGACGGATTCTATATTTCTGAGGGGTATCTTTTTAATAAAGGAAAATTATGCATACCCCAAGGATCCATTCGAAAGCTTCTTATCAAGGAAAGTCATGGAGGAGGACTCATGGGCCATCATGGAGTTGATAAAACTCTTCATACTTTAAAAAGCAAATTTTATTGGCCACACATGAGAATAGATGTCCAAAAGCATTGTTCTAGTTGCATAGCTTGTTTACAAGCTAAATCTAAGGTCATGCCTCATGGACTCTATCTTCCTCTTCCAATAGCTAGCACCCCTTGGGAGGACATTAGTATGGATTTTGTCCTAGGTCTACCAAGAACTCAAAAGGGGTTTGATTCAATCTTTGTGGTAGTTGATAGATTTAGTAAAATGGCTCATTTCATACCTTGCCACAAAGTAGATGATGCTAGCTATATAGCAAGACTTTTCTTCAAAGAAGTAGTCAAATTACATGGCTTACCCAAAACTATAGTTTCTAATAGAGATGTTAAGTTCCTTAGCTACTTTTGGAAAACACTTTGGGCCAAGCTAGGAACTAAACTACTATTTTCTACTACATGTCACCCACAAACTGATGGGCAAACAGAAGTAGTAAATAGATCTCTATCAATTCTATTAAGGGTAATGTTAAAGGGCAATATTAAAAATTGGGATGATCATCTACCTCATATAGAGTTTGCTTATAATAGAGTAGTTCACAAGACTACTAAACTTTCTCCTTTTGAGGTTGTTTATGGTTTTAACCCTATCACACCGCTTGATTTACTTCCTCTTCCAGATTCATCTTCTTTTCTTCATAAAGAAGGTATTTCTAAAGCGGAGTTTATCAAAAAGTTACATGAAAAGGTTAAAACCCATATTGAAAAACAAACTCAAAAATATTCTGACTACAACAACAAAGGGAGAAAACAAGTAATCTTTAAAGAGGGAGACTTAGTTTGGCTTCACTTGAGAAAGGAAAGATTTCCTTCTCAACGTAAATCCAAATTAAGCCCAAGAGGTGATGGTCCTTTCAAAGTGGTCAAGAAAATAAATGATAATGCATATCAATTAGACCTTCCTGAAAGTTATGGCGTCAGTCCTACTTTTAACATTTGTGATTTAATTCCTTTCACAGGAGATGCCCAACAGGGTTCCCAAGATCTGAGGACAGATCTTTTTCAGGAGGGAGGGACTGATGGAGGACCATCTAAGCTTCACATAGGACCTTTAACAAGAGCCATGTCCAAGAGAATCCAAGAGGAAGAGGGAGCACTCAATACCTTACTCTTATGGAGTATTACTTACTAAGTTCTCTTTCTCTTTGCTAAATACTTTTACATTGCTTTTGTAGAATATTAATAAAAGGGAGGAACCATGTCTATGCAACTTAAAAGGGCTGCCACGTAAGTCAAGCAAAAGAAGCACAAATGGATGGTTGGTGCCCATGGCTTTGCATTACGTTCAACACCAAAGACAACAACTCAATCTTCTTCAATTGCTTTGCTGAGTTGGCACTTATAGCTTGCTGCCCAAGCTTCCTATATCTGTTTTACAGCATGTGCACATTTAAATAACTTGCACAATATGTTTTAGAAGCTCTCCTTCTTCTATAAATAGAGAGCTTCATCACTTGTAAATGTAACTTGAATTGAAGTAAAGAAATGCTACCAATTTCCAGCTATTACTCTCAAGTTCACCTCTATGCTTTGTTATCTAGCACCTCCTCTAGCTTCTTTCCCCTTTGGAAAGCCTACTGAGTTAGAAATCTACCAAAACACTCATCCAAACACCACCAGACAATTTCACAAACACCTTGAGTGCATTCGGACATCCTCTGTCATCTTCCATCCGTTGCCATTCTCTGCGTCTTGAAGCATCCTTCTACGCGTCATGGAGCTGCTTCCATCAACGCATTTGAGGATGCTGAAGATAATGAAGAGGAGGAAGATACAGATGACAACACAGGCTGATGAGGAGCTGAGATAGCATCTATTGATGGATGCTATCAGCACTAGATAAGGATCTTTTCTATCTTTGGTTTTTTAATATTGAACTTATTTGCTTCTGTTTTTAGAATAGGATTGATATACTCAATTTGAAACTTGTCTGTTATGATGGTTTGCTTATGACTTATTGCATGATGAGTATTGCTTGATGATGTTTGGATCTTGGTTGATGATTGAGAATGTGCACATTATATGCTTATACAGGTGGTTCACAAGCCTTGTGAACAAATGCATGATGTTATGATTGTGATTATGATGCTAAGCAGGATGTGTATGTGGAATGTGAATGAGCTTATATGTGAGATTTTGAGCTCTAGAGTTGTTGTTGAATGTTATTACTCTAAAAGCATGAATGACTTTGCCCAGGTTTTCTATGATTGAATCACTTGCTTGTTTGCATCATATGATCAAGGTCATTTGTTGGTAACCCTTTTGTTTGACAGATGCATGAATTTAGCCCACTAAAAGAAAGCACTAAGTGTGTTATCCTTTGAACCCTTAGCCTTGAACGTGATTTGAAGACCCTTTTTGAAAAGCTTTACCTTGAGTTAAGTTGAAAATATTTTGTGGTATTGATAAATGTTCAAGTTTGGGGTTGTTGGAAAATAGAAAGGGAAAATAAAAAGCATTGAGCCAAAAGTTAAGCATGTTAAAAACAGAAGAAAAAGAAAATAAAAGCTCAATGCAAAAGAAAGTTGAGAATAATTAAGAATGGTTATGTTTAGATGATTCTCTTAACTCAAGTGTTTTGTGATCCAGAAAAACCAATTATTATTGTTAGCCCAGCCACATTATAAGCCATTGAAAAGTCATTGTGATGATGCTTGCTTGTAAGTGTTTTTGATTATGGTTAAATGAAAGGCAAAGTTGATTCATGTGACATTGTGATAGTAAAGTGAATGAGTGAATACCTCCTATAGACTTGTGTGTTTGAGTAAAACACTTTATCTAGTAAGGATAGATTCCATGAACACATAAGAACATCTTTGCTTATTTGATTGATCATTCATGCAAATGCATTTGTTGAATATTATGTGATTGAGTGAACACTAAAAGCATGTGCACATCTTGATTATAGTCTTGTTGATGAGCTAAATTGAGTATTTACTTATCAAATTTTTGAATGTGGTGAACCATTGAATGGATTGGTAGAAGATTGAGCTACATCTTATTTGCTTAAGGACAAGCAAAGTTCTAAGTTTGGGGTTGTCATAACAGTTGAAAAACTATTATTTTTATACTTAAAATGGACTTCAATTACAACTTTTATGACTTAGAAATTAGCTTGAACTCTTGATTTTGTTGAATTGCTGGAAATAACAAAGTTGGACAACTTTTATGCTTGATTTCCTTGTTTTTGCAGATTTTTAGATGAAATTGATGAAAAAAGTGAAAAGGGATACAGATGGAATCAAAAAAGGACACAAAAAGTGCAAAAGAGGACAAAACGCAAGTACCGCTTAGCGCCAATTACCGCTGAGCGACACTCTCAAAGATCGTTGGCACCGCTGAGGGGAGAAATGCCGCTGAGGGGAAGAATGGAGCACGCGCTACTACCGCTGAGCGGTACCGCTCAGCGGTATTTACTGCTCAATGGCACTTTTCTAGGCTTGGGCCTACTTTTCTGTAATTTTTAGAATATTATATAAGCTTTAGGATATTCTAGGGTTTGTATCTTTGGCTGGGACGAAGAGAAAACGCACTCTTTCACCCCTTGGAGGAGGATTTTGGATGCTAAGGCTCTTTTCTCAACTTTCTAGGGTTTTATCCTTCACTTTTCCATTATATTTCATCTAGTTTCACCATGAATATGGTGAACTAAACTTATGTTTCCTTTCTGAAACATATTCATCTATATATTTCAATTCACGTGTTTTGTTTCTTCTTGCCCATTGATCATCACATGCATACATATTTACTTTTCAGTCTTTTGCATTTGAAACTTACAACAATTTGTTCTCAAGTCTTAATTAATCAATAAATTACATAACTATCTAGATCGTGAGTCTCTTGGGAAATGATACTTGGTCTTACCAGGATTATTACTTGATACGATTCGGTTACACTTGTCGAAGGGTAAACACAAGCCAAGTTTCTGGTTGCATGTGTTCATCAGTGTTATTTTCGCAATTCTGATCACATTTTTGGTCCTTTGGTTGAAGTCTTCTCATCAATCGGTGAGCTTTAGGTGTTAATAGAATTTTTTAAATTGGCCACAAATTTTTGGAGGATAGAAGTTGTTCGGTCTGTTTGAGGTAAGGGAAGTTAGTAATTTAATTAACGTTTTCTATATTGGAATTGATTGTTTAAATGTATGAATGTATGATTGAAAGATTGGGTTGTTGATTTATATGTATGACCGAAACCTGTAAACTGTGAACTGTTTGGTTTCTGCTGAAATATTGTTCGGTTTGTGCTTGGTTGGAGAAAGTGAATGAGTGGAATTGAGAAGTTGAAGCTAAAAATGAAATTTGGTAATGAATTGTGTCTGAGCATGTTTAGTTAGATTGGTTAGAGTCTTTAAGTTCTTCGGTAGGGTATGGGAAGTGAGAAATTTGACTTTGGGTTCGGTATAGTAAATACAGTTTGGTTATAGTCTTTGAATAATAATAAAATGTTTTATCTCACAATAAGTATTTGGTTCAACTAAAGTTTTTAGTCTAGTTATAACGTTCGGCCTAAGTCCTAAGTGTTCGGCCTAAGCCTATAGTGATTTGTCTAAGATAACAGTGTTCGGTATGGTCTACTAGTGGTTGGCATTAATCAATAAGTGTTCGGTCTAATTTAGTAGTACTCAGATCAAGCTAATAGTGTTCGGCTCATGCTTGAGTTTCACTCTTTACATGATCGTTCGGTCATGTTCACCACAGGGAAAAAATATCCCGTTCGGTCAGGTTCACCATAGGGAAACCATATCCCGTACGGTTAGGTTCGCAGATAGGAGGTGTTTTACCGTCAAGTTTTGTTCATAATAAGTGTTGATATTTTCCAAGTCAGTTATGCTCCATGATGATGTTGTTTTAATGTTCGGTTTAAAGTTATTTAAAGGTGTTATGGATGAGGAAAGATGTTGTTAATGAGGTATGATATTTAAAATGTGATATGAATGGAATAATATGAATATGAAGAAGTATGATGTGATTTGTATTATATGGATATGAACGAGTGTTCGAAGAAGGAATATCTCAGAAATGGTTATTGAATTGTAAAGTATGAATATGGTCAATTTCATCCTTGTCGGAACAATCGGTACCGTTATAGAGTCGCGCAGCAGAATAAATGGTTATTGAATTGTAAAGTTTTGTTCATCCTTGTCACAAATCAAGTTATGATGGTCCGTTTTAGAAAATCAATTTTCTTAGAGAAAATTTAACAAACAATTGATGTGCATAAAACAGTAACGACTGTAAGGAATAGAAAAGTTGACACACTGGATTTTTATCCTGGTTCGATTCAAAAGAATCTACGTCCAGTTGTTAATCACTATAAAAAGTGATTAACGATTTCACTAAAATCAGTTTCAACAAAATACAATTAAGAGTGAATAAAAACAGAAAGATAAAACCTTCCTTCGACCAACCAAATGGAAGCAAGCAATCTACACTTTCCTTCGACTGACGAACCGGAACAGTGCAGAACAGTTCTTCCTTCGACCAACGAACCGGAAGAACAGTAGCGTTGCCAACTCGAAGAGAATCGCTCCGACCTTTGACCCATAAAGCGTGAGCTTCTCCTTTTCACGAGACTAGGCAGTGCAATGAACTAGCTTATGGAACTTCCTCAGATCATACTGTATTCTCAAAAGCTCAGAGTTCTTTTCTAAGAGTTCTGGAAATAACTTATATAGCCAACCGGTCTAAGTTCGCAGAGATGAACTATAACTGCCACAGATAATCGATTATTGTTAGTGATAATCGATTATTTGAGTCCGTTACAGGGTTTTTCAAAAGTGATAATCGATTATCCTGAGGAATAATCGATTATTCCAGAGACTTTGACAGTTCTCATCAGAACTAGTGATAATCGATTATTTGGAGTAATAATCGATTATTCCAGAGCAACGAGGTTTTCCAGGACTCAGGATAATCGATTATAGCTTCTAATAATCGATTAAATGCGTAACAGTTCTAGAAATATGAATTTTTCTAAGTATTATATGTTTAAGGCTTTTCCTAATACATTTATAATCTACAAAGTGCTTTTAAAACAATTATCACAATCTATCGTCTTTCAACATCATCAAAATCATTTATCTTCAAGTTTACCAATGCTCCTCATTGGTAACAATCTCCCCCTTTTTTATGATGATCAAAAATCACTTTTTAAAAGCAAGTTTGGGTTATCTGCAAAAGATACAAACTGACAGACAACAATAAGAGTTAGTAGTAACTGCACATATTTCTCCCCCTTTTTGATTATAAGCAAAAAGAGTTATAATGCTCCCCCTTAATATGAGTTCCCCCTCAATTAAACAGTGTATGTACTAAAACAATAGATCATTTTATTCATGAAAACATTAAAGATTACAAGGGCACATAAAGCAAGACATGAACATGATAAAACATCCTTGGAATTCAAAACAAACAAACATGAAAGCACACAAATCATAAAATCCTAAATCTAAAATTCAGGACTTGGTGGTCTCTCTGGAGGTTGGAGATTAAAGTGATTTTCAATGTTTCCAATGCGAGTATCAAGGTCATTGAACTGGTCGATCACAAATTCTTCATGATTTTGTTGCCACTCATATATTTGTTCAAAGTGAGTCTATTGAAAGAGACGCATATCCTCCAGTTGTTTTGACAGGTTTGCAAAATGCTCCTCCATAGTCAGGGATGAATTTGAAGGCATGTGAGAAGGACCAGCATCAGCAGAGGTAGCAGTTGGGACTGGATCAACCATATGGGCGTCCATATCGTCATTGGCATTTTCGTGGTGATCATCATCCTTGTGAATGATCACACGGCCACGAGCAACAAAACCCATTTGGCGAAATGTTGTCTCACCAATTTCAGTGCCAATTGCTTGAATGGAGGTAGTGAGTTCGCCGTCCACACTTACACCTTTGTATTCTAAAATTCGAGAGATGAGAAGTGCATATGGAAAATGATAAGAAGGATATTTCTTGGCCTTTACCATTGTGTCGGAGATGAGGGTTGGCCAATCAATGTGAATGTGATTTAAAAGCCCATATAGTAGTAGAAGATCTTGCTCCGAGCATTGAGCATGGTTAGTGGCACGAGGACATAGGATTCATACAATTAAGTAATGAATCATCCTTTCTTCAACCTTGAATCCACCCACAAGCAGTTGTCGACGATTGATTTGTTGTTCAGGATGGCACAAAAAGGATTGAAAGGCGAGGAGACGATTGAATTCCGGAACTCCAAGATGGACTTTGATAGCATCATCCCATAGTGTGAGTTGTGCGACATTCGTCCATATGTCATCATCTAGAATTATAGGGACACCTTTCACTTTTGTTGTGATGATGCCGTCACGATAACGCATATTGAAGTAGAAGACACGGATAAGATCAGGGTAGATGCACCCCTTTTGCTCCACTACATGAGTAAGTCCTTGAGCAAGAAACAGATCTGGAAATTGAAAGCCATAAAAACGATAAAAGTCGAGACGGATGAAACTTTATCGCCATGATTCGGCGTTCTTGCCAGAAATGGACATAGTCACCATGTTGCTCCTCATCTGAAATCCAACCTTCGATGGAAGTAGGACGAACATTGCGGGAGCGAGAGGACGAAGCACCAGCAGTCCTCCTTCGGGTTCTTCTTGAATCAGCCATGAGAGAAGTGGGCAAAAAAAACTTTGGAAGGAAAGAAGAAAGATGAAGAGATTTGGGTGCAGCAGTTTTCTGGTTGCAAAGAAGTGAGTAATAATCGATTATAGGGGGCTATTTATAAGAAAAATGGAGAAACTAGCCGTTTATGACCGTTTCCAGCCGTTAGAATTCACTATAACGGCTATATTTTTGATACAGATCGCGTAATAATCGATTATTGTAAGTGATAATCGATTATCCGCTCATAAGTCACTTTCCAGAAATTGTGTAATAATCGATTATGTATGAAGATAATCGATTATCTTCGCATGAAAGTCCAGTTTTGGGTTTGAATATGAATAATCGATTGTTCTATGGTATAATCGATTATCTGCGAATAGGGTTTTTTGCCAAAGCTAAAAATAATCGATTATTATCCTATGATAATTGATTAAAAGCGCTGATCTTACGAGAATTGAGAAAATTTCATAAATTTTGAGTTTAGGACATATCTAACACCCCTAGCTCTCTTTTAAGCTCGTAGAATCTATCTTTAGGTAGTGCTTTAGTGAAGATATCAGCCAATTGATGTAAAGTGTCAATGTATTCAATTTGGCAATCTCCCTTTTGAATGTGGTCTCTCAAGAAATAATGTCTAATTTCAATGTGCTTAGTTCTTGAGTGCATTATGGGGTTCTTAGTTAGGTTGATAGCACTAGTATTATCACATTTCAGAGGAATGTGATCAAGGAAGATATCAAAATCCTCCAGTTGTTGTTTCATCCATAAAATTTGGGCACAACAATTTCCAGCAGCAATGTATTCAGCTTTAGTGGTAGACAAGGCTACACAAGCTTGTTTCTTTGAATGCCAAGACACTAAAGAACAACCCAGAAAATGACACGTTCCACTAGTACTTTTCCTATCAATTTTACAGCCACCATAATCTGCATCAGAATAACCTATCAAACTAGGTAAAGCATCAGAAGGATACCAAAGTCCAAAAGATGGGGTTCCTTTAAGGTATTTCAAAATCCGTTTGACAGCAATTAGATGAGATTCTTTAGGATTAGCTTGGTACCTATCACACACACACACTTTGCATAATGTCTGGTCTACTAGCAGTTAGATACAGTAAGGATCCTATCATTCCTCTAAACATGGTTTCATTTACTCCTTCACTGGATTCATCCTTATCTAAATAGCAAGACGTTGCCATAGGTGTGTTGGCTTCTTTACAAGTATCCATACCAAATTCTTAAGCACTTCTCTACAATATTTAGTTTGGGAGACAAAAGTTCCCCCATCTATTTGCTTTATTTGCAGTCCTAAGAAGAAGTTAAGCTCACCCATCATAAACATTTCAAATTCAGCTTGCATTATTTGTGCAAATCCCTCACACAATGAATCATTTGTAGACCCAAAAATGATATCATCTATGTATACTTGAACAATCAAGATATGTTTTTCTACTTTTTTAATAAACAAGGTTGAATCAACCTTTCCTCAAGAGAAGTCATTTTCAATCAAAAAAGTACTAAGTCTTTCATACCAAGACCTAGGTGCCTGTTTAAGACCATACAAGGCCTTTTTCAACTTATAAACATGATTAGGATATTTAAAATCCTCAAAACCAGGAGGTTGACTAACGTATACCTCTTCTTTAATGAAACCATTCAAAAATGCACTTTTCACATCCATTTGGTACAATTTAAACTTCATCAAAGATGCATAAACAAGTAACAATCTAATTGCTTCTAACCTGGCTACTGGGGCGTAAGTTTCATCATAGTCGATACCTTCCTCTTGACAGTAGCCTTTTGCAACTAATCTGGCTTTGTTCTTTGTGATGTTTCCATCTTCATCAAGCTTGTTTCTAAACACCCACTTTGTTCCAATGATTTGATAACCATCTTGTCTAGGAATGAGTTCCCAAACATCATTCCTTTCAAATTGATTAAGTTCTTCTTGCATAGCAACACACCATTTATCATCTTGAAGAGCTTCCTTTATGTTCTTAGGTTCTACTTGAGACACCAAAGCTACTGTTAAGCAGAAATTATTAAGATTGTGTCTAGTAGTTACCCCTTTTAATATATCTCCGATGATGTTGTCCAGAGAAAGTCCTCTTGGTTGTTGATAGCTTTTAGGATCAACTACTTGATGTTCATTTTGAGTTTCTGGAGGATAGTTTTCATTTAGATACATCTCTTCAAGAGCTTCCCTCAAATAATCCTCATCACCTGCAATTGGTTTATTTGACTCAAGAGGGTTCACCTCAAGGTCCATAATTTCATCAAAGACAACATGCATTGATTCTTCAATTTTCAAGGTTCTTCTATTCAACACCCTATATGCTTTGCTAGTTAAAGAATATCCTAAGAAGATTGCCTCATCAGATTTAGCATCAAATTTGCCTAGATTATCTTTACCATTATTCAAAACAAAACATTTGCATCCAAAGATTTTCAAATGAGATACATTTGGTTTTCTACCGTTAAACAGTTCATAGGGAGTTAGCTTAAGAATAGGCCTAATTAGCATTTTGTTCAACACGTAACAAGCAGTACTAACTGCATCAGCCCAAAAGTATTTTGGCACATTAGATTCATTTAAAAGAGTCCTAGCTAGTTCTTCTAATGACCTATTTTTCCTTTCAACAACACCATTTTGTTGGGGAGTTCTTGGAGCAGAAAAATTATGAGCAATTCCATGTTCTTCACAAAACTTTTCAAAAGATTCATTTTCAAACTCACCACCGTGATCACTTCTCAAGGTTTTGATTTTCAATTCCTTTTCATTTTGAACACGTTTTGCAAATGATTTGAATGCTTTAAAAGCTTCACTTTTCAAGGTTAAGAAAAATGTCCAAGTAAATCTAGTGTAGTCATCAACAATCACAAGAGCATAGTAGTTTCCACCAAAACTTTTAATTCTAGATGGACCAAATAAGTCCATATGCAAAAGTTCTAAAGGTTTTGATGTTGAAATTATGTTTTTAGACGAAAAAGAGGATTTGGTTTGCTTTCCCTTTTGACATGCAGAACATATTTTGTCTTTCTCAAATTTTAAATTAGGCAAACCAATCACAAGATCTTTTGAAATCAATTTATTTAAATGCTGCATATGAATATGTGCAGCTCTTTTATGCCATAACCAAGGATTTTCCTCTTTAGCAACTAAACATGTTATACTATGACTAGATGCATTTTCAATATCAATCAAGTAAATGTTATTATGCCTAACACCTTGCAAAGAAATTTCAGTAGAATTTTTAAAATATACGGTGCATCTATCATTTTCAAAGGTTACCTTGAGACCCTTGTCACATAATTGACTTATGCTTAGGAGATTGTGTTTGAGACCTTCAACACATAATACGTCCTTTATAGTCAATGTGTTTCCTCCTCCAATGTGTTATCTCCATAGGTCACAAATCCTTGCTTCTTCTTCTCAAAAGAAATAAACCTTTTCTTATCACCGGTCATGTGTCTTGAACAACCACTGTCAAGATACCACAGTGACTCCTTTCACTTAGTAAGTTCCTACAAAACAAATTTGAACAAGATTTTAGGTCCCCAATCTTATTATGGGTCCTTTGGGTTAGTTTATGCAAACATACATCATTTTACAATTTTAACCCATGCATATTTACCATTTGGAACACCAAAATGTTTGATGTTGCATTTGTTTGAGGTGTGACCAAGTTTCATGCAGTAAAAACAACAAGCCTCATACACTTTATTTTTCACAAGAGTCCCTTTTTCTACCCAAACTCTACGAGTTCTTATCACTTTATATTTTTTGTGTAGATGCGTGTTTCCACTTCTAGCATTGCTTCTCTCAAAGTTTGTTTTGGCATGCGACTTAGACTTATTTGCCTTTGCAAGTAAATTCTCAAGAATGTCAATATCAAACATATGACTTTTACACGATAGACATTCAACAGGTTGTACAACAGTATCAGATTCAGATAATTTAGTTTCCAAATTACTAACTTTGTTTCTCAAAACAACTTCGTCATCTAGAACTTTTTCATACCTCAATTTCAATTCATTATGCTCTTTCTTTAGCTTTTTATGAGCAACATCAAGTTTTTCAGATTCATTTAACAAATCAAGAAATGCCTTTTGTAAGTCAAACTCATCACTTGACTCTAAGCTAGAATCACTTACTTGGCTTCCTGCATCTTCTAAGTTTGCCATTAAGCACAAATTTGCTTCTTCATCTGAATCGCTTGAGCTTGAAGAACTAGAAGCATTCTCTTCCCAAGCTATGTAAGCTTTCTTCTTCTTTGGAAACTTTCTTTCTTTCTTTTCTTCACTTTTCCTATTTTTAGGACAGTCAGTCTTCACATGACCTCTTTCTCCACATCCATAACATTTAATGCTTGATAGAGATCCTTGATTTTCTTTCCTTTCTCCATGGTATTTGTCTTTTCCCTTTGCTTTCATAAATTTAGCAAAATTCTTAATCATAAGACTCATGTTTTCCTCATCATCATCGGAATCATCGTTCTCAATTCTCTTAGAATTTTTTCCTTTTGAGATTTCAGACTTGAAGGCAAGTGTCTTTCTTTTGCCTTGATCCTCTTCTGCAGTTAATCTTCTCAGCTCAAGCTCATGCTCACGAAGCTTTCCAAAGAGAATCGTCGTTGACATCTGAGTGAGGTTTTGAGACTCCGAGATGGCAGTCACTTTTGGTTGCCAAGACATGTCTAATGATTTTAATATTTTCACATTCAATTCATCAGTGTCAAAAGTCTTACCCAAACCTGTTAGGTGGTTCACAATGTAAGTGAAACGCTTCTGGACATCAGATATTGTTTCTCCAGGTTGCACTCTGAACATCTCATACTCTTGGATGAGTGTATTCTTCCTTGTACGTTTCACGTCGTTTGTACCCTCATGTGTGACTCTGAGGACCTCCCACATTTCCTGTGTTGTCTTACACACTGAAATTCTATAAAATTCATCAAGTACTACAGTAGATGCAATAATATTACGAGCCTTAATATCAAATTGGGCTATTCTATTTTCCTCAAGAGTCCAGTTAAAGTATGGTTTTTCTACTTCTACACTATCAACAGTTCTTTTAGGAATATAGGGACCATTTAGCACAGCTTCCCAGATGCCTCTGTCAACAGACCCCATAAAAATTTCCATTCTGACTTTCCAAAAGGCATAGTTATCACCAGTAAAAAGAGGTGGTCTGTTGATGGATGCACCCTCAGCATATACTTGATTTTGATGACCGACCATTTTCGCAAAAGTTTGAAAAAATATCAAAGCAAGCTCTGATACCAATTGTCAGAACAATCGGTACCGTTATAGAGTCGCGCAGCAGAATAAAATACTCGGAAAGCGTGTTACAATCACAAATCAAGTTATGATGGTTCGTTTTAGAAAATCAATTTTCTTAGAGAAAATTTAACAAACAATTGATGTGCATAAAACAGTAATGAGTGTAAGGAATAGAAAAGTTGACACACTGGATTTTTATCCTGGTTCGATTCAAAAGAATCTACGTCCAGTTGTTAATCACTATAAAAAGTGATTAACGATTTCACTAAAATCAGTTTCAACAAAATACAATTAAGAGTGAAAAAAACAGAAAGATAAAACCTTCCTTCGACTAACGAAATGGAAGCAAGCAATCTACACTTTCCTTCGATTGACGAACCGGAACAGTGCAGAACAGTTCTTCCTTCGACCAACGAACCGGAAGAACAATAGCGTTGCCAACTCGAAGAGAATCGCTCCGACCTTTGACCCACAAAGCGTGAGCTTCTCCTTTTCACGAGACTAGGCAGTGCAATGAACTAGCTTATGGAACTTCCTCAGATCATACTGTATTCTCAAAAGCTCAGAGTTCTTTTCTAAGAGTTCTGGAAATAACTTATATAGCCAACCGGTCTAAGTTCGCAGAGATGAACTATAATTGCCACAGATAATCGATTATTGTTAGTGATAATTGATTATTTGAGTCCGTTACAGGGTTTTTCAAAAGTGATAATCGATTATCCTGAGGAATAATCGATTATTCCAGAGACTTTGACAGTTCTCATCAGAACTAGTGATAATCGATTATTTGGAGTAATAATCGATTATTCCAGAGCAACGAGGTTTTCCAGGACTCAGGACAATCGATTATAGCTTCTAATAATCGATTAAATGCGTAACAGTTCTAGAAATACGAATTTTTCTAAGTATTATATGTTTAAGGCTTTTCCTAATACATTTATAATCTACAAAGTGCTTTTAAAACAATTATCACAATCTATTGTCTTTCAGCATCACCAAAATCATTTATCTTCAAGTTTACCAATGCTCCTCATGGGTAACAATCCTGACATTCTAATGGTCACCGAGTCTCAAGTAGAGAATGGTGGCGCATGTGGTGAGAATAGCAGGAGGTCTGGTTGCGTATAGCTTGGGGTTCCAACTATCGGACTAAACTCATGTGTAGAATTGGGTTCCCAGCTACAGTGAGGGATGAAGGGCTAACCTCGTGTGGCGGCTTGGGTTTCCAACTATGGTAATTTTGATGATTTTCCATATTACCTTTTCAGGAGTGTAAGAACGTCGTAGCTACATAATTCATACAGTCCGGACAGTTAAAGTAAAGTGAACAATCATTGCATGCATTGTTATATGATTATGGTTGGAAATGTATGATTGGTTGTTGCATGATGGACTTATTTATTTATATCATATTTATGTGAGTTATCTGTTTATCTAGTTAATTAAATTACACAAGCTTACCCTTATTTTCCTATCTTGTCATATGGTTCGTTCGGTCGTCCTTGTCTTTGCAATGATCGCCCTCTGGGTGTGAGCAGAAGATGTTGGTGACTCTTTGGAGCAAGTGTTGGAAGAAGCTGAAGGTAGTTTAAGAGCAAGATTGTTCGGTCTTGTTGTCCTTTTGTATTAGTGTAAGATCGTTCGGTCGAAACACTTCTGGTATGACCGATCGATAGTTTCTTTTGATGTGTACTATCATTTTCTGTAAAGTTTTAATTTATGGTTATTTTAGGATAACTGTAAGTTAATTTTATTCTCCTTGTAAACTGTTCTATTTTATTATAAATGTAAGTACTCTTGAATATAGTTTATAGCTATATTTTTGGGATGTTACAAAACTGAAGTTTATCCTCTTTTTATATATAGATAAAATTAAAAAATAATAATAATAACAATATTTTTTTAAAATTTAAATAATTTTAGGTTTCCACTTTTATTATTGCACAAATATTTTTGAAAAATCATCAATAATATTTTAAAATTATTTGTAAAATTATAATTATTTGCAAAATTAGTATAGATTTTGATTATTTTAAAATCCAACCTGTAATTATGTAAAAAAGTTTAAAAATATCACCACATTTTAAAAAAACTTCATTTTTCTTAAATTGAAGTCTATATTAAACGATTTTAAAAAAATTAGTACTTTGAGGAAGTATGATATCACAAAATTGTTTCAATATAATAAAAGCTTTATAAATAACTGTTGTGGTTTGTTTCTCATTATAAAAAAAAGTTAAAATTAATTAACTTAGTATAATGTTTCAACAATAATGATTCCTGAAAATTGTCGTAAAAAAACATAATTAATTGCCCGTATTTTCCTAGTAAATAAGTGTCGGATTTTTGGAAGGAAAATGTAGTAAATAATGGTAATAATTAATAACTGGTTAAGTTGATGTAATGTTGGCAACATGATTAAGGGAAAGAAAATAGAATGATTGGAGACAGGATAATAATAGAGGCCCCATGGATGGGAAAAAATTCTTGTTGCAATTAAAGATTTACATGTGAAAACAGTTTCACACAATCATACTCAAAACAAAATGCATTGAACAAAGTGGCTTCTTGTCATTTAAACAACACCTCCCTCACTAACTATATAATCACATACTTCCTAATCCAAATTATAATGGACCCCTTGTAATATTTTTTTATTTGTTGGATTCTCTTCAATGTGACCCTCATGACAAATGAAAAAAATAATCATTTCAAACTTTATAAGCATGAAAACAACCAAGATTATTATGCATCACATCACATTTATAGTAATAGATATATAGATAAATCAATATCAATTTAGTCCAATTAGTTGAAATAGTGATTAAAGATGCACTTCCTTGTTATGAGGATGATATATGTAAATATATTGTATTTGATTCCTATTTAAACCGTTTCAATATAACAATTACATTTTACTATACAAATTATGAATTAATCTATTTGAATTGTACATTTTATTATATTAGTCATAACAAAATATAAATATCAAATTCAGAATTAATACCTAAACTGGTCTTTAAATAAGTATCTTATAGAAAATAGGTCTCTAATTGAAACTTTTCATGTAAATAAACTGAAAATTTCAATTTTTTATATTACGTTTAAGTCGTATTTATAAGGAGACACGATTCTTTTTATGTTTAATACAGAATATCAAGTATGTAGATGAATTTTTACAAATATTAATCAAAAACTTATCAATTATCAATTTAAATATTTATTCACTTTCAAAACAGTATAACTTATTGACAAAATTATCTCTTACAACTTAACAAAATGATATAATTATCCTATAATTCACACATTAAGTCGAATTTTGTTATAATATTAAATTATAATATGTAAGTAGAAGTAATTTTTTCTTTATTTAATTAGTTCAGTAGAGTCAAATAAGGCTAAAAATCTCTTCTCATGGTATCAAAATTATTATTAAGAGTCTAATAAGTCTATGATCACATCCAGTTTTAGAATCTTCTATATACAATCTTTTAGAGAGTAGATTCAAGGGAAAAATTCTCTTTAATAGACAGGCTGAAACTCAATTTCCAACAATTTTTGTTTTTTAGAAACTATATTATTATGTATTTAGAGTGAGTTAGGTAGCATGTATTAATTATAATTTGTCGCGGTTTTAACATGTGGGCGTAGGTAATGAAACATTCTGATCCAACTCAAACTCATGCCTCCATCTACACCTACACTAATTATTATTATTCTTCTTACTCATTCTTTACATCCACATGCTATTCCGTACTACCAAACAAACCCACTATTATCTTCTTTTGCTTCCTTCATCTTCTTCTCCTTTTTCTTTATATTATATTTTTCTTTATATTATATTATTGCTTCTTTCAATAATTTACAACCTTATGCCTAGCACACAATATAATAAAAACCAGTCAACAAAATTTTAAGAAAATAAATAAAAATATGGGGACGGTCCAATAAAAATTTTCTCACTGCCATCTCACCTATAAAAGTGGAGATGCGGGGTATCGATCCCCGTACCTCTCGCATGCTAAGCGAGCGCTCTACCATCTGAGCTACATCCCCATGCTACACTATTTAAGCAAATGAATAATACTTTATGTTTAATATTTTCATTTACTCTAATTGAGATGAATACTAGAAAGTCTCATATAATATTTTCCTTTTATTTCATATTTTTGTCCCATGTATTTACGTACAGATGTTGATTTGTACTTTTTCCAAACTTAATATGAAAAGTATTTACGTTTGGCTGATATCCAATTATGAGTAAATTTTTATTTAATTTTATTATTTTAAAAATATTTTTACGTGAAGGCATTTACATAGTTATTAACAAAGGATAAAAAATATCTTTTTATGAAATTATAAAAATAAATGAATGTAATTAATTAATTGGAATGTAATTAAATATTTTTATTTATATTTACGTGTAAAATTCTATAAAAATTATAATAATTAGAAAATATATATTCAAGGTGATTTATTGTTTTTTATTTAAAAAGATTTAAGGTTTACTAATTATTTAAGAGATTTATTTTATTTAAAAGATATAAACTTATTATTATAATATAATTTTTTTGAAAATATAAGTTATATATGAGATTTTTTTCAAATATATTTATTAAAAAAATATTAGATTTATTATTTGTGTGATTTTTGTTATATACATGATATTTAACAAGATTTTCTAAGAGAAATAGAAAGGTAATGTGTGTGTGTGATATTTTATGGTTATTAGAAGATTATCTAAATATTTTTAAAAATATTTAAGATTTTAAGAGTGAGAACGAAACTTATAAATATATATAGTAAGAGTGAGTGGATACTTGGGTGAGAAAAAAATAACTGAGTAGATTTGAAGAAAATGTAAGAATAAGATTCAAACACAGAAGAGTAAATGTTGATTTTTGAAGAGGAAAGAGAAATAAGTGAAAAAAAAGTATGAAAGCTTTTGTGTTCTTGTTTTCTTGTATGTATATGTCTTTTGAATTTAAGAACAATGATGTTTCGAATTTTAATGAGTTTTTTGAATTTATTGTTTAAAATTAAGAAGATGATATTTTTTGAAATTGCACGAGTATTTGGGTGCATGGATTCAAATGATGAGTTTTGTGAAGGTGAACATGTGTTTTGTTATTTGTGAATGTATATAAGAGTGATGTGTTTCACTTTTGGTCGGGGAGGTTGTTGTGTGAGGACAATATGTTCCACTTTTGGTCAGAGAGGCTACTATGTATGTTACACTTTTGGTCAGAAAGGCAGTGTGAAGGCGATGTATTTCACTTTTGGTTGGAGAGACTACTATGTGAGGGTGATGTGCTTCACTTATGGTTGGCGAGATTATTGTGTGAAGGCGAAGTGTTTTACTTTTTGTCGGAGAGACTACCGTATAAATGTGATATGTTTCAATTTTGGTTAGTTAGGGAGGCTATAAGATAATGTATTTCACTTTTTGTTAAGGAGATTGTTCGTTAGATAATTACTTCATTTTTTATTGAAAAGTCTGCCTTTTGAACATGTTGCATATGGAAAAAAATTTATTTATTTATTTTATTAGTTTATTAAAAAAATTATTTGAAATTTTTTATTCTTTTATAAAATGTTTTGATTTTAGAGAAAATAATCAATCAGAAGATATTTGGAATATAATGTCTTTAAGTTTCTTTTTTCAATAAAATATCTTTGTAATTAAATTTTTTAATAAGATGAAAATGAGGTTTTATTTTAAATTATATAATTTTGAGTTAATTATAGATTTTAACAATGAAAAATTGGAATGTTATACTGTGGAAGAAATAATAGTCTAGGAAAACATACTTAAGCACATATATTTTTGGCGTTTCTTTTCAATTGTTGGCTTTTTTTCTCAAACATTTATTTCAATTTAAACTTAGTTTCCAAATTTGGAGTGAAAGGAGAAATTATGTTCTCTTTACTTTTGTAATCATTATCAATTTACACACATATATAGTGGATATAAAAACGAAAAAAATAAAAAAATGTTTTCTCACTATTTTATTAAGATAAAGAAAAATCATTAGTTTTCAATTCAAAAAAAAATCTTTAAATGATAATAAAAGAAAGAAACCAAAGGAATACTCTCTTTTAGTTCTCGCGCTGATTTGTTTTATTGGAAAAGTTTAACTAGAAAAACAATTTCAAACAAGTATTTATTAATTAAAAAAAATACAGAATTATTCCCGAGGACGAGATTTCAAACGACTAATCTAATCAAAATTGAAATAAGTAACGGTCACTAACGAAAAAAAAAAGTGTAACGGTTTACTTAGCACTGACCAAATTATTATTTTATGTTTAACTTACTCGGGATTTTCAGACATAGCAAATAGGATAATTTTAAAAAAAAAAGTAGTACTATTTTAATTTTCAAGACGGTGGATAAATAAACTAAATTTTCTTTGTCACTTACTATTCGAAAGAACGTGTTTGTCTAAGGCCATAAAAAACACTTTTATATTTTCATCTGAATTCATTCTCTTTCTCATTTGTCACCACTCTTGAACTTGCTGAAAAAGATAGCCAGATATATAAGTTAGTCATATTCAGGTTATCATGTGCAACTCATATGTAAAATAAAATATATATATTTTTTTAAAATCGGTCAATTCCAGCAACATGGAAGAACTAAAAATAATGCTATATTATTTATAAACTAATTACTTGAAATCACTTTGGATTGGTAGATGAAGACACCTTTGTGTATAACACACCCAAGTGATAATTAAGCATATGAAATAGGTTGTGATTGGTAAATCAATATCTCTTTTTCTTCAAAATTAATGACACCAAATTCCACAGTGACATATATTTCTGCATCTGAAGGGTGACTTAGTGATTATTCGAGAAACTAGCAATCATGATGAAAGAAAAAGTACATTAATTATTACGAGTTTTGGATTAAGAGTCATTTAGTGAGATCTATATTCATTTTCAGATATTAATTAAGCTGCTAGATTTCATGCAAAGAAAAGACTAAAGGGTCTCTGATTGATCCCTTGGAACTTTAGCTGACACTGAATTGCTACCTTTAAAGGGCAAGCAAGATCTGAGCATATTGTAATGTAGACATCAACATTTTTTAACTTTATTCTACTTACCATTACTTCGACACTATTATATGTAAATTCAATTGCATCAACTTTATATTCTCAATATGAGAATATGATACTCAATTGCATACCATAACTTTATATTCTACTTACCACAACTTTATATTTGTGAATAGTCAAATATAATTACTCTACATTATAGGATCGAAATGATGTAAGTTAATGTTATATAAAATCCTCAATTTAATAAGATTATCTTTTATTAATCAACATGGAAAGTTGATCATTAAAGATAGTAAAAGTTCATTAAAATAATATAAATAAACAATGTTCATAAAATAAAAAGAAGGTTCAATTATTACTATATTTATCACTTTATAATATTTGTTAATTTGATCGTCAATTTAAGTACTACTAACATCTCTATCAGAATTCAGCTCAGCATCTGTTGTTAAAACCAAATCACAAATATGATAGATCCAATATATTTTATTAAAATAAACTCTTATATTATATACATGTAAATAAATTTTAAACTTAACTATTTTCATCAAATATATACTATAATTTAATATTATATCTAAATAATGTGAGATCTGCACCTCAATAAATTAAAAAAGAAAATGAATTAATTCTGTAAGCATAGGTGAAGAAGAAGCCTAATAAAGGAGTAAGAGGAAAAGGACAGAGAATGTTGCTGAGTACCAAGAAGTGATTGGAAACACCAACTGCTTAAAGCATGTGAGGTGGTATGTGATGTGCTTTCACTGTATATTCCATTCTAGTACTATAAGCTGGCACAGAAAGTTGGTTACTAACTTTTCTTGGAAAATAAAAGAGAAAATTCTTAGCCTCAATCTAAAGCAACACAGAAAATAGTTTTTTAGTTCTAAGCAGGTTGGCAAAACGTTTGGATTTGGATGAGCAAGTGTTGGATCCTTTTGCACCAAGAGGAGAAATAATAAATATTATTTTTTTCCTTATTTATTTGCGAGGAACATTAAAGTGGAAATCTTGGAGATTTAGGAATAACTTATAATTTTGGGAATCGGTCTAGTTTTGCTGAACATTCTTGTCTAAATTCACATGCACAACATAATTATGCTTAAAGATTATATTTACCAAAAAATATCCTTCAAGATAGCTAGGGAAGTTTGATTAAAATGAAATATCCAGCAACCCATCGGTTTCAACATAATTGTTTCCTTTATTTTGAATAATATATAATTGAGAAAAAGTCAAAAATAATAAAATTGCAAGTAGATTAAGTTATCTTGTGTATTGGCTTAAATTTATTTGTAAAAGTCTTCTTATTATTTTCAAAAAGTAATGTCTATTAGTTTCAGAATGGTAAGAAACATTTCAGAATGTCTATTAGTTCTCTATTATTTTCATTATAGAGAACCATGTGTGTATTGAACCACCTACAATTGGTATCAGGGCTAGGTTAGTTTTGATGACCGACTTAAACGATTCTGTCCTTCCATGATAAGGTGCATCCATGGTAAGGTGAAGTCTTGGCAGACGATCGATGATAGACAACCAGATAAGTTATGGATATGTATTTTATTAACAACATAATAATACAAACAACATCCTCTGAATTTTTAGTAATTTTCAATGAAATTTAAATAAATACTAACAAACTTAATTTAGGATGTAATGTAGTTTAGCAGATCGTAATTTCAGTTTGTACAAATTGATGCTCTAATTTAAGGAAGCACATAGTTCAATAATTCTTACATGTTAAAGCATCCATTTCTTATTCTTTAAGGTAGCTTTGATTCCACCAAACTATCAATTTTTGTACATCACCCTGTTCATGACCAAAAGTTCTGAATTTCTTGATGTGTTCATCAATACATAGGTACATATACCTTTTGTTTAATCCAACTCAGATCTATTAGATATAATATAAACTATACATAATCGTTTTGTTAGCATTTGTTATACTATTTCATCACTAAGGTATAAAACTATGAAAAAAAATGTTTCATTTATAGTTTATACACTTATTCGGATATTTTATAACTACATAACATTTTCAATTTGCACTTTATTATTTTAAGTAGACGCAACAACCCAAACCTATATAATTAGTATCTAAGTTTCATTTGAATCTCACGCCTAAGTGGTTGCTAACAAATATTCCATAATTAGATAACTTGTCAACAAATTAAATAATTGATGCTTATAGATATGAGTGGATAGAAGCAAAGCAAAGATATATTAGTAAAAGAGAGAAAAAAGAATAAATTTTCTACAAAGGGTTGGTATTCTTTTTTCTTGAATAATATTTTATCTATAATTTTCCACATAAACTTTTTGTTATCTCATTTTATCAAAAGGTCTATGTCCGTTTATAGATTAAAACTCTCTATTATAGTAATGTTGGATATTTAAAAACATTAACTTTCAGTAGTCACTATTTACTCTATAGATATAATTAAGTTTGATATTTTCAAATTTCGATGGTTAAAAGCTTCAACAAAATTTGTAATGATGAATATTATGATTGTAATACTTGTGAAGATAAAAGGCAATAATGGAAAACGAGACTGCTATACAAGAATCTTATGACACGTGAAACCCAAAGAAAAATGTTAAAATTTAATAAATATCCTCAAATTATTGTTGTATAAAACATGTTATCATCCTTTGAGACTCGGTCACAAATCTTATCGAAATAACCAAAACCTACATTCTGATACACCGATATTAACTCCTCTGAATATGTACATTTTCAGAACAAAAATTAAAACTGAAATTTTTTCTTTAATCAGAGTTTATGCTAATTTTGAACATTCAAAAGAAGATGGTGAAATCCAAACTAACTTGAACTCATTCATCACAGTACCAAACAAAGTAACAAATAGAACAGCATGTAATCTATCATCATCTAAAGCAGAAGCATTAAGAAACAAAGTATAAAAGTTTCACTTTGTTTCATATTTTTTTACTTTCTTCTCCCACACTATTCATTTCTCTCTCTTTCTTCTTTGTGTTTGTGGATCATCAATCTTCCTGCCTGCTAAAGCAACAGTTTTTGATATATTTGTATTTGTTATCTTTCAAAACAATCCATGGCCCCACACTACTCACTCTCTCTCATATGCCTCTCTAACTAAGTGCCCGTGCTTCAAAATGGTCACCAAAAACCAGAACCGGCCTCCATTATGACTCACATCCACACCTCCACCTCCTTCAAAGGTGCCCTTTTGTTTCTTCCCATTTCTATATTCGTGTTTTCAATCTCTACCTCAGTTTAAATCATGGGTTGTTCTTGTTCTTCAATTTCACTGCCTCACAATGCTTAAAAATATTGTCTTTTTTCATGCTGAGGTTTCAGAACTTTGAGGGTGATGTGCTCCTTCTGGACAACATAGAGCAAAGAGTTGGAGCTGAGAAAATGGTGGGCACTCCTATTAATGGAAGAACAAGGCAAGCTTTCACAGTTGTCAATGGCGGTGGCCACGATCTTGGCCCCAGTAGTGCTCCTCCAAGCAATGCTGGATCGGATTATGGTGCCATAGAGTTCACAAGAGAGGACGTGGAAGCATTGCTAAATGAGAGAGCCAAGAGAAAAGACAGATTTAATTATAAGGTCCATTGAAGTTTGGAATTTTAATTTTCGAGTGTATTGCTTGTTCTGATATTTGGATTTGAAATCAAATTGTGAAGGGTAGATGGCATTAAGTGTTGTTTGATTTACTTGGTACAAAGTGTTACTTGAGTTATTCCTTGATTACTCATATCTTAATTTCAAATTTTTATAATTTTAGGAAAGATGTGAAAATATGGTGGATTATATAAAACGGCTTAAGGTTTGCATCAGATGGTTCCAAGACCTTGAGATGTACTACTCGCTAGAGCAGGAAAAGTTAAAGAATTCACTGGAATTGACCCAGCAAAAATGCACAGAAATTGGTAAGACTAGTTTTCAATTTTCTCCCGTTCAATTATGAAACACCCTTGTTGATTTTCACTGATAGAATGCTTTGAATCATAGAGTTGCTGCTTAAAATCAAGGAAGAAGAATTAAATTCAATTATTACGGAAATGAGAAGGAATTGCACTTCTTTGCAAGAAAAACTGATAAAGGAAGAAACAGAAAAGACGGTAAGAAAGATCTTTTGGTCAATTGGATTTTAAAACTTGAAAACAAACATAGTGAAAGGAAATGTTTAGCATAAACTCTAAACTTTTTATTATCTTTGTGAATGCAAGGCTGCAGTGGAATCTCTTACTAAAGAGAGAGAGGCTAGGCTTGACATTGAGAGGTCACATAGTACTCTGTCAGAGGACCTTGGAAGAGCCCAACGAGAAATCCAAAGTGCAAATCAGAAGGTAAAGGAACACTACAATTCCAATGCTATGAGTTTCTTCGATTCTTTATATTTCTCCTCAATTTCTTCAACCGTTGTGTGAATGATGCGGATAAATAAATGTCCACCTTTGAATTTCTGCAGATAGCATCACTAAATGAAATGTATAAGCGGTTACAGGATTACATAACAAGCTTACAACAGTACAATGGAAAACTTCATTCTGAGCTTTCATCAGTTGAAGATGAACTTAAACGCGTAGAGAAAGAGAAGGCTAATGTAGTGGAGAACATCACCATGTTAAGGGGTCAACTTACTGTTTCAGTTGTGAGTTTTATTTCACAGGAAACTGTTTCAATTAAGAATTCATGTAAACTATATATATATATATATATATGTATATATATATATATATATATATATGTATATATATATATATATGTATATATATATATATGTATGTATGTGTGTATATATAACTTTCTATATCTGTATACACATAAAAGGTTTTGCGATGAGCACTAAAAGGTGGTAGTTGTAAATTTTTGCAGATATGAATAGGTGATTGGGGAGAATATTATGATTTATTCGTGTTTTAGTGTCAATGGGGGATGATTAGATGAATGCTTGTAGACTATATTCAATAATATATTGTACATTTGAAAATTCTTCTATAGGTTTTTTGAATGACTTAAAGAACTGAAAGTGCCAATATCCTTCCAAGTTCAGTTCATTGCAGAGCTTTAAGAGTTGATGCAATATTTATATATATATATATATATATATATATATATATATATATATATATATATATATATATATATTTTAGGAATTGAATTTATCATAACTATCTTTCACTAAATTTAGGATAAGCATAGTTATTAAACTTAGATTTTCTGTCTTTTTGGTTCTATCTGTGTTTCTTACTTGTCATGCCACTGGTATATTACCCAGTTTTCTTGGTTCTTTGATTAGTCTTCTCAAGAAGAGGCCATAAAACAGAAGGATGTCTTGGCTACCGAAGTTTCGTCTCTTAGAGGAGAGTTGCAGCAAGTAAGAGATGAGAGAGATAGGCAATTATCTCAAGTACAAACTCTAAGTTCTGAATTAGAGAAAATTAAAGAATCTACTAAACAGTCTTCCACTGAAGTGGACAGCTTGACATTAAAAGCGAGTGACCTGGAGGTTGGTGTGTGTGCACCATTTATTTATTAAATAGAAAGTCATTTTGTTATTGCTGGGTCATGAGAAGATGATTTTCCTGCCCAGGTAAAATGTTCTTTGAAAGATAATCAGATAAAGGCACTGGAAGAGCAGCTAGCAACTGCAGAGAAGAAACTGGAGGTAATCAAGACATTTTTTTAAAAGGTGTATACTATTTGGTGTAAAGCCATTTGATATATTGTTAGATAAAGACCAGTATCATTCATGAATTTTACATAATAGTTTAAGCTTTCAGGAGAGTTGGTCCTTGATATGGCATTTGAACCTTTATGGTGAAGTCCTGCAAGTTTGATCATTGGTGCCCCTATATTCTTATAATAAAACAAATATTTGTCCTTAAGTCCGTTACGTAGCATCGCCAAGATCAATAATCACATATGAGGTATTGATCGCTTAAGAGTTCAGAAATCTGTTACGATTTTATCTTTAAAAAACATATTAAAATATTGAAGAAAGAAGTTGTATTTAAATTACTTTTAATCATGACTCCTAAACAATATGGAACTATTGAATTTACCGGAACAATATTAATTTTAATGTAAGGGAGAATGACTTTATGCATTGCCCTTGTTTAAGATCTAGTGATCACGGATGAAGAACTTGTTAGATATGAAACTATCCATAAACCACTTGCTAACAACTTAAGCGTGAGAGAGTAAGTCCTTGACATATGCGTTATGGTATGTATCTAGCTCTAATTTATTGTTTTTGTTTCTTGTTAGGTGTCTGATATATCTGCATTCGAGACAAGGACAGAGTTTGAAGGACAACAGAAGTTTGTAAATGATTTACAAAGACGGTTGGCGGATGCAGAATATAAACTTATAGAAGGGGAGAGGCTTCGGAAAAAATTGCATAATACCATTTTGGTAATTGACTGAATCAAAATATTTGTTGGTAATATTAAAAAAGCCAACACCTTAATAATCTCCATTTTAACAGGAGTTAAAAGGTAACATTCGTGTATTCTGTCGAGTGAGGCCTTTATTACCTGATGAAAGTTGTAGCACAGAAGGCAAGATTTTCAGTTATCCAACATCAATGGAAACTTCTGGACGAGCCATTGACCTGGCCCAAAATGGTATATATCTGTTGTGATGTATTTGAAACTACTTTTATTTCTTGGTTGAATTAGATTATGTTGCCAAAATGTCAACTCATGTTGCCCCTTGTTTTGTTCTTAGGCCAAAAGCATGCTTTTACATTTGATAAAGTTTTTACACCAGAGGCATCACAAGAAGAAGTTTTTGTAGAAATTTCACAGCTTGTACAAAGTGCTCTCGATGGTTATAAGGTAGCTTTAAAGTTATTACATAGTTTACTAGTCAAGTTTGGAAGAACATAATTCTAAAAGCCTTTATTTTCATACTCACTCTTATTTTGCCTTGTGATTCTATGGTTCTGACTGCACTGTAAGACACATGTCATCTGTTAGATTTGGTGTTGGATGTTGCTTTTCTTGAATACTTGTTTGTAAACCAATATATGCATACTTTTTCTACATGCATGTATAGCAATATGATGATATTTTTTCCATTTCAGGTTTGCATATTTGCCTATGGTCAGACAGGTTCAGGGAAAACCTATACAATGATGGGAAGGCCTGGACATCCTGAGGAAAAGGGCTTGATACCTCGTTCATTAGAACAAATATTTCAAACAAAGCAGTCTCAACAACCTCAAGGCTGGAAATATGAAATGCAGGTAAGGTAGAATATTTGTCTTTCTTAATTTCACACATCACTGCAATTAGTATAAATTTTAAACAAGTTGTTGAAGTAAAGATCACAAGGTGTTCCTTGCAAAATTTGCAGGTGTCAATGTTGGAAATATACAATGAAACGATTCGAGATCTGATATCTACAACAACTCGTGTGGAAAATGGTACTCCTGGAAAACAATATACAATCAAACATGATGCAAATGGAAATACACAAGTTTCTGACCTTACGGTAGTGGATGTTCAAAGTGCTAAAGAGGTTGCATTTCTTTTAAATCAAGCAGCAAATAGCAGGTAACCAATTTGAGTTTGAAATTTCCATTTTTCCATTTCATGACAAAAATCGTAGTCCTACACTTGTTGATGTATTAAGAAAATATCACTATATAGCTTTGAATAGGATTAAGAAAATGAGCGGTTGGTTTGGTGCAACATAATTTGACATAATTTCAATGCAACAAAATGTTGATTTAGTTTTTCTTAGTAGTCAGAAGACAACACTTACCTTTCTTATGTCCCAACTTAACTGTATTTGTTTTTCCTTTTTCTGGTTATATCCTTTTAGATCTGTAGGAAAAACCCAGATGAATGAACAATCATCAAGAAGTCATTTCGTATTCACTCTTCGAATATACGGTGTAAATGAGGTATATATATATATATTTCTCTTATGGAAACCATGTTTTATATATGTCAACCATTGATAGGCACACTTACTTGCATCACCATGCAACCTGTTTTGTGTTTCTTCCAGAGCACTGACCAACAAGTACAAGGTGTTCTGAATCTCATTGATCTTGCTGGTAGCGAGCGTCTTTCAAAGAGTGGATCAACTGGGGACAGGTTGAAAGAAACTCAGGTATGTAACACCATGTTGCTTTTCACTTTTTCGTGTACTTATTTGATTTCAAATGGTTTAAACTCTTTGATTTGTGATCAGGCAATCAACAAAAGTTTATCATCATTGAGTGATGTTATATTTGCCTTAGCCAAGAAGGAGGACCATGTTCCATTCAGAAACTCAAAGCTCACATATCTGCTTCAGGTAAATGTTAGAATTCTAAATATGAGTCTAAGTCTTACATCGATAGAAATGAGAAAATAAAACCATATAAAAATTAAGACTTATTAAATCATTGCCTTCCATATATCATCATGTGTTGAAAGCTTGCTAACTTTTATACTAACAGTCTTCAAAGTCTTCTCTGGGATGATTTGATATGATCTAACAATAATGTCTTGAACATGATGGATGAACAGCCATGTCTAGGTGGAGACTCGAAGACACTAATGTTTGTGAACATTTCACCTGATCCTTCTTCTGTTGGTGAGTCACTGTGCTCACTCAGATTTGCATCAAGAGTCAATGCTTGTGAGATTGGAACACCTAGGCGTCAAACCAATGGACGTACCATGGAGTCTCGTTTGAGCTATTTCTGATATTCAAAGATGTGTATTTGTTTTTTTAACCATTTTGTGGCAACCAAGTGCCCGTGTGAGAGAATACCACAATAAAATGAAAATGAGATTGATTCTAACAGCGGCATATAGCTTGTATAGTGAAGAAAAGTTACCAAGCATGCATTTAGAACCCATTATAGCAGCTCAATTTGTTATTCTGCTCAATGTTATATATTTATTTCTAACAGTTCTCTTATACAAATTGGAAAGGAATTGTCTGTGACAGTGGAAATGGAAAACTAGTTTGATTGCAAAGCATATCAATGAAAAGATTTTATTATATATTCCAAAAATGAAAGTACTAAATAACCTGTAATAACACTGGTTTGCTTTTAGTATTATAACTGGAAGTGAAGAAAATTATCAAACGTTAAATTTGATAAATTTTATAACTGGAAGTGAAATATACAATCTTGAAATATTTAATCTAAAAAGTACAAAGAGATACATTTAGTTTTAATTTGATGTTTTGAAATATATTTTAAAATTTGAAAATATATTTTAAAACACTCGATCTAAAAATATTTTTATATTTTGAATTGAATATATCAAAAAAATTTCAAGTCTGAAAAATATTTATTTCAGAAAAATATTTTATATTTTGAATTAAATGTTGTAAAAGGTGTTCTCAAATCCAAAAATATATTTCAATACATCTAATTTAAAGTATAAAAATATTTTTCAAAATGAGTATTCTAAGTATATTTTTAAATCTAAAAATTCTTCTAAAATAGTGAATAAAAAATGTCTTACATATTTTTTCTTCTTTTGAAGTACATTATTCACGTTTCAAAATAAATATTTGAGAAGGTATTTTTAAATTTTTTGTTCTCTTTTGGATTGAGTCTCCCTGGTCGCATCCCTCTCGTCCATGGGTTGAACCATATGTTGTCCACTGCAGCCATCAGAAACAGAAACTTCACCATTACAATGATGAGTTTATGTTTTATATTAAATAAAAATAAAAAAATAAGCATCATATAAAAATCTTTTAATTCATTATTTAAAATATTGCATTGAAAATGATATTAATTTGGTTTTGTGGGAGAACGAGAAATGGTGCAGTTAGAAATGGTCGCATTGGCAGGAAGCATGCAGATGTTTTTTTATTTTTTTAATATAACAGAACAGGAATTTTAAATTTTATGGGGATGAAGGAAGAAGCCGTTCTTAGCTACTTGATACAGTGTTTAGTTTCTTTTTCTTTTTTTAGTTGAATTGTTTACGTCTGTCTATATTATTCTTCCTTCTAATTGAATTGTTTATGTTTGACTATATTTTTTAATTTTGTAATGATTAATCTTTATCCAATAATCTAGTTAACCATCTTCATCCCTTTCGATCATGAATTTTTCATTCACAGTGAACCCTAAACTGATATTACTTTGTAAAAGAAATTATATAAATACATAATTACAAGTTCTATATAGTAAATAACTCACGCTTACTAGTTTTTTTTTAAATATTAATGTATATAAGTATTTTTTATATATTAAAAAAGGGAAAAAAGTATTAGATGTGAACGTTAGTTGTGGGATTTATCTATACCTTTTATGTTTGTTGTCTAATATTTCATTAGGTTTACACTCCCTTCGTCCTAAATTACATAAACTTTGACGTTTTAACATAGATTAAGAATATCAATAAGTATATATCTTTTTATACAAATTTACTAAAGTAATTTCACTCTTAATGAATACATTACATTTATTCCAATAAATAAGATTGAAGTAATTTATGCACCACGACTTCAAAAATAAATTAATAATACATAGTAAATTTAGAACATAAATTATTTTAAGACGTTGTAAATGCTAAATCTTTAGAACTAAGGAAGTATTAACCGAGTTTCTATATTTTACATGATAGTTCAACTAGTTTATATATTTTATCATGGTTAAAAAGTGTTAATGGTAATGTGGAATGAGCCATGTGCATGGTTTATTGTAAAAGAAATGTGTATGAGCATTTAAGCACTCTATAGATTAAAGAATGAGCGTGAGAAAAAAGAAAAGAAAATTGAATGTGATATCTTAATTTTAGCAGCTTATAATTGTTAAAATAAAATGTTATAAAATTGATAAAATGAAAAAGATTGTCTCAAAATATGAATATATTATTAATACAATTATCTAAAAGAAATAGTTATAATAATAAATATATTTAAAAGAACTAAGGATTACTACTATATGACCAAGAGAAAACTTTGTTGTATTATCGTCTTCTATCAGAGATGCATCCATACATATCCTTCATATTCTCATATCAATGAAGTAATCATCACAAAAAAAAACCAAATGAATACATAAGAAATATCAAAAGAAAATAACAAGGTAAGTGACACAAAAGAGTTATTATAAGACAACTAAATCATATCATATATAAGTTAAACATTGATGAAATACAATAACTCATATAAACACACATAAATAGTTAACATTAGACTCAATTATCCAAATACATGTCTTTGATATTGAGTTTCATTGTAGGCGTGCACTTGTAATAGTGTTTATATTCTGTAAAGCCATAAATAAAGAGGTTATCACCCTACTACTCACAAAGTTAGTCCCTTTCATGCTTAAGACCAACAATAAAGTGGCTAAGACCTCTTGTCATTCTGTCCCCACCATTCCTCTCTATATGAGTTGAGTGGTTGGTAGAATATTGGGATATATCCTTATTGACACCCCCCAATGTCTCAATGCATACACAATTACATCACCACAAAGAATTTCTCTTTGAAATTCTCATAACACCATCACCACGCATATCCATAACATATCATCATAATACTCATAAACATACATAAAGTCCATTTTAAATATATCTTTATCTCAAATAGTAAAAGAAGATAAACATATTCACAAATACATTACTAGTTCCTAGAGGTGACGCCCAACACTAGACTTCTCGCAAAAAGGTGACGTTCAACATGTCGCCTCCACCAATGACCACATACGATGAAGTCATATTGTTAAACTGATTTTTGTCGCCTAAAATCAGAACAAACTATCTTTCCCCACTAATGAAGTATAGGGACAACCTAGGTATCAATCCAAAGACTCGGCTAGAATTAAGCTTTAGAAATGTAGAGTTTAGTCTTGATTTTATTTACTAATTATTTACTTACTAACTACTAAACAGGTGAGGACATTAAAATGAATAAAACTAAACAAAATAAAAGAATTGAAACTAGTCTAAACTAAAATCTGGTTAAAAGAATAAAGAAATTGAAATGCAATAAAAGAAAAGGAAATAACAGTCTAAACTACTCAAAATAGAAATAAAACCTAATTACTATAACTATCTAAAACTGCAACAAAAACTTAAACTAATATGAAAATTTAATGCAATTAAAATGATCTAAAATCAGAACTGGAAACAAGCAACTCAAATTTGAAATTTAAAAGCTAAACAAATCCTAAAAGCCAAATGAATATGTACAAATATGAGGTAACTGAAATTAAATGTTGCAGACAGAATTGTAAAATCTACAGTAAAGAAAAGTCAATAAGAAACACCTAGAACTAATGATTAAAAGCAAAGAATCAAGTGAGAAACTCATGAATCAGAACTAACTCTAATCATTACGAACATAACACAACCTAAACTACTAATCAAAACAAAGTTGTTGGATAAAAGTCACAAAGTTCAACTAAATTTGCTTAAAATGGCGTATCAATTGATTTATTATTATACAGAAAGACATCCTGTTCATAAATTGCCCACCTCGGGGTTTCAAGTTCTAATATAGAACTTAAAATGAATAACAATTAATTGATTTCCCAAAACAAAACAAATTCAATTCAATTTTAATGATTTTAGCGAAATCAACAAATGAAACACAATTGAACCTATTCCTAACTAACACTAATTAACAGCAACTAAAACAACATGAATTAAAATATTTTTTCATTGGTTGAACTCCTATCTGTCTCGAGAAGACATCTCGTTCATTTATGCCTACCTCGAGGTCATATAATTCCAAAAAGGAATTTAAAATGTGCAGATTTCCGAGTTCAACTCAATTTTCCTAAAATCAAAACACACAAGAAACACAGAAAATAGAAATTGGAACAAAGAATCAAAATCAACATCTACGATTTATTAGAACCGAAAGCTAACAATACAATCATACCAGAATCCGCAGAGAAAACTCACTTCTATCACTCTCGTGAATTCCTCCGTGAAATTCAGTAACAAAATCCTACTCTACAAAAGCGAGTAAAACCCTAATCTAAGGAACGTAAAACTTTGTTTCTCAAAGTGTCTCTGTGAAAGTGTCTAAAGTGTATGAAGTGTTTACATGGAAGAAACCCCTTTATATAGGTTCTGAAAATGAAAAGAGAAAAGAAAGGGGAAAAGAGAAAAAATTGGGAGAGGGGAACCTTGCTCGAGAAACTTCATAATCGACGGCTACTATTCATCCTTCTATTTAAGCCCTCTGATCAACTTCCATCTTTGCCGGTTCAGCTCCGGTCAGCTCTCCGGGCAACTCCTTCTTCGGTCCAGGTCATCTTCTTCATTTTCACCAGTTAGCTTCTTTGCAGGGCAAGGTCGTGACTTCAACTTCTCTCTTTCTCGCATTCTCTCCAAGCCCTAGCTCATGGGTGTTTGTTTTCCTCTCAAGTAAATTTCTCCCTTTCTGCCAAATGAATGCATAAGGTGAAGACCCCTTAAGGCAGTTGCTGCCACTTAAACGCACAATTTCACTAATTCAGCTTAAGGTCCAGCCCAAAACAAGACGACGTCGTCTCTCTTAAGTTCAGCCAAGCCTCTCTAACCCCAAAACGCCGCGTTTCATTTAATTGAAACCAATCCTGCTAGCGGCCCAATTTAATTCAAACAGCCCAGCTGAGTCAATGGCTCAATTATCTAATCAGCACTATCAGAACAATCGGTACCGTTATAAAGTCGCGCAGCGAAATAAATTAATAAAGTGGAAAACGTGTTCGGTCAAACTCGTAATAAGATGGTCCGTTTTAGAAATTTAATTTTCTTAGAGAAAATTTGTCAAATAGTTGATGTGCATAAAATAGTAAAGAGTATAGGGAGTAGAGAAATTGACACACTGGATTTTTATCCTGGTTCAATTCAAAAGAATCTACGTCTAGTTGTTAATCACTATAAAAAGTGATTAACGTTTTCACTAAAATCAGTTTCACAAATTACAATAAGAGTGAATAAAAACAAATAGATAAAACCTTCCTTCGACGAACGAATCGGAAGATGACCACCTTGCCAACTCGAAGAGAATCGCTCCGACTATCGACACACGAAACGCGAGCTTCTCCTATTCACGAAACCAGGAAAAACACTTGAACTAGCTTTTTAGAACTTCCTCAGACAAACTGTATTCTTAAAAAGCTCAGAGTTATTTTCTAAGAGTTTTGGAACTACCTTATGTAGCCAACTGGTCTAAGTTCGCAGAGATGAATTATAACTGCCACAGATAATCGATTATTGTTAGTGATAATCGATTATTTGAGTCCGTTATAGGGTTTTTCAAAAGTGATAATCGATTATCTTGAGGAATAATCGATTATTCTAGAGACTTTGGCAGTTCTCATCAGAACTAGTGATAATCGATTATTTGGAGTAATAATCGATTATTCCAGAGCAACGAGGTTTTTCAGAAGGGCTCAGGATAATCGATTATAGCTTTTAATAATCGATTAACTGCGTAACAGTTCTAGAAATACGAATTTTTCTAAGTATTACATGTTTAAGGCTTTTCCTAATACATTTATAATCTACAAAGTGCTTTTAAAACAATTATAACAGTCTATCGTCTTTCAGCATCATCAAAATCATTTATCTTCAAATTTACCAATGCTCCTCATTGGTAACAAGCACACTTCAGCCCAATTTGTAAGGCCTATTCTGCACAAAAGAAAATAAAAATTAAAGAAAGAAAATAAAATCAAATTAAAAGAAAAAAATTTTTACCAAAATATTTTCTAAAAAAATATTACTTTTCTAATTATTTAAAAAAAACTAAAAATTATATCTAAAAACCTAATTTTAACTAAATTTATACAAAACTAAAGAATTCAAGGAAAAACCTAAAACTAGCCTAATTCTAAACAATTAAAAAGAAAAGAATTCTAAGAAAAGATTTTTAACCTAGAAAAATATGCAAATCTAGAGTGTTATCACATATCCACCACGAAAAATCACCACCATGTCGCGTCCACCAATGACCACCACAGGCCTTTGGTTCAACTCTCGAACCACCTCGTACAAGTAGTTTAATGTTTCCTCCTACACAACACATTTTTTAGAACTAACCAAAGCTTTGGAATTGGTTCCAAGCACGAGAGAACAGAATCCAACACCTTAGAATCAGTTCCAAACAAAAGAGAAGATATTTGGAATCGATTCCAATTTTCAAAAATACATGCAATTAAAGACGAATATAAGCTGTCAAAAACATCCAAAATTCATTGGTATTGTATATTTTCTGACGAATTATTGGTATGTTCAGATTCGTCGATAATGTCCTTGTAGGAAACAATTACCGACAACCTATATCTGTCAGTAATTATCCCCGGTCTATATCCGCCGGTGATCCATCGGTAATATGCAAAACAAATTCAAGTGTAGTTAAGAATCAATTCAAACCAGAAGCTTCGATTATAGAGCGCTACATTGCAAAGGAAGCCATTGAATTCTGCTCAAGCTATATGCCAAGTTGTGACCCAATAGGACATCCAAAGAAAATACATGAGAGCAGATGTGAAGGAAAGGGAGTTCGAGGAGTAAGGATTGAAAGTGTTAGTGGAAGAGAAGTTAATCAAGCACATTTGTACATTTTAAACAACACAGAGGATGTTATTCCTTATATTTCACAACACATTGATGAAATTAAGTCAGCACATCCACGTATGAGTGAAAAGTGGACACTTAATGAACATAACAAATCCTTTTTAGCTTGGTTTAAGAAAAAGATTTATGCGACTCTGAATGTTTCTGAAAATCTATTGAGACTAGCTCGTGGACCTAACACTGATGCGATCACTTTCAGCGGCTATTACATAAGCAATTACTTGTTCTATTCAAAGGAGGAAGACGATAAAAGTAGAGTTCAAAACAATGGAGTTACCCTACAAGCTAAGGTTGTACACTTTTCCAGTTCCAAGGATAAGAATCCAATTATAGCATCAATAAGTTACTTTGGAATAATACAAAAGATTTGGGAAATTGATTATGTCACTTTTAGAGTTCCAGTTTTCAAGTGTAAATGGGTTGACAGTAATTCTAGTGTGGTGACAGAAGACCTCAGATTCACTTTGGTGGATCTTAACAAAATGAGTTACACGAATGAACCATTTATTATGGCTAGTCAAGCAAGACAAATATTCTATGTCATTGACCTAGTGAATCATAAATGGTCAGTGGTATTGGAAGGTAGAGCCATGCACACAACTCATGATGAAGACTCTCTAGATATACTTAAGACAAGCTCCTTCTCATCAAGAACCATTGAAAGTAAGGTTGATGATGTACCCGATGAAATACATGCAACTCGATGTGATCACAACGAAGACATGTGGGATAAATAGGTGTCTTAACATTGTTTTAATTACTTGTACAATTTATTTATTTTGTCTATTCTAACTATAATGTACTAACACTTTGTAAACAGGTATGACGAGTTCTGGATCAGGTCCGACGAAAGGAGGGAGTAGATTTGTGACTCGGATGCCTGATGTCACATCCCGTCGGGTTAATGAGAAACCAGTGACGGTGGAGTTTGATCCCCGAACATTTATGTCTATTGGGGCACATGTAACATCGTTCAAAAGTTACTTGGACGTGATGGCAAAAGCACATGTCCCTATTGTCGCTACCTGTTGGGATGATGTCCCACAGGTTGAAAAAAATCTACTATGGCAGGATATTTTGGTATGTTTAAGATGTTTTACTTCCATCATTGACTTATTTTTGTTGATCATGCTTTAACATTAATTTTGTTCTTAACAGCAAAATTGGGATATCCCTAATGATGAGAGGATAAGGAAGAAGATTTTATCCCACATTGTAGTCCAGTGGAGGGACTTCAAGACGAGAATGACACGTCAATACGTCTTTGGCTCTAAACAGAACGACACTCCTTGTACAACATATAAAATAACTGAGCAGGAGTGGGTGCAGTTTATAGAATCTAGACTTACTCCTGAGTCGCAGGTATGTTTTTTAATATTTTGCTCTAGTCACACAAGATGTTAATCTGTGACTTATGCTTAATGATTTTCATTTTTTCATAGGTGAAAAGGATAGCCGCCCAGCAGAGGTAGAAGCTTAATGATACACCACACGTACTGTCACGTGGTGGTTATACGTTATTAGATAAAAAGATGAGAAAATGTCACCCTGAGGAGTTAGGTCTTGAGTCACCTGATCTAGCACCTCCACCACCAAGACATGAATTGTGGAAGGTTGCACGGACAAAGTCCAATGGCCAGTTTACATCTCAGTCTGCTCAGGAGATATCCCAAAGAATTGTAAGTGGAAAAACTTTTAACTGATTACCATAGTTCATAAAATAATTATGTAACAAACTTTTTAATGTGTCTAACTTCATTATGATATGCAGGATGACTTGATTGAACAATAGAGTCAAGGCACATTTGTGGCACAAGGTAGGGAGGACCTCCTAGTAACAATCATAGGTCGGCTAGACCGTCCAGGTCGTGTGCGTGCTGTTGGAGGAGCTATTGGATTGAGGGACTACTTTGGCCCTTGATACGCTGTCGTTGAAGCTATCAAATTAATACTACTTTTCAAGGCAACTTCAGTATTGCCAAGTAGTATCCAAGAAAGTAGATAGGGCTAAAGTAACCCTGAGTCGTCTCCCTACGAACACGGAATTGCTTTCGAATATCTAACTCTTATGAATGTTATGCAATGCTTAAGAGTAATGGTTGAAGAATGTTTAAAGAACAAATAAGAAACTTAAAAACAGTTACGACGAATTAGGCTAATTCCACTGCTTTTCCAAGATAGATTCATCATCGGTTATTCACGGATAATTGTTCAATTGATTATTGTTTAAGTTGCAAATTAATTAAAGTACATTCTTAATTAATTTGATGGCGATCATGCATTTAACCAAAGTAAATTCTCAATCTTTCTAGATTATTCACAATAAATTCAACCAAAGTACATTCTCAATCAAATTTTATTGTGTTTAATCATAGTAAATCTCCTAACCAAATTAAAAGCTAATCAATCAAAGTAAATTCTCAATTGATTATAGTTGAAATTATTACTAATCAACCAAAGTACATTCTCAATTGATAGTAAAAACCATTTAATCATATGAAAGTTCCTAAATTAAATCAAAGTAAATTCTCAATTAAGCCAAGAAACCCTAGAACTCATATAATCAATATGCATGTAGATTCAAACACATTATGATGCAAAAATCTTTACTTTTAACAAGATAGAGAGATGAAAGACATAGAGAGAACAATTGCATTAACTGAACGTAACCTCAGAATTCGCCATGGAATTACAGCAGAATAGCCCTAGATGCTTAGCTCTCCATGAATGGAGTTGAATACAAGATGAAATAAGAGAGAGAGAGAGAAGTGGTGAATGAATTAAGTGAAGTCCCCCCTTTCTGCCTCCCTTTGCTCTCTTTATATAGGCTTGATTAGGCTTGGACTCTGAATAGTTTGTTGATAAGATATTTTCTGTTGATATATTATATCTTTCAAATATTCATTACATTAAATCAGTTTTAAAGAATATTTGATAGATATTAACTCAATTATCTTATATCCTATATCTTCCAAATAACTAAAAGATTTAGATAATGATAAAATTATTTGGAAGATATTTTCTGTTGATATTCCCAAATTAAATTCAACAACTGAATTTTATCTTTTAGATTTTCTGACGTTCCAAAATTGCACAAATACCCTGAAATTTCCTCTATTTGTACTTTAGCCCCTTCTGAATTTTCCAAATAAAATCTGATTTTGGGCCTTGAATTGCCATTTGGACCAATAAAACTTATATTCTCAGCTGCACACATAAACATTAGAACATCCAAGAATAATTTATGCACTAAAACTCACTTTTTACGTCTCTTTATTTCCCAAACCCAACAATTCCAATCATCACAAATTCACTTAAAATCAACCATTTAAGCATAATTATCCCATCAAAAATTTGAATTTTAAAGCATAAATGTGGGCATAAATATGCACTCATCAGCCCTAAACCAAGAAGCACAAAAGGCGTTACTCAAGAAATTGTTAGTAGCATTAGGCAACAGGTGCAAGTCGAATTAGAGGAAAGCATGGGTGAACGGTTCAGAATGCTCAAAGAAAAACTTGCGATGATCACCCAACAACATCAACAGCAACAACAACAACAACAACAACAAGAGAACCAACAAGAGCAAGAACAACAGTCACAGCAACAAGACGCCCCTACAGATGATCCTACTGCACCTCGTGTGAGCACCAAAGGCTCATGCTCTACTGCAGATCGTACTGATTACAAAATTCAGTATGAGTTTTTGGTTGATGAGGATCCTCCGTGCGTAGTGGTCGTGGGACGATAGATTGAAGGAGGCCAGACCATTCATGGTGCTCCTTTATTGCCCACTCACGCGCGGGTAATGATTGATGATCCAAGAGACCCCCAGGCTAGAGTGTCAGTGCCTACATCTGAAATCCAATTCGTGGGGGAGGCCTTAGGCACATTTATAGCTTGGCCTAAGGCTATGATCATGCCATATTTTGGCCCACGAGCGGTATTATATTCTTCTTTTTATTATCTTAAATCTTCAAGTTATAATTAAACGATTCCTAACTTTTGTAAATGTGAGTTGCAGGTCTACCGTCCTGAGAAACAACCAATTACTCAACCTGTGAACAAGGCTCGTGAGGAAGCAGAAGACCATGATGCTATATCCATCTTGACCTCTAGAGTAAATAAGTTGAGAAAAGGACCGGTAGAGATGTTGTGGGAGTTAAGAACATTTGGCCTCGAGTGCCATGTTCCATTGTATATTAATTTTGATGATGCATATGAGATCATTGGTGGAGAAAAAATGCTCAACATTTCATGCATACAACTATGGTGCATGTAAGTTTTTTATTTGTTATTTTCCAATTTGTATATTAGTATTATTACTTTTTAATAAATATACTTAACTTTATTCTTACAGGTACATGGACACCATCGTAGTTGAAACAAGTCGGGCGTCAGTTTATGGCTTTCTTGAACCTCGGACCATTTAACCATCTGGAAACACATTCTAGAAAATCATATATTCAAACATGGATGACTAAGTCTAACAGAGAGATATATATCGCGCGATACATTGATGCATATGTGTTTCCCCAATATTGTCAACTTTTATCAAATTTTAATCAATAAACTAACTCACTAGTTGTTGGTACATGACAGGGGCCATTGGCAACTCATGGTGATCATTCCAAAAAAGGCACAAGTTGTATGGTTTTGTTCTCTTCCTAGGAAGATTAAAGAGGAGTTGAAGTGCTTGATACAAACGTAAGTATTACATTCATTCTTATCGATTCATTATGATATTAATATATTAACATATGTTTCTAATGTTTCAAATTTCTTTAGAGTTGTGACTAGGACCAGAGGACAACAACTTGAAGTTATATATCCTAAGGTTGGAATTCGTTGATCTTTAACTTTTAATTTTCGTAGTCAAATTTAAACCATTACATTTGACTAAGTTCTTTCACATGTTTAGTGTAATAAGCAGAATGATTCCTGGGCATGTGGGTACTACATCATGTCATGGATGAAGGCAATAATCCGAGCACAAATCAGAGGGGAATGGACTGAGGTAGAAATTTACATTTGAAAATCTTACAAATATCAATAAACTTTTGACATTAAAATGAATATAATAGTAAAGTTTCCTTGATTATGCAGCGGTTCAACACTACCTCTCCATTGTCCATGTCAGAAATAACGACGATAAGAGAGGATTGGGCAGGATATTTGAATAAACATTTTAAATAGCTATAGCTTTAGGTTTTTCCTTTCATGATAGTAGCATTTGCTTACTTGTGCACCTTTTAAACTGTTAATAGATTATTGTGAATAGATGAATAATGTGAATAGATGAATATTGTGAATAGATGAATGGAAAACTGGATTCTTTTATGTTTTGATGATAGCATTAACGTCTTTTAGTTTTACTATTAATTGGAATTGATGAATTGATGATAACATTGTTTAAATTAATTAATTCTATGAATATATATGAATTGGAAAATTGGTTTCTGTATTTCAGGTTTGGTTGAATGAACCGAATCAAATCTTAAAAAAAAAACCGAATGTAACGTCAGTTATACACAGTTCGACGATCAAACATCGACAATAACATCCAATATGGACAAGTTCGACGATAACCTTACATTCATCCTCTTATACTTTGACGTCAAATATTCCATTAAATATAAATATTTATTCAAATATTACTCAAAAATTGACGTCCCCTTTGAACTGCGACATGAACATTACGTCAGTTATCCCCCCAAATGACGTAAACTTTACGTCCTTCCCACGTACTGAAGACGAAAAATCTTACTATAAATATAAATATTTATTCAAATAATGGACGTCAATTTCTTTACTAATGGAAGTAACCTCATGTCGATGTACAAAATCGACGTTAGGTTTACGTCAATGCTCGACTTACTCGACGTGAAATTGTCCTATTAACGTCACCTAGTGATATTCGACGTTAAATTTACGTCACCCGCTATGACGTCAGTTAAGAAGACGTCGTTAAAACAAAAAAATAAACTACGTAATACGTTGTTTTTGCAATAGTGATTGGAACAAAGAATCAAAATCAACATCTACGATTTATTAGAACTGAAAGCTAACATTACAATCATACCAGAATCCGCAAAGAAAACTCACTTTTGTTACTCTCGTGAATTCCTCCGTGAAATTCAGTAACAAAATCCTACTCTACAAAAGCGAGTAAAACCCTAATCTAAGGAACGTAAAACTCTGTTTCTCAAAGTGTCTCTGTGAAAGTGTCTAAAGTGTATGAAGTGTTTACATGGAAGAAACCCCTTTATATAGGGTCTGAAAACGAAAAGAGAAAAGAAAGGGGAAAAGGGAAAAATATGGAAGATGGGAACCTTGCTCGAGAAGCTTCATAATCGACGGCCACTGTTCATGCTTCTATTTAAGCCCTCTGATCAGCTTCCATCTTTGCCGGTTCAGCTCCAGTCAGCTCTTTGGGCAGCTTCTTCTTCGGTCCAAGTCATCTTCTTCATTTTCACCGGTCAGTTTCTTTGCAGGGCAGGGTCGTGACTTCAACTTCTCTCTTTCTCGCATTCTCTCCAAGCCCTAGCTCATGGGTGTTTGTTTTCCTCTCAAGTAAATTTCTCCCTTTCTGCCAAATGAATGCATAAGGTGAAGACCCCCTAAGGCAGTTGCTGCCACTGAAACACACAATTTCACTAATTCAGCTTAAGGTCCAGCCCAAAACAGGACGACGTCGTCTCTCTTAAGTTCAGTCAGGCCTCTCTAACCCCAAAACGTCGCATTTCATTTAATTGAAACCCAATCCTGCTAGCGGTCCAGTTTAATTCAAACAGCCCAGCTGTGTCAATGGCCCAATTATCTAAGCAAAACACTTCAGCCTAATTTATAAGGCCTATTCTGCACAAAAGAAAAAATCAAAATTAAAGAAAGAAAATAAAATCAAATGAAAGAAAAGAATTTTTACCAAAAGATTTTCTAAAAAAATATTACTTTTCTAATTGTTTAAAAAAACTAAAAATTATATCTAAAAGCCTAATTTTAACTAAATTTATACAAAACTAAAGAATTCAAGGAAAAACCTAAAACTAGCCTAATTCTAAACAATTAAAAAGGAAAGAATTCTAAGAAAAGATTTTTAACCTAGAAAAATATGCAAATCTAGAGTGTTATCACATATCCACCACGAAAAATCACCACCATGTTGCCTCTACCAATGACCACCAGAGGCCTTTGGTTCAACTCTCGAACCACCTCGTACAAGTAGTTTAACGTTTCCTCCTACACAACACAATTTTTTAGAACTAACCATAGCTTTAGAATTGGTTCCAAGCACGAGAGAACAGAATCCAACACCTTAGAATCAGTTCCAAACAAAAGAGAATATATTTGCAATCGGTTCCAATTTTCAAAAATACATGCAATTAAAGACGAATATAAGCTGTCAAAAACATCCAAAATTCATTGGTATTGTATATTTTCTGACAAATTATTGGTATGTTCAGATTCGTCGATAATGTCCTTGTAGGAAACAATTACCGACAACCTATATCTGTCAGTAATTATCGTCGGTCTATATCCGCTGGTGATCCATCGGTAATATGCGAAACAAATTCAAGTGTAGTGAGAAACATTTGCTTCCCACCACCTTGAACTTAGACAATCAAAATCACAAAATCCAGATACATCCAAACATCAATCAAGCAATGTAGTGGTCACAATGAAGTTCATATCATTAAAAACATAATATAATATCATAAATACAAACATATAGAAGTGTTTTTAAATCCTATAATATGTACATAAACTAACTAAATATATAATAATCGTCTAAGTTATTATCAGATTTATTTCCTTCTTCTTCTTAATCCTATTGTTGTTGGGGAGGTGGCTGCACTGGGGAGCGTTGTTGTTGGGACGTGTTGGGGTGGATTGAGGCTGTTAGACCATAGGCTATGCATTTGGAGGTAAGAACCTCATGACCAAATTTTGGAGATTCTTAAATTTGTTAGCATAAAGCTGAAGAAAAGAAGTTTTGATGATGTCTCAAAGTCAAGTCTAGAGTGCTCTTGTTGCAAGAAGATCTTCATGAAGATTTGTCTTGTGTTAAAGCTTTTGTAATTTGGTAGATTTATGTATAGGATGTGGTTTATCTCTGATTCTATGAATTGTTTGCCTTAGGTTGCGTTAAAATTCGTTTTGAATAAGAAAATCTCATTTTATACTCAAGATAATCAATTATAAACCTATAATAATCGATTATTAGTAATCAATTATGACTTGCCATAATCGATTATCACGAGAAATTATGAGAATTTTTAAGCAAGTTTTTTTACCGTTGTTCATCCATTAAATGCATAATCGATTACCATAAGTGGATAATCGATTATCACACGTTAATTAGTTGATCACGAATTTTTGGAGGTATCCTTAAGTGAGATCTCTATAAATTGGATTGGGACTCTAATTCTAAAATAAAAAGTTCGTTGAATTTGAAATTCAAATCTGATTTGTGTTGTGATAAGTGTTCAAGGGTTTGTGTAATCCTTGTGCTTGTGGCTTTGAGAACTTGGTCTTGGAATAGAGCGAGAACTTTCACAGGAGTTGTGATTGAGTATCATTTCTATTGCTAACTTAAAGCCTGTCATCCTTTGTAAAAATTCAAAAGAGGTGCTCATCCTTCTTGAAGCATTCAGAGGAGGTGTTCGTCCCTTGTGGGTTTCAGGGGAAGTGAGTTTCATCTCTTGTGGTAACAAGAGAGGTGTTCTAACCTTAAACTGTGTTATTTTCTTTGGGATTATAACAATTTGTTGGTTTGTGATAGTGAAGCGTTAATTCTCGTTTGAGATTAACAACTAGATGTAGGATCTATGTGATTCGAACCAGTATAAAAGTCACCTGTGCAATTTTCTCTCTTCCTTACTCTTTTATTTGTTTAAATTGTTATTAAGGAATTTATATTTTACAAGAAAATTATTCAAGGTATTATTTGTGATAAGAAACCAATTCACCCCCCTCTTGGTTTGTTGTACACACTAACTATTCTGCTGCACCGCTCTGACAAAATTGTTGTTTGAGATCATCATAAGCTTGGTCACAAGCTTGCAGTTATTGTCTCAACTCTTCATAAACCTAGTCAGCATTGTTGATGGAAACCTATTCAGGGAATCCATTCAAAGGAGTATCAACTTAAGCTAAGGCTAAGAAAGGGAAAGTCATAGAAGGACTTTTAAAAGTTCTTTCTTGTTTTCTTCCTCTAAGCCTTAGAGGGATTCTAAACACTTACAATTCTTGTTTTTGTAGGATTCAATAAAGTTAGGAACCACTTACCAACCAACCAAAATTTTGGAAGCATTTTCAAGCTTGGCAGAAACGAGGGCTCTTAGAGCTGGCGAACCCCATTCAACAAACAACCTTTTCTGCCTAGGCGCGACCAGACGCCATCAGTGCCAGCGGAGTTGCCTGCTACATGTTTTTGTTGCATTTTCCATGGGAATCAACATATAAGTCGTGACTTTTTACAACTGGTCTTTCTTGCAGGTTTTCATTTGAATTTTTGACGGAATTTAGCTCATATTAAAGGCTCTCCCTTGCCTGTAAATAAGAGAGCCCAACCATTGTATTTTCTCACTTTAGATCTTAACAAAATGTTGTAGGATTAATTCCAACTTCTTTTTCTCTTCAGTCACCTGAAAATTCCAATTCTCTCACTCTCCTATAGCTTTCTTTCTTAGTAGGAAGGCCTTATGAGCTTAGAGGCATCATACACACATCATACTTTCATTCAGACTTTCATCAAACACCTTCATGTCACTTGATTCCATAGCATCTCCACTACACCAATATTCATTCCGCTATGTTTCTCATACTTTATTTTTTCCATCGACGACGTCCACCCAACATTGTGTCCTAGTGATGTCTTCGTCATTAGTATTTTTTCTTGTGATGCATCATTAGAAGGCCATGATCCTTGCTCAGATTTGACTTGAGAGTTTAATGGAAAATTCTTCCTATTAAAGAATATGCAAAGTGTAAGTAGAAGGAAGAAGTTTAAAAGGAACAAAATAATACAAGTTTCACGTTTGCATAAGAGTTTGCTTACATGTGTCCTCCACAACCTCTCCTCAACAAACTTGTCAGATCCTTTACGTAGATGAGTTTACTGAAACACCTCATTAACGTGGACAGTCCGTCCCAACTCAGGATATGCTAAATAAGGGTTGATGTGTCAGTTGAGCCTTGAACGAGAGCCAACCATTGAAGCCTAACAAGGTTGAACATATGCGGTCCAAGTGACTAAGCGGGAGAGAGACCAAGTTTTGTTTGGGCTATTGATGAATCACTATTTTGTACTATTCACTTATCTTTTCGCACCAAATCTTATTAGTGAATTGTGTTTAACTCTTTATTATTGTCTCATTTTCACTATTTAGGCTTAATTTGATCAGTAATTCATATTTTTAATTAACTTGAATTATAAGAGTCTAATTATTCTCATTATTAATTGCAGGACAATTTTGGAATTATAATTAGGACTTCAAGAGAGCTACCATAACATTTAACTTTGTTTGTAATTTTTATTATTTAAATTTTGGACCAGATTTGAGTTTTGGGCCTATTTTTGGTCAATTTTGGGAGAAGCTCATATGAAGGGAATTTTCTTCCAAAGGGGTTTTTAAATATCCAAATCAGATTTAGGGGTAGGCTCCTCTCCTACATTTTGCGTTTTTCGAGTCCTCCTGTGGGGGTTTTCGGTTTTGTTCTCTTTCCCCTTTCTTGTAATGAATCATTTACGTTTTCAATAGCAAATTTAATATATATTTTGTAACTTTTTAGGCTTTTTTTTTTAGCATTTAACACGGGAAAGTTAATATGTTTAATCAATTCACTATTTAGAAAACGAGGTGTAAAGAATAGGAATATTCTTTAAAACATTTGGAATAATATGTATAGTTATTTTTAGTAAAATATTTCATCATCAACAAAAGTTAATTTTATGTTTTAATAAAGTAATTTTACAATTAGTTTACATCAAAAAATTTAGATACGAAGAAAATATTTAAATTTATACTTATTTAAAAATTAATAGAAATTTATTATATTCAAAAAAATATTTTAATTGGAGGTGTTTGTGACAGACACCCTAAGAAGAAAAAATAATTTCTTATTAATTAAATAAGTCATTTATATATTTTAAAATGTTTATTTAATTTTAAAGAAGGTAAAACTAATTAAAATAAAGAAAAGTAATTTTATTTATTTAACATGAATATTTTTTTTACAAAAGACTATTTAGTTAAAAGATATGTTAGAAATGATATAACTCGAGTTTTATTTACAAAAATTAGCAATTAATAAAATTATTTAATATATTTGACGTGGTGGTATAGTCGTATATAATAAATATATATAAAGTGTTATTTCATACATAAATATTTTACACGAGTTCGATATAAAAATATATATTTTATTTAATATATGAAACTTAAAAAATATGAAGTGTTGTTATATATTTTATTTAATAATATAATAAATAAATATGATATAAAAATATTGATTTAAATATAATAAAATTATAATATATTAAGTTATTTAATAAAATATATAATTTTATATATATATATAAATAATATTATTTTTAAAAGTTAATTAAAATTTTGTAGTAAAATCGTGACTTAATCTTGAGACTAACCACTTGAAAGGAGCTTTGAGTTTGAAGCTTGTTTTTGTCTCCACCTGAAAAACTCCTTAAGAGAGAATTTTTTAAAAAATGGATTAAGCTAGTCTATGGACCACAGGTGAAATTGACAACTCTAGCTTCCACATAAACATACAGTTTGACACAACACCCCAACAACAATACATTCAAAAGGAAAATAGACCCTGCACTAAGCCTAACCAGAACCAAATATTTGGTGTGAAACAAGTTATTCCTCAGTTTAAAAAGAAACAGAGAATTTCCAAAACTTAGACATCATAATATCTATTGAAACTACACGAAACCACATATATTACAACCACTAACCAACAAAATATTCTACACTTTTAACAATTTTAAGGTCTAAAGAAAATTACCTCTCTAAACAACTAATGACAGCACTGCACTACGACTTAGATAAACCAGTAACATCCACTGCCTTTCATTTCAAACGTAAGTCCTCCTAGTCAAACAAAATTCTAGATTTTCTTCACAAACCACAAGTAGGTATTTGTGATTTTGGACCAAAGAAAAGACTCCAAACTTAATCATTTAACCCAACAATCATACAAAATTAAATCTTTAACACACAAAATAAGAAAACAGAAGCAAATTGATTAGTGGGGACCAAAAACAGCGTGGAGACATGCACCCAACAGCTTCCGGAAATATTCCATTTCGAATTCACACCAACGTGGCCAGAGTTAAACCCCATTTCCTTTCATTCTAGTACTTAACACATGCAATTATCACTCAACCAATTAGGCAAAGAGAAAACAAAAGCATATACGTCAAATCTAATTCAACAATATAGTCAAACTGACACACACAAGCCAGTTTATAATTCAAAACATGCTAAACCATTCAACCAATTTGGATTTACATGTTCAGCCAATCATGATTTGTTTTTTTCCAATAAAATAGTAAATGGATCATAACTTGACAGCAAGCCACAGTGCTAGACAACAGCTAGATCACCCTTTCAAGACTAGACAGAACACTTGAATCTTTTGAGGTGGTCCCAAAAGTGTTTACCATTTCTTGTCGAGGTAGTTGGTTTAAAAAAAATGTTTCTATATAAAAGAAAAGTACTGGAAAATGGAACAGATCCTATAATTGTGGTAGGTATAGATTAGGAGTGTTGGTGGCACTTAATCTTGAGAGAGACATTCACTCCACCAAGCATGGAAGCAGCAAGCATCATTCAGGGCTCATCAACACCACATTGATCAACCAAAATACACAACTACGTCATCTATTACTGTAGTAGGACAATGATATTTTGACAATATTATTTTGACAAAATCAATCACAGAATGACACGTAGACAATGTTAAAATATTGTCAAAAAAATGTTTTTAATATCATTATTCATTATTGTATATCTACTCTATCAAAGACTATGCCACACTACGTTCATGTAAATCTACTCTCACAAACAAACCTCATGCATAGATTTTTAGTTGCCCATAGGTCACAAGGAATGTAGTTAAATAACAACGTTAATTCTTTTTATTTTACAACGTTTTGTCATATTAAAAACGAAAGATTGAAGACGATGAAGTGTAGAAAAGATTAGATAAACAATCACCATCAAGAGTGAAGAGAAGGATTGTAGTTGAAGGATTAGATAGACATTTTACTATTTAATTAAATATATTTTTCAAATTAATATAATTATTTTATGAATTTTATTTTCTAAGTAACTGTTTCTTTAATTTTAACTATTTATAAATTTGGCTAATAGTTTAAAACTATTTATACAAAAAGCATGATGTCTCCGTGGACCACATTCATAAGAGTCACTTAAAATGTGTGGTGTCTAGTGGGCGAATAGTCAAAACAGTGTCAGTGCACAATTAAATGTCATTAAATGTATGGTGTAAAGGTTTCATATATTCAAGACAGTATAATTGTACAATTAAATGTGATGAATGTCTGGTGTCATTAAATGTCTACACAGCTGACCTGTTTCTCGTTGAACTACGATTTTATTTCTAGCACACGTGATTTTAAATCACCATATACATTTCTGCACTTTTGCTCATTCTATTTCAACCAACCATCATCATCTCCCAAACTCACACTAACACTCACACAAGTCCAAACATGTCTACTGCAACACTTCACGTGCTGGCATACCCCTTTCCAGCATCCGGTCACGTGATCCCCCTCCTGGACTTCGCCAAGGTCCTTCTCTCTCGCGGTGTTAAAGTCACCGTTCTCGTCACCCCAAAAACCCATCCCTTGGTCGCAACCAACCCTTCTCCTCTTCTCCAAACCCTACTCCTTCCCGAACCCCAGTTGTCAAATCCCAACTTGAAAGATCTGGCCGACCTTATGAACTCAATGCGTCACCACCACCACCCCTTAATAGTGGACTGGGCCAAGACCCAGTCCACTCCCCCTTCAGCCATTATCTCCGATTACTTCCTCGGCTGGACTCACCTCCTCGGAGATGACCTCGGCGTGCCGCACATCGTTTTCTCCCCATGCAGCGCCATCAGTCTTGCCGTCATCAATTCCCTATGGCGCGACGCCCCGCAAAATCACAACCCCGAAGACCCAAATTCCGTCGTTTCTTTTCCCAACCTTCCCAACTCCCCGGTTTATCCTTGGTGGCAGATCACGCACCTGTACACTGACAACGAAAGAGGAGGACTCGAATGGGAGCTTCACCGAGAGAACACACTCTTCAATATCGACTCCTGGGGCTTCGTTTTCAACACTTTCACCGAGGCGGAACAAGTTTATATAGACAACATGAAGAAAGAACTCGGACACAAAAGAGTCTGGGCGGTGGGCCCGGTTATACCGATTCAAAACGGTTCGGCGGAACCGGTTGAGCATGGAGGCAACAGCACCGTTTCGCAACGCGAACTCCTTGAATGGTTGGACTCACGCGAGGAATGTTCGGTTATCTATGTGTGTTTCGGGAGCCTTGCGGTTCTCTCGAGTTCGCAGATGGAGGTGTTGGCACAGGCTTTGGAACTCAGTGGGGTAAACTTTGTTTTGTCGGTTAGGGTTTCAGACCCTCAAGGACGGGTACAGGGTAAGGCGGCATGTGGGTTCATGGATCGGGAGGGAGTGAAGGGGAGGGGTTTTTTTATAGAGGGGTGGGCACCGCAGATGATTATACTGAATCACCGCGCGGTGGGTGCGTTTCTGAATCACTCTGGATGGAACTCGATGGTGGAAGCGCTGCTTACGGGGGTGGTGATGGTGACGTGGCCGACGGGTGGCGATCAGTACCCAAACGCGAGACTCTTTGTGGATGAATTGGGTGTGGCGATTCGTGGTGCTGAAGGTGATAAGCTTCCAGAGGCTAGGGAGTTGGCGAAGAGTATTCAGAAGGCTTTGGGGAAAACGAAGGAGAGAGAGAGGGCTGAAGAGTTGAGGGACGCGGCGCTGCGGGCAGTTAGGAGTGGTGGAAGCTCGCAGAGGGAGTTGGATGATTTGTTGAAGCTTCTCAACGAAGTTCACCTTGGCAAAAACGCCGCTTAAAACTTGCTTTTTCTATTAATTAAGTATTTATTCAGATTATCCGCAGCATTTTATTTTAATAAATAAAGTAGTTAGCTTATAATTTGTTGAGTCACTCGTGCATTTAATGGTATTCAAATATTAAAGTATAATTGTCGTGCCTTTAAGGACGAAATTAAGACAAAGTGAAGTTATACCAGTAGGATGACGTTGGTTCGTATGGCTTAGGTAGACTTCAAAGTGATTATTTATTTCACCGAAGTCATCGCAGGTACCATCAAATGATTTTCTTTTTCTTTTATCATAGGTGACGTGCATTTTAGTTGATTTTTTTTCTCGCATAGCAGAGATCCCATATAGAGAACTACTTTTAACAACAATTTGACATACGTGTAAAAAGAATATTGGATCATTTAAAATATTTTTTGGCTTAATACCCTATTTTGTACCCAGTTTCGCTCGACAATGTCAAATTAGTCCATCCTTTAAAAGGTGCGTCAATTACGTCCCTACTTAATAAAATTTATATCAATGAAATCCCTTCCGTTAAATTCGTACAAACGGCGTTAATAAAAGAGAGAGAAAAATAATTAACGCCGTTTGTACGGATTTAACGGAAGGGATTTCATTGATATAAATTTTATTAAGTAGGGACGTAACTAACGCACGTTTTAAAGGATGGACTAATTTGACATTGTCGAGCGAAACTGGGGACAAAATAGGGTATTAAGCCTATTTTTTTTTATTAAAGTTGGCATGTAAGGATTAATGAATTGGATCGCGATATTCTAACAACGCCAATTTGACAAAAATTTGACAACGCCACGTGTCAAGTTTTAATTGGTCGAATTTGAATGTTTTTTTAATTTAAAATCTGCTTTGGAATGGGTTGAAGTTTGGATTCCGAAACTGCCCTCTTCGTTTTCGAACTCTATCTTCTCTCCTTATCACTGTCTTCTCTCTCCATTTTAGGGATTTGAATTTTATTTCAACTTCTCTCTTCATAGCAGTGTTCTCCCTCCTCCATTTTTGCAGTTGTTTGTTCGTCATCATTGAAAGACCAAGTTAAGGTGTTTCTGGGTTGAGAGGTGAGTTCCTGCACCATTGACAAAGAACTGATGTTGTTGTAATCGATTACAGGGAGCTGGTAATCGCTTACCAGTAGAAAAATCTCCTTTTGTACTGAAAGTTGAAGAGTGCTACCCAGACGTGGCTTAAGCACTCCCCAGGAATATTTTGGATTCGTTATGACTGCCTTTTGAAGGTTTTATGGATGGATCATTAATGGAACACTTCAAGTTGGAATACTTCAATATTAAACAAATATAAACAAAATAATGAAGGGTACTGAGTAATGAAAAATTATAACAATATTAAAAAGCACATACATTAATAAAAAAACGTAATGACATTTCATGAAACAACAAGTTTTGAAATGAAAAGATACATAACAGTATACAATGAAATGTAATCTAAGAAGATGGTTGTCAATCAAATTGATTGCGGAAGTTAATAAGTTCTTCCTCTACGAGTTGTGCAAAAATTGTCATGAACTTGAACTACCTTGGTTCAAACACCTATAGGAGTTTTTTCCACCATAATTAAATGGGCGGAAACTGTGTTTTGATACACTTGACACCATCAATGATGAGCAACATGTGTTTCATCCACAATTGAGTGGGCCAAACTGTGTTTTGATGCACTTCATACCATCAATGATGAGCAAGGTGAGTCATCCATGCAAAAAAAATAGAAAAGATCACTTATAGAGACACAAAAACGACTTTGAGGAGCAGTGTTCATCTACCTGGGGAGTACAGTTGAAGCTTGTGTACAAATTACCCTTTTTCCTGTGGTAATCAATTACAAGACCCCTGTAATTGATTACCAGAGGAAAAAGGGTAATTTTTACAAAAACTTCAAATGTACTCCCCAGCTAGATGAACACTGCTCCTCATTCTCTATTTTTGTTGAATTTTTCCTTTTTTGAGATGGGTGAGTAAGTTCAATGTTATTCGGTGAGCTCCCTGCACCAATAATGAGGTTAGGTCATTGATTTCTTCAAAATAAAAATGTCCATTTAGATGGTTTTCTCCAATTGAGGTGAGGTGCATAACCCATGCTGTCAACTTTGACCTTTGCTGACTATTTTAATCATAACTTTTTCCACAGACCTCCAAATGATGTGATTCGTTTTTTATTAGAAAGTAGACTAAAAAATCTTTCCAATGACTACTAATTTATAATTTTTGGACATCTGAGTAGATGCAGTTAATTCCTTAAAGTTAACGTTTTATATATTTCTACCACCTCTGACCTTTTCTGGTTGTTTTGCTCATAACTTTCTCCACCAAACTCCAAATGAGTTGATTCTTGTTTTGTTGGAAAGCTTTTTGAGTCTAGATTCCAACAAAACAAGAATCAAGTCATTTGGAGTTCGGTGGAGAAAGTTAAGAACAAAACAAGTAGCAAAGGTCAGAAAAACAGAGTTGGGGAGTAGTGTTCATCTACCTGGGGAGTATAGTTGAAGTTTCTGTATAAATTACCCTTTTTCCTCTGGTAATCGATTACAAGACCCCTGTAATCGATTATCAGGACAGAAATTGGCCAAAAATGCTTATGGAGCTCATCTAACTTACATGAAAGCACCTAAATAACATTTTTTCTCAACAATTCAATGAGCTAACATGTTCCTACACCATACACACTGGACACATGCACTTGTAATCGCTTACAGAGAAGTTGTAATCGATTACAAGGTTAAAATTGTAGTTTTGTACTGAAAGTTGATCTGCGCTACCCAAATGTGACAATTGCGCTCCCCATGATTGTTTTTTGTTTGTTGTGAGTGTCTTTTTAAGATATTGTCAATGGAGGACCCTTGTTGGTCATGGTTGATGGTTTTCACAACTTGTAGTGTGAAGTTTGGTAAGTCTTCTGTGTAGGGAAGACCCATCCTGGGTGGTCTTAGCAATGCAGGTTAGGTCCTGTACCATACACACTGAAGACATGCACTTGTAATCGCTTACAGAAAGGTTGTAATCGATTACCAGGTTAAATTTGCATTTTTGTACTGAAAGCTTATCTGTGCTACCCAGGTGTGACAACCGCGCTCCCCATGATTGTTTTTTTGTTTGTTATGAGTGTTTTTAAGATTTTATGAATGAAGGACCCTTGTTGGTCATGGTTGATGGTTTCTACAACTTCTAATGTGAAGTTTGGTAATGAATCAATGGTGTGTGCGAAAAAGCCCAAACCTTGGTGATACCAACCTCGACAGTGTGTGCGAAAAAACCCAAACCTTGGGAGAAATAATGCCAACCACAACGGGAGACAAAAGCCAAAGACTTACACAACCACGAAAATGTCGCCAACGACAATGCACGCCAAAATCAACAAAATTCCAAAACGAGGGATATATACCGCCAACGAGCCCACAGTCACACCATCAAAAAATGGGGAAATGGATAAAGAGAGAGACAAAATCCTCGACAGTGACCAAATGACCCAAGAAACGAAGTAAGAAAAGTCGAACTCAAACTCAAAGGGGAGAGAGAAACTACATTTCAATGGTGGACAGAGAGTGAAGAAAAGCGAGGAACGAAGAGAACCCAAACGGTGGAGAGAGATGGATGCTTCAATGGTGGAGAGAGATGGAAGCTTCAATGGTGGAGAGAGAGTTGAGAAAACCAAACTGCAAGTGAATCTGAAAAAATAAACTGCCAAAAGGAGTTTCTATCCAAATTCATTCCAAAATTGTCCTTCTGAACAAATTCCACCTTTTTAAAAAAGCCTTTTAAAACCAATCAATGAAACAACGCCACGTGACGTTGTCAAAAAGTTGGCAAAATATAGTTGTTAAAGAAACGTTTTCCTAATGAATTTGGCTTTCGAAAGTGTTCTTTCGTTTTCATTCTCCCTCCAGTGTGTATTTTGATTTTGATTTTGTGTGTGTGCTTTCTCTCCTTTCACTCTTTCTCTCTCACAAAGCAAGCTTCATCTTCTCCGACGAGGTAATTTGGCGAGACTCCGGTGAAGTAATGGAAAGCTTCGGTGAAAAGGTATTTTCTTTCCCTTTTCCATTTTCCGTTTCCCATTTTCCATTTTCCATTTCCCCTTTTTTCCCTTTCCCATTACTTCATTTTCATTTGTTTTGGATGTACCCATTTCCATTTTGAGTTCAGCTATTATTGTTTTATTTAATTTTTCATGCAGTTGAATGTGCGTCATTTATTCAAAACCAAATTTGGTGGAAGTACCCCTTATGAAGCAGCCAACATCAACACTATCTTTGAAGGCAAGGGAGGCATTCCCATGAACCAAAGTAATATGTCCACGCGGATGAAGGAAGGTGGACGCAGACGTTTAAAGAGTCGTGCGCTAAGAACTTTGCACAAAGGAACTGGTCTGAAACAGTAGTATTGTTTATATTCAATGCTTATTAAGAATAGAAGAAGATTTATGAACATTTTGTAGATGTAAATTGATTGTAAGTAATATTGACAATTATAATAAATATGGAGAAATTGATTTGAATTGATGATTATGATAATTTATGCTAAATAACTATTGAAAGTAATTGATGAGTAATTTTAATCATCAATTGTGTTGTTTATTGCATAGAGAAGATCATAGTACATTGCACTTAAAAGGAAAGAGCCCATATGAGTGTTTGGATGAACATAGGTGAAGTCCCTCACCATTGTTGTGTCCTTAAAGGTACCTTTTTAAAATTTTCTTAATGGATGAAACTTGTTGGTCATGTTTCTTGTTGCCCACTTCATTGTGGATGAAAAACCCCATTTGGGTGTTTTCAGCAGGTAGGAGAAGTCCTACAAGCATTTTTAGCCAACACATGTCGTGGTAATCGATTATGTTGTCCCAAAAACAACATTTTTCTAAGCTTCCCAAACGAGTTTACTTACAAGTTATTCTTTCATGTTTTTTATTTTATTTCTCTATTGTGTTCTAATGTACTTGACACCATCAATGATGAGCAACATGAGGCATCCATGCAAAAAATAACTCATAAGGACACAAAAATGACCCTGGGGAGTCAAGTTCTCCCAACTGGTGAGTACAGTTGAAGTTTCTGTACAAATGACTCTTTTGCCTCTGGTAATCGATTACAGGGGTCTTGTAATTGATTACCAGAGGCCAGAGGGCCATTTGTACAGAAACTTCAATTGTACTCCCAAGCTAGATGAACATTACTCCCTATGGTGGTTATTGCTTTGTTTTTGTTGAATTTTTTCATTTTGTGAGATGGGTGAGTGAGTTCAATGTTATTGGGTGTGCTTCCTGCACCAATAGTGAGATTAGGCCATTGATTTCTTAAAAAAAAATGTCCATTTAGGTAGTTTTCTCCAACTAAGGTGAGGTGCCGACCATTGTTGTAACACCCTTTCTCGGAGTCTTATAGGAAGATTTTTCATTTTATTAATTAAGAAATATGTCATCTAATGTTGTTATAATGCATAAATTTTAAAATGCATTTTCAATAAATAATAGATCTGTCAACAAGAGGAAAATATATACGTATAAGATAACATGTTGTCAACTTTGACCTTTGCTGACTATTTTAATCATAACTTTTTCCACATACCTCCAAATGATGTGATTATTTTTTATTAGAAAATAGACTAAAAAATATTTCCAATTACTACTAATTTGTAGTTTTTGGACATTTGACTATATATTTCTGTCACCTCTCACCTTTGCTGGTTGTTTTGCTCATAACTTTCTCTACCGAACTTCAAATGAGTTGATTCTTGTTTCGTTGGAATGTAGACTCAAAGATCTTTCAAATGATTACTAACTCATAAATTTTATACCACTTTAGTAGATGCAATTAATTTCCCAAAAACAACATTTTTCTAAGCTTCCTAAATGAGTTTACTTTCAAGTTATTGTCTCATGTTTCTTATATTATTCTATTTTATTTTATTTCCTTATAAAATGTCCATAATTCAAGGTAAAATAGTAGTATAATTAAGGTGTGATGTGATTCTACAAGCACAAGACAAACACTTATATGGACTTCACCTACCTTGGTTTAAACACATATATGAACTATTTTGTCCGCAATTGAGTGGGGTAAATTGTCTTTTTATGCACTTGACACCATCAATGATCAGCAACATGAGACATCCATGCAAAAAATGCAAAAGATCACCCATAAGGACACAAAAATGATCCCTAGGGAGTCAAGTTCTCCACACTAGGGGAGTACAGTTGAAGTTTCTGTACAAATGGCTCTCTAGTCTCTAGTAATCGATTACAGGGGTCTTGTAATCGATTACCAGAGGTCAGAGGCCAGAGGGCCATTTGTACAGAAACTTCAATTGTACTCCCAAGCTAGATGAACACTACTTCCCCATGGTGGTTATTGCTCTAGTTTGTGACTTTTTTCATTTCTTGTAAATGGGTGACTGAGTTCCAGGTGAATGGGTATGTTCCCTGCACCAATGAACACATTAGGCCATTGAATATATGGCAAAAATGTGATGGACCTCATCTAGGTTACATGAAAGCACATAAATGACCTTTTTTTCAACAATTCAATGGTCTAACGTGTTCATTGGTGCAATAAACATCGCCTATGACCATGAAACTCACTCATCCATATGAAAAATTGGAATAAAGGACCCAATTGAATGATGAGGGAACTCCCTCTTCCAAGGAAAAAACATGACAAAATCATTCAATTGAATTGAATCTTTTTTTAGGCACCAACACTCAAGCCTATCAAGGTCGCTTAAAGAATCAATTTTTGTACCAAACAGTCATAACCTAAATAAAGGTTTCAATATATATGGTCGAACAACACTGAGAGAAAACGTATGGTACTAGATCAAAATTGAAATTTTATTCATATAATATATTATCAGTACATATTACCCAACATTTATAATCATAATCTTTTGTATACAAGAAACATGTACAAGGCTCATACAATGTAAATATCTAGGTAACTAATCAACGTACAATTGAAAACCTATAAAATCCTAAGTGTTGCAGCACTTGTTGTCTTTGCACGTTGTCATTGTCTAGAATCCAGTCCATACATACTTTTTGTCTAAATACTTGCAACTGCTCCTGAAATCAAGCACAAGCCACTTTAAGAAATTAACACAATACCAAAATCATCAAGTCTTTTAACAAAGTTATTGATACTTACATTGCTGTAATCAGGAATACTTTTCTCATTGTATTTGAGAACATCATCTCACAATTCAATTATTCAACAACATACCAAAAAATAACTCTAAGGTTTTGTGCTTGGGAAATGCAAAAAAACAAAAATAAGTTTAACACACCAACTAGTTAATCACATTAACAAATTATATTTTAAACATCTATTATCAAACATCAACAAATCATATGTTTGATGAGCATAATACCTAATGTTCTCAATCACCAAGGCTCCAAATAAATTAGTTATTACAAAAGTCTATAAAAAAGATTACATACTTTACCTTGCTCTAGCGAAACAAATTTCTCAACATCAAGAACCAAAAAATTGGGCTGCAAAAATTCCAAATATGTAAATATAGAGAAATAATTAAAAGGATAATATAATTTTCTAAAAGCATAAACAACTAAGAGATACAAATATTTCTAACACATTTGATAATTTCAATACTCCAAGAAGCCAATAGACAACAACTTACCCCAAGAAAAGGCCATGATGAGAGAAACTTTACCCCAACTAATATCTATAAACAAAACAGAACAATAAAATAATATGACCAAATAAATAATAATAACCACAATGAAAATAATAATTTAAATTCTATTTTATTCTCTAATCTTTCTTAACTACCAGAGAAGACACTATAAATTTTCAATTAGTTATATGAAATTAACTTTCAACTACACAATCTTATAATGAATTATTCACCAATCAGTTTCATTGACTTTTCAAACAAACTCAGTTACTACATTTCCCTCAAACTCCAATATCCACAAAATAAAAATAACCATGCAAAAATACCATTTTCTTCACTGAACAAAGTTCAAACCTTGGAGAAAGGAGACACATTTACTCGTTGATGGAGAGCGCGAGAGAGGCAAAGAGGTGGAATGCTACAAAGCTGATGGAGCAACGTTAGGGGAGGTCACCTTCGAGCTCGCAATGGATGAATGAGAAAGCAAGGACAAATCGCGAGAGAGAAAGGGAAAATAACGCAACACAAACAAAAAGAGAAAGAGGAAGAGAGGGGAAAATGTCGGCAGAGAAAAGCGAGAATGGTAATGGGACCAAGTTCGTCAACGATGGGGGAAAGGAAAAGCGAGACAGATAGACAAGGGAGACATAGTGAGAGCTTTCGTGGATAGAGAGTGAGAGCTTTCGCGAGAGGAAGAAGATACAAAGCATGGGGATCTTCTCAAATAAAACTGTGAAATCCTTTTTTTCTTCCTAAAACATCCTCCATGTAACATTATTGCTTTTAAAAAAACATTTAAAATGGATCAATCCCGTCCCGCCACCTCGTGTTGTCAAAAGGTTGGCAAAATATAGTTGTTAAAGAAATGTTTTCCCATTTAAAATAACCACTGTAGCATACTCTGCATTAAATTTACACAAGTAACAAAATTAATACTTAGATTAGAATTCGGTTTTTCAAAAATTAAATTTTGAATTTATTATGTATTACTTTTGAGAAAAACTTAAGTTGGAATTTGGTTTCTGGAAACCAAATTCTTATATTTTAATTTTTTTTTATAAACATATGGTAGAGTTCAATTTTTAGAAAATCAAATGACTTTTATTTTCTAAGCATTTTTACAAAAGTATATTGGAATTTGGTTTCTAGTAAACCGAATTCATGACTTATATTTTGAACCTTTTATCAAGGCCTTCAAAAAGGGAATAATGGCCATGCACCTTACCTTAGTTGGAGTAAACTACCTAAGTGAACATTTCTTTTTAAGAAATCAATGGTCCTAACCTCATAATTGGTGCAAGAAACACACCAAATAGCATTGGACTTGACTCACCCATGTCAAAAAATGGAAATTTTTTTACAAAAACAGAGCAAAAACCATCATGAAGAGTGTTCTTGTTCCAGTTGGAGAGTCACGTTGAACTTTCTGTACAAAGGGCCCTCAAGCCCTTAGTAATCAATTACAAGGTTCATGTAATCGATTACAGGGTTCATGTAATCGATTACCAGGGGCTTGAGAGCCATTTATACAGAAAGTTCAATTATACTCCCCAACTGAAACAATAACACTCCCCATAATGGTTTTTTGTCTATTTTGAGTCAATTTTTCCATTTTTTGATATAGGTGAATGAGCTCAATGTGAATGAGTGGTGTTTAAGTAGTGCCGTCAAAATGGGTTGAAACCCGTGAGCCAACCCGGCTCACCACGGGTTTGAGCCGGGTTGGGTTGGAAAAAAAGGCAAAATTTTTTATGCGAGCCAATTTTGACCCGACTCACTAAGAACCCGGCTCACACGGGTTGAACCCGTGGTGGGTCGGGTTAGCTCACCCACCCACCTATTTTTTTTAATTAAATCAAATTAATAAAATTAATTATTCAAATCCTATTTTTTTATTGAAATCAAATTAATTAAATTAATTATTCAAAATGCACAACCTTTACTTAGTAATAGAGCCTTTCGCATTGCTGTCTTTCCAAAAGTTCCCCTATGCAAATAAAACCGTAAGATTATAGATTGTATAATATTATAGATGGAGATAAAGAAGAAGATGCTTCAAGAGAGCATAATATATTGGATTTATCCGTTCAGGACTCCAATTTAATAGATGAATAATATTATAGATTGGATAATTCAGGAATATATCATTTGTTTTATCTTGTTTTTAGACCTATCTACAAGCATATATATTTTTGTTAACGGCTATATGTAGTTTCTTGGTCAAATGATTGTGTATTCTCATTAAACTAAATTGGCAAAATTTTATGCTTGATAGCTTAGAATATATATAACAATATATTTCTTTTGTTTCATTTTCTTTTATATCAAGTGGTCCAATTATTACTGTTTTAATTTGATCGATCAGAGTAACATGTTATAAGAATATCAGAAGAAGAGGGTGAAAAAAAAGTTAATTAAGTGAGCCAATGAGCCAACCCGTTTAACCCACCAACCCGTAGTGGGTCGGGTCGGGTTCGAATTTTTTCGGCTCGCTAATAAATGAGTCGGGTTGGGTTGGCTCACTAAGTGACCAACTCGTGGTGGGTCGGGTCAGGGCCGCGTTACCCGTTTTGACAGCTCTATGTTTAAGTGTAATGATAGTCCTATTAATCCACTTTTTCATTTTTCCATATGTTTAATCGATTACATGAACTCTAGCTTTAATTTTTTTTCTAACATAGCACGAATCACATTTTATTGAACCAAAAACCATCCTCACTCCACTCTACTTTCTCCACTCCACTATGCTTTGTCTTTCCTTTCTCTCTCACAAATGAAAACCCGTTCTCTCCTACACTCTCTATGTTGGGGTTCAAGCTCTGTCCTTTCTCTCGTTCAAGGTTGAAGGTATCTCCTTTCTCTTGTTGAAGCTCTCATCTTTCTCTGTTCAATTTCATGTGGGAACAACATCAATTTTGAAGTGCATGAACAACATCTTATTCCATTTCAATTTGGAGGAAAAAGGCTATATGAGTAATAGGAGTAAGATAGGTGAAGTCCAAAAAATGAAAAAATGGATAATAGGACCATCATTGCACTTAAACACCACTAATTCACATTGAACTCACTTACCCATCTCATAAAATGGAAAAATTTACCTAAATACAGACCCAAAATTATCATGGGAATTGATGTTGTTCCAATTCGGGAGTGACGTTGAACTTTCTATACAAATGGCCCTCAGGCCCGTAGTAATCGATTACAGAGTTCATGTAATCAATTACCAGGGGCCTAAGGGTCATTTGTACATAAAGTTTAATGTTACTCTCCATTTTTTGACTTCAAGACACAATAATTAACTTTAATAAAGGACGAAGTAGTTGACAGTCAGTGAATGAAACATTTTCTTTAATTATATCATAATTGTCTTGTATAACAAAGTCTGAAACACGGTTGACATTATGACTACATCGAATATTAAAACTAGTAATTAACTAATCATTCTCCATAATGGGATGTGGACCCTCTTAATACTAGGATTGTGAGGATAATGATTTCTTGTGTGGCCTAGGGTTTGACAGTATGAGCAATTTCGTGGTTGTGCTCATTCCCTGATGTCCATTTCAATCTTGATTCTGGATGATTTTGGTCAACCCTTTGCATTCCTTTTTGTGGTTGGATGAGGCCAAATTTGTGTGCCTTGATATGATGGCCAATATTCTTCATGTCGTAGCTCCCCAAACATATTATTTTACACTTTCATGATGACTGCTGCAGGATTAGGAACAGTGTCGCTATTATCGTAGATGCATGCGTAGATGGAAGATGTCATTTTAAGTTGTGGTAGAAGATTATTTACTGGAAAATGCACATTAAAAAACCAATTATCATTATTCCATGTTTCATAAATCAAAATTGCTACCTCATTAACCGGTTTCAAAAACCATTAGTATTTATTTTGTTAATTTTTATAATATTTTACATTAATAAATAATATGTTTTAGCAATTAAATATATTACATTAATAATAATACAATTAATAATAATAATAATAACAATAACAATAATAAAACAATAAATAAATAAAATTAATGTATATATATGATTTAGAGGTTAACATATTTTATAAAATTTGTTTGAATAATTTAAAATTTAAAATATATTTAATTAATTATTAGTTTTAGTATAATTGAAATTTTAAAAAAAAGTTTGAAACCAAATTACCTATGAAGAAGATGAATAATTACGAAGAATAACACAATGAAGAATAAATTTAGATGTTTGAATGTGTGTATTGTAAATGGTTGAAAGATGCATGTTTTATAGGTAAAAGGTGCAAAATAGCTTAGTTGATGATGTCACTTGCAATAGTACATTCATTTATTGATGTGTAGACTAACATTCAGATAAGTGAAACAACTGATAAATAACATGCAATACTTCATTACATTTTTTAAAAATAAGGTAAGGTCATCCTCAATCAAAATTTGGTGAGAAATTGAAGTTATTAGACAAATCGTAATAAAGTTCATTAGGGATTGTGTTTAGTTGAATTGGTGTAATAAATGTCATTATCTCAACATGAACCTACACAGCTTTTTGTGTTGCCATAAAAAATATTACCTCCAAGTCGTCATCTGCATAAATTATACATGAACTATAATGTGCAGTGCCACCACATATGTAGACTAGTTATCTAATTCAACTTGATATTGGTTTAGTGCTGACATGTTGAAGTGGTTAAGGATTGTTTTCTTCACTTTGACAATATTCATCGTATCAAGAATGGTGACCCAAGTAGTTTGGGAACTAATGTATGTTTCGAAATAATTTTCTTCTGTGAAGATCTTGTCATTGAAGTACACTAACACAAGTAATGGTGTAGATGTCATGGCTCTTTACAATGGTTTTTTAGTGACTTGATTGGATTGATCAAATAAGGTAGAAGTTCCTTTATTTATAGGATGAGATGTTGATTGTGCACATTATGTATCACTTTAATGTAAGGTGTTAAAAATAAACAAGTAGAGATGAACTGAGTGCATTTATTGTTTTCACACATGTTGAAGATCTGACAAGTCACGCTCAATGTTTTGTCCATATTTGCACCACTTTGTATGAAGCAACTAACATTTATTGTTTTCATATGCAAAAATTAATTATTTTCATGCATAGTACGTATGGCTAGATGTCATTTTTTTTATGGAAGAAGATTTTGGTGAATTTAATAAAGTCTACCAAATTTGATTTAGTTATACCCATTCACTTTTGTCATGTAAAATATGACTATTTCCATGCATGTGGAAAGTACTGTTTTTTTTTTTCAACACATGTTTCTAATTCAACTTTATTATAAATATTATTAAATTATTCATTCCATAGTATTAAATCCAAAACTACATCTTACTAAGCTACTCCAAACAGTCATCTCATGGTCACTTCTTACTCATTAAAGGATTCATTCCAACACCTGAAAATTTAGTATATTTCCTAGCTTAAACATCTTGCTGTTGTACCACAAAAATTAAACAACATTATGCACCATATTATATACAATCCAGCAGCTTGGTTAAACCATTTAACACCAAGATAAAACTCTGAACCAACTTTGTTCATCCTACCATCAAAGGATAAGTTTACCCATGACCTCCTTCACTTTTCTATGCCTTAAAAAAATCCTGCATCTCATTCTAATGTTCATGCCCAAACTACACCACACATAGAATCCATAATCACTCTAAATTATTGTATATAGCACCTATACAACCATATTAAAATATGATTTCACGTATGCCCCATAGCTTTGTCTCTTTCCATGGTTTTCTATAATTTTTCTAGCAATCCAACGTAAAACCTCAAATTAAATGGTCAAACCACACTATTCATTCATGTCCCTACCTTTTTTTCTTATGCCTATCTACATTCTTCGACACTAATCACCATAACATCTGAATATATATATACGTACCAAACTTTCCCGCATCACTAGCTTTTCACATAAAATTTTTCTTGGTTTAATCATTTCGAACATCCCTATTTCTGCAGGATCGTCTCAAATAGGTCCTCGTATTGTAAATGTTCTCGATTAGGTCCCTTATTGTGAAAAATTGAATCAATTTAGAGCTCGCCGTTAGTTTCATACTAACACCGTTAAAGGAGGTGACACGTGTCAATTCGTGGTTTTTTTGAATTTTTTAATTATATTTTAATTATTTTTATTTTTTTATTTTTTATTTTTTAAATAAAATAAAGAAAAATGTCACATGTCAAACTGATATTGTGCCACGTGGCAATGATAGTGTGACATGGCACTGACAGTGTCATGTGTCATTGTCAAGTTACGTGTCATTGCATTAGTCTCAATTTGGTTCCTGTATTTTTATTTTGTCTCAATTTGATCCCTGTAATTTTATTTTGTCTCAATTTAGTCTTAATTTTAAAAATTAAACAATTTTTTCCCTACTCAAATTCAAAAAAAGTTTAAATTGTATATAAATCTTAACATATTTTTATTAAAATTGATATTTTTAACAAGATTAAGTTTAATTATATTTATATTTACTTAATCATATAAATGTTAATTATTTTATTTTTTAAATATATCTATAAGGGTTTAAAAAAAGAGTGACATAACATGCTGGTGTGAATTTTCGTAATGAAAGTTTCCATGGAAAATCATGAAAGAAGAAACTACCTTCAATTACCGTTTGCACGAAAACTTTCTCCAATTTTTTATTGAAAAAAAAGTGAAATTTCACATTAATAATTTGTTCAATGAGCTAACTCATTTGGAAAATTCACACCACCACTGTTTTATTAAACCCTTATAGGTATATTTAAATAACATAATTAACATTTATATGATTAAGTAAATATAAATATAATTAAACTTAATCTTGTTAAAAATATTTAATAAAAATATTTTTTAAGATTTTGTAACAATACCCAAAATCACCAATGAAACAGTACACAAATTTCACAGTACTGATATAGCAGTAAAGTACTCAAATAATTTTTGCACCAGTAAAAGGAATGAATATTGGAATAAATTTTATTCTAGAAACGGAAAAGTTTAGGAATCATCCTATAGCTGTCATAGGCAATGTCCAGAGAGAGAGATGCGGTACATCAGAGAAAAGATATTATGTAGAGAGAAGGCAAAACAGAATGTCCAACAACCTCCCCCTTTTTTTCCCTTTCGACCCCCAATATACGACTATGCTTTTCACCAATAGAAATCCTCCATCCTGGAGTTTGTTATTTTGTTTCTAGAACTCTTTCTCACTCCTTGATGAGCTGTATTAACATTGGACCCTTCTCCCCTTTCATCATGTGTTACAATTCCACCCCCATTAAGACCAACCTTGTCCTCAAGGTTGAGATTCGGGAAAGCTTGCTGCAGGGTTCTTTGATCCTCCAAAGTGGCGTTATCAACATCTAATCCCTCCCATTGCACCAAATATTGTGGAACTTGGTTCAGGCCTCGTAATAGGATCCTGGATTTTAAAATGGCAACAAGGTGAATAACTGGTGGCAATTCATTGGAAGTAGTAGGTAGAGGCACATAAGGTTGAGAATGATCCCCTCTACAAGGTTTCAACTGGGAGCAATGGAATACTGGATGGATTTTAGTGGTTGGGGGTAGCAACAATTTGTATGCAACTTGGCCAATTCTTTGAATAACAGGGAAAGGACCAAAAAATCTCATACTCAGCTTCTGATTTTTCCGAAGAGCTACAGAGTGTTGTCTATAGGGCTGCAATTTAACCAAGACCAAGTCACCAATTTGTAATTCCATGAACCTCCTTTTCTTGTCAGCCTGTTTCTTCATGTATTGTTGAGCTTTGTGGAGATTAACTTTCAATTTGTTGATTGTTACATCTCGTTGCAGTAATTGTTCTTGAACTGAAAGAGAATCATGTGGATTAAGGTTGTATTTCACCAAGGCAGGAGGATCTCTTCCATACACGATCTTAAAGGGGGTCATTCCACAACTATGGTGATAGGAAGTGTTATACCAATACTCAGTCCAAGGCAACAACTTTGCCCAATCTTTAGGAGATTCATAAGTGAAACACCTCAAATACATTTCCAAACATTTGTTTAAGGATTCAGATTGGCCATCGGACTGTGGATGGTATGCAGTGGACATGTTCAAAGAAGTACCACTTAATTTGAATAACTGCTGCCAAAAATGACTCAGAAAAACTTTGTCCCTATCCGAAACAATAGTCTTAGGAATGCCATGTAGTTTTACCACTGATTTAACAAAAATTTATGCAACTGATTTACTAGAGTAATCAGCCTTTAAAGGGGAAAAATGGCCATATTTAGATAATCGGTCAACAACTACCAAGATGACCGTAAAGCCATTTGAAGAAGGGAGGCCCGTGATGAAATCCATAGCAATGTCTTCCCAAATTTGCTCTGGAATGGGGAGTGGCTGTAACAGACCAGTAGGGAGAGTGTGAGACATTTTTGCTTGTTGGAAAATCAAGCAATTTTGAACAAACCTGTTGTACATCTTTGTTCATACCCTTTCAATAAAATTGACCTGCAATTCTTGCCAAAGTTCTTGTAAAACCAGCATGCCCTCCCATCAATGAGCTATGAAACTCATGTAAAATCTGTTGGATCAAAGCATGAGATTGAGGAATAACTAAACGATCCTTCCAGAAGAGTAAATTATCATGCACTGAATAATGGGGGTGAGGAGGCTGATTTAGCAAACACAAGTCTAGAACACCCTTAAGATGAGGATCCTGAGAAACAGCTTCCCGTAATGCATGCAGAATTTGGAAATTAGGTTGAGACCACGCCATGCAACAGGATCGAGAAAGAGAATCTACAGTAATATTATCTTTCCCCGGCTTATATTCAATGGTAAAATCATATCCCAGCAATTTGTGCAGCCATTTTTGTTATTCTGGGGTCTGAATAGCTTGCTCCGTTAAGCTTTTTAAGCTTTTTTGATCTGTTCGAATCACAAATTTATGGCCCAGGAGGTAATGACAAAACTTGGCAATTTAGCTAAGGAAACTAAGCGAATCAATGTTGAAGGGGATTGAGCAATTACATCCCTTCGAATATCCGGTTTTAACCCTCCAATAAAACAATCTAACAAGGCTTCAATGGTGACACCTTGGACACAGTTAGCCAGGGCAGTGAATTTGACATAATATTCCTGCACAGAATCTGTTTGGGTCAACTTAAATAAATTGGATCTAGAACACTCATAGGGAGAAGGACCAAATTCCAATTCTAGCGCACGAGTAAAAGCAACCCAGGAGTGGAAGGTATCTTGACGGTTCATCATTTGAAACCATGGGACTGCATCCTTGTCCAGATGTATGGGAGCAATCGTTAAACGATGATCATCAGGAGTATTGTAATATGAAAAGAATTGCTCTGCCTTGAATATCCATTGCAAGACATCGGAGCCATCAAAGCGTGGAAAATCCAACTTGACGTTACACACCTGAAACGCTGAAGCAGGGTTTGTTGTTTTCTGTTGCAGCAAGGCATTACACAACTGACTCTAAGGTTTCAAATCTTGTGGCGTTTTCATGGTCTCTGATCTCCAGTACATCGAGGATGCGTTTGACATCAGTCGTGAGGTCTTTGAGGCGAGTATTCTCCGCCATAGGTAATGAAAGCACCAATTGTAACAGTACCCAAAATCACCAATGGAACAGTACACAAATTTCACAGTACTGATATAGCAGTAAAGTACTCAAATAATTTTTGCACCAGTGAAAGGAATGAATATTGGAATAAATTTTATTCTAGAAACGGAAAATTTTAGGAATCATCCTATAGCTGCCATAGGCAATGTCCAGAGAGAGATGTGGTACATCAGAGAAAAGATATTATGCAGAGAGAAGGCAAAACAGAATGTCCAACAACCTCCCCTTTTTTTCCCTTTCAACCCCAATATACAACTATGCTTTTCACCAATAGAAATCCTCCAGCCTGGAGTTTGTTATTTTGTTTCTAGAACTCTTTCTCACTCCTTGATGAACTGTATTAACATTGGACCCTTCTGCCCTTTCATCATGTGTTATAGATTTATATACAATTTAAATTTTGTTTGAATTTGAGAAGGGACAAAATTGTTTAATTTTTAAAATTAAGATTAAATTGAGACAAAATAAAAATACAGAGATCAAATTGAGACAGAATAAAAATACAGGGACCAAATTGAGACTAATGCAATGACACATGGCCTGACAATGACACGTGGCCTAACAATGACATGTGGCACTGTCAGTGCCATGTCACACTGTCATTGCCACGTGGCACACTATCAGTTTTACACATGGCATTTTTAAATTTTACTTTTTAAAAAAATTAAAAATAAATAAAAAGTAAAAATAAAAATAATAAAAAAAATAATTCAAAAATTTTAAAAAACCACAAATTGACACATGTCACCTTCTCTAACGGTGTTAGTACGAAACTAACAGCGAGGTTTAAATTGATTTAATTTTTCACAATAAGGGACCTAATTAAGAGCATTTACAATACGAGGACCTATTTGACACGATCTTACAGAGTTAGGGATGTCCGAAATGATTAAACCAATTTTTCTTTTAATAACTATCAATTCCACATCAAGACTTATTATCATATATCAACAAAATTTATTGGCTAATGAAAAAGAACCAATTGCATTCACAAACCAATCCAAGAAAGTCCTCCATGCACTACAGGAAACGCGTGTATTACCGACGGTGTGTTTCCGAAGGCTTTAAGGCCCTCGATAATACTGAGGTGATTTTAATTATCGACGGTATACGGCCTTCGCTATTTCGCTCCATCATTAAAACCCAGAATTAGGATTTCCCTCTCTCAAATCGTAGTTTCGTCGTCCCTGTTGCGATTCCTCCCGCCCTTGGTCTTTCATCGATTTGAAGTCGTTGGTGCAGCTCTGGTTCTTCCCGGCGAATGTTCGGTGGTGGTCGTTAGGTGGTTGAGCAAGCCCGATTTGGCAGACCAGAGAATACCTTTTTTCGCCTCCTCCAGAAAACCTAATTGCTCTTTCTTCCCTCCCAAAGCTGAAAGCTGGTCGTGGTTCTTCCCAGGTTGGTCTCGTGAGCATAGGCGTTTGGTGCATTTGGGTCATTCGATCATCGTTGTGAGGTGAGGTGTGTGGGCTATTGACGCTGTGATGAGGACGTCGGTGTCGTGAGCAGAGGCGATTGGTGCTACGGTTGGTGTTGTGTTTGGGGGATTATGGTTGAAGACTCTCAATGGATGACGATTCCTGCACATTCTTTGGCTGTCGTGGTGTAGGGAGGCCGTTGTGGAGGTAGGGTGTCGAGAATCATCCCTTTCGTGTAGGTCAAATCTCTATTGTTGTTAATGGGTTGTTGTTTATGATGCAGGTCAATTCTTTTGGAGGATTTTCATGAAGGGTGGGTCCTCCGGTTGAGGTTTTTTGTTGAAGGCTAGTGGAAGAGTGGTTGATCGAGCAAGAGGGGAGAAGCGGCAGTGCTCTTACCATCAAAACCGTAAGATGTTAAAATGGTTAGCAAGCTCAAGAAAATTCCAGGTAAGGGGAGAACAAAGTTATATCTAATGCATGATGAGTTAATGAATATGAGTTTTGGGTGGATGTTTTATGGTGCTTTTGTGTTTTCTCTTGTGTTTGGAAAAGTTCTATGTAATGAGAGTGACTTTGTTTATATTGGTTTATGTATGAATATGCATGAGGGAACAAAAAGAAAAAGAGAAAGAATTGGGTTAAAATAGGTTGACCACGTGGGAAGAGCATGCATGTGGAAGGATTTCTTATTTTATTTCTGTAAGGTGTGGGTGATGTGTTTCAATAGAAGAGCCACAGTGTGGTGGTGATGTGAAGAAAACAGAAGAAGAATAGACAAGAGTGTGTGGCTGTGAAACTGTAGAGTAATGGTGTGTGAATAAATAGAGAAAGGAGATAGAAGAGGTTATGGTTAGGTTCAAAAAGTGGAAAAACAGGGGAGTAGAGAATGGTGGCGTTAGGAGGGAGTATACGAAAAAGAGAAATAGAAATGAGAGTTAGTTAGGTATTATGAGTTTTAATTGAAAGAAAGAAGAAGAAAGGCGTTCATAAACTAAGTTGAGGTTGCTTAAAGTATCCAATTTCCTTTCCACAATATACAAGATATTTTCCTATAGTAGTTGGTAAAGGCTGCTGATATTTTCCTATAGTAGTTGGTAAAACCAAATCATTTCGTCTGATGCACCTCTAGCTTTTGATTCTTCTACAAATGTTGCTATACTTGGAACTTAACCATTTCAACAAGATTTAAACATCAAAACAAACTTGTTTGAGCTGCTAATGGACACTAATTCAATGTAATTCAAAATCTAACTTTGCAACATTCAATTATGCAGAAAATTGACACAACCTCATCACCAATTCCGAGTTTTAGGAATTCAAATGACTGGCTAACAATAAAAAAGACTCAGAGAACTTTCAACTAACTGAACTAAGCTAGAAAAGGTGCAACTAAGTATGAAGAGACCATAAATGAACTTACAAAGAAATTTAGCACAATGATAAACTAATGATAAGACCAAAAGAACTTCTGTGTACTTAGTTTAAACCATTAAGCTTTGTAGAAGCAATTCAAGGCTCACATAATGTGTTGAACCTTTCACATTAGCATATAATACCAGAACAAAGAGAAACAAACTTCACAGATTAAAATCAGAACAATTTTTTCATCAAATAGATTACATTCAGCTTTTAAAGACTACGCAGAGCTATGCTTCAAGGAATTTGGAGATAGAGTGAAACATTGGATTACTTTTAATGAGCCATGGAGTTACAGTATGGGCTCAGAGCCCTACATGAGCTCACACTACCAACTGCTAGCTCATGCAGCAGCTGTCAAAGTTTATAAAACCAATTATCAGGTGCACTACCAGAAAATCTTATTCCAGTTTATAAACATTTAACCCTTTTCTATATATGCTTGAATGTGTCAGTAGTAGACATCATGTTCTGCTGTTCATTCTGAATGTGAGCAGGCATTTCAAAAGGGTTTGATAGGCATCAGCTTAAATTGTCACTGGTTTATTCCGTTCTCAAATGACACATTAGATGATCGAGCTGCCAAACGAGCTCTTGATTTCATGTTTGGATGGTAAAGTTTAAGTAATGTTGTTAAACTGTCTCTTTGAGCCTGTGTTAGTTTGATGTTTCTAAATTGGCTTCATTGCAGGTATATGCAACCACTTACAAGAGGAAAGTATCCAAAAACCATGCATTCTTTTGGCTGCAAATCTTAATCAGGAATTATACATCATATCCTCTTTTTTTTTTATCTTTAATTAAAGTAAAATACCTTAAAGAATGGATAATTTCTTAGAAAATTAATTACTGATACTGCCTTTTATTCTGCATTTCAAAAAAATGGAAACTGTCTTTGATGGAAACAAAATTCTTTTGACTTATGACAGCTGAACGTAACGGGTCACCCATTGGACCAAGGGTACGTAACACTCTTCTTCATTTGATGTTATTATATCAAAAAAATTAGCCATCTCAGTGTACCTCATAAGTAAAATAAAGTCGTTTGTATTATGATGAAATAACAAGGAAACATCATCTCTGTGCAGGCTGCTTCATCTTGGCTATATGTTTATCCAAGGGGACTTAGAGAACTATTGTTGTACATCAAGATTAAGTATAAAAACCCTGTAATTTACATAACAGAAAATGGTAATACTTTATTATTCTCCTATTTGTTTCCATTTATACTACTTGAAAAACTTTGGTTTGATACTTAGTTGGTCATTTACCACTTCATATAAGCTTCCCCTGTGATCCAAAGCTACAAACTAAAATAGAGTCATCTGTGATATTTTTTAATTACCATTTTCTTGTCCTTCTTCATTTTCACTTGGTCCAAGGCAAGAAGTTAAATTGAGACAGAGGGTTTCACACTCAGCTGCCAATACTTCTTAAAGTTATTACATTGTTTATTGGTTTAACTGTTTATTGGTTTAGTGTTAAAATTTGGATTGATGTTTATATTGTTGGTTTGTGCTGATCTTAAGTGTTGTAGTGCAGTTTCCAACTTAGAGACCTTATTCATTTGAGGTAGCATCTTTAGGAAGAGGAGCTGAAACAGAATATTGGTTGAATAGGGAACTTTCAGGCAGCTGTAAGTGCTAACTTTAGTTCAAAAATCTACAACCTGTGAGTTTTTTTTTATTCATGTCATCCATAATGAATTTCCTACCATTCCAGCTCTGCATTATTGAACTTGATCATGCTTGACTATTGAGGTTGAATTTTAATTATTTGTTATGATTGGTGTTTTTGCTTCTGGTTCAAACATTCCTGTAGACATAGTGAAGGCAACACGTTAATTATTTGTTATGATTGGTTTTGGTTCTCTTCAAGTTGTAGTAGTAAAATACATAATCTAGATTGAGGTTTATATCTCTTGATTTTATTGTATAATATCTCTTAATTTTCAACCATATGTTTAACACTCTAGCATCACATTCTGCAGCAGCCTAGCGCCTTGTTTTTTTTTTCGCCCCTCGGAAATTACCGAAGGCTTTTGCCCTTCGGTAATTACCGAGGGCCAAAAGCCTTCGGTAATTTCCGAAGGCTTTTGGCCGTCGGTAATTACCGAAGGGCGAAAGCCCTCGGTAAATGTTAGCGACAAGGGATTTACCGAGGGCTCTTTGGCCGTCGATAAGCCTTCGGTAATTACCTTTTACCGACGGTTTTGGGCTGTTTCCGAGGGCTTCTGGCCTTCGGTAATGCCCTTCTTTTTTGTAGTGATGGTCCTATACTATTTTTCCAAATTAGTTGGCAACATACAATCTCCAAAACTTCACTATACATAAAACCTATTAATGTGTCAATTTTCAATGAAATGACCAAGGACTTGATCAAATAAAAAAAAACAGCCACCAAATACCCATAAATAAAATCCTGCACGTTAATTTTTCCTCTCAAAGTTTCACCATGTTAAACTACTTCATTCAACCATCTCATCTTCACTAAGTTTTGTTTGTCCACAAAAATATACTACTATACCAAGCTCATTTCTATGTATTGAACTACTAAAAAATTACTGCACCATTACAAGAAGTAACTCTACACTTAATTCTCCACTAAAAAAAGCATACCCATTTTTTCTAAGTTAATTCTCGTTCTTCTCTTCCTTCCTTTCCTTCCTTTCCTTCCTTTCCTATTCCTCTTTGCTTTCTTAAATAACAATAACAAACCAATCACGGCAGCTACTAAACGTTAGATTACAAGATTGGTAGGAGAAGTTTTCCAAACGGATCCCCTTTTACCCAAAACATGATGCATGTCTTCCAGAATTTGATTTCTTCGCGTTTTGGATTGTTTTTATGGTAGTCTTCTCTTGTTTTCTTTCCAAGAATAAAAACGTATGCAGCCCAACCACGGGTCCCACCAAGAAGAAAGAGAAGATAATAACAACTTGGTTTTCATCTAAGAATATAATTTACAACCCATTGAATTCACGTACATACTGTTATTGTCTCCTTTTCATGCTTTTTTGTTAATCTTATATACACTTGCATGAAAATCACCGAACTACATTACACAAATAAATCAAACGCTCCAAATAAGAAAATAATGCACCATGACTGATGCAAAACCTAAGGAGCTTATTAAACTACAACGATTTTTTAAGAATTAACTGTATCTACTCATATGTCAAGAAAATATATATTTATATTCAAATAAAACTCTTTGGATCTAGTTTTCAACAAAAAAATATTTATTTCATTTAAAGTTTTGTAAAAAAAAATTATAAGTAAAACAATCAACAAACGCTAAAACTATCAAAATGTTGTCTTAAACGTGTTTTTGGCCTTAACGTAACTTGATATGCGTTGGACTTGCTTGGTTTTACCGTTTCAGCGAAAAACAACACAGTTTCAGTGAAAAATAACATACATATAGAAGGATAACTCCCCTTACCTAGATTTTCCATACTCACTTTCCTTAGTCAAAAAATTGCCCTTCTACTACACTCCAAGCTCAAATCTTCAACACTATCACTATTTTATCTCACAGCACACTCACGTTTGTGCCTCTTTTTCTCGTTGACTAAGGTTTCTAACCTATTATAAATAGGAGGCACATCCAACCCTAATTTTAGAGTGTTTAGGTTTATCCCTCAAGTTTATGTAAAAACCCATAAAATCAAAATAAAATATATTTTAATTTTGATTGATTCTTCATTGAAATGTTTTTTTTTAAATTTTTTTCCTAATATGCCTATTTAGGACATAAAATTCTGCTCACAAAATGTAGGAATATCCTCTTTAATTTTCATGTTAAAATGCACGCTTATATTCATCCAAGTCTAAGTAACTTTTATTTATTGTGTTTAGATACACTGAATACATTTCCATCCCTTTCACTAAAACGCAAAATCCAAAGAAACAATATACTTTTGCTTTAGTTAAGGTTCAGACACACCATCCCAAGGTTCCAAGCAAACACACTAAACCAAATAGACTATCACAATTATTTTGTCAAACACATGCACAATGCAAAACCTAGGGAAAATAAATTATTTTAAGGGTGGTTTGGATGAGAATTATATATATTAAAAATAAAAAATAACATATATAACATAAGTGAAGTGTCATACAGATAGTTATAACTCATTATTTGGGTTAGTGGTGATATAAAATTCGTTTTAATTATTTTATTAACAAGATTGTGAAGTCTATGTGGTTTGATGTATTTGCTAAACATTAGTCCTTGGTTGTGTATATTATGGTATAATGAGCATGAGTGGTTGGATGTTCATATAGTGTTTGGTTGATGCATATAATTGTTGTTTTGGTGATGAACGTGAATTCTTTTATGTGTTGTTGGGGATTATTTTGTGAGCACATCTGTTTGTTTTTGGGTAGGAATATAATCCTGTAATTTTGTAGTGCTTAATTCAATCAAAGGAGTAGCAAGACCAGGTATGTAATTCATCCTTTAATTTAGAAATTCTGAATTTTCTATGCAGTAAAATAGTTGTGTTAATTGGTATAATTAAGGGATTAAAGTGTTTGCTGTGGCATAATTAAGGGATTAAAGTGTTTGCTGTTTTCTTGTCCAGAATAGATGTTTTCAAGCTGGTTTTGATACAAAATTTTGAGTTTAGTAAAAGGCATGGTTGATGATTCAGTGCAGTAATTTAGTAGGGGCTGTACATGTTGTTTTGGTGTAGAAATAGAGTGTTCTAGGGGTGGCATATTGATGTTTAAGTGCAGTGGATATTGGTGGTTTTGTATCATGCGTTGATAAGAAAAATTGGGTTTAATGGGAAGAAAAATTGTATCATGTATTATTTCATCGTTCAAATTCTGGAAAATTAATTGGAAATTGGTGCAAGGTTGGAGGAAAAAAACGTGTGGAATTAATTTATTAGTTAGTGCAATGTTTTTTTCTTTTGCTTGAAAATGGATTTATTAAAGCTAACGTACGAATGTTTGTATTATGGTTGTTATAAGGTTTCAGTTATTGGAAAATCTAAAAAAACAAAATTTGATGCATGATCTTGGAAGTTAGTGTTTAAATATGATTGGTTTAGTGTAGTGAATTTTTCTTTTTGGAAAATGGATTAGTTAGGAGCAGGGAAATTTTTCTAGATAAAAATAGATATTGTGCAGGACTCTTGTTTGGACCGTTTGAGTTTTATGTTGGTTGGTTCGGTTATTGGCATGAGAAAATGGGTAGGTAAGTTTAATTGGGCATAAAATAGAGAAGAAAGATGGTGTTTACGTGAATCATAGCAAAGTGAAATTGGTGCGTGGTAACGTCACAGTGAAGTTATATTATTGGTTAAAGAAAAAAATTAGTATTTATAAGAACTGAATGTGCAGGTTGGAAAGTTCTGTTTTGGATATATATTGATGTGTTTATTGGGATTAGCATGGAAGGCAGTATGGTTAATTTCTCAAATGGGTTATAAGAGTAATCTCAATTTTTGTCAGTGTTTGAAATGATGTTAAATTTTTTGAAATGTTAAATGTAATTCTAAAGATTATAATTTCTGTTTAATTTAGTTCTTTTTGCAAATACCGTTTAAATCGTTAACTATCACTTATCTAGTTTTGCAATACTCCAATAAGATGATATTTAACTGCCCACGTGAACACCTTAAGCCACAGTGAAGTGGATTATGAAAGAGATGTCCTTTATTTAGTGAAACCCAATTTTTGATGAGGGTGGATTCTGAAATTAGGGTTTTTATACTTTTCTTCTGTGAAAGTCATAGTGTCGTTGGAGGTTAAACAATCTTATTCCCAATCTTGGTTGTTGATGAGCCATGTCTACTTCTCAATCTTCTTCTTCTTGTTGCAATAGCTTAGGCCACCGAAATTGTCATTCCTCACATGGTGGCGGTTCAGTGGGAGTAGGGATAATCCTCATTTGCAACAATCTACAGGTTAGGCCTTAAAGCCACAATCTGCAACAAACTAGACCCCGACAAGCACCACTTCCTAAAGCTTCCAAAATCAGAAGGAAAGAACCCCATTTTCCCCACCAATTTCTCCGTATTACCAAATTCACTCTTTGTCGCACCATCTCCACTATTCACAAAAATCTCAGCCAAAGGGGTTATCCACAACAAAGCTACAAATATAACTAACACATGATTTGCATAAAGGATCACATGAGTAAAGCCCCAAAAACCCAAAAAAATGCTCAATTGCTTGTCGGACCTTCTGGACGTGGATCTCTCAAACGTGGCCTTAATGAGCAGTGTCCCCACATGTAAAGACTCAAAATTGATAAAAGAATGGAAACGAAAACCCCAAAGAACCCATTATTCGGGGTGATTGGACTTGTTCCTCTTCTTGAGTTTGGCGGCGGTTTTGGAGGAAAGGGGCTGGTAGCCATCGATGTCGGGCAACGGATGGTGACTCTAAGGCCATTGGATTGAGGTTGGGAATCGAGGTGTATGTAGGTCTAGAGAGCGTGAAGGAGAAGGAGGGGAATTTTGAAGAAGGTGAAGGTGAAAGAGGCTGGGTTCCCAAATTCTAAAACATGGAAGATGATGAAACGGCTAGGATGAAGATGACAAGAGGTAACCACGTCAGATCAAATAGCTTACATCATTTATTTATTGCTGACTTTGACACTATGTTATTAACGATTTAAACGACGTTTGCAAAAAGGACTAAATTGAACACAAATTACAATTTTTAAGACTACATTAAACATTTAAAAAAAATTAGAGCTATTTCGAACAAAATTGATAAAAATTGAACCACTATTAAACCATTTTTAAAATGGATGTGATTAGAGGAAGAAATTAATAACAAAATGGAAAAGAACTATGAGTCTACGATGATGCAGACATTATGATGATGCAGACATGGGTAAGGTAACAAAGGGATGAAATTTCATCTCTTCTTTCTCATTCTCATCACTGTGTATTATTAGTATATTATACTATTATATATTACACTATTATATATTATTATATTATTAAAACTTTGACTATGTTGCATTATACCTTTATTTAAAAGGTGAACATAAATGGTGAAAAAATTTAAATATTAGAATAATGTCATAATAACCAGAATTGAATTAATTTAACATGGCAAAATTGAGAAATATGGAATAGGAGTGAAACAGTTTCTATAACTTGGGCAATATAATGTCCGTACTAGAATTGATCATGTAAGATTATGGAGTTCTTAAATATAAGTTGAAATGATTTGCTGGTCCGGCCATGTTGACTAAAATATAGGGAATATATTTTTTATTAAGCAGAATTGTTGGGAGTCTATGCTCTGACGTGCTAATTATGTATACTAAATTCCTTAATTAATTATCTTGATAAGCTTAACCATAATCATTAATTTGATCAATTAAAGAGATAAGGTTGATTCATGATAATCAAAATGAAATAATATGTTGACCGAAAATCCAACAAATAAAGCATACACGTAAAAATTAGCACCCACACATGATCATGTTTAGCTCCGTATTTATCTAAAATAGAATAACAATTGTTTTAATAAAGTTTTCTGAATATAGATTTCAGGTTAGAGGATTTAAAATATATTTTAAAATTTAATAGACCAAAACTGTTTCGTATAAACTTTGATGGAACTCATTATTTTTTTTAAATTTTATTTCCGATTTCACTTCAACCTAATATATTTATACATGAGAAATTAGAAAATAATATTTTTGAATTAAGAGGATTTTAAAACACTAAGACTTGATATTTTAATATTAAAATACTTAAATATAAATAAAAAGTTTATAACGAGTTTTATTACTTTAAAATATATTATCTTTAAAAATTATTTTCTAAAAATTGTCTTTTTTCTAAGTTTTTTTATCCTCTGTTCATTTATTTGAAAATTTAAGACCGTTCAACTTATCCTCGCAAAGAGTTTTTCAAGTTCAAGAGATCAATTTCTCAACTTAAGTAACTTGATCTTTTTACTTCTTTCTTTGGCCAATATGTTCTTCTCTTTACATGTAAGTCTCATTCACTTGCACATTATTTTGCAAAATATAGTGAGAGCTCGTTTTAGCATTGTTTAGCAATGTATAGCAAGAGCGCGTTTAGCAAGACTTTTTTATGACATATTGACACGTTTAGTGAAATATAGTTTGTTAGTGCATTTGCTTTGAGATATCAACGTGTTTACTAAAGCTTTCCTTTAGACATTCAGATTTTATAAATCTTTTTCACATAACGCTTGTCTTTTAACGATATTATTTTTCACTATGCTTTGTCAAATGCTCATTTCGTGTATTGTTGTTCGTTGAACCTCAAAACATATGAGGCTGCTAGATGATCCAACCTTGTCTTAGCAATCTTCCTCTCCTCTTATAGCACTTAATTAATTGTGTGACAATAATGGTTTGTATTATATGTCTTCTCAGGAGTAAAGTCCTCTAGCTTAAGGTATATTCTTTCATTTTATGCATATGTTCTTTATACGATGTTGTAACGCTTGTTTCATTTGACAATTTTTACTCCTCTTGCATAGCGAGATTCATTTAGACACTTTTATAGCCATCACTTTGTGAGTATATATGTATCTTTAAGAACTATGTCATGACAAGTCTATGTATTTTTTTCAATTGATCGGACGTTATTTTTCAAGGATATGTCATGTCATTTTAACTTATCTCTTTCGCTTTTTCATATTTATATGCCTTGTGTAGCCTAAGATAAATCCTTTGGTTTTCACTCTGATTTAGCTTTACGCTTAAATGATTATATGTTATCCATTATCTAATGTTCAGGCACTCTTCCTTATGACTATTAGAGAATGAAATTTTTTTCTTTGCGAGATATATCTATGTTTCTTCTATTTTCTTAAATATCTAATTACCCATCATTGTTTCATTTAATGATGTTTGTTAAACTTCAAAACCAGAGATGCTTTTAACGATCCAGTCTCTCTCTAGACGATCTTGTCTCAACACTTTAATTGGGTAATGACTCTACTTGAGTCAAGGACAAGAAATTTTATGAAAAAAGAATGTCTATGAAGTGAGAATTAACTCAAGAGGTGTCAAATTAACCAATTGAAGCTCAAAAAGGGAACTCTGGTTTCTGTATAACGTCGGGTGACACTGATACTGCTAGGCATCACTTGTCAAGTGGCTCTTTGGTTTGGATTTTCATTGGGCACCACTTCCTGTCGTTGGGCACCATTTTCAGGATTTAAATCTCGGTGGTGGTTTTGTTGAGCACGCCCTAGGCTGACTGGGCAAGAAAGTATAAGGCGTCATTTTGGGTGGCACTGGGCGATATCCTTCTAGAGGAACCTTTGGACTAGTGGTTCTAGGCAGAATTCTAAGACGCTAGGCGGGATCAGATGACTTATCTTTTCTTGTGTGGAATTTTATCTGATGTGACATCATGAATATTGGAATGTATTAAATGTTTTGGATAATATGAGCTTTTTGGAATACAAATGAGGTATGAAATGGTGAATGATATAGGGAATTCCAAGGCGGAAATCCTTTTGATATGTGTTTCTTTAGGTATGCATTGAAGTAAGGATTCAGAAATGGAAGTTATCCTCACACTACTAACCATTCAAACTCAAGTAGAGGAGAATGGATTTGGAGTTGAAAGTAGCAGGATGTCTTAATCTAATGGACATTGAGTTCTAAGGACATGTATAGGATTAACCTTGTGGGTGGAGGTTATCCATCACAAGTGCTAAAACTTCTAAGTAGTTTACATTTTATCCGGATTATTGAGTTTAGAAGAGTCTTTGACTATATAGTTTCTATCTATATGATTGTTTGGATTACATTGTATTGTGATACAACTTGTTTCATTAATATATGATGTCTCTTTTGGAAATTAGCTTACCCTATTGTGTTTGTAGGCTCTGTTATGTTTTTTTTTCTTTTTGCAATGAGCATTTTATTGGTGTAAGCTAATGAAGATGCAGGTTTAAAGATACTTCTTGTGAATGAAGAGTCAGTTGTTTGAGTCATGAGGTGATATTTGGTCATGCTAGATATAGTTTTGGCATAAAACTATAGTATAGAAGTTTGGGATGTATATCTTATATCAAGATAGTCTTATCTTTGGATGATTGTATTAATATAAATTATACCTTAAATAAGTTGTGATTCGGATGTGAAGGGCTGTGTCTTCCAATGTCTCCACTTCCTTCTCTGCTCGTACTCCGTATGTCCGGCCATCCATCCTCGCTCCTCAATTTCCTCTTCAGTGCGCGGGTGGGAGACCTGCGAAAGATTCTCCGAAGCCAAAGTCAGTTTGAGAGCAATGGCTTTCTCTATCGAACAGTAATAAATGCGCAGTAAATGCAACCTATCTACCACTCACCCTGGATCTGTATTTATAGTTTTTGCTATGGGCTTGGGATTAGTGAAAAGTTAATCACGGCCCAAATTCAGCCCAATAAGTTTTAAGCTCAATTTACCTTAAACCTAGTTAATTAGCAGCATGGCCGGTCGGTCTCCCAAAGTTTGGCCTTTCGGCCAGCCAATCCCTATATGCGGCATCGTTAGCAGGCGGTATGACCGGCCGACCTCATTGCTGTTTACCCGGATGACGAGCGGCAAGGTTGCGTGATCGCGGACGTACGAGCGTCCGGCTTGGCGCGCCCAACCCTTCTTGATGATAAGCAGAAGGGTAGCGTGTTAGGTCCATTGTGGACGTCCGGCCTATCAGGCGTCCGGTCCCTACTGGTAGAAGTTGTTTTCTAAATATTTATAATAAAATATTTTATTTATTAGTACTACGTTATTAAAATAGAATCTTACATTGTTCGAACATTTCCAGTATTAACTCTTAAAGAATACACCTTACCAATATATTTTGATTTTGTAAATAAATTGACTTTTGCTTTTATTTCTAATTTATTTTGTTGTTTTTATTCTTCAACCGAAAACCAAAGGCTTCATTTAGAAAGAATGAAAGACAAAATAAAATCACTAAATTTATTATGACTAGAAACAAAATATTGTTATACTTGTTAAAGAACATAAAATCTAACCTATTATATTGGTGGGAATTTGTGGAAATGTAAATCATGTTCCAATGCGATATATATAAACCAATTCAACAAATGTGTTATTCAAGAGAGAAAACATACATCATTTCTTCTACTGTGCTGCTACTTTCTCTGAGAATTACGTATATATATAAATCAATATTTGGAAGAATCAGTTGCAGAAGAAGGAAATGAAGGGCCAAAAACAGCTAAAAAACTCAGGTTGTGAACATTGACTCAAGAAAATGATGGGAATACCACATGATGCTACCAATAAAGGATTCCCTGTGAGTCTCATTTCTTTAATTTCTAATCACTACAATGGTTGGTTAAGGAATCTGCATCAAATAGCACCAAGAATGTTCTAATGTGTCGTAAAGTTCTATCATATATATAGCTCTCTTATTATGCTTCCTATAAATAATTTGCAGGTTTATGGTTCATTTTTCTGCTTATTGGTGCACACCCTCTATAGCCATGAATCCTTTATTTCAAGAACTGGCCTCCACCTATCAAAATATTCACTTTCCTAATGTGGATGTTGATGTGGTCAAGGTAATTTTTGTGTGTAAACTATAGTGGGAAAGGTCACCATATTCCACCACAACTCTCATTTTCAATTCATCTATTTCTAAGTCAGTGCTTCTAATTGGCAGAACATGCTATGCTAACTATTGTCAGTGAATATTATAAAGGGCTGTCCACAAAAACTATTTTCTAATGCAAAGAATCACTAGAGTCAAATTTTTGTAATCTATATTCTCAAAAAAAAAAGTTGTTATTTTGAAGTCTTTAAAACAAAACCTTTACTTTTAAGTTTGACATGTTTTTTTTTAATAGAATCATTATAAAAAGTTATATTTCTTCAATTAAATAATAAAACGTAAAACATTTTTTCTAATAAACGATACACAAAATATTTCACATATGATAAACGGAATTTCATATAAACTAAAATATGACTTTTCGTTTGTTTAGAAAGATGTTTTACATTAACATTAAAAGTTATAAGGATTAAATACTTTGGGATTAAACACATAAAGAAGTTTGTCTAAAACATTTATAGATAATTAATTAAAGTGTGACCTTGGTGATGTTAGAAAACGGTGACCTAGAATAGGTCATATCTTTTTGTTATCATTATATATGAATGGTTTGAAGGGGCAAAAGCTCTGTGCATTCCTGAGTATCTATCACCTGTATTAATTCATAGTTCTTATAACACTTTTTGTTCTACTGTTGTTGCATTTTGTTTATGTGATAGAAGTTGCCTCCAAGTTGGAAATCAAAGCCTCTGGTGAATGAGACTGTTCACTTTTGGATTCAAAACCTAACTTTGAGGTCATGTGTTACTGTTTATATGTCAGTACACATAATATATCAAAATCAAGTTCCATGTCTATTTTAACTTATAATAATGGCATTATTGGTAGCTTATAATATAATTTTTGTGGAGGGTTTCAAGAGACAAATTTGTAATGCATAATTGCTGAGTGTAAGTTATTCTCATGACCAACTTTTCTGTTCTGCTGCTGTGCATTGTGTGGCTCTATCTAGGAAGTTGCTTCCAAGATGGAAATCAAAGCCATGCTACCTTTTTGTTGATGAATGGAGGAGCTCCAGTGGACAAAATTATATAAGGGTATTCATTTTATTGAAATAATATCTTAATTTTTTCTGTTAAAATTCTTTGTGGTCAATGCAACTTTCTTACTTTCTCATGTATGTCATGTTTTAAATCATTTAGTTCAAATTCACACACCTTAAATGGTTGATGGTTAAATAAAGATTAACTTCTCAATCAAAGATATCATTATTGGTAAACTTAAGAATACATTTTCTTAACAATTTTAATGGACACATTTTTTCTTTTACAAGTAATCAGGATCAAATAATTAAAAATTAAGAAGTAGGTTTCATATTTTTCTTGGTGATTTTTTAATAAAGTTTAATAATTAAGAATGTGTTTTAAAAAAATGAGTTGCTGGTATTTTTCTATAATAATATAATTTTGGGAGAGAAAGACATGAAATGAGTGATTTCAATCCGGTCTAGAATAGTTTGTATATAAAAATAATAATAATAATCTATTCTAAGTATAAAATATAAATATAATTGGATCTAATCTAATTAAAATTAAAATTTGAAATAAATTTAATGATTTTTTAAGAATTACTTTTTAGTTAGTTGAATGTTACAAAGAAATTTTATTTCATCATCTCGAACCTTTTCTCATGAAACTTATTTTTGTATAAAATATAATTTTATTGAAGAAAAATTAGACACAAAAACAACTCTAAACTAATCTACATATAAACATGTAACTATTAAAATATGTGACATCTCTCTAAAAAAATATATAAATTTTGAGAATAAAAGCATAAAAATAATAAATTTACATATTATTAAACCAAAAATTTAATAATGAAATTTTTTAAAATAAGGTTTTAATTGTAGTGTTGATGAAAAGTCGATTTTCTTAATGAATTAAAAAGATTCAAATAAAGGCATCATAAAAAATTATTATTTCTTTTCTCTCCATAAATAGTTAAGCCACGAAATAGCTATTTAGTGCCAATTAATCGTCATTAGTGCTATGTCCTAGTGTTCCATTAGGAAGACAAAAGAGTACATTGATCAACTATTCTTTTAAGGAATCTCTGAAAAAACAAATATTATTAGAAAGGAAACAAAATAAAAAGGCAAAAACACTTTCTTTTATCAAAATTGCTTCTTAAACACATTCATTATATTCCCTTCTAGACTTGGGTCACATAATGATATTTCTAAAATGATCTCTTTAAATGCTATTGACCATTGATATAAAATGTTAATTAATCTTAAAATCCTAGGAAACTAAATTGGATATTTCTTAACTAGTATTTTTATTTTCTTTAAAAGGTAAAAATTTAGTAAGCAAATATAAAAAATTACCACATAAAATATCATATCCCAAAACATACAAAAAGTTTGAGATAAATGTAAAAATAAATTATGCTTCAAATCACAAGGGAGTGAATTCGTTTAAAAATTGACTTCTTGTGATTTAAAAAGAAAAATCCTTCTAAAAGATTCTAATATTAAGGATAAAAATCATAATAATTTCAATGAATCAAAGAAAATCACCATAATGTAAAAAATAGAAAATATCAAAAAAAAAGGATTGAATGTGTTTTAAATCTTTTTTAGTTGTTTTATTGTATTATACGTGCAAGCATTATCAAACAATTTATATATATATATATATATATATATATATATATATATATATATATATATATATATATATATATATATATATATATATATATATATATATATATATATATATATATATGAATAAACTAATAAAACGCAGTATGAAATATCAAAGAAAAGAAAAATATACTTAGTGATTTGTCTAGTCACACCAACTACATCCAATTATTAATCAATTAATTAAGTTTCATTAAATAAACTCATGTGAATTACAAACAAGTATTTTTATTTTTTTTTATGAAATGATTCCTAGTTCAATTAAGTATTATTTTTGAAGTCACTATTGACTTAACATAGGTATTCTTTTGACTTTCAATCACTCATGAATGACCTCATTTAAGTACTTTTTTTTACAAATCATTCTTATACAACTTTTATAAGTTATTGAAGTGTTTAGTTATGAAAACTTATACAAGTAAAACAAAAAAAACTTATGACTCTTTTTTTTAAAAAAAACCCTCTAATAAAAAAAAACAAGGTATTGAAAATGTTCAAATACCTACAACCATACAGCAATGACAACAAAAATTACGAAGACAAAATGACAAATATTACTTAAAAAAATTATATGATAAAACTTATAACACTTCCAATCTTTACTGATGATATTGAATAACAATATTTCTTCAAATGTAAAATATGATTCTTCAAGAAAACTTGTTTTTGGGAAAACCACTTAAAAAACTTTCATAAACATTTGGAAATACTTGTTAATTATGAAAATAATGGATGCTTTCCTTCTTAAAGAAGTTTGAAAATACTTATTGTTACTTTATAAGACAATCAATTGTTTGTTAAACTTATTAAAGTAACTTATAAAACACTTTGAATGAGTATAAATATAATTGATAATTTACAAAAGTGTATATTTTTAATTATTTAACACAATCGAATAAATTTTACGGTAAAAAATTGTTTGTGAAATTCGTGAAAACAAATTTTGACAAAGATTATCAATTACTATTTGAGATATATATTATGTAATAGATTATAAACTTAAGCCCATTGATTTATGGTGATAAAAAAAAAGTAAAAAGTTAGTAACCCTCAAGTATCTTAGAAATTGATTAGTCTTTTAAATTTAATCATTTTAAGATGGTTGAAGGTTACTCTATGGTTTTAGTGTAGAAAAAATAGAGAAAATAATGGATATAAGAAAAAACATTGTGAATGATGTAACTTTGAAAATGAACTATCTTCAGAAGAGCAAATTGATTTGGTGGAGAATTCAACTATTTCATTTATATAATTTTACTTTGTTTTTATTGATAGATTTATTTTTACTATATATAATCACTTTTTATATATATATATATATATATATATATATATATATATATATATATATATATATAAATATATAGAGTGTAAATATAATTGTAACGTCTCATGATATAAAGTTACTAAATAAAACATTATACAGTGATAATAAAAAATATAATAGTTAACATCCAACTATATTATTATAGTCATCCAAAAGTATAACCATGGTATAACATATGTTTAAATACAAATAACTCTATAAATTAAAGTTTAACCAAATACAAATTTATTAAAATCTTTCAAAATGTTCAATAACCATGCTACCAAGCCTACAAACTAGACAACTACATCTATAACACTCTATGGGGTACATCATCACTTGCTTCTTAATCTGTTCAAACCGATAAAAGTGATCATTGCAAAGGAAGAAAATGAACCAAGAAGAGACAAACACTGGATAGGGTGAGGTAGTTTGTAAAAGAAACTAACATATATCAAATAAGTAGATTCATTATAATATCAAACATTTCAAAGAGTCACAAAGTAAACACGTAATTAATGACTTTTATAACTCAATTATCCATATACATACATTGATACCTGATACATACATTGATATCAAATTCACTAGAGACATGCACTTGTGGCCTTTACTACTCTGCATAGGTATTGCCAATGAATTTCATCCTACCACACATAAGGTTAGTGTCCTGCATGTCTTGGACCAAGGAAAAACTCCTAGACTACTTCATATGAGTGTGAATAATTATTAGAGTGTAAAGATATCTCCTTACTTGAATCCATACACCAATGCATACACTAAAGAAACATAACAATAGGATCTTCCCCTTAGAATTTCCTTGAATTTTCATCATCTTCTACACTAATACAATCTCTTTAAAAGCATAATATTAATAATTTTAAAGCCACAACCCATGAACAAGAAATTCAACAAAACTAGAAAATATTGCAAGAACTATGAAGTGAAGGGGGCGCCTAGTGTTGGCTCATAAGGGCTCACGTCTTTGGAGCACTGATAGGCTGTCGTTGAAGCTATCAAATTAATACTACTTTTCAAGGCAACTTCAGTATTGCCAAGTAGTATTCAAGAAGGTAGATAGGGCTAAAGTAACCCTGAGTCGTCTCCCAACGAACACGGAATTGCTTTTGAATATCTGACTCTTATGCTATGCAATGCTTATGAATAAAAATGATGTTTGGAGAATGTTTAAAGAACAAATAATAAACTTAAAAACAGTTATGATTAAATAGGCTAATTCCACTGCTTTTCCAAGATAGATTCATCATCGGTTATTCACGGATAATTGTTCAATTGATTATTGTTTAAGTTTCAAATTAATTAAAGTACATTCTTAATTAATTTGAGGGCGATCATGCATTTAACCAAAGTAAATTCTCAATCAAATGCAAAACCTTTCTAGATTATTCACAATAAATTCAACCAAAGTACATTCTCAATCAAATTCTATTGTGTTTAATCATGTCTATTCTTAAATCTCCTAACCAAGTTAAAAGTTAATCAATCAAAGTAAATTCTCAATTGATTATAGTTGAAATTATTACTACCAACCAAAGTACATTCTCAATTGATAGTAAAAACCATTTAATCATATGAAAGTTTCTAAATTAAATCAAAGTAGATTCTCAATTAAACCTAGAAACCCTAGAACTCATATAATCAATATGCATGTAGATTCAAACACATTATGATGGAAAAATCTTTGCTTTTAATTTGATAGAGAAATGAAAGACATAGAGAGAACAACTTAAATCAATAATCAAAATAAACAATTGCATTAACTCAATCTAACCTCAGAATCCATAATGGAATTACAGCAGAATTAGCCCTAGATGCTTAGCTCTCCATGAATGGAGTTGAATACAAGATGAAAGAAAAGTGAGAGGAGTATGAGAGAATGAATGTATGAAGTGAAGTCCCCTTTTCTGCCTCCCTTGGGTCTCTTTATATAGGCTTGATTGGGCTTGGACTTTGAATAGTTTGTTGATAAGATATTTTCTGTTGATATATTATATCTTTCAAATATTCATTAGATTAAATCAGTTTCAAAGAATATTTGATAGATATTAACTTAATTATCTTATATCCTATATCTTCCAAATAACTAAAAGATTTAGATAATGATAAAATTATTTGGAAGATATTTTCTGTTGATATTCCCAAATTAAATTCAACAACTGAATTTTATCTTTTAGATTTTCTGACTTTCCAAAATTGCACAAATACCCTGAAATTTCCTCTATCTGCACTTTAGCCCCTTCTGAATTTTCCAAATAAAATCTGACTTTGGGCCTTGAATTGCCATTTGGACCAATAAAACTTATATTCTCAGCTGCACAAATAAACATTAGAAAATCCAAGAATAATTTATGCATTAAAACTCACTTTTTACGTCTCTTTATTTTCCAAAGCCAATAATTCCAATCATCACAAATTCACTTAAAATAAACCATTTAAACACAATTATCCCATCAAAATTTTAATTTTCAAACATAAATGTGGGCATAAATATGCACTCATCAAGCACCCAACAGCTTAGGTTGGTGCCCAATGTTAGCGAACCCTAAAGCTTTTTGTAATGAGGGTGCCTAATGGTGTTACCTAGAGCTCAATGCCAAAGGCCATTGGAACCTATGCCCAACGGTACTCTCTATCATCCAACGCCCTAAAGTGAAAGTAGCCCCTGATTTGGAATTTAAAACTGGCACTTAGCGCCCCTTAGCATAGCTCAATGCCATGACATAGGCTATTTTAGACCCAATTCCAAAATATTTATGCATTGAGTCGAGTACTCGTGAAGTCATATACTTGTCATATAACCATGAAATACAATGTCAAGATCAACTAAAATTTACCATGTCTAAATCCCTCATGATATGGTTAATTCACTTATAGCATCTTCGTCCCAAATCCTGCTAGAGGAACCTCTTTTAACTCTCACCACCTAACCTTCATTCTCTATATGAGTACATGAGTTTAATAGAGTTAGGATGACTTCCTAACATGGACCCTACTCATGCATAACACTAGACAAATCAATATGGCATTCCACCTCATGAAAGACCATATACATATAATGCATACATCTTTATATAAATCATTCCATTGTTTTAGTATTCTTTCAACCTCTTAAACTTATCACCATTCCATAACATTGGTAATCCACAACAAAATTTCTAAATTTCAAACATATATCTTATTAATCAATCACAGACTCGCTCAACAAAATCATGTGCTCACTTAACGAGTTACTAATAGGGATGTACTCACTCAACGAATAAGTGACTCACTTAACAAGTCAAGCATTAGAACCAAAAACACATAAATTCACCTATCGAAGTTGGACTCACTTAATGAACAAATCGCTCTTGCCTCTCGGTCATTTTAAAGTTTCCTCTCACTCAACTATTTAGTCACTTGTTTAGTGACTCAAGTTTGGGAGCTTCTTTAAATCAAACTCGCTTAACGAACTCTGACTCATTCAACAAGTGAAAAGCTCTAATGCTCTTTGTGATCCTATTTTTTATGCTTTCTCGACGGAGATTTAGCTTGCCTAGCGAGTGTGCATTAATAAAAAAATCATGAAGTTTCCAATTTAGCCCATCTCACTCTTTTTACACATTTCTTGGTTCTTAAAACATAGGATAATGATACTTTGGCAACATTTTTTTGGCAACATTTTAACATCATCTACGTGTCATTCTATGATTGGTTCAAAATTATTCCACAATCAATAATAATAATCATAAACACCAACATGGACCAATCACAGAATGACACGTAGATGATGTTAAAATGTTGTCAAAAAGATATTGTCAAAGTATCATTATCCTAAAACATATGTACACCATTAGATTTCCACATTAGATTTTTAGAGGTAGACTAATTTGACCAATATGAGTCTCCTTAATGGTTCATTTCACTACATTATATAAGTATTGCATAGATTTCAATCAATTCAACTAATTACATAATTTCATTCGTATATAAATTTATTTTATTCAAGCACAATTCTAAATATTTTTTTCCCGTCAATTCATTCATACTAAATATAATAGATAAATTCAACCAAGTAATATTAGAATAAAACATTATTAGCTTCTCTTACCTTAAGTAAAAAACCTTATAGTTCAAAAATGTTCCTTAGAACTCTATTTCTCATAGGATGATCTAACTAAATAATTAAAACCCCAATAAAAATTATAAACATATCCTTCTAATAACAAACAAAAAGAGAGTTTCACTTTAAACTATTTTGAGTCATATGCGTTAAACCATAAGTCATATGTAATCCAAAAAGTTCGAACTCAAAAAGGAACAAAAAGTGAACTTACTCTATTTTTAGTGATGAATTTGTAAAGTTTTCTCTTAAGATCTATGGTCTCTAATAGGACTGGGCATAGTTCAATAAACTGTACTGTAACTATAGTTAACCATACTATAATGTACTTAAAAACACTAAATTTGTTTTGACTAAAAACTAAATAAACTATTCTATAGTACAATTAAAATAAACTGAACTTTACAGAGTTTGAGTACAGTTAACTGAACCACAGATTTTTCTTTTAATAAAAAATTTCACCCCAAATTGAAAACCTTCGAAGCTAGCCATGGTAAGATGCATTCAGAGTGATATATATGCTTACACGACATTTCCCTCACCGCGGTACCTAATTCAAAAGCTTCTTTGCACACTGATGGACAAATTTGTAAGCACCAAAATATGATGTCACAAACTTGTTTCACAATCGGCAAGTATGACCGAATCGTTCAAGTAATAAAACTTGGTAAGACCAAGTATCGTTCTTCCCAAAGGACTCACGGCCTAGTTTAGTTATGTGGTTTCTTGATTAACTAAGACTTACAAACGAAATATTTGAGTTTAAAATGCAAGACAGAAAATAAACATGTATGCATGAATTTTGATCAATGGCAAAGACAAAAGATAAACACTTTCAATGGAATATATGAATGAATATGTTGTTGGGGGTCAATTTCATCTCATCCACTCTCATATATTTTAGGAATTCCTCTTTCAAATCATCATTGTTAATGCCACTCTCTAATGTACCATTCTAGATGGCTTCTCCCTAATCAAATAGTTCATACAATTCCTAGCATTCCTAATGATTAGTTCATGAGTGCAGGAGCTTAAGGCAACCAATATAATGTTGTCAGTAAAATATTGGGAGAAATTCCCCGGTTCTAGATTTCCCCGTACGTGTCCGTATCAACAAAACCAATAATCATGCATTAGAATGAGTTAAACAATGCAAGCATTGAGCAAAGAGGAAAAACCCTAACTAATGATGAAAAGAAAGCATATGTCTTAATTCAAAGATGTATTCAACAAATCCATATATGAGAGCTTCAAGAGATTACATTGATTCCCCAACAAACATACAAGGTTTAGTTCACCATATTCATGGTGAACCTAGATGAATAACAATGAAAGTATGAAAGAATAAACCCAATAAAGGTGAAGAGGTAGCCTGAGCATCCAAGATCCTCCTTCAAAGGGGTGAAAGAGAGAGTGTTTGCCTCGTTTCTGCCAAAGATCCTAACTAAAGGACGTGCAAGCCCTTATATACTAATCTAGAGTTACAAAAGATTACAAAAGCCCAAGCCCAAAAAGTGCCGCTCAGCGCCATTTACCGCTCAGCGGTGGTTACGCGTCTTCTTTCTTCCCCTCAGCGGCCATTTGCCCCTCAGCGGTTCCAACGCCACCTCTTGAGTGCCGCTCAGCGGTAGTTTGCCGCTGAGCGGTGCCTTCGACTTCTCCTTTTTGCACTCTTTCTTGTCTTTTCTAATGTCCTCTCTCTTATTCTTCACTTCTTTCACCAAATTCACCTCAAAACCTGCACAAAAACACTTAAATCAAGCATAAACCTGTCCAGCTCTCTTATTTCTGAAAATATAAACAAAAGGCATGATTTCAAGCTAGTTTCTAAGTCTAAAGGTTGCTTTTAGTATCACTTTTAAGCATGAAAATAACAGTTTTTCAACTGTTATCACAACCCCAAACTTAGAAATTTGCTTGTCCTCAAGCAAACAAAATGTAACTCCATCTCCAACCAATTCATATGATGGTTCACTCATTCAAAATCCTCTTTTCAAGATAAGTAATAACTTCACTCAAACTTATGACCAAGAGTTAATTCAAGATGTGCACATGCTTTAGTGTTCACAAAGTCATTTAAATTCCAACAAATGCTATTTTTCATGAATGATCAATCAATTAAGCATGGATGTTCATGTGCTTATGGAATATTTCCTCACTAGGTAAAGTGTTTCACTCAACACACAAGTGTATAAGAGGTAAAGTGTTTCACTCAACACACAAGTGTATAAGAGGTAAAGTGTTTCACTCATTCACTCCACTATCACAATGTCACATGAATCAACTTTGCCTTTCATTTAACCACAATCAAATACATTCACAAGCATGCATCATCACAAGGACTTTTCAATGGCTTATAATGTGGCTGGGCTAACAAGAAATTTGGTTTTTCTGGATCACAAAATCCTTGAGTTAAGAGAGTCATAACAACACAATCTTCTTATTCATTCCCAACTTTCTTTTGCCTTTGCTTTTGTATTTGCATTGAGCTTTGCTTCTTTTTTTTTTTTTTCTTTTCTTTGCATATTCTTACTTTTTAGCTGTTAGCTCAATGTTTTTTCCTTTTTCATGTTTCCCCAATAACCCCAAACTTGAACATTTAACAATACCACACAAGATCTTCTACTTAACTCAAGGTAAAGATTTTCAATCAAGGGTGTTCAGTGTATATTTAAGGCTAAGGGTTCAAAGGATAGAACACAACGTGTTCTCTTTTAGAAGGCTAACTTTATGAATTTGGCCAATAAAAAGGGTTTCAAAAACACGGCCTTTGATCATATGATGCAAAACAAGCAATTGATTCAATCATAGAAAACCTGGGCAAAGTCATTCATGCTTTCAAAGTAATAGCATTCAACAATAATAACTCTGGAGCTCAAAACCTCACATATAAGCTCATTCACATTTGACATGCACATGCTGCTTAATTTCACAATCACAATCATGATATTATGCATTTGTTCACAAAGCTTGTGAATCACCTGTATAAGCATTTTAATGTGCACATCATCTCAACATCAATCAATCAATAAGCATCATCAAGCATTACTTATCACACAATCACAGTTAATAGCAAACCATCATAACAAACCAGGTGTTCAATAGAGTACATCAAACCTTAATCTAAAAACAAAAACAAATAAGTTCAGAAAACTTAAACCACAAAAGCATAATCATATGATAGCATTCATCAGTAAATGCTATCTCAGCTCCTCATCAGTCCGAGCTCTCTGTATCTTCCTCTTCCTCTTCATCATCATCTTCATCAACTGCATCCTCCTCCTCAGCTTCATCTTCCTCCATATCTTTGGCTGAAGCTTCAGCTGCTCCAGCTCCTCCATATACTGGTTCTTCTGGCCAAGCTACCACATTATGGAATTCATCCATAGTCCACCTGTGTGCTGGAGGGGTATCATACATCCCCACTATCATCTCAGCCGTGGCCACCTGCCCTCTGTGGATGGACTGCAACTGAGCACCTATAAGAGACATATACATGTCCCTCATCTGGAATGGTTCTGCCTCATGAGTATCAGCAGAAGTCCTGCTCTGTGCTGGCCTTCTCTCTCTACGAGCCTGGCGTGGTGGCACTGGCTGGGCTGCCTCCTCTCCTCCACAATACTGTCTGTAATAGGCCTCATCTATAGCTTTTCTTGGCCTCTCAAATGGTGGAACAGAAGTGTCCACCCGAGCTAGCTTGCAAAGGTGAGTGATCAAAGAAGGATGTCCCAGTGGTGCTTTGTTGTTTGAGGTGTTAGCACACACACTAATCTCATCAGCTATCACCTGCCCAATATTAACATTCAAGTTTCTGATAACACAGTAGATGAATAGTGCCCTGCTGAGAGTAATATCTGACACATGTGAACATGGCTGAATGTTGGCATGAGAAAACGCCATCCAATACTTTGCAAGAGGAGTCAAATCTGTCCTCCTAATGTTAACCACTGAGCCAGATCTATTCCTTTGGAAGTGTCCTCCAGGTATACACAATACTCTCTCCACATCCTCATAATCAGCACCTTCCTCCATGCTAAGAGCAAACTGGCATTGCTCACCAGCCCACACAGTATCCAGAAAGTTATTTATGGAGTCAGGATCATACCTGATAGCATGGCCTCTAACATAGCCTAAATAATTCTCAGCTGGATAATCACCAATCTTCTTTGCATTGGTGTAGAATTCTTTCACCACAGCTATGTTGGCAGGTGCTGGATAAGTGGCTAGCTTCCCCCAATCATTCCCTAACACTTGCTCTCCAAATTGAGGAGCAAAGTTAGGTATCATTCCAACCTTTCTCTCCATTAGAAGTCTCCTGTCCTGAACCACCCTAAAGTGCTTCTCATGTTTCCTAGAGAGGAACCTGCCATTATGGGGCTGCTCTGGTTCCTTTTCCTTTCTCTTGGTTGCCATGGTTTTCAATCTCTTTCCTGAAGAGGATGCCATTCCTGCATTCAAACATAAATCCAAAACCACAGAACATGATGTTAATCATTAGTAAACACAAAACAAAACTCCTTTTGAAGCTAAACCACCGCTGAGGGCCAGAATTTCCCCTCAGCGCCACCAGTGCCACATTCAAACACGCAATAAACCAGAAAAAACAAATCTGGCAGAGTGCCGCTCAGCGGTAAATGCCGCTCAGCGGTGATCTGCAGATTTTTGCAAATCTCTTTTTAAAACAGTCCTAACTCCACCCAAATGCAATTTTCAGTTTTCCAGTTCATAATCAAGCAGTTTAATCGGTTCAAACATCAAATATATCATCAAATCATGCATAGAAACTAAAACCCCTAAGTATTCATGCTTTGACAATCACATTCAAATTCAAGAACCCTAGAATGAACAAAATGCATTTTACTTACTTGGGTGGAGATGCTAGATGATATGAGAATGCTTCCAAACTAGAATGCTCTCTTCCAACCCCAAACTTTGATGGCACACTAGTATAAAAGTGAGTGGAAGAGAAATCTTCTAAAGAGGGAAGAGTAGAAAGATGTGGAAAACCTAGGAGAAGAGGTGTGGAAGTGTTTATGCATAGAAGAACTTGAAAGAGTGTAAAAACGTGCAGCTTAGGGTTTAAAAATACCCCAATGGGCTCGGGTTCCGCTAAGGGGAACTTAAGCCCATCTGCGTTAGTACCGCTCAGCGGTAAATGCCGCTCAGCGGCACTTTCGTGATGTGCCCTTCTCCTTCTTTTCTTGACCTACGTGCCTTCCTAGCATACCCCTCATAGGTTCCCTGCAATTCAATGTTAAAAATGCTTATGCAAACCCTAACTAAAATAGACAAACAGAAAACAATCAATCAACTGGGTTGCCTCCCAGGTAGCGCTTGTTTAACGTCACGAGCCTGACCCAAAATCCACCAACACCCATCAGTAGGTGTTTCAAACTTACCAGCACCCATCAGTAGGTGCAAAATTTTCTCACCAACACCCATCAGTAGGTGTTACAAACCTAACATCCTTCAGTAGATGCTGGATCCAACAAAAATATTTACAAAACTAATGTTCACAAATTAAAAATTACAAAACCAAATCAAAAGTTTTTAAATTCACTGGGTTGCCTCCCAGCAAGCGCTCTTTTAACGTCATTAGCTTGACCCAGTAAAGCTCAAGTTCCTTCTTCTTTTTCTTCTTCTTCCTACTGAACTTCTTCAGAAATTTGATCAAACCAGGAACCTGTTGCAGTGTCTCAATCATAGGAACTTTAATCTCCAATTTCTTGAAGATTTCCATGAAGCACTTAAATTTCTTTTCCTTCCTATGATTCTTCTTTAGATGAGGATGTGATTTTTCATGTGATTTCTTCTTCTTTCCTCTCATCTTCTTTTTCTTCCTTTTTCTCTCCCTAAATTTTCTCTTTTTCTCTTCTTTTATTTTTTTCTTCCTTTCTCTTTTTCTCCTCAACTTCTTTATCTTCACACAAATTTTCTTTCTCTCTTTTCTCTCAACCAATTCTTTTTCTTTTTCTTCATCTTTATCTTTCTCACTCAACTCTTCTTTCTCTTTTCTCTCTACCCTTTCCTCATCTCCCTCTAATTTTTCCTCATCAAGAATCTTGTCACTTTCAGTGATAATGACTTGCCCTTCCTCCTTAAGGTTAACATCAGTATTAACATCATCATTTAATATCTGACTAATGTGACGAAGTTGCATCTCCATTCTTTTACATGATTCTTCAATGCTTTTCTGAGTAGAGTCGGAATTTTTCAAAAATCGTTGAAGGGTGTCCTCCAACCTATCCAAACTTCCTGATAGAAAGGGTTGTTGCTGCCATTGTTGTTGTGGTTGGTTCTCAAATTGTCCAGCAGCTTGCCAAAATTGGCTTTGATCCATGCTTGAGTGAGGTTCCCACCATTGGTTGAGATTACTTTGGTAGAATTGAGTGCCCCTATAATTAAACTCTTGACCAAATTGCATTCTGCAGACATTAGGCACAAAACCCTAAAAACAATTGTTAGCACAAAAAGATAGAGAAAAGAAAATAAAGATTGAAAAGATATAAGAAGATAAGAGATTTAGAAGATAGAATCAAATAAAATAAAACCTAATCTAAAAAATAAAATCTAATCTAAAAGATAAAATAAAATAAAATCTAACCTAACCTAAAAGATAGAATAAGAATAAAATAAAATCTAACCTAAAAAGATAAAAAGATAAAATCTAATAAAATAAAATAAAATCTAAAAAAATAAAAATAAAATCTAACCTAAAAAAAATCTAATCTAATCTAACCTAAAATAAAATCAAATCAAATAAAAACCGAAAAATAAAAAACAGAAAATAAAAATAGAAAACAGAAAAACAGAAAACAGAAAAATAAAATAAAATCAAATAAAATACAAACTGAAAAATATAAACAGAAAAATAAAATAAAATTAAAAAAATTCGAAATTTAAATTAAAAATAAAAAAATAAGTCAAAGATAATCAATAATCACACAAATTAACCAGTTAAACCACGAGTCCCCGGCAACGGCGCCAAAAACTTGATGGACAAATTTGTAAGCACCAAAATATGATGTCACAAACTTGTTTCACAATCGGCAAGTATGACCGAATCGTTCAAGTAATAAAACTTGGTAAGACCAAGTATCGTTCTTCCCAAAGGACTCACGGCCTAGTTTAGTTATGTGGTTTCTTGATTAACTAAGACTTACAAACGAAATATTTGAGTTTAAAATGCAAGACAGAAAATAAACATGTATGCATGAATTTTGATCAATGGCAAAGACAAAAGATAAACACTTTCAATGGAATATATGAATGAATATGTTGTTGGGGGTCAATTTCATCTCATCCACTCTCATATATTTTAGGAATTCCTCTTTCAAATCATCATTGTTAATGCCACTCTCTAATGTACCATTCTAGATGGCTTCTCCCTAATCAAATAGTTCATACAATTCCTAGCATTCCTAATGATTAGTTCATGAGTGCAGGAGCTTAAGGCAACCAATATAATGTTGTCAGTAAAATATTGGGAGAAATTCCCCGGTTCTAGATTTCCCCGTACGTGTCCGTATCAACAAAACCAATAATCATGCATTAGAATGAGTTAAACAATGCAAGCATTGAGCAAAGAGGAAAAACCCTAACTAATGATGAAAAGAAAGCATATGTCTTAATTCAAAGATGTATTCAACAAATCCATATATGAGAGCTTCAAGAGATTACATTGATTCCCCAACAAACATACAAGGTTTAGTTCACCATATTCATGGTGAACCTAGATGAATAACAATGAAAGTATGAAAGAATAAACCCAATAAAGGTGAAGAGGTAGCCTGAGCATCCAAGATCCTCCTTCAAAGGGGTGAAAGAGAGAGTGTTTGCCTCGTTTCTGCCAAAGATCCTAACTAAAGGACGTGCAAGCCCTTATATACTAATCTAGAGTTACAAAAGATTACAAAAGCCCAAGCCCAAAAAGTGCCGCTCAGCGCCATTTACCGCTCAGCGGTGGTTACGCGTCTTCTTTCTTCCCCTCAGCGGCCATTTGCCCCTCAGCGGTTCCAACGCCACCTCTTGAGTGCCGCTCAGCGGTAGTTTGCCGCTGAGCGGTGCCTTCGACTTCTCCTTTTTGCACTCTTTCTTGTCTTTTCTAATGTCCTCTCTCTTATTCTTCACTTCTTTCACCAAATTCACCTCAAAACCTGCACAAAAACACTTAAATCAAGCATAAACCTGTCCAGCTCTCTTATTTCTGAAAATATAAACAAAAGGCATGATTTCAAGCTAGTTTCTAAGTCTAAAGGTTGCTTTTAGTATCACTTTTAAGCATGAAAATAACAGTTTTTCAACTGTTATCACACACCGCACAGTGTGATTCCATGGCTAAGTGAGTGTTATCAATTTCGATGGTTGGTAAGGAATCTATGGCTGCTTTTGACGCAGGAGCGTGCTCATACCTTCCAATACCGTTGATCTCAATCTGAGACAGTTGCTCCAGAAGCCTATCGAATCCAAATCCGAGTAGAAACTCTGACATGCTCGGAGGCAAGGGTCTCAAGCCAGAACCGACACCATCGTCGTAGAAGAGCTCAAAGCCTCGACTTTCCTCCTTGCTGGTAGCGGAGGTGGCAGTTGCGCGGCCGCGGAGGACGATAACGGGGTTGAAGGGGGAGCGGTCACCACCGTTGTGGCGGGTGTGACGCAGGAAGGGACGGACAGCGTTGTCGGAGGCAGGACGCTGGCCGATCATGTACATGGCGGCAGCAGGAAAGCGACGACGGCGAGGGTCGACGTGGACTGAGCGTGGCGGGTGTTCGATTTCTTCGATGAATCTGCAGTCGTAGTCGAGACAGACCACAGATGTTAGGATTCAAGTTTAATTTCTTAGTTGCTGCCAGGGTAGTATTATTGTTGATGTTTTCTGTACCAGTTTACTGAATTGTACTAGTGTATCTGAACTAAAAACTAGTTCAGTTCAATTTCTTTGAACTATTTTTTAGTTCAGTTCAGTTCACTTGAACTATTTTATAGTTAACTACAATTATTTATAGTATAGTGCACTGAACTGCATTTTGCCCACCCCTAGTCTCTAACCTTGAAAAGAATAAAAAATGAAGTTTGAATTATAAAATAAAGGTAGATAATAACTTTATAAAAAAATTACTATAGATATTATGATTTTTTATAAAATGGACTCATTCATATAAATTTTATTTATAGTTTTGATATTTTATTAATAAAATAATAAAATAATCAAATATCATATTTTTAAAATCACAACTATTCCTAGATTAATTTTTAAGTGTTTACATAAATATTTTTAAAATACATAGTAAAATTTATTATTTTATATTTGAATTAAGAAAATTAGTTTATTAATTTTAATGTATTTAATTTTATAAAAGTAATTAATTATTTTCATGTTTGATTCTACTCTCATATTATTTGTTTTTGTAAAAATAACATACAACATAAAAAATAATTTTTTATTTATTATATTTAAATTTTCTGTATTTTATAGTTGTTTTGTCATTATAAATTTATTGTGTTTTATTAGATCAAATTATTGGTACTATAAATTATTATTATGAATTATTACTGTAATGTTTATTTCTATTTAGAAATGGTTTGTTGAAATTAAATTATCATTGTTTAAAAGTAAATATTTATTACTTTAAATGTCTATAGCATATTTATTGTTACATTGGTATTTAATTTTGTTATAAAATTTTAATTATATTGTTTGTAATGTATTATTCTACTACTATTTCTATTATTATTATTATTATTATTATTATTATTATTATTATTATTATCATTAAAAAGATTGAATAAAATTAAGATTATTTATTATGACTTGAAACATGTTATGTTTGAAAATTTCATTAAAAAAAACTTCATATTTTCTCTTTATTTATTTGTTATTTTAATTTGTGAAGTATTGTGTGAAATTTCTTAAATTAAGGAAAACGTGTCAAAAATCTCAAATTATAAAAAAAGATGTAATAAATAAACTTAAAAAATAAAATTTTATTGTTCTTAAAAAATAATAAATTTATTAAATAACTATCTAAATTAAAAAGTACATTTGAGTAATAATATTTTTTAATTAAAGACTTCTTGTATTTATTATGGTTTGGGTTCATATTCCCCCTTATTTTTAAGGGTAAATAATAACTTTAATAATTAGTAATTGAACTAGGTTGAATCACATGACAAACTAAAATTTACACTTCAACCAAAATTTTATTTATGTTCTATATGTATTTAAATATTCCAGATTAAAAACAGAGTAATTAATTAATACAAAATGCTACAAATGCTAAAAGTGGAGAACAAAAAGCTTAGTTACTTATTTTAGAAAAGGAGTTTTAATTGTAGAAAGGATGTTAATTAGTTTTTGGTATTAATTTACATATGTTTAAAACAAACATATTCTTTTTAGTTTCAGTAGGGACCGGACGCCAGATAGGTCGGGCGTCTACATTACACTAAACGCGCTATTCTGGTTCGTCATCAAAGGATCGATGCAACAAATCGGACGTCCAGACGTTCGAGATCACGCGATTTTATCTCATCATCCGGCTACACTACAAAGGCCGGCCGGACATGCCGTTTTATTACACATGACGCGCCCATAGGGGTCGGCCGTGATTTTACCTCATCAGCCGGATACATTATGAAGGCCGGCTGGACACGCCGTTTGTTACACATGACGCCCATAGGGGCCGGCCGATCCAAGAGCCAAACTTAGGAGACCGGCCGGCCATACTGCTAATTAGTCAGGTTTAAGGTAAGTTGAGGTTAAAAGCTATTGGACTGAATTTGGGCTGTGATTAACTTTTCACTAATCCCAAGCCCATAGCGAAAACTATAAATACAGATCCAGGGTGAGTGGTAGATAGGTTGCATTTACTGCACATTTATTACTATTCGATAGAAAAACGCCATTGCTCTCAACTGACTTTGGCATCGGAGAATCTTTCGCAGGTCTCCCACCCCCAGACTGAAGAGAAAATTGAGGAGCGAGTACGGAGGACCGGACATACGAAATACAAGCAGAGGAGGACGTGGAGATATTGGACGACACAGCCCTACACATTTGAAACATTTGGCGCCCACCATGGGGCCGTGTAGTTCTATAAACCCAATGGTGACCACGAGAAATATGAGTATGGATGACCCGATTGAGATAATCAGAGTTCTACAACAGAAGATGGACGAGATGCAACAACGTCATGAGGACGAGCTGGCGGCGGTAAAGACCGATTGTGAGGCCCGGTTAGCCCGGGAGATCGGAGGAAAGGACGGGGAAGACGAGCGGGAAAAGGAGAAGGGAAAAGCCACCGCAGAGGAACACACGGGACAGGACACCGGGCGTGACAAGACTTGGAGGCCAATAGAATCCGAGGCCGAAGGGAGCAAACCTAAGTCAGTGCAAGCGGAGAGCGCGGTCGAGGATAGGCGGATGGTGGTGAAGCCGGAGCCTTCATCCACGCTATTGCTTCCCTTCGCCCAAAACATAATGGACGTTCAGATTTCGGAACAGTTCATGGCACTGCAATTCAAAATGTATGACAGGACTACGGATCCCGAGGTTCACATCAAAACGTTCTCAAACGCCATGGCGTTCAGAACAGGCAACGACGCCATTTGGAAAACGAAGCACTGGAATGATTTAACTCTCTACCCCCCAACTCTATAGAGAATTTCGTCGGCCTTAAACGGCTGTTCAACCAGCAATTCGCGGCCAACAGCACGCAAGACTTGACCGTGTTCGAATTGGTCACCCTCAAGCAGGGAAAAGAAGAAACACTGAGAGCGTTCATGGACTGGTATCAGAAGATCGTCCAGCGAGTGAAGGCTTTAAGCCCCGAGCTCGCCCTTCATTACATCCTCCCGGCTCTTAAGCCGGGACCGTTTAAAGACAGCGTCTGTCGACGGGCCACCAAAACGATGGAAGAGTTGAGAGAACGAGCGGCAAACGAGATAAGGGTAGAAGAGATGGAATTATCTTACAAGAAGGAAAGCTAGGAGTTTAGGGGGGAAAGGACGGACGGTGGGAAGCCTAGCAGTTCGGCTGGAAAGTTGGCCGACCAGAGACAGAAGGAACCAAGACGGGGGCCCCGCTTTCAACAGTATACCCCCCTGAACTCCCCAAGGGAGAAGATTCTCCGGGAGGCATTGAGCACGGATTTGCTCCCCGAGCCGATGAAGCGACCAACTCCATCGGGAGCGGACGGGAGCAAACATTGCGCCTATCACAAGAATATGGGCCACACTACCGAGGAATGTGTGACCCTTAAAGACAAAATCGAAGAGCTGATCCGGGCAAGGAAGCTCAAGGAATACATCCGCAACGATCGTCCTCAAGCACCCGCGGAGCGGCCCGCCCAGCAGCCGGCATACAGGTCTGATAGGCCCAGGAATGATAGGGTCGAACGTCCCCACTCCGAGCGACAACGTAGCAGAGCAGGAGTCGCGAACGTCCCCTTCGAGGACACATCAATACCATTTCGGGAGGTTTTGCTAGGGGGGTCGTCATTGTCCGCCCGAAAGCGCCACGTGCGGGCCCTACAGTCCGTACATTCGGTGGGCAAGTCACGTCGCACAATGCCGGCCATCACCTTCTCGGATGAAGATTTCCACGCGCCCGATCCCGATCAGGATGACCCGATAGTTATAACTGTTGAGATCGCCCGCTACGGTGTTAGCAAGGTCTTGGTGGACCAGGGGAGCTCGGTGAATATCCTCTACTGGAAGACCTTCCAGCAGATGGACATCTCAGAAGATCTCATCGTTCCCTACAACGGACAAATCGTAGGCTTCGCGGGAGAAAGGGTAGACACCCGAGGTTACGTGGAGTTAAGGACGAGGTTGGGGACCGGGCGGTCCAACGAAGAGAGGAGGGTCCAGTATCTGCTGGTCGAAGCCAACACCTCGTACAACGTGTTGCTCGGTCGACCATGCCTGAACGCCTTCGGGGCGATCATATCCACACCCCATCTCACAATGAAGTATCCCTCCGAGAAGGGAACCATATGCACTGTCCGCGCAGACCAGAAAACGGCCCGGGAATGCTATGCCGCCGGTTTGAAGTTGCACACCCGACAAGGGAAACGGAGGGCGACCGGTTCCGAGGTCGCCATGGCCGACCTTGACCCGAGGACGAACACGGAAGATCGGCTGGAACCGATGGGAGAAACCCAACCCGTCCTGATAGGGAAGAACCCCTCCCAGACGACTACCATGGCTCGGGGATTGGAGCCCGGGGTGGAGGAAGAACTTAGGTCGCTCCTGTGGAAGAATAGGGACTTGTTCGCATGGACAGCGGCCGACATGTCGGGGATCCACCCTACGGTCATGTGTCATAAGCTGGCAATGTTCAAGGAGGCCCGTCGGTGGCTCAGAAGAAGCGGCGGATGGGCGAAGAAAAGCGGAAAGCCGTCGAAGATGAGGTGGGAAAGCTGAAGGAGGCAGGCTTTGTCCGGGAGGTCACCTACACTACTTGGTTAGCTAACGTGGTGATGGTAAAAAAGACCAGTGGGCAGTGGCGCATGTGCACTGACCACACCGACTTGAACAAGGCCTGCCCAAAAGATTCTCATCCCTTACCCAGCATAGACGCATTGGTGGACGACGCCTCTGGACATCAGATGCTAAGCTTCCTGGACGCGTATTCTGGGTATAACTAGATACTGATGTATGGGCTGGACCGAGAAAAGACGACCTTCATCACGGAGAGGGCGAACTTCTGTTACGAAGTAATGCCCTTCGATTTGAAGAATGTCGGGGCTACCTATCTGCGGCTGATGGACCGGATCTTCCAGGAGCAAATAGGCAGGTGCATGGAAGTTTAGGTGGACGACATGGTCCTCCGTTCGGTGGACGGAGTTGGCCACGTCAGGGACCTGGAGGAGGTCTTTCACCAAGTTAGGAAGTTCGGGATGCGAATAAACCCGGCCAAGTGCACATTCGGGGTAGCCGCCAGAAAATTCCTGGGTTTCATGCTTACATCCAGAGGGATTGAGGCTAATCCTGATAAATGCGAGGCGGTACTGCAGATGCAGAGCCCGGCCACCCTTAAAGAAGTCCATAGGCTCATCGGACGCCTCACAGCGTTATCGCAATTCATCCCTAAGCTCGCTGAGAGGGTCAAACCCGTCCTGCGGAGGATGAGGAAGGGAGTCGGCCCCGTATGGGACGCCGAGTGCGAACAAGTCTTTCAGGATGTCAAAACCATCCTGCTTAACCCGCCTATGATGAATCGCCCCGTACCAGGAGAAGATCTACACGTCTTCCTGGGCGTGTCAGAGTTGACCGTCAGCGCCGTGTTGATGTAGGAACGGCCCCAACCTAGGCTGATATACTTTGTAAGTCGCACCCTCCTGGACATAGAAACCCGGTACCAGTAGGTGGAGAAGGTAGCACTGGCCCTGCTAAATGCATCAAGAAGACTTCGCCCCTACTTCCAAAGTCACCAGGTGATTGTCAGAACCGACTTCCCCATCTCCAAAATCCTGAGAAAACCGAACTTGGCTGGGCGAATGGTGGCATGGGCAGTAGAACTGTCAGAGTTCGGCCTACGATACGAACCAAGGGGGTCGGTCAGGGGCCAACACTTGGCAGATTTCGCGGCCGAACTACCCCCTCCAACCGGGACGAGTGGAATCTATACGTGGATGGGGCATCCGGCAGGTCAATCAGCGGGGCTGACATAGTTTTGGAAGGCCCCAACGGATTCCTATTGGAGCACTCTTTGATATTTAAGTTCAAGGTCTCCAATAATCAGGCAGAATACGAAGCCATGGTGGCCGGTCTAGAGTTGGCAAGAGATATGAGGGCAAAGAGAATCACCTGCTGGACGGATTCACAGCTGGTCGTCGGCTAGATGAATGACGACTTCTAGGTAAAAAAGGAGCAGTTGTTGCGATACTTCCATCGCGCAACAGAGTTGGCAAGGACGTTCGACAAAGTCGACATCCAACACATCCCAAGGGAGGAAAATACCAGGGCGGATATGTTGTCCAAGCTCAGCTCAGGAAAAGAAAAGGGGCATCTGACAACCGTCGTACGTCAGGTATTGCTTCAACCCTCAATAGAGTAACTGGCGGTATCAAGCGGGGAGAGAGACTGGCGATCCGAGATGAGGGACATCATGTCCCGGCAGGATGACGGACGGCCCGTCAAACCGAGTGAGGCAAAGAGGATCGCCCGCTACCTGCTAGTGGGGAACAACTTGTATAGAAGAGGGTTCTCCACCCCCGTTCTCAAGTGCTTGGGGGCAGAAGAAGCATGCTATGTGATGGATGAACTCCACAACGACATTTGTGGTTTTCACACCGGATGGCGGACATTGAAAGTTCGGGTGATGAGAGCGGGATATTATTGGCCGACCATGGAAGTAGGCACCAAGACGTTCGTCCATAAGTGCCTCAGTTGCTAAGCGCACACCAACAACACGCACCTGCCTCCTCACACCTTGCATACGATCGCGTCGCCATGGTCGTTCGCTCAATGGGGCATGGACATCGTGGGACCATTCCCCATAGGCCGGGCCCAGAAGAAGTTCCTCCTAATGGTCGTGGATTATTTCACCAAGTGGGTGGAGGCCGAACCCTTGGCAACCATAATGGCCGCCCAAGTCCAGAAGTTCTGCTGGAAGTTGGTTTGTCGTTTCGGCCTCCCTCAAACAATCATCACAGATAACGGCCGCCAGTTCATTGACAAGAAACTGGCCGAATTTTTCAAAGGCCTGGGGATTAAACATGTCACTAGCTCGGTAGAGCATCCCTAGACGAATGGGCAAGTGGAGGCAATGAACAAGACTGTGGTCGCCGAGCTCAAGAGGCGATTAGGAGAAAGGAAGGGAGCATGGGTCGACGAGCTACCGGAAGTCCTGTGGGCTTACCGATGCACGCCTCATGGGACAACCGGGGACACTCCCTTTAACTTAACATACGGCACTGACGCCATGTTACCAGTTGAGCTGGGGGAGCCCTCGTTGCGACGACAAGTGGAAGACCTACAACTGAACGACCAAGAGCTGAGGATTGAACTGGATTCTCTAGACGAGCGACGAGACCGAGAGGCATTGATAGCCGAAGCATGCAAGCGCATGGTGGAGAGGAAGTACAACTCCAAGGTCCGGCCAAGGAGCTTTCAAGAGGGAGATCTGGTATGAAGGAAGGTTGGAGAGGCCCGCCGAGTTTCTACGCACGGGAAGCTAGCGACGAAATGGGAAGGACCATTCCGGGTGGTCGAAGCACTAGGAAACGGGGCATACAGGCTGCAATGGTCGGACGAACGGCCGATTCCCAACACTTGGAACGCCACACACTTAAAATTTTATTTCTGTTGAATTTTGTTTCGATGAGCTATCCAACTTGTATTTTTGTTTTCAATGATTAATTCAAATGATAGGACGTCCGCCTTATCTCACCCCTAGCCTCGTTAAAACACGATGAAAGTACAAGTTGATGAACGGAGAGTTCCCTTGGGAACCACTGTCAACTTGGCCGGACGGTGAACGGAGAGTTCTTTCCGAAGAACCATTGTTGTCCGCGCCTCAAAAGTCCAAGTTGATGAACGGAGAGTTCCCCCGGAAACCATTGTCAACTTGGCCGGACGGTGAACGAAGAGTTCTTTCCGAAGAACCACTGTCGTCCGCGCCTCAAAAGTCCAAGTTGATGAACGGAGAATTCCCCCAGGAACCACTGTCAACTTGGCCGGACGTTAAATGGAAGGTTCTTTCCGAAGAACCACTGTCGTCCGCACCTCAAAAGTCCAAGTTGATGAACGGAGAGTTCCCCCGAGAACCATTGTCAACTTGGACGGACGGTAAATGGAAGATTCTTTCCGAAGAACCACTGCCGTCCGCGCCTCAAAAGTCCAAGTTGATGAACGAAGAGTTCCCCGGGAACCACTGTCAACTTGGACGAACGGTAAATGGAAGGGTCTTTCCGAAAAGGTCTAAGGGTTTTTCCCCGTATAATCAATACACGAAGAAAAAAATGAGCAATAAGTACATCGTTGAAACTTAAATGAGGCAAAGTAAATGGAGTTGTGTATTGATCAGCAAAGACACCAAAACGTGTCAGCATTTACAAAAGGACGACCCGACCAACATCTCGACAACCCAAGATGTTGGGCGGGCGGCCACAAGAATTCACATTGCAAAAAAAAAAAAATCAAAATGTAAAAGCAAAAATTTTAATTGTTTCCTCCATCTTCTTCCCCTTCTTCAGTTTCTGCCTCCCCCGCCTCAACGTTTCCCGCAGCTACGGAGGGCCCCTCGATCCCCGGCCCCTCGTCTTCAACCGGGGAGTTAAGATCCACAAGGACGCCATCGAAAACGTCCTTCTCAATGTCAAAGCCCAGGGCGAACGACTCTTGTACACCGGCCAGAAGGGACGTCTAACGGAGGGCTTTATTGAAACCCTCCTCATGCTCAAAGACGACGGTCGCCTCAAGCTCGACAATCTTCTTCGTGGCCTTGGTTAGATCACTGGTCAAAGCCTGGTTCACCTTCCGGAGCCCGACCTCAGAGCTCCTCTGCTGGGAAACCTTGATCATCAGCTGACTACACTCCTCCTGCAGCCGTTCATGATCCCCTCAGACAACCGCCAGCTGGTCGTCAGCATCAACAACCTTCCTCTTAGACTTCTCGAGGTCGACCTCCAGCTGCTCGATCCTCTTATCATATTCTTCTTGATTCAGGATCAGCTGCTCCATAGTCGATTGGAGGCTGGCCGAGTTCTTCTTCTCAGCCAAGAGTTCGGCACGGATGTCCTCCATCCCCGGACGATCGGTGAACTCTTTCAGATACCATGCAAGGGAAGCCGCCCGGGTCGACATTTCTAACATGGCGTTAGTCAGCTCCAACTCTGAAAGCGGCTCAATAAGAGCTCGTTGAGAGGAGCTCATATGAAACTTTGTCCGGTCGCTCATGCTGAACTCCGGACTAAAGATCCCGCCCGGTAGAGGAATTGAGGGGACCTTCTCCTTCTCTTTCTCCTTACCCTTGCGGGCCTTCTTAGAAGTTGACCAGGAGGACGAGGCCTCCTTCTCTTTGTGACCATGGCCCGAAGGGTACTTCCTCTTCCGTATCAACAGAGCCACAAAGATGGTGGCCGCCTCAGAAGACGGATCCACATGAACGGCCACGAGGTTGTGGGGGAGGTCCGGACCTGGCGCCTGACTCCCAGGAGTAGAACCCCCGGTCGCTTCAGTTGGGAGGACTTGTTGCAGTTGCGTAGAAAGCACCGGGGGCAGGCGGCCAGTCAAGGAAGATCGTCTCGAAGGCGGAGGACGTAGAGCGTTTGACGCAACCCTCAGTTTGCCCGAGGACGAGCTCGCCCCACCTCGCTTCCTGACGGCCATGTAGTTGGATTGACGGGGAGTAGGAGTCGTCATGAGATCTGAAAGAGACAGGACAATTCAGAAACGTTAAGATCAGCGTACTAAATACAAACAAACCCAATATAATAATACCATACCGAACGCCTTTTGTCCACAGTCCTCAAGACTAAGGCATTCGACCAAGTGACGGGCGGAAATCTGGCTGGGGAGGGCATTGATGGTACTCACAGCCTCTAAGTCGACCGGACTCAACACTCCCGCAAGAAACGCCTTTATTTTCCGGGGCTCCCTCGTCCAATAAAAAGGGAACAAGGGGTTCCCCTCGCCATCGTGGAATTCGTGGCGGCCGGCAACGTCGATAATGACTCTAAAATAGTGGTGTTTGAAATTTTTGAATGAATCCGAGAAAGGGCGGAAGAGAGTCCTATCCCGAATCGAAGTGAAGGACACCCAACCGCCACTAGGAGGCGGACGGACTTCAAAGTAATGGAAGAAGACCGGGATCGTTGGAGTAACGCCTACGGCCAAGCACATAGCCAAGAACGCTTGCACGGCCGCCCAAGAGTTGGGGTGCAGTTGAGCTGGGGCCACGTTGGCCTCGCGGAGGACGGTCGTTTGGAATTTTGTGAAGGGCACCCGGACGAAAAGCTGACTGAAGACATGAACGTACATGTAGAAGAAGTCGTCCGGGCTCGACCTCTTCCCGTAGTAGACCCTTTCGTTTCTCAAACTGACCCCCGCCCGGATCAGTCTCGAGTCCTCTACGTCCCGTACAATATGGGTGCGACTGACCCTCCACTCTAGATCCCTGCGGACGGCGTATGCCGACGCATACAAGCTAGCAACGTAGGGAGCCCAGTCAGACACCACTGTTCCCTGACCGTCCGGCTCGAAGGGAGAACCCTCTACACGGACACCGCCCTTCAGTAAGAAGATAGGGACGCCGTGGAATATTCGGTCGCCCGTCGTAGCCGGCTCTTCCGGATCCGGCCCTGAAGACCTGACGGCCTCCTCCAGAAAACGAGAGGAAACTGAAATTGAAGAATTGCTACCCGCGCCCTCATCCCCTCGCTGAACCCCCTTGGACTCCGCCCGACGACTCAGAAGCAGACTCAATATGGACAACAGTCATTTATTACCTGAGGGAAAAAGAATTTCAAAGCTTGAGCGGAAACGGAGAAAGGGAAAATGACAGCGCTCCCATCTCCTATTTATAGAAAAATTTCGGTAACCGTCAAACGCATCCGCACCGTCAAAAGCCAGCACGATCAACGTTCTAGATTCAAAGCCGTTTCGATTTCCGCCACTGCAGAGATGACACGTGTTTCCCGCCAAAAGTCCAAATCCAAAAGCCCATGAAATCCGGCCCAGTACGAGTCCATCAGTTCTCCCCGCATCACACCCTAAGTCCTACGTATACTGCGTATACTAGGGCTTGGGGGGCTTGTGTACCAATAGGGATCGGACGCCAAATAGGCCGGGCGTCTACATTAGACCAAACGTGCTATTCTGGTTCGTCATCGAAGGATCGATGCAACAAACCGGACGCCTAGACGTCTGAGATCACGCGATTTTACCTCATCATCCGTCTACACTACAAAGGCCGCCCAGACATGCCGTTTTGTTACACATGACGCCCATAGGGGCCGGCCGTGATTTTACCTCATCAGCCGGATACACTATGAAGGCCGGCCAGACACGCCGCTTGTTACACATGACGCCCATAGGGGCCGGCCGATCCAAGAGCCGAACTTAGGAGACCGGCCGACCATACTGCTAATTAGTCAGGTTTAATGTAAGTTGAGGTTAAAAGCTATTGGGCTGAATTTGGACCGTGATTAACTTTTCACTAATCCCAAGCCCATAGTGAAAACTATAAATACAGATCCAGGGTGAGTGGTAGATAGGTTGCATTTACTGCACATTTATTACTATTCGATAGAAAAATGCCATTGCTCTCAACTGACTTTGGCATCGGAGAATCTTTCGCAGGTCTCCCACCCCCGGACTGACGAGGAAATTGAGGAGCGAGTACGAGGACCGGACATAAGAAATACGAATAGAGGAGGACGTAGAGATATTAGACGACATAGCCCTACACATCCAAATCAGTTTCTAAATTTTCTTTAGGCTATTAGTTTTTAGGTTTAATTGCTTGTTTTGTCCCCAGTTTGGCTGTAACGTGTCAAGTTAGTCCACAATTTTAAGAAAGTTTCAATTACGTCCAAACTTGGTTTAAAAGTGTCAATTTCGTCCAAACGTAGTAAAATTTGCTTCAATCAAGTCCCTTCCGTTAAATCCACATAAACGGACGTTAATTCTTTTTCTCTCTCCTCTGTTGCTCTGCTCCTCTCCTCTGCTCCTCTGCACAACAGCATACCCTCTCTTTCTTTTGAATATTTGCATACACTAAATGAATAGTTATAGTGATCACAATGACAAAGTGAAGCAACGGTTATAATTTTTGTTATAGGGATGAAAATAATGCATTTGCACTAAAAGTTGTCTATCATATTCTATATGGTAGTGTCTAATTTGGTCAATCAATATTTTAAGAAAATAAAAAGGTGTAAACAAATAATCATTTCAATGAAAAGTTTGAAAGAACGAAAAACTTTTAAATAACTTTCAATATCTTTTATTTTAATAAAATTACTTTCTTTATGTTTTAATAAATATTTTTTCGTATTTTATTTATATAAAACATACGCTTATATTTTTAAAACTTTATTTTTTACCTTTTTATATTTTTATTCAATATTATATCTTTAAATAAAATAAGAGAAATGTGTTGTTTACTAAATATATCAGGTAGATTAATTTTATTTTTATTAAAATTATAGTTGAGACGAATGTGAATTCTAAATCTAGAGGACATATAAATGTCACACATAATATTAAAATCTTCTTTAACATCATTTTAAAGAAGGTAAATGATATTTCTGCAATTATAATTTTTAATTTAATTGGTCTATACATAACTCTCCAAACTATTTAAAACATGTTTCTATTATAATTTATAAATACAGTTTAACTAAAAAATTATTGTTTTATAATAATCAAGTTCAGTTTTAACTAGTAATTAAATAGTTTGTTAATAAAACTTTTCTTTTATGGAGTGGATCCTTCTCTTTTGACAGTAAATGGAGACTCTTCCATTCCAGAAATGTGAACCATTTGATTATCTTCCTATTTTAATTAACCTCTTTATATATAACAATTACATTATATGTATCTCTTAATCTAAACTATTCATTTAAATTCAAATATTAAAATAAATTTTAGTGTATGCAAATATTCAAAAGAAAGAGAGGATCTGCTGTTGCGCAGAGAAATAGAGCAGAGGAGCAGAGGAGAGAGAAAAAAATTAACGTCCGTTTCTGTAGAATTAACGGAAGGGACTTGATTGATGCAAATTTTACTACGTTTGAACGAAATTGACACTTTTAAACCAAGTTTAGACGTAATTGAAACTTTTTTAAAATGGTGGACTAACTTGACATGTTGCAGCCAAACTAGGGACAAAGCAAACAATTAAACCTAGTTTTTATAAAATTAAATTTACGCATTCCAAGACCTGAACCGTTTTGTTGTAAAATCCAATGACGAACACTTTCGCGGCCACTATACCCAATAGACAGTTGCCACCAATATTTCTCATTGAGTGTGCATTCACATTCACATGTTTCCATAAAATTTTAATACCAATAAGTTAATATTATTAATCTGAATCATTAAACATGAATTCAGTTTTATTATTGTATACACTTTTTTTTTTAATTTTATCTTTTTAATAATTAATTTTCTAAACTTAAATAACTATTCATAAAAACTATCTGTATAATAAATAAATTATTATAACAAAATTACGAAAGTTATTTATTTTATAAAATTAATAATTTTTATATTTAATAACTATTGTGATAATAAATTTTTTATCATAATAAAAATGGGTAAACACATATGTATGTATATGTTTCTACTTGTAATTTATAACTAAAATTATTTACTAAATTTCTTATTTAGTAATTTAATAAAAATTAATACTTAAATACCTAATAATGATAATATTATTTAATAAACATAATTCGTATTTTATAAATAATCTAAGTTGTCACTTACCTAGTCTTAATCAAATGGTTTATTTTCAATAAAAAAATATAATAAACAAGTTCTCTATTTCACCCTTCTTCTTCTTAACTTCAAAACGTGCAAGCAAACCTTACGCACACCACACACCTACGCACACCACGCGCAGCCCCTGGAAAACAAAGCAAAAACGCGTTTTCCGTGCGGAAAATCCTCAATTTTCCGGGAATCGAATCTGCACAATGGTTTCCCGGGAAAACACCAATTGGCTCTTTGATTACGGCTTGATAGATGATATTCCCGTCCCGGATGCCTCCTTCACCGTCCCTTCCTCCGGCTTCACATGGCCTCCTAATGCCTTGAATGCCACTTCCAATGTCGGGTATATGCAGATCGTTTTGCCAATTGCCTTTTCCTTTTCAAGCTTTCGATGCTGTATTCTCTGATTTTTCTCCTTGACGTGATTAGGGTTTGTGCTTTGTTGTTTGATTGGTTTGACTTTGTGAATATTTGATTTTAGGGCTGTGTTTAGGAAGCTCTACGGCTGTAGGATTTTGTCTTTTCCAATACATGTGATTTATTTATTTATTTTATTTTTTTGATTGGGAGGTTGTATTTGATGATTTTTGTTTTTAATGTTGCGTGATGGAATCTGGCCTAAAGGGGTGTATAATGTTATGTTTGAATTGAAGTTTGAAAAATGCTCTGATGAATTTTGATGTACTAAATGAAGAAGAAGAAAACTGTTTCTTTTAGAGGAATGGTACTTTTAAACTCTCCCAACTTCAATCCAGACATGGACTGGCTGGAATTAATTCTAGCGCCTCGGGACATTCTTGCATGAGATAGCTTTAATTTCTTAATTGACTGTTTAGATTATTCTATTGATGTATTTTTCTGTCTTGTTTTCAAGGCAATGTGTTGTTTTGGAACTGTGGATTGTCTTAATTCAAGCTTTTTTAATCAATATTTGTGTAATTATGTTGATTGTATATGAAGTTGAAGATCATTTTCTACCTCCTAGCTAGGTGGTTAGTTACTTTCTTAAGTTATAGGGTCATCTTAATTCTCATATAGGAGTCCAGCTAGGTGGATCAAATGAAGATGTGCATCAGTCATAACTTATAATCGTGGAGGTTATTGTTTAAGACTAGGTGAGATTATTCTGTGTAGTTATGACTTACAATTTTTAATGCACTAATGAAGTGAATGTTATGGATAAGAAATGAATGTGTAAGAGACTAGAATGATGAGGTGAATCATTGGATTGGTGAAAGTATGCAATGAGAGAGGTTTGTAAGAGGAGAAGGGAATATTCTAGTTTGTGTTATGAGACACCATTAAGAAATGTGTTTTGTAAATGGTTTTACTAAAATTTGGCTACTGCTAGAGCCAAATAAAGCAACACCTGAGATAAATTAGATTATTGTTCTAACTCCCAATAGTGAAATTTTCCTCTGTAGGTTTTAACAATATGAGAATGAGAAATGATTTTATACATAATCATGCTGATAATTTATCAATTCTGTAATGAATTTTGTAAGATTCCTATAAAATATGGAATGCTACATTTTTAATACCATTCTTGTTAATATATTCTTATGTAAAGCATATATTTCAATTCCCGTATACTCAAATGTTTTCTTTTACATTTTTTGTCACTTGAGGCCATACACTTTTTGTTTGTCAAACATGGCTTCTGAAATTGTTCATAATACATTATTCAGATTTCTATCTACCTCTTTATACATGTCCTCTTAATAAACAATTTCTTTTACTGCCTTGTCTTTCTTACACCATTATGTTCTCCTAGTGTTGAAGCTGACGGTTCACTGGTGGATTCTGATGGTCTCAAAGAGTCTGGCTCAAAGAAGAGGTACACAGTGTTCTATTAGCCTTTCATTTTTATTGAATGAAATAATTTTGTTAAAGGAAAAAAAAGAATCAACATGTGTATCTTATTCTGAAACACCTCTTCTGTAGCTTTTTTTTCTTTGCTTGATTTCCTAATCTCTCTTTTGCTTGAGTGCTTCTTTATATTACAAGTATTAAGATGATTTAGTGTTTATTTTTTTCGTTTTCTTTCCTTTTATACGGTAATAAATTAATAATGATTGCAGAATGAAGTGAAATCTTGAGGCAATACTAGTTGCTTAACTAATTTACAAAATTTGCTAGGCAATTGTCATAGATTATCTTCTATGAACTGACAGATGTGTAGTAATGTAGTGCAGTCATAGGGTGAGGCTAATTGGTGCAGTCAACATATTGCAAATCCTTGCATTGCATGTATTATCTTTTTCGAGTATAACATTATTTTTCTTGGCATAAGATCAGATTTCCAAAATCATTTTTCTTGTCTTACATCATTGACTCACTAATTTGGAATACAAAATTTGATCAAATGATTAAACTTCTGAAAAAGGAGTGAATCCAATCTAGATAGCTTTTGCATGGAAAAAGTTATATCCTCATATTCTTGTTCATTTGCAGGGTTAGATCGGAGACATGTGCTGCTTCTAGCACCAAGGCATGTCGGGAGAAGTTGCGAAGAGATAAGCTTAACGACAAGTATACTTTCTACTTCAAAATTTCAACTAGTTCCTGTCTTTCTATACTCATCTTGAGCTTTTATGTGAATATGTAGCTGAGGCATGTACCTAATATGATGGACATTGTTAGGTTTGTTGAATTGGGCTCCATTTTGGAGCCTGGAAGGCCTACGAAAACTGATAAGGCTGCTATCCTGATTGATGCTGTCCGTATGGTGACACACTTACGGGGTGAAGCGCAGAAGTTGAAAGACTCTAATCAGGGTCTTCAAGAAAAGATTAAAGAGTTAAAGGTGATACTCATATTTGAATGACTTTTTGGGTTGGGAGTTACATATTGTGGATCACTTGGGGAGAAATTTGTTTAAGGAAGTATTTCCTGTTTGAGAAATGATAACAACATACTCTACTATAAGTTAGATATTTTGGAAATTCACAAATTTTGGTTGGTTCCACTACTTTTTTAGTGATTCTCTCCTGATATTGTAGTTCTCAAGAATTTTAGACAATCATAACGTGTGTGTGTGTGTGTGTTAGAGAGTGTGTTCCTAGTTCTCCTCTTTCTGTTTTCACATTAAATTACATAAGTTCCACCCTTATTTTTATTGTTTTCAAAGATTTATATAGCAACGAAGCAAACTGTTTCCTATCAAACTGTTGAAATAAAGTGGAAGCAAGATGACATTTCTGTAACTAAAGTAAAAGTAGTAACATATTTTTCGAATTCAATGGCAGCGTAAGTTTTCTGCCTCCACTTTTTTTCCTAACAGACTGAAAAATTCACAATTCTAATTGTTTCTGAAATCAAATTCCTTTCATGTTGTGTAGGCTGAGAAGAATGAACTTAGGGATGAGAAACAGGTGCTCAAGGCAGAGAAGGAGAAGTTAGAGCAGCAGCTGAAATCTTTGAATGCACAACCCAGTTTCATGCCTCCCCCTGCTGCTATCCCTGCTGCATTTGCGGCGCAAGGCCAAGCCCACGGAAACAAGTTGGTACCTTTTATTAGTTATCCAGGAGTTGCAATGTGGCAATTTATGCCACCTGCTGCAGTGGATACCTCACAGGATCACGTACTCCGTCCACCAGTTGCCTAAGCTGGCACTGTACAATTCTCTGAGCTTGCATTTTGGCCCAGAGTTGTATCCATTTTACCAATACCTTCTTGGCTTTGTTAGTTCTCTTCCAAGTATTCTAACTGGACCCAGTGGTGACAACGGTCTGTATTTGGCATATGATACTATTATGATTAATGTTGTTATTTGCTTGTAAATGTTAAATAAGCTTGTCTGTCTAGCTGTCCTCGTCTCAGTTTTAATACTAGCTACTGGATTCTAAGATAATCCGATTTTAGGTTCACAGTAACATTATTTCAGCTTAGGCCATGCAAAATAGGTGAGAGGGCATTGTTGATAGTAGAAGATATAGATAGGTTTTAACAATCGAGGAAGCAACAGAGCTATAGTGCTCCAGTTTTCAATTTAGTGCTGCCATATTTCCTTACGCAAGCAAAAGATTGTTAACTTACATGATCCAAAATCTCTGCTGAATTATTTAGACAATGGTAAGTAAATCCATAAAAAAAGTTTTAATGACAATACATAAGATTTGTATCATGTGTAGTATAAAGAAAATTGTGCATGAAAATGCAAGAAATTTTGCATTGTGTATGGATTTGTATTAATTCTTAATTTTAGTGCTAGTTATTCACTATTGCTATTATTATTATTGTTTGTAAGAAAATAAAAGAAATTTTGATTGTTGGTTTTTACTATTCAAAATATATGTTTTTTTGTTTACATAAGCAATTAATGAGTCAATGTTTTGTCCAAAACTTTTTGTTGGACAAATTAGACAAAGTGAACTAATGTTCTATATTTACTTCTTTTAAATAGATAATTTTTAAATTATAATAACAACAATTATAATTGTTTAATATATTAATATCAATAAAAATATTGAAACAAAATAAAGCAATAAAAAGTTATTTTCTAGAGACATGTATATTTTATTTTCAATATTGTGATTTTTTTTAATAGGAAGAAAGGAATTATATCCATAAAAGACATACGAGCTGCAGTTCGAAAAATTAACAATGGGAGGTACTTTTCCAGTAAATAATTACAATGTTATCCATATTAAAAACAATAATTGTAATTGTTATATATATATATATATATATATATATATATATATATATATATATATTTTTGTATGTGTTAGAATATAGTAAAAACTATGTATGAGATTAATATTTCTTGTTTTGAATATACTCATAGGATCTTTTATTTATAATAGAAGATATATGGGCTAAGCCCAAAATACAAATAAGAAATAATAACAAACTAACTAAAGATAAAAGATAAATATAAAATAAAGATAATATATCTAACATTCCCCTTAAGTTGGTGTATGCAAATCCTATGTACCAAGCTTGTTACAAATATAATCAATTCTTAGTCCCGTAAAGACTTAGTGAAAATATTTGCTAACTGATCACTTGAATTGACGAACTTAGTCTTGATATCTCTAGACACAATCTTCTCTTGAATAAAATGACCATCAATCTCAATGTGTTTGATCCTCTCATGAAAGACAAGATTAGAACTAATATAAAGAGCAACTTGACTGTCACATATAAGCGTCATTTGAGTGACATCTTCAAATTATAACTCTCTAAGCAATTGCTTAAGCCAAACAAGCTCACAAGGGGCTAAGGCCACAACTCTTTAGTTTGCTTCTGCATTAGCTCTTTCCACAACACTTTGTTTCTTGTTTTTTCAAGAGATCAAGTTACCACCAATGGAGACACAATATTTGGATGTAGATCTCTTATCAAAAGGAGATCTTGTCCAATCAGCATCAAAATAACAAACCACTCTTGAATGGTTACTAGAACCATATAAGAACCCTTTTCCAGGAGATCCTTTAATGTATTTAATATACGAATAATTGCATTCTAATGATCTGCACATGGAGAATTAAGGAATTAACTTACCACACTAACTACAAAGGAAATGCCAAGACGAGTAACTGTAAGATAATTCAATTTTCCAACTAGTCTTCTATATTTCTCGGGATCTGACTCACCCTGTTTTAGTAGAAATTTCATATTAGGATCCATGGGTGTGTCCATAGGTTTTGAATTCATCAACCTAGCTTCCTCCAAAATATCCAATACATATTTCCTTTGAGATATAACAATACCATCGTTGGATTGTGCCATCTCAATACCCAAGAAATATCCAAGTTTGCCAAAATATTTGGTTTGAAAATGGTTGCAAAGATGTTGTTTCATCTGAGGGATGATGTCATGACTATCACTATCTATAAGAACAATGTAATCAACATATACTATCAAGTAGACAGATCCAACACTCGAGTGACGATAAAAGACTGAATGATCTACCTCACACTGAGTCATACCAAATTGTTGAACAACATTACTAAATTTTCCAAACCAGACCCTAGGGGATTGTTTTAGGCCATATAAGGATTTACGAAGACGACATACCAACCCATAAGACTCTCCCTGAGCAATAAATCCTAGAGGTTGGTCCAAATAAATCTCTTATTGCAAATCTCCATTAAGGAATGCATTTTTGACATCCAGTTGATAAAGAGGTCAGTGCTGAAGAGCCGCAATGACTATAAATAAACGAAGATATGTCATCTTTGCCACTGGAGAAACAACATGTGTGTAACCTTTGCCCACAAGACGAGCTTTGAGGTGATCAATAGTTCTATCAACACCAACTTTGATAGCAAAAACCCACCTGCAACCAACAACAAATTTTCCAAATGGTAATGGGACAAGCTCCCAAGTTCCACTACTCTAAAGAAGACTTAGTTCATCTAGCATGGGTTGACGCCAACCAAGATGAGTTAAGGCATCAGTAACAGATTTTGGGATGGTCACAGAAGAAATAGACGAAAGAAAAGTACAAAAAGGTGAAGACAATCTATAATAACTTAAAGCAACATAATGTGGAGAGTGATTACGAGTAGAACGTGTACCTTTTTGGAGGGCAATTGGAAGGGTAGACTCAATTGTCAGAGCTGGAGAAGACAATGTAGTTGGCACTTGAATTCCCACTTGGTGGTTGTTGAGAAACACCTGGTAAACTAGGCATAATTGGAGAAGCACAAACAACAAGAATATTGATAGTATTAGAAGGAGACATATCAAAAGAAGAATGATTGTTAAAATAAAAGGAAAACTCATTGAAGGTGACATCTACAAATATAAAATAATGATTAAGAGAAGGAGGAAAAAAACTTGTATCATTCCCTTGATTTAGTAAAGCCTAAAAAAACATATTTGTGTGATCAAGGAGCTAACTTATCAAGACTAGGACTGAAATTATGAACAAAACATGTAGACCCAAAAGCTTTTAGAGGTAAAGGTGTTATTCGTGAGGAAATAAGATAGAATGAGGTATTTTGTTATTTGAAATAGAAGAGGACATGCGATTGATGAGATAACATGCAGTAAGAATATCATAACACTTGCAATGCATAACACCTGTCAATCGTGTGGCCTAGCTTGCCGCATTGGTTACACTTGAGACATCGTTTTCCCGATCAAGATAGCCCTGACTTTTAAGCCAAAGTTTAACGTCTAATGCCCAAGTCGCATAATTAGTACCATCTAACTTATCAATAGATAAATGCACATTGACATTGTTAGTATATATGAACGAGTCAGAAGCCGTGAACAAGCAAGAAAGTAAAAACCTAGAACTCAAAAAAGGCCCAATCAACACAACAAGGCTAGATCCAGATAAGGGAGGTTGTGATGAGTCCAACGAAGATGGTGGGCGACGGAGACAACGAGACACATGCTGTCACGAGCGACTAGAAAGTATAGCGGAAGCAAACTGTGATCAGTGTGTGAGAGCGTGTATGGACTCAAATGGTAGCCATGTTGACGACGTTGTGGTTGCTTGACCGAGATGAGAAAAATTATGGTCACCGGTTGAAACTAATGCTCTAGTGATGGTGACCACGACGATGAAGACTTTAACGGGAACAATGTCGACTCTAACGGTAGCGACACTGTTAGTGGACAAGGCCAACGAACAAAGAACCTTATGCTCTAGATACCATGTTGAATACAGTAAAAACTATGTATGAGATTAATCTCCCTTGTTTTTAAATATACACATAGGATCCTTTATTTATAATAGAAGAAATATGGGTTAAGCCCAAAATACAAATAAGAAATAATAACAAACTAACTAAAGATAAAAGATAAATATAAAATAAAAGATAATATATCTAAAAGTATGTATGAGTATATAATGCTCCAATAGACTACCACGCGTCCAACGACTAGGTTGTTTAGTAGCGCGAGATCATGTAATAGCTCGAGTTGTCTAATATACATAGTCGTCTAAGAGTCGAATTGTGTACGAGTCGAATAATCTAATAACCATAAATTGTCTAATAGCCCTAATCGCCTAATGGCCCAAAGTCATCTAATGAGTACCAAATCTAGTTTGACCCATCAAATTAATACTGATCCATTAAATGTCGCCTCTAAGACATGGTGCCTCATTTGACCTTTCTCATTAGTGTCCTCCAACCAAGTAATTCCAAACTCTACACCTTATCCTCATAGTTTTGGACTCACCCATCTCATCACCCTCTAGTATTCCCCTCAAAACCTTTCCTCATGGTTTTGACTAGATCTACAATGATCCATAAGATGGCAAACACAACCATGCTTATATCATCATGCAGAACAACATTTACCATCTCATATATGTACTACCATGTTCTCAGCATCACCATACATTCTCATACACATTTCATCATATCATTACATATTATCATGTTCACTAAAATAATTTGCATGTTCATTTCCTTCATCTCATCAAAATCATCCCAAGGTAGTATCAACACATACAAGCCATACTAATATATTTATTCATACAAATGAATCAAGGACTAAAATAAAAGAAAACTTAATCCTCAATCCATACAAAGAAGAATAAATGTTATGAATGGTAAAAATAAACAATCACTTGAAAAATACATGAATGACATAATGTAACATGCTAATTGATTCCATTTTTTCATTGAGAAATTTGACTAATGTTTCTCCAACTTTTGATATGTATCTCACTCCTCTTGGTTGAAGATATCTATGTTTTGGTAATGGTTTTCATCCATAAAGTAAGAAATGAGTACGAGAAAAACACAGGGATATAGAAAAATTGATCATCCATAAAGTACTCCTTATTTGAAGATAATTGAATATTTTTCAAAATCTTAGCCAAATTTGTTTTTAATGGATCATTTGAACTACTTAATCGCCTAAGAGACGACCTAATCATAACTACTAATTTGTTTTTAATACTCCATCTAGACTATCCAATCATCCAAGAGAGACCAAATCACTTGCTTATGTTGAAACGAACCTCATTATATGTTAGAGATACTATTAAGATGCCCTAAAAATCTAAAGTATCAAAATAACCAAGAAAAACTTCACTACAACTCATACATTGAAAACACTCAATTTTATGAGTCGATTTGGATTGTTTAAAGAATCATATCCAAGATGATACATAGCTCCCAAACTTGAGTCCAATGAGATAAAAAAAAATTATTATTCATCATAACCGAATAGGACAATGCAACTTCAATGGGACTAATATAAAGGGTTACAAAGAATATGTGGTTTCAATGACTTTTAATATTTTGAGATTCTAACAAACATAACTTTTGAATAGTCTTGGAATTTACACGTAGCTAGTTTATCCATGTGCTTGCATTGAAGGCTTTCGATAAGCAAAATGAATAAAGTACCCAATACTCTCATCGTCCAATTATTAAAAAAATTTGGAGTATGAGATCTAAAGAATTCAATGTACTCAATTGTTGATATTTGAGTTTTGAGTTTTGCCTCTTTTCTCACTTTAAAGCAATTGTGCCAAAATAAAATCTCAACTACAACCTGACTTTCTTCTTGTTTCATTAGGTAAAAGGAGGGTATTGATGTTCTCTGTTTTAGGTTGATTATTTCTCAATGGGAGCAATTGGTTATTAGGGTTAGTTTTTCTGTTATGAGATAGGGATTTTCTACCAAAACCCCTCTTCTTTCCCTACGTTTCAAGAACCCTATATATCTAGGGTTCCTTCCCCCCCCCCCCTCCCCCCTTTTCTCTTCTTGTACAATATTGATAACGGTTGAAAATACCGTTATTTGATACTTAATTTTGATACTAAAAACACCTTTTATGACTTAGAAACTAGCTTGAAATCATGCTTTTGGCTTTAGTTATGAGAATAAGAGAGTTGAAGATGGAATTATTGGTTTTACGCTTGGTTTTCCTTGTTTTAACAAGAATTAGGATGGTTTGGAAGAAGAGTTGAAGTATCAAGGAGCCGAAACTCAGGAAAAGCTGGAAGCTCATCAGAGAGAAGGACCGCAAGTGGTGTCTGAGCGCCCTTTTGGAGGACCTCAGCGCTGAAGTCTCGCCTTGGCGCCTGAGCGCTCTTTTGTGCCGTTGAGCGCCAGTTAGTATCGCAACTCATGCTTGGGCGCCCTTTTAGGGGCGTTGAGTGCAGATGATTTCGCAGTCACGCCTGGGCGCCCTAAGTTGGGGCGTTGAGCGCCAATCTCGTGGGCTTGGACTTTTTCTGTGCTCTATTTAAGGATTTGGACGTCCTAGGCTTGATATCTTTTGACAGAAGAGGCGCATAAACACTCTTTGGGAGGCGGATTGAGAGGCGGAAGCTCCTATCTTCAACTTTTAGGGTTTTTCTATCTCATTCTTTTCCATCATTCATCTAGTTTCATTATATCTATGATGAACTAAACTTCAATTGTTGTTGGGAAAACGATGTAATCCTTTGAAACTCTCATGTATTGAATTGATTCTTATTTTAAATGCTTTGTTCATTAATTGTTAGGGTTTTTCCTCTATACTCTATGCTTGCTTTGTTTAACTCATTCATAGCATGATAATTGATTTTGTCGATATGGACATATAGGAAGAAATCTAGATCTGGGAAATCTCTCCCAAAAGCAATAATGCCTAGACATAGGGATATGAGGGTTAGTTGCCTTTAAGCTTTGTGCATTTATAATGCATAATTAATTGCTAGGGAGACAAGACATTGTAAACTAGTAATTTATGATAGACTTTCTTCGCCGAGACATCGGGTCTAAAGTAAATTAGATAGTGGCATTAACATTAATGAAGAAGACAAATTCATAAATACATGAGAGTGGATATGATAAGTCGAACCCCCAACAACATAATCATTCTATATTTTACAAACAAATCACCCGTGCATTCTTATTGTCAATTGATCAACACTTGCATTCATGTTTATTTTCTGCATTTTAAACCAAAAGATTTTGTTCTCAAGTCATATTTAATCAAGAAATCACATAACTATTTAGGTCATGAGTCTCTTGGGAAACGATACTTGGTCTTATCATATTTATTATTTGATATGATTCGGTACACTTGTCGAGGTCTTAACAAATATACAAAAATATTATTGAAGGTTAAAGTTCTTACCTTTCTTTGCCAGTTCTTCTTCTCCTGGGTCTTGTTGTCTCTCTTTCTCTGCACCTTGCTTCAGCTTCTCTAGGAAACACGTTTTTGCCATGGAGGTCTCCAGAGCCTTCACTGCTTCCACACGCGAGTCTCTCTTCACGTTTTATCCTATATGCTACTTTAATATGGTATCAGAGCAGGTCTAGTACCTGCTTCGCCTCTGTTGCGCTCTGTTCTTAGTTTCTTTCCTATTCTCTTTGTTGTTCTTGGATCATGGAATACACAGATCATACCAGTAATCTTTCCAGCCCTTTCTATCTACATCCAGGAGAGAATCCTGGCCTCACTCTCATTTCTCAAGTTCTTAATGAGACCAATTATGCTTCTTGGAGTAGAAACATGAGAAGAGCTCTACTCTCCAAGAACAAGTTAAAATTCATTGATGGAGGGATCAAAAAACTCCAGAGAGATGACCCTCTTTTTATTCCTAGGAGAGGTGCAACATGATAGTGTTTTCCTGGATCATCAAGACTCTCTCATCTCAGATTGAAGAGAGTGTTATATATGTGAAGGATGCCAAAAAGTTATGGGAAGAACTTAAAGAAAGGTTTTCTAAAGGGGACTACTTCAAGATTTCTAATTTGCTTCAAGAGATACACTCCATCAAGCAGGGAGAAAGAATGGTTAGTCAATTTTTCACTGATCTAAAAATCTTGTGGGAAGAATTGGAGTCTCTTAGACCCATACCTTGCTGCATATGTAAAGTTCCTTGCAACTTTGATTTGTCCAAGTTTTTTCACAAATACAACGAAATGGAGCATGTTGTTTGCTTCTTGAAATGTTTGAATGATTGCTACAATACTGTGAGAACAAAAATTTTTCTCATGGAACCTCTTCCTAGTATTAATTGTGTTTTCTCCCTCATCATACAACAAGAAAGGCAAGAAAGGCATGATTCTAGAGTCAATAGCCAAAATACTAAGATTAAGGTCCTTGCCAACACTACTAACAAGCAAATTGAGTGGAGAAATGATTAGAGTTGGAAACCTAATGGACATGGAAGTGGGTCTTGCAGTCAAGGAAGAGGAAGAGGAAATAATCCAAACTATGGGAAACAATGTTCCTACTGCCATAAGATGAATCACACAGTGGATGAATGTTACTCCAAGCATGGATGTCCACCTTGGTACAAAAAGGGGGATAACACCAGCCAAGAAAAAGGAGGACAGAATGAATGGAATTCTGTCAATTCTGCCTCTGCAGAATCACATTCTAACTTTGCCCAGATCAGCACTAATTATGCTCCTAATACCTTTACTTCAGAACAAATGCAAAAGATATTACAAATGATAGAGAAGGTTGACAATCCTTCTCACAACATAAGTCAAATTCAGAGAAACACCATAAAGGATAAACAAGGTATGTTTTCCTAGATGATGGATACAAGGGCCACTAATCATGTGACCCATGACAAAAACAACTTTGTCACTTTCCATAAGATTAAACCTATATCTGTTAGGCTGCCCAATAATGACATTGTCACTGCCCATTATGCTGGGACAGTTCAATTTTCAAAAGATTTTATTATCTTCAATGTTTTATACATACCTGAATTTTCTTTCAATCTTATATTTGTCCAAAGTTTAACCAGGGACATACATTGCACACTAATTTTTTCTTCTAAGTTGTGTCAAATACAGGACAACTCTACATTGAAGATGATTGGATGTGCTAATGTCTACAATGACCTCTACTATTTGCAATCTTTTCCTGTCTCTGGCCAAGATTTAACTGCTTCTACTAATTGTTTTGAAATTATACACTGTGATATATGGGGACCTATCTCCATTCCCTCTATTGATGGGCATAAATACTTTCTCACCATAGTTGATGATTGTAGTAGACACACCTGGGCTTTTCTTATGCAAAATAAAGGTCAGGCTACGGATTTACTACAGAATTTCATTGTTAAAGTTAAAACTCAAATTGTCAAAACCATCAAGATCATTAGAACTGATAATGGGCCTGAGTTTAATTGTTCTAATGTGTATGGTTTTCATGGTATTGAGCATCAAACTAGTTGTTTTGAAACCCCACAACAGAGTTCTGTTGTGGAGAGAAAACACCAACACATATTGAATGTTACTCGTAGTTTACTTTTTCAATCTAACATTCCCTATGCTTGTTGGTCTTATGCTGCGTCCCATGTCATATACTTAATGAATAGGCTTCTCTCTCCTGTTATTAATGGAAGAACTCCTTTTGAAGTGTTATGTGATAACCCTCCTACCTATATAAACTTAAAGGTTTTTGGTTGTTTGTGCTTTGCTTCTACATTGGAAAATATTATAAGTAAATTTGACTCTAGAGCTAGAAAATGTATTTTTCTAGGATATAAGAATGGTATGAAGGGTTACATTATTCTTGACATTAACACCAGGGAGATCTTTATAAGTAGAAATGTGATTTTTTATCAGGATGTTTTCCCATACAGAAGTGAACAAAACAATAAAGATGCTCATAATAATGAAGAAGATAGAATGTCTTTTCTAAATTATATGTCTTGCAATTGTGATTCTATCAACAAGCAAAACTTGACTGAGAGTGACATAAATGGACAAAACAACACTGAGGATGTCAATACCAGTGCTGAAAACACTGATCCTATGGAGAATGAGGAAGTTCACAGCCAAAGAAAATCTAGTAGAATTAAAAGAACTCTTGAATACTTGAAAGATTACATTCTTGAAGCTGACTAACCTTCATCCACATCTCTATGTATCAAAAATGGTTTGAAAACTCCTTATCCTATCTCTAATGTTTTATTTTATGGGTCTTTGTCTGAAAAACACTTAAAGTACACCCTAGCTTTAACTAAAAGCAATGAACCCAATTCATATAATGAAGCTAGAAATAGTTCTGAATGGACAAATTCTATGCAAAAGTAAATTACACTAGTACAAAAACAGCGTATAACGTCATGCGTTCAACGTCCAACTATTGAAAAGCCAACGTTAAAAATGACCAGTGGCATTTTTGTAACTAAATACAATTATTAGATGTCGTTTAGAATTGTAATTCGATGTCAATTTGTTATAAGACGTCGAATATTGAGATGTTCGACGTCCTATTGGATAAATTTTGCAAAAATGTTTGGTTCAAAGGTGAAAATATACTTACATATGACGTCGAATGCCCTAGCATTAAACGTTAAAATGTTAGTGAATTCAATAAAAATTTGAGTGGGAGATTGAAAATTCATTCACTTTATCTTAGCGTGCGAGTCTTTTTTCTCTGTTCAAACATTTCTCGAACGAAGTTTGATGGTCATCATATGTAATCTTTCCTTCATTTCATACAAATGCAGGTTAATTAACTTCTTTAGGTATGTTTTTCGTTTGTTTTGACCGATTATTTTCGTGTTCTAGTCCTTCGTAGGCGCATTCTGCTTTCTCTCTCACGGGTGACAACACTTTATTCCGACGAACCCACCTTTTGAAGGTTAGCTTTCGTTTTCGTTTTGCAAAACTTATTTGTTAAACTTGTTTCTTGTTGTTGTTGATTGAACTTGTTTTTGTGGTTGTTTGGTTGAACTTGTTTGTTGTCGATACTACATTGCACGTTCATAGTTCGTACTTTATAAAATACCAAAAACTGAAATTTTTTGTTTTTCAAGTCTTCGTAGAGTTGTAAAAAAGTATCACAAAGGATCACAATTAATTAAAAAAATAAAAAAATTGATTAACGATGTATATTAATAAAATTCGACATTAATTAAGGTAATGTCGAATTTTTTAATTTCGACGTCAATTTAACATCTCCTGATATGACGTCGGCCTTAATTTCGATGTAAAATGCCAAAAAACACCGACGTTATACGGTATTTTTGTACTAGTGTTAAAACCTTACAAGACAATAACCCTTGGATTTTAACTCAACTTCCCCCTTGAAAGAAGCCTATTGGGTGTAGATGGGTTTACAAAATTAAACATAAAGCTGATGGTACTTTGGAAAGATATAAGACCGTTTGGTGGCAAAAAGGTATACTCAGCAAGAGGGAATAAACTTTATGGACACTTTTTCTCCTGTTGCTAAACTAACCTTTGTCAGATTATTGTTAGCCCTTGCTGCCTCAAAAAATTGGTTCCTCCACCCGGTCTAGATGCTGACACTAAAGGACATCTTTGCAAACTGACAAAGTCTCTTTATGGCCTAAAACAGGCCAGTAGGCAATGGTTTGAAAAACTATCTACTTTTCTCTTTTCAAAATTACATCCAATCAAAATCTGACCATCCTCTCTTCATCAAAAGAACACCTACAGATTTCACTACCTTGCTTGTGTATGTAGATGATATTGTTTTGGCAGGTAACTCCATGGCTCTAATTACTCACATAAAGACACTTCTACATCATCAATTTCATATAAAAGATCTAGGAGAACTCAAATAATTCCTAGGATTTGAGGTTGCTAGATCTAAGAGGGGCATACATCTTTGTCAAAGAAAATATGCTCTTGACATCCTTGAAGAAATAGGAATGATGGGGGAGAAAGCCTTGTTCTACCTTTTTTGAGCAACACATATTCCTTGTACAAAACCGAGAATTACTTGGATAATCCTAGTCTTTATCGCAGATTGATTGGGAAGTTGCTCTATCTTACTAACACTAGACCTGATTTGTGTTTTACTATCAATCTTCCAAGTCAATTTTTGCAGGAACCTACCAGCCACCATTATTAGGCTTTGCAGCATGTTCTAAGATACATAAAGTCCAGCCCTTCAGAAGGACTCTTCTTTGCTGCTGACTCTGACTTCCAAATAAAGGCCTTTAGTGATTCTGATTGGGCTACTTGTCCCAACACCAGAAGATCCACCACAGGTTTTTGCATCTTCCTTGGTTCCACCCTGTTAAAATAGAATGACTTAGTTTCTCACACCAAGAAGGGGGGGGGGGGGAATGAATTGGTGAACTGTAAAAAATATAATCTTTCAAAAACTATTTCACAAAATAAGATGCTTTTACACTTTTCTTGAATCGCAAGTTAAAAGATATGCAATGCATCAGTAAACTTAATCGAATATACTAACAGCGTAATCGACTTAATAAAAGAATGTAGGGATCAGAAAATTTAAACGCTGATTTTTATACGCCTACATCAAGTGTCCTTCCAACCAGAAGAAGCAAATGCACTATAAAGATCAATGTTTTTACAACAAGGTTCTTACAGAGACCTCACGTCAAAAATGTAAAACACCTCTCTAACCCTCTAATCTAAATATAGGCAACAACACACACAAGACCAGCAACAAGAACACCTTCTTCTGCTGTCTATTCCTTTAAGACACTCTCAAAATCAAGAACACCATTCTTCTTCCTACTAACACCACAGGGAATCCAAGCCAATCTTCAAAGATTGCAAATCCTGATCATGCAGAATACAACCAGTTGTGCAGATTAATCAGACGTTCAAATCAGCAAGCCTTGCTTCTCAAGAAACCTCAAGTCTTTGATCACCACGGTCAATCTTGTTTCTTGGAGATTTTTCTTTCTCTGTAAGATCAAACAACTTTCTCTAAAAGATATGAAAATGTCAGATTCACAAAAGTTCTTACTGAATTCAAAACAACGTTAATTTATAGTAATCCACTCATTAGACGTGTTTTAATCGATTTCGCTACTAATGTAGTCGAATGCATCTTGCAGTTATAACACACTAGCATTAGTCAAGCTCATTAATTGAATGCACATTTAATACAATGGACTTACAATAAATGTCTGGTCAATATATTTAAAAATATGATCGTTAAGACAATTATGTCAAGCATTCAATCAGTTTTCAAAATAACAACCAACTTAGTCGAATACACATTGCATGTAGTCGATTAAGAAACATCACTTAGCACATTTTTGAAAACGTTTCTCTTTAAAATAACTCACAGCACACGAGTTTTAATCGATTCATCCCATAATATAATCGACTTAAAACTGTTGTTTTGCTACACATTAAAGTTCGACCAAAGTGCTTGTGGTTTTCCATTTCCAAAAACTCATGTCATTCATATACATATAAAATCACATATTAAACACAGTAATGTGCAATGAACAACACAATAATGTTCACAAATATGCTTATACAGATTTATCATAGTAAAGAAAAGCATATAACATGTAAGCATAGAACATGTAACACAAAATACTCATATGTTATTAATTATGTGTTGTCATCATAAAAAACATAGATATCACTGTCGCAACCGGAATCACGACGGGACGACGATCCAAAAAAGAACGGGTTTTAGAAAAAGAGATTGGAGTCGCCACCATAATTTATTATGGAAAACTACGGAAAAACCATAAAATGATAAGACACGGTCAACGAAAATCATATTCTGGGTTCGGGAGTCGGTTACACGTAGGGAAGGTGTTATCACCCTACAACGCCTGCCCTAAGGCAGTACCTTTAACTAAATGCACGAATATGATGTGGTTTTCAAAATGTTTAATTATCCCCTAAAATAAAATTCTACATAAACAAAATATATTTTTTAGTTTTTTGGGCCCGACAAGGATTGACCTTGCTCCTACGTATTCTCATTCAAAATGAGAAATCAGGGTTACGTAGTTCTTTTGGAAACTATTTGCAAAGTTTGTTTGGAATTTGTTTGAAAACTTGTTTTGAAATGATTTTTGATTTTTGGGAAGTGAACCTGACAAGGGCTAACCTTGCTCCTACGTATCTCCACTTTTGATGGAGAATCAAGGATCACGTAGTTATGGGAGAGAAATTGTTTGTTGTTTGAAAATGTGGATGCTTTTAGCTTTTGAAGATTTTATATATTTTTTGATACTTTCGAGAAAAAAGAGGGTAATGAGTACTAGGCCGACGCGGATGGTCACACGAGTACTCATACCTTTAGAATGATATTTAAATACTTTTAATTATTTTTTAAAAGAGAAATAACGATATTAAGCACTAGGACGATGCGAACGATCAACACGAGCACTTATACCGTTATCTACTTATCTAGGAAGACTTGAGAGTATTGAGTGCTAGGCTGATGCGGACGATCGCACGAGCACTCATACCATTATTTAATTTTTAGATTGAAGATATTAAGTACTAGGTGATAACAGTTGAAAAACTGTTATTTTCATGATTAAAATTGACACTAAAAGCAACCTTTACACTTAGAAACTAGCTTGAAATCATGCTTTTCTTTATATTCTTGGAAATAAGAGAGCTGGACAGGTTTATGCTTGATTTCAGTTTTTTTGTGCAGGTTTTAAGGTGAATTTGGTGAAAGAAGTGAAGAAGGAGAGAGATGAAATCAGAAAAGACAATAAAAAGTGCAAAAGGAGAAGCCGAAGTCACCGCTCAGCGGCAGTTTACCGCTGAGCGGCACTCAGGAGCTTGCGGGAGGTCCGCTGAGGGGCAAAATGGCCGCTGAGGGGAGAGAACAAGTCACGCACTCACCGCTGAGCGGTACTCTGGAAGTCACGGGAGATCCGCTGAGGGGCAAAATGACCGCTGAGGGGAGAAAACAAGTCACGCAATCACCGCTGAGCGGTAGTTTACCGCTGAGCGGCACTTTAATGGGCTTGGACTTGACTTTTTGTAATTTACGAATGATACATAAGCTTTAGGGTTTCCTAGGGTTAGGTATCTCTGGCTGGAACGAAGCAAACACTCTCTCTTCCACCCCTTTGAAGGAGGATCTTGGATGCTGAGGCTTCCTCTTCACCTTTTTAGGGTTTATTCTTTCATTCTTTCATTGTAATTCATCTAGGTTCACCATGAATATGGTGAACTAAACTCTGTATGTTTGTTGGGGAATCAATGTAGTCTTGTGAAACTCTCATATATGGAATCTGTTTTTACATCTTTTAATTAAGACTTATGCTTTCTTTCATCATTAGTTAGGGTTTTTCCTCTTTGTTTAATGCTTGCATGGTTTAACTCATTCGATGCATGATTATTGGTTTTGTCGATACGGGCACGTACGGGGAAGTCTAGATCCGGGGAATTTCTCCCAATTTTATATTGGTTGTCGTTAAGCTCCTGCACTTATGAACTGATCATTAGGAATGCTAGGAATTGTATGAACTCGTGATTAGGGAGAAGCCTTCTGGAAAGGTACATTAGAGAGTGGCATTAACAATGATGATTTGATTGTTGAATTCCTAAAATATATGAGAGTGGATAAGATGAAATTGAACCCCAACAACATATCCATACATAAATTTCATTGAAAGTGTTTATCTTTTGCTTTTTGCCATTGATCACAATTCATGCATACATGTTTATTTTCTGTCTTGCATTTTAAACCCCAATTAATTCGTTTGTAAGTCTTAGTTAATTAAGAAATCACATAACTAAACTAGGCCGTGAGTCCTTTGGGAAGAACGATACTTGGTCTTACCAAGTTTTATTACTTGAACGATTCGGTCATACTTGCCGATTGAAAACAAGTTTGTGACATCATAATTTGGTGTTCATAAATTTGCCCATCACTAGGCTGATGCGTACGATCGCACGAGTACTTATACCATTTAATTTTTTAAGATAGAAGATATTAAGTACTAGGCTGATGCGGACGATCGCACAAGTACTTATACCATTATTTAAATTTTTTAAGATTGAAGATATTAAGTACTAGGCTGATGCGAACGATCGCACGAGTACTTATACCATTATTATTTAAATAAGAGAGAAAGGTATTGAACACTAGGACGATGCGGACGATCACACAAGTGTTCAACCTTTAAAACATATTTGGTTATTTTTAATAAAAGAAAGGGAAAAAAATTTCTAGCACAAGGACGACGCGAGCGGTCACACGTGTGCTTAATCTTTAAAACATATTTTGGTTATTATTTTTTTATAAGAAAGAGAAAAGGTCTCTAGCACAAGGACGACACGAGCAGTCACACGTGTGCTTAACCTTTGAAACATTATTTTTTTTATTTTTTATAAGAAAGAAGAAAAGGTTTTTAGCATAAGGACGACGCGAGCGGTCACATGTGTGCTTAACCTTTAAAACGTATATTTTTTGTAATTTTATTTAAAAAGAAGAAAAGGTTTTTAGCACCGAGCGGTCACACGTGTGCTTAACCTTTAAAACGTATATTTTTTGTAATTTTATTTAAAAAGAAGAAAAGGTTTATAGCACAAGGACGACGCGAGCGGTCACACGTGTGCTTAACCTTTAAAACGTATATTTTTTGTAATTTTATTTAAAAAAGAAGAAAAGGTTTTTAGCACAAGGACGACGCGAGCGGTCACACGTGTGCTTAACCTTCAAAATATATTTTTTGTTATTATTATTATTTATTATTATTTTTTATTATCGTTTTTTTTCGTGTTTGAAGTGCAGCAAATAAACCAAAATAAAAATAAAAGACAAGATCTAGGAGTGGGGTTATCATACAAAGGGGTTACATACAGTAAAAACTAATAACCAAACAAATACTAATAAAAATAAAGAAACAAAAGCATAAAAATGAAGCAAGAGAAACAGCCCAACAAGAATACGGGTGTAGAGATTAAAAACCAGAGGTGTGGAGTAAAGTTGAGGCTCTTTAGTTTGGGCCAAAACCTTTTTTCTCCAACTTTGTATCTGTCAGGGGTGAAAGGATGAAACTGGAGGTGCATCCCGAAATAGTGTGCACAGGCCCAAAGCTTCTTTACTCAGAAACTCATTAGGGGTTCTTCTTCCTTCCTCTCATTTTATCACTTGCATTCAACATCCAAGATCCAAGTCTCTCCCTCACATACTCGCTCCACCACTCAAGCACCCACTTCATCCCATAGCCTCGCCGGCGACACCGAACGCCACCGGATCCACTGCCGGTCGCGGCGCCACCACCTTCTCTCCCTCTTCTCCGTTCGAAAACGGCAACCCAAGGAGGGGTTTGCTTCTTCTACACGTGCGCCGCCACCTCCGCCAAGACCGGCCGCCGCCAGTGCGCCTATGGCTGCCTTAGATCTTGCCAGTTGCCGCGCCAAGCCCTCGCTCTTCTACCTCCCTCATTCTCTTCTCCGCTACTGCCGCCGCCACCTTAGCGACACGCTTCACAGACTCAAACTCTTCCATGGCTATATCAAAACTTTGCGTAGGAAATCTTGAGGGTTGGAGTTGGGTTGAGAGTTGAGACGAATGGGTTTTGTTGATGACTGTGTTGAGTGGGGGAAGGATGATTGGGTTCCGAGGATGGGAGAAAAGAGAGGAGAAGAAAGGGTTTTGTGATGGTGAATGGTGGTGCTGGGGATTTCACGGTGATGATGCGGGAGGTGGTATCCCGTGGGGAAGACGAGATGGATGTTGGCTGTGAGGTAAGGATGAAGATGGGGTGGCGAGCAAAAAGGGAATTGTGTCAGTGTGCTTGAGATCAAATGTTGGAGGTGAAAACGAAGAGGGAAGGGACAAAGATGATAGATGTTGGTCGTGGGTGTTGGATATGAAGATGATGATATTGGAGATGGTGTTTGCTTGGAGAGGATCCTGATAAGATTAGATCTGAGGAAGAAACAGAAGGTAATGTGAGGAAGTGTGTGAATATGGAGGATGGGTTGAGGTGGTGATTGGTCGGGAAGTGGTGGTTGTCGTCGGAGTGACTAAAATCTAGAGAGGAGCTCGGTTGAGAGAAGAAAACCTAAACAGCGACGCAGCGCGGTGGTGTAATTGGAGAGAGTGAGACGTGAGAGGAGGAGAGAAAAATTGGATTGGTTGGGAGGGCCGAGTTGCGTTGGTTAGTAGGTGTTGATGAGAGAATGGACGAGTGATCTCTTTTGGCTTAAGGGACCAAGAAAAATCAGTGGATGTGTGTGATGTTTGTTAGGGTGGTTACGGGTCAGAGGAGCAGAGGGGTGGAGAGCTAGGGAGCGTGTGTCAGTGTGCGTGAGGGAGGAACATTTTCTCTTTTTTTTTTCTTTTTCAGAATTGGGTGCGAGTGTACCTGGGCGTGTCCTGCTTCTTTTTTTTTCTTTTTCTTTTGTTTTCTTTTTTTTTCTTTTTTTTAAATAATAATATAGAAAATCAAATCAAGTAATAAAAAAAAACAAAATAAAATAATAATAAAAACAGAATTAAAATTATATAAAAAACATAAAATAAAATAAGATACAATAAAAAAGAAAGACCTATATTATTTAGTTATCCGGACGAAATTGGGTGTTGACAGCTGCCCCTCTTTACTTAGATTTTACTAGATAATATGAAAATTTGATATTTTCGTATTATTTGAGGAAAGACTAAGTAAAGAAAGAAACACTAATTTCGTCCAGATTTCAAAATGAAACAAGGAACAACAAGGAATTTTAAACAAAAATGAGCATGGTTACGAGAATTGAGGTGTGCAAGCCTCATGGAGGGTGTCATAACCCTATGGATAAATGAATGAGGCGTAACAACCTCGTGGAGGGTGTAAGAACCCTATTGATGAATGTAGTGAGCGTGATCATTGGGTTCGACCATTGCCAAGCAGATGGCCGTTAGAAAAACTAAAATCTCGACTTGACCATTGCTTTGCAGAGGGCCAATATCGTAGAACAACAACCTGGATTTGACCATTGCCTCGTAGAGGGCCAAACTAACAGAACATAAATTTAAATCCGACCATTGCCATGCAGAGGGCCGATAACAGAAAACTAAAACCTGGATTTGACCATTGCCTCGTAGAGGGCCAAACTCACAGAACAAAAATTTAAATCCGACCATTGCCATGCAGAGGGCCCATAACAGAAAACTAAAACCTGGATTTGACCATTGCCTCGCAGAGGGCCAAACTCACAGAACAGAAATTTAAATCCGACCATTGCCATGCAGAGGGCTGATAACAGAAAACTAAAACCTGGATTTGACCATTGCCTCGCAGAGGGCCAAACTCACAGAACAGAAATTTAAATCCGACCATTGCCATGCAGAGGGCCGATAACAGAAAACTAAAACCTGGATTTGACCATTGCCTCGCAGAGGGCCAAAACTCACAGAACAGAAATTTAAATTCGACCATTGCCATGCAGAGGGCCGATAACAGAAAACTAAAACCTGGATTTGACCATTGCCTCGCAGAGGGCCAAACTCACAGAACAGAAATTTAAATCCGACCATTGCCATGCAGAGGGCCGATAACAGAAAACTAAAACCTGGATTTGACCATTGCCTCGCAGAGGGCCAAACTCACATAACAGAAATTTAAATCCGACCATTGCCATGCAGAGGGCCGATATCGAAGAAGAAAACTAAGGGTGCTAGACAAAACTAGGCTTAGGGTGCCAGACAAAACTGGGCTTTAGGGGGCCAGTGTGGAAACTGGGCTTTATGGCCAATGTGGAAACTGGGCTTTGGGGGCCAGTGTGGAAACTGGGCTTAGGGGCCAATGTGAAAATTGGGCTTTGGGGGCCAGTGTGAAAACTGGGCTTCAAGGGCTAAGTAAAACTAGGCTTTGGGGCCAAGCGAGCTGGGCTTGGTGGGGCCAGGTAAAACTGGGCTTTCAAATTTTGGAATTCTTGAAATTTGTAATTTTGTGAAATGTTGTTTTTTTTGTTTTTGACAGAAATTTGATTTTTGAAAAGACATCAGTGACTATTCCCCGAGAGAGGGTCGTGATATGAGGATAAGAGAAACAAGGTGTAAAGACCATGGTAGAATGTTGAAACCCTAACTTACAAGCGGTGAACAGGATGTAAAGATGAGAGAAAAAAAAACATGATCAACAAGAAACAACATGACTCGAAGAGACAACCATAATGTTATTCTTTTTGTATTTTTGAAGAAGGATTCGACAACCATTCATATGAATGAAGAGGGTTTCGATCTGAAAGATTTTCTTTTTGATGGATTGATGCACATGTATGTTATTCACATATGAAAAACAATTGTTTTGTTTTGTTTTTTTTTTTTTTTTTTTTTTGAGTCAATTATCTTACATGCAATCATCAAACTGGTCATTATTTTCAATGTTTCGTGAAAGTTAGGAATGTCATACATCTGAGGTTTAAAGTTTGAGATAATTACATTTTGACTTTTCTTTCGTGACATCAATGCACGCGTGCTTGAATTCACTGGCAAGTGAGAAAAATGACAGATGTTTAGGATGGTTTGGAGAAGACTAGGACAACCACAAGGGCGCATCATTCCCCATACACTCCTCGCTGGAGATGTGATATGTGAATGTCAAAGTGAAACGGGATATCCCGAAAGTTGCCCCAGTTTGGTGCTTGGGAATATGAGCATGGGGTATGGATCTTTGACAATTCGAGTGAAAAATTCAAGTGAGATTCGCAAAGCTGCCCCAGTCTTGAAATTATGAGTTGATGAATTTTAAGGAAAAGACGTGTGGTGAGATCCACCAAGCTGCCCCAGTTTTGTTGTTGTTTTTTTGTTTTTGGCATGGGGTTCTGTTTGGAAGAGGTAGTGGGCATGAAAGGATCGGCTAAAAGGATGACACAAATTGGTTTGATTTTCTTTTGTATGCTTTCGACCAGTTGGTAGGGAGATCCCCTCTTCTTGAGACATTTGTTTTTTTTTTCTTTCTTTCTTTTCTTTTTTTTTTTTTTTTACGACACATTGAAAGTCATTTCGCCTTATCGCAAAATTAAGTTTTATGAAAATTTGAGCAAAAATTATTCAATCTGTGTGGACTTTATTAGGCTTGTAATGTGGCTAGGGCTAGAAGGTATCAAAAGAAAGGGTTAAAGGCCCAAATGAATGTTTGTCGATTATTATTTTTTTTAAACAAGGGTTATCATCTGGCATTGTGTCAACTATTTGATCTTTTGAGCACTCTTCTTTTTTCTTGAACTTCGTTTTTTCATTCTTTTCATTTATCACCACTTTGTGATTTTTTGTTTTTTTATTTTTGTTTTTCGTGTTTGTTTGTTTACCCTTTTGAAGGATTCTCTCGTTTGATCATTGAGTGCTCTTCATCTGCTTCCCGAGTTGACTCATACTGATGATAACCCTTGCTTGGGAATAATTTTGAAAAAGAGTTTATTTTTGGCTCAAAAGGGGTGACAATGGATATATTTTTTGTTTTTTAGATAAAGAAAGAAGGCCACACATCATTTTGAACTCTGATTGCTTTATTTTTCAAAAGATTAATTCTACGATTAGATGACCTCAACATGAGTCATTTTTCTTTTTCCTTCTTTCTAGACCGCCCTTTCGGGTTTTCAATCTAGTGGACTTATTCTCCTTTTGAAAGTTCTTTTGTTTGTCTCAATGGATTCAGGGATCACCCAACTAGCACAAGCGAGAGTAATTTTGGTCAGGCCAATCTGCCCCAATGTAAAGGTGCTTGTTGATGAGGGTAGTGATAATGTTTGTTGGGGAAAATCCTATATTTTAGAGAAAGTGAAGGGTGAAGGCTTTCAAGCAACACGTGCGCAAACATCTCGAAAGAAAACATCAAATTGTTATTTTTAAACATTGGACCTCAGAAAAACTTGACATCCCAATTTTCTTTTTGATTATTCATACTTTTTCCATTTTTTCTATTTTCGAAAAACAAGAGTTTGACGATTCACAAGAAAGACAAGTGACTCAAGCTTTCCTTCATTTTTTTTTCAATTTCGCTTTCCTTTTTTCCGCAATACCCTTTCAGGACTCGATTTCCAGCACTACTTGGAGAAACCATGTAGTGAATGTTCACATTGAAAGTCATGGAGGAAAGTGCGATATCAATGCACATACCTCCCCGGTAGCAAGACACTTCACAACATCAAATCCACTTGTATAATGACTTATGCTCTCATATGTGGTCTTAAAGCCCACTTCATTTCTTCATGGAATCTGTAGAGACATTCTCAAGTCATGCCTCAATGTTGGGTTGACTTTCTTCAAAATTTAACCATCCTGAATTAATCAAATTTTGCCTGTGCTTGAACACCCAACACTTTTTGGTGGGATGACCAATAACCCATTCATGATAATCACCTTTTGTGTATGATGCATCACGAGTCTTGAGGTATTGAGGCTTTAAAGGCTTCATGTAACAAGTAGAGACCAAGCCTTTTATGCAGGAGACTTGGAAGAAAACGTTGCATAAGTCAGAAGGTTAGGAGTGAAACTCATATGCCTTTCGTCTTGATCAACCATTTTTGACTGGCGGCTCGGTAGGAAGTTGAGTTTGGGTCTAGTCTCCAATTTTCCTCAGAACGGTTTCAAAGGGTAGGCCAACAGTATTTGACCGGTGGGATGTGATTGAGCTCTTTCTTCTCTCCTTATCCCAAGCTTAGACCAGACTTATTCACATTTACTACCATGGTAGGACCTTGAGCGATCTTTTTAGTCTTCACACAAATCTTAATTCTTTATCTGATTATCACCAAGTTTGCAAAGTTTAGGGAAACACTGCTCACCACAGTCTCACAGAAGGGTGATTACAGAGTATTGAGGAATATGGGAACCATTTCCCTGTCACTCTCATGAAACTTCATTTGAGCAACAGTCTCTTTCCACCTTTGACATATTCTTTGAACAATTTGGACTCCTCCACCAAGGTCTGCAGTTGTAATCTATCAGGTGCCACATCCTTGATATATTTGTACTACCTCAAGAAAGCATCCACCAGATCCTCCCAAGACCGGATGCATGACTGTTCAAGATGAGTTCCCAGTTTGGTGTCATGCCAGCCAATCTACCTTAGAAGAAATGAATTAGCAACTTTCATCACATGCGTGAACAATTTTCTTCCCATACGTCATGAGATGGCTCTTAAGACAAGTGGTCCCTCTAGGTAATTTAAACTTTGGGAGGTATCACCACCTTTGAGACTAAGCATAGCCCTGCAACATTTCCAAACTCAAGGCTTCTTCCACCTTCTATGACTCTCATCCCTTTTTCAGCACTTCTAATTTACATTTTTCAACCTCAACATCCATTAGTGTAATGACCAGAGGGAAAGATTTCAACTCGGGTTGCTTCGTCCTTATCTTGCTCACAAGGCGTGGCTGAATCATTTCCTAGGGGACAATGAAAGCGGTTGCCCCAAGCTTGTTTTTTTTTTTGCGTTATTTTCTACCTTTTGAGTGTGAACATGCCTCAATTCCACTCCCAAGGGTGAAGTGTAATGTAGGGGAAGACCATATGAGGAGAAAATTTAGGCCTCTCGAACTCTGTGTTATGGTTATGGTGTAGGCGAACCTCTAGGATTCGGCTCATTTGCCTATTCAATTGTTGGATATCAACTTTCATCCCTTCTTGAACTTCTCCTTGGTTCTCCAAGATTTGTTAACTGGTTTGAGTCCTTTAGGGTACCTTGGATGTTTAGCTGTATTTTAGTTTTTTTTTTTTACGAAACAAATTAAGAAAATAAAAATGAAAAGAAAAAGAAAAGACAACATAGTTCAAATTCTCTAGTCAGAAATTATAAAGCTGTGAAAATATTGCCCCGGTATAATTTGGAAATTAACATGAAACAAAGTCAATAAGGTGGTTCATCATTCAGAAGTTCCCAAGACGTGAGACATAGGAAGTATTGGTCAACCATCTCAGGCTTTAGCCATAACATTCTTCATTTCTCTGATCAGTTTCTTGCAACAATTGAGGAATGTTTCAATCCCCTTAGGCGGGTTGATGATTGACATTACAGACTCAACATCAGCTAAGAACTTAGGGACGTTTTCAATGGCTTCATTGGCAATGGAAGCTAGCTGTGAGAGACTTCACTTCCAATTCTTTGTAACTTGTCCTTGTTCAATGACATACTCTTTCATCTGAATCATTGTTTATGGATGTCTCCTTTTTAGCTTGATGCTAACATTCTTTTTCTAGTTTCTCAACTGCTGTTTTCATTTGCTGCTCAGCATTATGAAGTTGCTTTTCATAGTTTGGGTAAGGAGAAATTAACTTGAATGACAACTTGATTGTCTTAACCCTCTCTGCGATTCATTGGCTAAGGGAATCTTTATTAAAAGTCCATGATCTTGGGTCTCCCTTGAAGCGAACAACGTTGCCCCAAGCGTTCTTAACTTGATGAAGCATTTTAGCAAAGGTTCATTCCTCATAAGATTTGCAATGTGGCCAGAGATGCAGGCGTTAGCGATCCTCTCACAGGGTACCCAAAAGTTTTTTTTTTTTTTTGCCTTTTTTTTTTGCTGACACACGGATGTAAGCAATACACAACACCGGATACCCATGAGGGGGACATTAGGGTAATTCCCGCAACGGTGTGTGATACACGATCTTTGCTACCAAGAAAACACACGATTTAAAAATTTCCTCCTCTAAGCTTGCATAAAGTTGCACTCATTCATTTGCCCCTTTCCTTTCTGGTTTACATTGCAGTAGCTCCTCTATAGGACATGTGGCATTCAAGGCTCTCTTACTCATCCGAGAGATGAACCATGCATGCACCACCGGTAAGCAACACAACATCTTCCTGTCCTTTAGCTCATAACAACGATGAAGGGTCCCATAAACTTCAGCTAGGATAACAGTGATTGGATTCTCATAGTGCTCTTTATAACCCACAAATGCATTCATGGCGGCGTAGTCGATGAAATTCTTGACGTTGGGAAAAAGCATGACACCATAGAGGACAAGAGCCAATACATCCATAAATGTTTCCTACTTTTCCTCTTCATCCAAACGATGCATGTATCCCTCTAGGTATCCCTCAGGAACGCCCCTCACTTTACCCTTGATTGTGACCTCACTTTCCAACTGCATAGGGTGAACTTTCATTATCCTCGCTATCTGTAAGATAGGGATATACTGCCTAAGGTAGTTGTAGGGAATTTTTCCTTCAAGAGGTATATCTAAGATTTGCTCGAATTCTTCTATCATAGGCACCAATTGGAGATCCCGAAAAGTGAAACATCTCAGTGGTGGTTCATAGTACTGGGCTAAAACAGTAATGGTCGATGTTTGAACTTCCACCTCTAACAGACTCAACAAATTCTCATACTCCTTCCTGAATGCATCCTTTTGGGTTGTCTTCATTTTCTTCAGCAGTTCTCTCAGGCCATCCATATTACCCTCCTTTACTTCAATGGCTAACATTTCCTTTAAAATGTCTGAACTTGAACCCCCCTTGACTTCAGATCTCATGTTAATTTCCATTTTATCTCAAAGGCTTAGTCACAAATTTATAATTTCCTGACTAGAACCAGTGACAAGACCATAAAAATGCATGAGAAAAAGAAAGAAAAGAAGAGAAAAAAAATGTTTCAAAAGATATAGTGATATGTACAATGTGTTGGATTTTATTAAGCAAAAATGAGGGTTATAAGACTACACACATCTCCCTTTGTGCCTTAATGAAGGTTGAACACTTAAGATCCAAGGTCAAGTATATGCAATCTTACAAGGATGGTACCCTGAACCTAAAGATCAATGGTCACTAGAGCTATGGCCCCCTTCATAGCATCTCCACAGCAGTCGAGTAATCAACTAGATGCAGAGACACAAGTGAAGAGAACAAACTCTAGCTGGGGTTCTCACGATAGCCAAACAGGAAGTATGTCCCAAATGGCACCGCTACACAACCCCTCTATTTCTAAGCTACGCTCAGACCCGGGTATAAGGCCCCACTCATGATGTGTATAATGTATGTGTGCAAAGGGAGAATGCAATTGTATACCCCAAACCCTCACCTGCAAAACAACCAGAAGATTCCCAGGCAGATATAACATGTTTTCTACCCTAGGGTTCAATATCCAACAAGCAAATTTATTCACATGCGATTATTCAAATATCAAAGATAGATAAAGAAAAAGGGAAGAAAAACATAAAGAAAAACCACATTGAATTCGCGCATATAGTTAAATGGCTTGACTCTCTAAAAAAGGTCCCTAGTGGAGTCGCCATCTGTCGCAACCGGAATCACGACGGGACGACGATCCAAAAAAGAACGGGTTTTAGAAAAAGAGATTGGAGTCGCCACCATAGTTTATTATGGAAAACTACGGAAAAACCATAAAATGATAAGACACGGTCAACGAAAATCATATTCTGGGTTCGGGAGTCGGTTACACGTAGGGAAGGTGTTATCACCCTACAACGCCTGCCCTAAGGCAGTACCTTTAACTAAATGCACGAATATGATGTGGTTTTCAAAATGTTTAATTATCCCCTAAAATAAAATTCTACATAAACAAAATATATTTTTTAGTTTTTTGGGCCCGACAAGGATTGACCTTGCTCCTACGTATTCTCATTCAAAATGAGAAATCAGGGTTACGTAGTTCTTTTGGAAACTATTTGCAAAGTTTGTTTGGAATTTGTTTGAAAACTTGTTTTGAAATGATTTTGGATTTTTGGGAAGTGAACCTGACAAGGGCTAACCTTGCTCCTACGTATCTCCACTTTTGATGGAGAATCAAGGATCACGTAGTTATGGGAGAGAAATTGTTTGTTGTTTGAAAATGTGGATGCTTTTAGCTTTTGAAGATTTTATATATTTTTTGATATTTTCGAGAAAAAAGAGGGTAATGAGTACTAGGCCGACGCGGACGGTCACACGAGTACTCATACCTTTAGAATGATATTTAAATACTTTTAATTATTTTTTAAAAGAGAAATAACGATATTAAGCACTAGGACGATGCGAACGATCAACACGAGCACTCATACCGTTATCTACTTATCTAGGAAGACTTGAAAGTATTGAGTGCTAGGCTGATGCGGACGATCGCACGAGCACTCATACCATTATTTAATTTTTAGATTGAAGATATTAAGTACTAGGCTGATGCGTACGATCGCACGAGTACTTATACCATTTAATTTTTTAAGATAGAAGATATTAAGTACTAGGCTGATGCGGACGATCGCACGAGTACTTATACCATTATTTAAATTTTTTAAGATTGAAGATATTAAGTACTAGGCTGATGCGGACGATCGCACGAGTACTTATACCATCATTATTTAAATAAGAGAGAAAGGTATTGAACACAAGGACGATGCGGACGACCACACGAGTGTTCAACCTTTAAAACATATTTGGTTATTTTTATTAAAAGAAAGGGAAAAATTTTTTTAGCACAAGGACGACGCTAGCGGTCACACGTGTGCTTAATCTTTAAAACATATTTTGGTTATTATTTTTTTATAAGAAAGAGAAAAGGTCTCTAGCACAAGGACGACGCGAGCAGTCACACGTGTGCTTAACCTTTGAAACATTATTTTTGTTATTTTTTATAAGAAAGAAGAAAAGGTTTTTAGCACAAGGACGACGCGAGCGGTCACACGTGTGCTTAACCTTTAAAACGTATATTTTTTGTAATTTTATTTAAAAAGAAGAAAAGGTTTTTAGCACCGAGCGGTCACACGTGTGCTTAACCTTTAAAACGTATATTTTTTGTAATTTTATTTAAAAAGAAGAAAAGGTTTTTAGCACAAGGACGACGCGAGCGGTCACACGTGTGCTTAACCTTTAAAACATATATTTTTTGTAATTTTATTTAAAAAAGAAGAAAAGGTTTTTAGCACAAGGACGACGCGAGCGGTCACACGTGTGCTTAACCTTCAAAATATATTTTTTGTTATTATTATTATTTTTTATTATTTTTTATTATCGTCTTTTTTCGTGTTTAAAGTGCAACAAATAAACCAAAATAAAAATAAAAGACAAGATCTAGGAGTGGGGTTATCATACAAAGGGGTTACATACAGTAAAAACTAATAACCAAACAAATACTAATAAAAATAAAGAAACAAAAGCATAAAAATGAAGCAAGAGAAACAACCCAACAAGAATACGGGTGTAGAGATTAAAAACCAGAGGTGCGGAGTAAAGTTGAGGCTCTTTAGTTTGGGCCAAAACCTTTTTTCTCCAACTTTGTATCTGTCAGGGGTGTAAGGATGAAACTGGAGGTGCATCTCGAAATAGTGTGCACAGGCCCAATTCTTCTTTTACTTTTGTTTGCAGAAACAGAATGGGCTGAAGCCCAAAACGGAACAGGGGTGGGAGTGGGCAGTGGGGGTGCGCTACGTAATTCTTGGCCTAGGCCCAAAGCTTCTTTACTCAGAAACTCATTAGGGGTTCTTCTTCCTTCCTCTCATTTTATCACTTGCATTCAACATCCAAGATCCAAGTCTCTCCCTCACATACTCGCTCCACCACTCAAGCACCCACTTCATCCCATAGCCTCGCCGGCGACACCGAACGCCACCGGATCCACTGCCGGTCGCGGCGCCACCACCTTCTCTCCCTCTTCTCCGTTCGAAAACGGCAACCCAAGGAGGGGTTTGCTTCTTCTACACGTGCGCCGCCACCTCCGCCAAGACCGGCCGCCGCCAGTGCGCCTATGGCTGCCTTAGATCTTGCCAGTTGTCGCGCCAAGCCCTCGCTCCTCTACCTCCCTCCTTCTCTTCTCCGCTACTGTCGCCGCCACCTTAGCGGCACGCTTCACAGACTCAAACTCTTCCATGGCTATATCAAAACTTTGCGTAGGAAATCTTGAGGGTTGGAGTTAGGTTGAGAGTTGAGACGAATGGGTTTTGTTGATGACTGTGTTGAGTGGGGGAAGGATGATTGGGTTCCGAGGATGGGAGAAAAGAGAGGAGAAGAAAGGGTTTTGTGATGGTGAATGGTGGTGCTGGGGATTTCACGGTGATGATGCGGGAGGTGGTATCCCGTGGGGAAGACGAGATGGATGTTGGCTGGGAGGTAAGGATGAAGATGGGGTGGCGAGCAAAAAGGGAATTGTGTCAATGTGCTTGAGATCAAATGTTGGAGGTGAAAACGAAGAGGGAAGGGACGAAGATGATAGATGTTGGCCGTGGGTGTTGGATATGAAGATGATGATATTGGAGATGGTGTTTGCTTGGAGAGGATCCTGATAAGATTAGATCTGAGGAAGAAACAGAAGGTAGTGTGAGGAAGTGTGTGAATATGGAGGATGGGTTGAGGTGGTGATTGGTCGGGAAGTGGTGGTTGTCGTCGGAGTGAGTAAAATCTAGAGAGGAGCTCGGTTGAGAGAAGAAAACCTAAACAGCGACGCAGCGCGGTGGTGTAATTGGAGAGAGTGAGACGTGAGAGGAGGAGAGAAAAATTGGATTGGTTGGGAGGGCCGAGTTGCGTTGGTTAGTAGGTGTTGATGAGAGAATGGACGAGTGATCTCTTTTGGCTTAAGGGACCAAGAAAAATCAGTGGATGTGTGTGATGTTTGTTAGGGTGGTTACGGGTCAGAGGAGCAGAGGGGTGGAGAGCTAGGGAGCGTGTGTCAGTATGCGTGAGGGAGGAACATTTTCTCTTTTTTTTTTTTTTTTCTTTTTCAGAATTGGGTGCGAGTGTACCTGGGCGTGTCCTACTTCCTTTTTTTTCTTTTTCTTTTGTTTTCTTTTTTTTTTCTTTTTTTTTAAATAATAATATAGAAAATCAAATCAAATAATAAAAAAAACAAAATAAAATAATAATAAAAACAGAATTAAAATTATATAAAAAAACATAAAATAAAATAAGATACAATAAAAAAGAAAGACCTATATTATTTAGTTATCCGGACGAAATTGGGTGTTGACAATCACTGAGATTGTAGGTTCAACTAAACTAGTGGTCCCTCTATCAACAATCTCAACACTCCCTCATCTCATGGAAGTCAAAGACATAAAGTACTGTTTCGAGATCCTCAACAGAAGCTGAGTATCATGCTCTCGCTGCCACCATATGTGAAATATAGTGGCTTCACTACCTTTTACAAGATCTTTACATTCAACCTACTGCTACCGTTGTTCTCTACTGCGACAACAACTCTGTTATGCATATAGCACACAACCAGAGTTTCCACGAACGGACCAAACACATTGAACTAGATTGTCATGTTGTGATAGAGAAGATTCAAGCGAAACTTCTACATCTCCTCCCTATTCGATGGAAGAATAGCTCGCCGATATTTTTACTAAGTTTCCTCACCGTGTTCGTTTCAAATTTATCATCCCCAAGCTTGGATTAGTCAATATACACCATCCAGCTTGAGGGGAGGCTATCGACGTTCAATGTTTTAGGTTGATTGGTCCTCAATAGGAGTAATTGGTTGTTAGGGTTAGTTTTTCATTTATGAGATAGGGTTTTTCTACCAAAATCCCTCTTTTCTCTGCGTTTTAGGAACCCTATATATTTAGGTTCCTTCCCCCCTTTTTCTCTTCTTGTACAATATATAGAAATATTATTGAATGTTAAAATACTTACCTTTCTCTGCCACTTCTTCTTCTCCTGTGTCTTGCTGTCTCTCTTTCTCTGCACCTTGCTTCATCCTCTCCAGGAAACGTGTTTCTGCCATGGAGGTCTTCAAAGCCTTCGCTGCTTCCCCACGTGAGTCTCTCTTCACGTTTTATCCTGTATGCTACTTTAATAGAGGGAAAAGCTAGCCACACACCCTCGTCTTTATTTCCTTCCATATTCACTCAAATCAACAAATGCAAACAAGGACAATCATCGCTCTTATTTTTGTGTGAACAATGCATAACTAGAAGCACATAGGCTATATCCAAACAACTTTCCTTTTCCCTCTTTTCTTTCCCTTTCCATCACCTCCTCAATCCAAACAATATACAAAGCCTTATAGTGGGTTTGAATCCAATGGATTACTATTCACACAAACGAATGTAAAGAAGAAGAAAGTTCAAAATTCAATGTACACACAGAAAAATGTTAAGACACCAAAATCAAGATATAACTTTAATATCTCAACTTTCGTGCAATTTAGAGTAGATTTGCGAAGAAAATATCATAATCCATTATAATTTTAACGTAATTGAATATGTTAAAATGTGTATAAATATTTTATGTTTATTTCAACCCTCATAGAACTATAACATAACTAAACAATAAGTTCGAGACTTTGGGGGTAAACTGTGTCAAATTTGACTGCAGGAGTTCAGGTTTGTTCTAGTCATAGTTGACGCAGTCCCAACAATATTATAATATATAAAACGTTCTAATTTAAATGCCAAACGTGGATTAACATTAGGAAAGAATAAATAGTGTTATGACAAAAGAACTATATATATTTATTTTTGAAATGAAAATATAATTTTTATACGGACGAATTCTAATTTCATTTCAAAAAACTTATAATAGCATAGAACATGCTACAAATGTGACTAGAGGTCACCTTTTGAAAAAGATTTTTCAGTGGTCTTTACCTGTCTCCTCGAAAAGTTTTATTTCTTCATTTAGCATCTTAATCCAATAAGTGCCCTGTTCGTTTTCCAAAGAACTGCATTTTCTTATATATATGATCTAATACTCATACTTACATTGCGAATTGAAGAGAAAAAGAATTTCAACTGAATAGTTAAAAAGGAAAATTGAAACAAAAGCGTGCATCTTTCCAAGTAGCCCATAGATTGTTGTCTTCCCACTTCTTTGTGGTGGTGGAAGGGCACATGCTTTGAAGAAGTCCTCTCATTTCCATCTTCTTCTATATGCAAATACCATTCATTCCACCCATCAAAAAAAGCCATTTTTTTTCTCATGATCAAAGTTACAATGCCTTGATATGGCAGCTCTTTATGAAGTAATCTGAGAAGTCAATGTATTTAGTCCACAATGGCCTTAGATGAGGAAAAGCTATATCTAGCCATGGCTTTGCCCTGCCATTGAAATGGATGACACCAGCACCCTTAGCATCAGCAAAACTTGTACTTTCCTGATATCCCAATCCCAGCATGTGCCAGAAAGGATCAATACTGTGGACATGACCATGGAATGCTATTAATCCAGGTGGTAATGTCCCTAGCTGCCACAAACTGAGGTCTGATTTTATATTCTGCATAAAACATAACACAAATTACGTGTTATTATACTATGTTTTTCCAAAATGGGGACTGAAATTTAGTTTTTAACATATCAATACCTGCTCAACCCAGTAATGGTATGTAGAGCTTATATTGGTCTTCCTCCAAGCATCAAGGTCGAAAATGTTCATGCCATAAGCCCAAGCACATTCATTGGGATCAAAGTTTTGGGATATTAAAGGGTGTGAGAAGTTCAAATAGCTTTTCAACCTCTTTGACATAACATACTTATCTTCTCCACTGCATGTTTCTACTGCTCCATTGACTTTTCCATTCATGTCAATGTCCCACAGAGGTGAAAGATCAGTTTGTACCACAATGTCATCGTCCAGGAAGACCACCTTTCTAAGGCTTGAGAACAGCTGCATTGAAAAATGTATTATGGCAGTAAACATCATCACAGGAAAAAGGTAAACATACAAAAAGAACTTTTCTTCATGATTCCATCACTTTTACCTCTGGAAGATGTATGCGAATGTGATTCATTACTGAATTATACTTAGGACTAAGTGTTTGCAGCTTTGCTGCAATTGCTCTAGGCTTCTCAGTAGTATTTGCAACAATAGCTGATGATCCTCCTCGAAACTGTGATCTCACATTTTGATCTTTTTCCATTGCTTCCAGCACAGGCACCTTTCCCTTTGTAAACCAATCGAAGTGGTGCAGTGCCTTGACTTCAATTATGGCAGGTGATAAAGGGTGCAAGGAGAACCAAGCTTGCATGGGATAGTAAGTCTTTCTGTCTGTAATTACGTGCAGAACAACCTTCTGAGGTCGCAAACTGTTGCGAACAAGTGATGTTGCAACCACAGAGGCAGCGAGCACATTGTCGGAGGCAAGAACATAGTGAAAGTAGTTGTTGTCAACCAGAGCAGGGACAAGTTCTGCAGAGGGTAGCTGAAGGCGTGCAGCTGCATTGTTGGTGTGCTCATTGGCCAGCTTCAAGCCAAGGCAGTGAAGCTGTTTTGGTATGCTGCTTGATGCTACATGACGATATAAATACTCTTGGATTTTGGCTTCTCTGGTTCTTTGTTCCATAAGGGTCACCTAAGAAAATGTTCAGAATTTAAGTGGGAACTTGAACTTGGAAAGTTGCTACTTTTGTTTTAGATTAGTCTTCTAAATTGCTCTAATTTGAAAGAGTGAGAAAATGGTACCATTTCTCTGAGTTTAATTGCAAATGTCTTGGCATCATATCCACCTTCCTTTATTAGGACCATGAACTCTTCTAAAGTCTGAGGTATATCAGTCCTTTGCTCTAATTCATCTTTTCCAAGAGGTTTGTCTAATATTTTGTATATTACTTCTGGGACCTATCACAAACAAGTGTCATTTTCAGCCACCAATAGATAATTGTGGTCAATTAGTTAACAGATAGATTCACATGACAAATATAATTACTAAGAGTTAAGGACATTACATTTGACTCAAGACTTCTTCCCAAAATCTTTGGCCTCAATTTTTTTCCCAGGCAACCTGCAAACGTTAATCAAAAGGTCATGTACATGCATAAATAAAATACCTGGTGGAATTTATAATTTCTAGACTTCACAGAGTCATGCAGTTGTTTCAAATTCAAAAGGTTGCAGAATGTATCATTATCTTTAGAATTTGATATTTGCAAATTGTTGATTCATACCAAGTTTTGTAACATAGCATCAAAAGAAAATACAGTAGCAGGACACGAGTTTACCCAACAGTAACCAATGATGAATCTTACCACACTAATACAGTGCCAAATACATATTACAAAAGTTCCATTCCAGCAAAGGAAAATAAATATAGATAAGTATCCAAAATTCCAGTCCTTTAATTTATAGAAGTGCCGTTAATCAATAATCATAAAAAACTTTGAATTCAGCCATAAATATAGCCATTAATAAATCATGAAAAGTTCATGTATGCAGTGATATATTGAAAAATGCAAGCCTCATTCACGGAGTCACATCTTTATTTCTGTTCATGCATGTGTATGTTTTGTAAGTCAGAGAGAGAGAGAGAGGGTGATAATGTACCTATGGAAGAACACTTGTTTTCTCCATCAATGTTATCCACTGCTGTCAGAACAAACACAAACCTAAGAAGGAATGTGAAGAACAAGAGTGAATAGAAGAGCATCCGATAAGATAGCCTCCTTGATGCAACCTTCACTTTGATAAATTCCTTCAACCCTTTTCCCGGAAGCACAGTGACATGCCTCAAACTGGGTGATATCTGTAGCAACATTTTATCCAAAACACAACAAGGCAAGGAAACACCAAAAAGTGGAAACACACCAACACTGCCCGGAGTCCCTCCTCTTCAACCAGTAGTTTTAGTTCTTTTCATTTGACAAAATTCACCATCTGATCAATGACAGTGTTGAAAAAACTTCAAGATCCCACGTCAGGTTATTCTGCAAAAAGGAAGGTTTTTGATGCTGCTCAACGTTGCTATCTTCACCTAACCTTGCTTAGCATTTGGGACAGGCAGCATGTCAATGGGGGTGTTTGAGGCTTTTAATATTGTTGTGGAGGGCTATGAGAGGAGGGGGTTGTTAAGGAGAAAGAGACATAAGACTGAGAAGGACCATGTTGTTTGTTTCAAGTTTCAGTCTATTGACTTGGTTCTCAAGAAGGCAAATTAAGGAAAAAAGGGTAGAAAAATGAACCCAAAAGAAAATAAACAAAAAAAAAAAAACCACGTTGGCGTGTTCTTGGCTTTGCCTCCACACGAAGTTCTTCTGTCTGTTATGCAGAGTTTGGAGTTTGGAGACTATGACAGAACGGAACTTCTACATGGAAAATGACTTCCTCCCTTTCTCTCTCTAGTGTGTGGGGTTCAGGATGTGGTTGTTGGAGTAAAACTTCAGAAAACATTAATTCCATTCCCTGAAGAACAATGAATTTCCAAAAGGGTGGCTCATTCTCATTGGTTTCTGGAATATTGATATCTTGCTGAATCTGATAAACTTTTATTTCTAACCTTGTTTACTTCTGCAGACATTTCTTTTTCTTTTAACAGTTGTTCATATAAATGATCATTTAATATTTAACCAAAGTAGTAATGTATTCATAATTTTTTATTTAACATACAAGAAAAAATGGTTATTTATGCCATTTGTTTATCATAAAGTTACAATAAAAAAAAGAAAGAGTTTACTATTTACAGACGAAAGTTGCTGGTATACTCATAATACTGTCAGTAATGCAGCTGTTTTGGTATTATCCATGGTTACATCAATATCAGTGACCGAAAGTTATCAGTATTGTTTTCAGTTACATAGATTAAAATATTTGTCTGACTAGTTAAACTTCTCTTTATCCAATTCAAAATTCTGTCCAACTAAACTAATTAAATTTAAATTCGAGTGAAATATATCAGATGGTATTTTAAGATAATGTACTAATAATAAAAGAAATATAAAATTGAATTTTAAGGTACATTTTACCCTCTTGAAAAACTATATTGTAAATTAATATCATTATAAATGTTTTACAATACTGTAAAATACTAAATCAAATTAGGACAATCCTATTTATCTTAATTTTACACTAAATCTAATTTAAAACTTAAATTAATCACAGTTCAAGTTGGATTAATGAACAAATATTTTTAAAAAAACATTGTTTTCAAAATAAAGAAAATATAGGAGAAGCATTAGGAATGATGTCACACTGATAATCTTGGAGGGGTAGGCAAAAAAAGTCACTGTCTATTAGAAAGTGAGTTTTTAAGTCTAACTCAATCCTACAAAACTGGTTTATATGGTGAGGTATGCACCTGTCATAAGAAAATTAATTCTTGATCACGTTCTTCCACAACCAATTATATTACTATCAAGATCTTCATCTTCTACCTTTCATTTTTGGCTTTCCTACAATTTATTCTCCTTCTATGGCTTCTTCCTCTGTTACTCTCGCATAGTTATGTTTCATGTTTTGAATTTGCTTTCTAGGGTTTTCAATGAGAAACAATTGGGTGATTTAATCACTCATAGCCTTGGATTGATTTTTTGAGGAATCTAGAGGAGTTTCCGGATATTCAGGTTGTGAAATTTTGTCCAATTTGAAGTTGTGAAATTCAATGGCTTCTGCAGTTGTTCCTTCTTCTAATAATTCTCAGGTACAATCACATTCCTCAACTCTAGGACTTTCTCAAGAGCAAATCCATGGTCTATTGGCACTTCTTCCTCAATCTAATCCTACAGTCACACATTCTACTAGTATAGTGAGTTCTCATAATGTTTCCACTTCTTCTCGGGATCAAGGTAATATTTATTCCAATGGGTTCTAGACACAAGTGCTACTGATCATATATCTAGTTCTTTGTCTCATTTTATTTCTTATCATAGAATCTCACCAATTATAGTATCATTACCCAACAAGAACTCTTCATTTGCTCATTTTTCTGGCATAATTTCTCTTAGCCCACACCTTACTTTACATAATGTCTTGTTTGTTCCTAATTTTTCAGTCAATCTTATTTCGGTCACAAAGTTAACTAAATCTCTATCTTGTAAGATTACCATTTCTGAATTTTCATGTGAAATACAGGACAAGTCAACCTTGTAGATGATTGGGAAAGCTGAAGAAAGAGATGACTTGTATATCATGATAGTTCTAGCATCCACATCCCTTGGTTCACCAGCTTTTATTCCTCTTGAGAATTATATTGCTTGTTCTACTATAAGACATAACTCTATAGATATTTGGCACTCTAGACTAGGGCATCCTTCTTCTTCTTGTTATATCAAATTACGCAACATGTATTCTATACTTTACCTGATACAAAATATACTCATTATGATACTTGTCACGATTCTAAGCAAAGAAAATTGCCTTTTCAATTAAGTACTACTGTTTGTTTCAAAAGCTCCTTTTGATTTAATTCATGTTGACATTTGGGGACCCTATTGTACTTCTTCTGTTGATGGTTTCAAATATTTCTTAATTGTGATATGTCTAGATACACATGGATTAAATTGATGGCAAGTAAATCAGATACAAGATCACAATTTATTGGCTTTGTTTCTCATAAAAACACAATTTGGCATTGATGTAAAAGCTGGTAGATCAGATAATGATAATGAGTTTGCAATGACAAATTTTTATAGACAAAAAGGGATACAACATCAATTATCTGGTGTTGAAACACTTCAAAAAAATGGAGTCGTTGAGAGAAAACATCAACACATTCTCAATGTTGCTAGATCTTTAATGTTTCGATCCTTGGTTTTAAAAGAGGAATGAAAGACTACCTTTTGTTAGATTCCATATTAGAAAGTGGTTTTTAAGCCTAACTCAACTCCATAAAATCGGTTTGTATAATGAGGTTTGCACCCCATTTGGTTTTATCTCTCGTCGATGTGGCACTTCTAACATTATCTATATATATATATATATATATATATATATATATATATATATATATATATATATATATATATATATATATATATATATATATATATATATATATATATATATATATATATATATATATATATATATATATATATATATATATATATATATATATCCTCTGTTCTTGGTTCTATGCGACATGGTGTATATCGGAGATTATATCATGCCAAATTAAGAGAAAGTACATTATTAGACACATACGCAATTATAAATAGAAAACATCTACAAGTGATTCAATTTTTAATTTATTTAAATTTTAATAAGTTATTTGAAGATAGTGCTGTTAATCAATTCTTTTTATTTATTTCATTCTTTATATATTAACTTTTACAATGGTTATAAAATTAGTTAAAATTTATTTAAATTTATTTCATTGTTTTTCTCAAAAGTGTTTATAATTTTTTTTTATGAAAAGTAAAATTAGAGATGTCAGCGAGGCTGATAATGATGATAGTAATTCTATGTAGTTATTGGATAAATATTTATCCTGTAATTTTCATATATGTGTGGATATTAGTTAGATACTCAAAAATGGTATAAAAGTATATAAAAATAATATAAAATTGTAAAAAGTTATATAATTATAAAAGTAAAAAAATCTATATAAAAATCTACAAAATAAGGGTTTGGATCAATAACTTCATTTTATTTCTATTAATTTTTAAAAAATAAATAAATCAAAATTACATAATTATTTTTGAATGAAATATTAAAAAAGTTATTATATATGAAATATTAAAAAAGTTATTATATATGATGTACGTTTGGTCCATTATATATAACTTTTTTTTATGGTTTATGTATTAAATGTGATTAAAATAATGAAATTGATTATTTAAATGTTAAAATAATTTAAAAATATAAATAGAATTTTTTAAATACATCTTATTATCAAAAACATTTATCATTTGTCTAAAAAGATTTAGATTTTCTCTTCCATCTCTCTAAGATTTCTAATCCTTGAGTTATCTCTTTGACTATTATAAGGTATCGAAACGATCACGACAATGTGCTCTTCACTTTTATCTGATCAGTTTTCTATATAGAGTAAGTTAAATTTCTGCTCATTTTCCTTAATTTAAGTTATTGTGAGAAGCATGCAAATTTATTATGTCACATGTGTTGTTTGAGCTTCTCTTCTTGTTTCTTGTCGATCAGTGGTCATAATGATCTACTTGGTCAAAACTCTTGTAGTATATATGTACATAAAGAGTTACTTAAACTAAGGTACAAATAGTTGCTTTTTTTAGAGCTATACAAGTTTCCCACTAGGTAAGGGAAGCTAACTATTATCTTTTATTCTTAGTCTAGAGATTTTAAGTCCATATTCGTCGTTGAAATGTAGGGTAATTGATGTTTAATTTGATGAGTCATTGATTGTTGGGAATCCAAGTGTGAGTCCAAGTCCCACATTGGATAGAAATGAGAAAGTAAAGCAGTATATAAAGGTGAAAGACCCATTAACCCATTGCCTTAAGGTTTTAGGTAAAGAGTGGTGTTGATCCCTTATATAGTTGGCTCAGATGTTATTGGTGTTTTTGTAACCCACAGATAACCTCTCTCTCTATAGACCCAACAGTGGTATTAGAACCAGGTTTGTCTTGGTGACCGGCTCAGACGAGTATAATAATCCCTATACCGAAAGTCTTCCTGGCAAAAGGTATTCAGGTAAGCAAGTTCCGTTAAGATGAACAGTGGTTGGAAAGGGCTACTCGTGGTTGTGGTTAGTTGGGAATGCTTCCACTAGAGGGGAAGTGTACCTATGTGGAAGGGACTCACCCTTGAGGGGGAGATTGTTGGTAATCCAAGTGTGAGTCCAAGTCCCACATTGGATAGAAATGATAAAGTATAGCAGTATATAAAGGTGAAAGACCCGTTGCCTTAAGGTTTTGGGTAAAGAGTGGTGTTGATCCCTTATATAGTTGGCTTAGATGTTATTAGTGTTTGTGTAACCCATAGGGAACCTCCTCCTCGATAGACTCAACAGTGGTATAAGAGCCGATGGTTTGTCTTGGTGACCAACTTAGAAGAGTATAATAATCCCTATACCGAAAGTCTTCCTAGCAAAGAATATTCAGGTAAGCGAGTTCCATTAAGATGAACGGCGGTTAAAAAGGGTTACTCGTGGTTGTGGTTGGTTGGGAATGTTTTCGCTATAGGGGGAGTGTACCTATGTGGAACGGACTCACCCTTGAGGGGGAGATTGTTGGGAATCCAAGTGTGAGTCTAAGTCCCACATTGGATAGAAATGAGAAAGTAGAGTAGTATATAAAGGTGAAAGACCCATTAACGCATTGCCTTAAGGTTTTGGGTAAAGAGTAGCGTTGATCCCTTATATAGTTGGCTCATATGTTATTGGTGTTTGTGTAACCCATAGGGAACCTCCTCCTTGATAGACCCAACATTGATAACATATACTAATGTTATTGGTCTCTTGGAATGTTGGTGTGCATGCTTGTGTTTGGTTTGTACTCATTTAGGTCACTTGAGATTGCTATGTTGGGGTGTAAGTTAGTGGAAATATGATGTTGTTTCGATATTGGTGAATAAATAGTGGATTTTAAATCAAAGGGGGGAGGGGGGTGTTTGATAGCAAAATTTTGAAATAACGATTGAATGAGAAAAATTGAGGTTTAAGGTTTGTTCTTAGGTGATTTAAGACTTGTGTAGCTTTTAGTTAAATTAAATATGAGGAGAAATGTATGGAATCTGAAATATGAGTTTTAGATTTTTTATTTTGGTGAATATGTTGGTATAAAGATCACTTCTAGTCAAGAAAATTAGGAGTTTTGACATGTGAAATCAAGGAGGAGTTGTCTTATGAAAAAAACTGTTGTTTGGTGTTTATTTGCAGGTCATTTAGAACTTAGTTGGCTACTTAGAGTTTTAGGAACCTAGTTTAAAGCAAGATAAATGAAATACGAGTTTTTAGTTGTAGGTTGATTGGTTAAACCTTGATTCTTGACTAAATCATCAAATTGCTATCTAATTTAAGTTATGAACGTGTTTTTAAATCATTTCCAGTGTCTAGGATGTCATTTTTATCATTTGGATCGGTAAGGGAAGCAACCAACACTAATTTAGAGGTTTTCACACTCTAATGTGGCGCTCAACGGCAATCAACGGTGCCTGCGCACCAGAAAGTCGAGAGCTTTGGTGCTCAACTGTAGTAGGGTGGCACTCAAGCACCTTTGCGCAAAGAATGGTGCTCAACGACAAGGATGTATCGCTCACCGCCAGGGGCTTTTACATATTTTTTGTTGAGATTCTTCTACTTTTGTGGTTTCTTTTAAGGTTGATCAATACTTAAATCTTACTATAAATTATCTTTATATATATATATATATATATATATATATATATATTTATGTATGAAAAGTAGTTTGTGATAATGTGATGAGTGTTGTGAAAGGGGAATTTCATGGGAAATTCTTAATGAGGTGTTTAAGTAAAGTATTACAACTTGTCATAGTTCGACATTAATACTTATATTTGAATTGGTCGAGTCTAAAAATCATATACATGCTGAGAATGAATTTGGTTTGGAATGAATTATGTTGTATGATGTTTATAATTGCATAAATGAATTATTTTAATAATATTAGCCTACCCTTTTTGTGTTGTTGTTTGTTTGTGTTTGTTGTATGCTTTGGAATGAACAATTAATGGGTGTCAAGAGAGGGAGATAAGGTTTTCTTAGAGCATGCTTTTTGGGAAGAGATGATGTAGATGCTTAATGATTAGTATTGTAGATGTTAAATTTTGGATTGTGAATTTTAGAAACCTTTTGTAAATAAGTACATAATTATTAATAGAGTTATATATATAAATTTGAATTATGATTATTTTTTATAACTTTATGGATATTTTATATCTTCTAGTTAATTGTTATAGTTTTATTGACTTTGTAATATTTCTTTAATAATATTTATACTATTTAAATGAGATATTACAATTAATTTTCGTCTTCAATGTTTATTTCATAAGTTTATTTTTAATTTTAGTTTTGGTCATATAATATTTTGTATAAAGTTATTATTTTATACACAGAAATTATAATTTTGTATTTAAAATTATATCCAATTAAATTTTCATGACTTTTAAAAATGATGATTTTTCCTATTTGATAATCAAAAAGTCTAGAAGATTTATTATATACAATGAAGATGATACGATATATATTATTTTCCATAAGAGACATTATTTTTACTCATCTCATTCCGTAAATTTCAATCCATAGCATTATTTGTTGTGAAATTATCAACTAATTTTATTTGATTTTCCTTGTATTTAGTTCACTAATATAAACATTTTGTCCCATTATTCACCTTTTTTAGGAGTAGAAATTCGTTCCATAGACATAAATTAAATAATTATATTAAATATTGACAATGTTAATATATGTCAAATATTCTATTAAAAAATATTAGGCAATCAAATATTGTGTTAGTTATAATTTAGATATTATTATAATTTGTGCAGATTTGTGCACCTGTCATTCCTTTAATAGATGAAGAATTATAGGATTCTTGAATATATATATATATATATATATATATATATATATATATATATATATATATATATATATATATATATATATATATATTATAGGATTTGTGCAGATTTGTCCACCTGCGATCGGGTCGGACCACCCAATTTCTACTATCACGCACGAGATGTCTATACCTCGGCGTGAAGGGGGTGTGTTGGAAGTCTCACATCGACTAGAGATAAGGCCAAATTATAATATATAAGTGAGGTGCAAACCTCACCTTACAAGCCGATTTTGTAGGGTTGAGAATAAAAAATTGCATCTAAATTAAATAAGAATATTAAATGAAAAAACTGCATCTAACTACTGGTATCAACAAATACAAATATTATGATATTTATACCGTGTTGTTATATAAAAAGTATTCGTACTCATTATTTGTATATCTATTTGTAATATTTATTTTCTTTTCCGTCGTGAATTTTATATGCAAATACAAAACTATGATAAGATACTGTCACGAAAACACACGACTTTGTAACATAAAAATTGAATGTATTGATGTGGATGTGTGTTTATCTTTTCTTAGGATAAAAGGAAAGAATTGGTAAGTTTACCAAAAGATTAAATGCTACATAATTGGAAGTGGGTTGGTGGTGATTTGGTACGTTGCCTGATATGTTTAAATTAAAATATGTATATGATATAACTTTTATGTTTTAAGAATTTTTGTCAGAATGAAATTACAATATTAAATTATTAATTGACTTATTTAGTAAATAAAGAATCATACTATATATATATATATATATATATATATATATATATATATATATATATATATATAGTTAGAAAATCTTATAAACCTAATAAAGAGAAACTAAGCATTCAATATTTTAAGAATATCTCTATGATAAATTTGTCTAAAAGTAAACAAGTATTATTATAACATTAACTTATTAAAATTTAAAAATATCTATATATATATATATATATATATATATAGCATTAGTTAGAAAATCTTATAAACCTAATAAAGAGAAACTAAGCATTCAATATTTTAAGAATATCTCTATGATAAATTTGTCTAAAAGTAAACAAGTATTATTATAACATTAACTTATTAAAATTTAAAAATATCTATAGAAGTATTTTTCGTATTATACAAACACAAATTCTCAAATAGTTAATAATAATAATATTTTATTTTTGGTAAGATGTGTTACATTGAACATTTATTATTAAAAAAATTAGGATTAATGGTAAGTTATAATTTGTTTTACTTAAAAATCAATACAAAATAATTAATGCAACTTGCTACAGAATATTAAATTACTTATTCTTGGTACTCAAATTTTACATATAGGATGAGAAAGAAGCAATGAACTAGCACATGTTTAATGCAATCTCTTTACCTACCTCTTCGATGAGATTCAACTACTAATGTTGAACAAAATTGAAAAATAATTGACATGTACTATTCGCACACATTTTCATGTTCAATAAACAATCCAAGATTAGTACTTATCCTAGATTAGTACTTATCCTACATAGACATTACACCTTAGAACTCAAAAATGAAACAACTATTATATAATATATATATGATTAAGTTGAATTTATGATTCTCACTATTATTTTTATTTTTATTTTCCAAGTTTTAAAAAAAAATAGATTGATCCTTTCTTTTAATTTATCATGCTATCAGTTTTAATCGTGTTCAAATTGATATGATAGATTATCAATTAAAGAATTGGACATAGGTAATTAATATATTGAATTCAAATTCAAATTGTTTAAGAATTATTTGGGTTTAACTTTAATAAAAAAAAAAGTAATCATATTTTAGTTACTTACTATATATTAGGATAACACGAAAATCTTTGAAAGTATGTGTGTAAATAAAAATTATGATACAATATTAGTTTTCAAAGTTATAGTATATCACTAATAATTTTCATAATATTAGTGATAAAATTTTATATGTAGAAATAAGTTTATTGGTAAAATTAAATTTATCACGAATTTTATTGATAAATTTTTTATAATTTTAATTATTAACAAAAATAATTATCCTTAATGAATTTGTCAATACGTTTTATTAGTAAAACAGTACCACACTTTCTATTTTGGATTTTTATCAATTTGAATAAAATCTATCAATAAAACTTGTTGGAAATTATATGTCTTAAAACCTTTTAATAAAATTTATTGGTTCTTTATAATTATTATTACTTACAGATGTTTTTTTGTCGACAAAAAGATTGTCAAATTTCTCGTCAAGCTTGATAGGATTGTTTTATAAATTAAGTTATAGTGGCAGAGACACGGTGATAGTGTAGAGACAATGCAACAGTGGAGACTACGAAATCAATGGTGATTGAAGGTGGAAGAGGAGGAAGGAGAAAAATAAAAGGAAGGATGAGAATGAGAAAGAGGAAAAAGATGAAGAGCTGAAAACGACGTACACGCAACAATGGCATTAGTGAAAGAAGAGGAAAAATAAAGAAGAAAAAAGAAAAGAAAAGAAGAATTAGAAGAGGAAGAAAAATACTTAATCACTATATTTATTAAAAGTCAAAATATGTCAATAATTACCAACAAACATTTATTGACCAATATTTGCTAATGGATTTAGGTTCTTAATAATTAATTATCACTAATGCAGAAAATATCTTTGACGTCACCATTTAGACGTCTGATCCCAAAATATCAAACGTAAAAAATGACCGGTAGCATTTTTGTAATTAAAGAGAGTAAATAGACGTCTGATATTGGGGTCTGATATCTATAGTCTATTTAGAGGTCAGACAGCTCCATTGGACGCCAAAAAGATACGTAAAAGTAAAAAAAAAATGAATTTTTTATTACTATTAGACGTCTCAGTTGGGAGGTCTGACGTTTATAGTCTATTTTAGACGTCTGTTATGGGGGAACAGACTTCTAAATAATCAATCCAAAAATTTAAAAAGTTATTTTTTGACTACATTTAGATGTTTGATCCCGTTACTCCGACTTCTAAATTCATTTAGACGTTTGTTACGGGGAGAACAAACTTCTAAATACTCCGCCCTGAAATTTAAAAAGTCACTTTTTGATTTCATTTAGACGTCTGATCCCGCCACTCTGACTTCTAAAATCATTTAGACGTCTGTTATGGGGAACAAACTTCTAAATACTCAGCCTAGAAATTTAAAAAGTCACTTATTGACTCTATTTAGACGTTTGTTATGGGAGAACAAACTTCTAAATATTTAGTCAAAAAATTTAAAAAGTCACTTTTTGACTCCATTTACACATCTGATCCCGCCACTCTGACTTTTAAAGCCATTTAGACGTCTGTTATGGGGGAAACAGACTTCTAAATACTTAACCCAACAATTTAAAAAGTCACTTTTAACTCCATTTTTAGAGTCTGATCTCGCTACTCTGACTTCTAAAGTCATTTAGACGTATGTTATGGGGGGAACCGACTTCTAAATGTCTGCATTAAAACACTGCGAACGCGAGGTAGCTGTTACGCGCACTCACTGTTCATTATCTTCCTCGCGTTTTCTCTACACGGGCTATGTTTCTCAGGTTCGTTTTCTCACGTTTGCACAGATTTAAATTAATTTTACTCCAATTACATTACTCTTTGATGAATTATCTTTCATTTGAACCGATTAAAATGCTTTTTCGTTGGGTTTTAGTGCAGTTTTGCTCGTGTCTTTAGGCGGCATTCTTGGGCGGCGATTTCTTGCGTTTTGCACTCCTCCAATTCCCTCCACTACGTTTTTAAAATCATCCAATACAAAAAAACGTACAATACATTCTCTTTAACTAAAATATAAAGTTTTAAACTCGAATCACCATGACCAACCCGAGAGGCCTCAAGCGGAGAAAGATTCAATCAAATACAACAACGTTTTAGACGTTTGATCTGTTCAGATCAGACGTTTATATAGACGTACGATCTGTATAGGTCAGACGTCTATATAGACGTTTAACTAGGGTCCGACGTCCCATCAACATCACCCGAATAGACGTCAAGTCGGGTTCAAACGTAAAAAGCCCAAAATAACAGATGTTTAAAGCTTTTTCTGCACTAGTGTATAGATATTTATGGACAATTTTTTTGTTATAAGTAATTATTAATGAAATTTTATATCTATCAATTAAATTTATTGACAAAAATGTTACTGACGAATTTTTGACTATCGATAATTCGTTAATAAACTTGAACTATCAATGAATTTTGTTCGTAGACTATTTAATAATTTACTTATAGTGATATATGATCAAATTCATTAAATATAATTCTAATAGATCAAAGAGAAATGTTAATTTAGTATAATACCAATATTTAAAATAAAATCATGAAACTTTTCAAAGTTAGGATACCAAATGAAAAAGGAAATAGAAACTAACGAGTAATTGTATGGGAAACTTTTTATAGGTAAGAACAAATATTAATAAGGAGCAACTAATTTATAATATTGAATAATTTTTCTTTGTAACGGATTAATTCTCCTCCTGTAAATATATATTAATGACATTTGCACCTAATTAACTTTCTCAATGTTCATTCATAAAGTTACAATGATGATTCAACTTAAACTCTTGAAAATCCTCCTAAAGTTTGAAAGGAAGAGTCTAGATAAAATTCTATTATTATTATTAACTGCTCTTCCATACTAATGAGAAAAGATTAAAATATCATCTTTATTGAACCATGCTATTGTTATCAATATCATCACCACTATCCACGTTATTATTGTTATGCTATCGTCACTACATCTTCATTTTCAGAAGAAGAGATAACTCGTTCTACTAAAAAGTCCATTTAGGAAAGTTTGTTTTGAAAGTTATCATATATGTTCTGAAAATCCCATTTTGGAAGTTATCGTATATGTCCAAACTTAATTTCATGCATTTTGTCGTATAAATTTTTGTTATGGAAATTTTATTTCAAAAACCTCATTTTAAAAATGTTTCAAATTTTTTTAAAGTATTTTGTTCTTAAATTAAATTATATATCTATTTTATCTCTACATTTATGAAAGTCATATAAAATATTTTTTTAGTAAACAACACCTAATGATTATATGGTAATTCATTGTAAAATTATGTTTGTCATAAATGACTATCACAAATTATAAGGATGAAATAGTTATATAATTTAGTTTAAAAATGAAACACAATTTTTGAAAATAAATTAAAGAGAAGAAATATATTTAACTCTTTTAAAACTGTGAGAGTTAAATATTTTTTTATGAAGTTATGAAAAATTAGATGTTTTTTTTACGATGACTACCATTTCACACCATCAAGATGGTGGCCATGTAATAAACTAACAGGATTTAAGTAACAATAGAATATTAATTGTTGATTAATGATGTGAATATTTAGGTGGACATATTAAAAAATTGTTGCTTGACCATCATTTATGTTTTAATGTGTTGATGTGCTAACTGAACTGAAAAACATGGATTGCTACCACTAAAAGAAAATTACAAGAACACAAGCAAATCTACTTTATGAGATTCATATCACTATTATAAGTTTACTGAAAAAAAGTTACATATTAACGTTGAACTCTCATGCTTGACATTTGACAAGAAGTGAGACAAAAGCATAACTGTTTGTACTTCAAAATCGATAGGCTAACATTCATATATACAATTATATTTTAATCTTAACTATTTAAAAATTTATAGTAATTTATATTTTATCATTCTACTTCTCACAATAACGAAAAGTTATCCCATATGATCTCTTTAAGCAACTTTCATCGACATAAAATAAAATAAAAACAAAATCTTAACTTTCGTTGTTACGAGCGAACCTTTGAAGTCTTTAAAGACACTCCTGGTATTTGATAGTGTGAAATTGTGCTAAATTGAATTTGCATCCAAGAAATGGTACATAAGGTAAAATGTCCAAACCATACAAGTTCTTAGACTAGTTTGACCTTTGAAAACCACCAATTCTAGAAGCATACATTATTATGTTCTTTCAAATGCTTTATACACACGTCTACGTCTACTACTCCCACAAACAAAAAAACGTAGAAAACATAATTTAGAGTATCTTACATTCTTCATCTTTTATTGTTACATTTTTCATCTTCCATTGCAATTATCAATGCCATTGAATGTGGGTCTCATTCTTTTCAAGTATTTACTTGGCTTAAATCATATTTTTATTGTTAGGTTCAAAATAATCCAATAAATATCAGAATCCGAATATGAGACCTCTAAAATAAGAGAAAAATGATATTTCAAGATGATATATGATATTATAAACAAAATCTATTTTATGATTAACTAGATCAGGTATCATATTTATTGTTATAATATGTCTTTGTTATTATCCTTTATACATTAAATAATAGGTTTGAAAAATCTATAAATACATACAAAAAGTAAAATGATTGAATACTCATTTTTTACTCAAACACTCACAAAATATCTCTTACAGACTTGAACATTATAGGTGGATTTCTCCTTTTGTCTCGATAGAGAGTTTATTTCATCTCGAATCAGTCCAACCAAATTCAATAAAAACATTTTTCTTCACAAATTTGAGATAGTGTCTTGGTTTGGAATGAATTGAAAATTGTGTGCATGGAAAAGTTGTAATTCTTTGCTCATTTTTAGATCAATGCTTGAAAATAAGAATCATTATTAAAGCTCGTTTGCTAAACTGTCAAGACAATTATTATAGATTTCGTAGAAGCACCTAGAAGTGTATAACAAACCTTTTCTTTTCTTTTTCACCAAAAATACAACTAGATACTATACGGAGCTTAATTATTCACAAAATATTTTCCACGTATTTATGTTCATTATTAATTATAAATATATAAAAATATTTCATAAACAATTTACAAAATGTGGAAAATTGTATGAAATATGATCTTTTTTATGGGAATAAATATCTATGAAAAAAATAATAAATATTATAAGTAATGTATAATTATTTTAATTTAAACCAATTTGTTTCGAAGCCTAATAAGTATGAGTAAAATCAGGTCTAGATTATATGTTTTCACAAAATAGCTTTCAAACTTTCACTGCTCTAATTACAATATTATATGTTTTCACAAAATATTATTTCTATATATTAGTCTCTCACATGGTCAAATTCCTCATCCATGTCCTTGGCCATCACTACAAGCTTATCACCACCATCCATGGTTGTCACAATCCATCCATGTTCACCACTTAACTCTCTTCAACCACATCCAAAAGCTTCTTAACAACTATCATTCTAAAATCGTTCTCATGTACCTTTGTTCATATTGTATCTTTTGTGACAATCATGAAACTTTGTCTCCATAAGTAATAATTTGTTTTTATTTTTTTTATTTTATTTTAGAAGTTAGGATTTAAGATTATGGTTTCGTGCTTCACCGTTTTGGACTAGTCTCGTTTCGTGGTCGAGCATTGTGGTTCATACCCTATTATGAATATTGAAGCCCTACATATTTTTATTTAATAATGTTAGAATAAAGTTCAGAGTGATTCTTGTTAATCTTGATTTAGTACATTTATAATAAAATATAAATCATGAATGTGTTTCGTCGGATAGACACAAGCGTTCTAAAACAACAATCTTGTATGATATAAGTGTTTTGCCTAAGAAACAATATCTTTTGATCTTTGCTTTGTCCGATAAGAAAAATCTTTATCAAACTATAATTATTAAGCTAATGTTGTACAATTCAAAATATTGTTTATTTTATTTTGTTGTAGAGAATGTTTTCATCCCACATCTATCAAAAGAATCTTATAAAGCACATGTCTACTTCAACAATTTCTTGAAGACACTACAAAAGTCTCCAATTTTAGTAGGGGTTATTTTAACTTTATCGGAGGTTTTAACCCCCGGAAAATATGTTTCCAGAGGTTACAAGAACCATTGGGAAGGCCACAAAGTTACCGGCGATTTTCTGTCAATTTCTAGGGGTTTTGGTAGAGTTGTCAAAACGAGTAACCCGGCCCGACCCACCACGGGTTAGCCACTTAGTGAACCAACCCAGCCCGACTCATTTATTAGCGAGCTAAAAAAATTCGAACCCGACCCGACCCACCACAGATTGGTGGGTTAAACGGGTTGACTCATTGGCTCACTTAATTAACTTTTTTTTCACCCTCTTCTTCTCAGATTCTTATAACATGTTACTTTGATCGATCAAATTGAAACAGTAATAATTAGACCAATTGATATAAAAGAAAATGAAACAAAAGAAATATATTGTTATATATATTCTAAGCTATGAAGCATAAAAATTTGCCTATTTAATTTAATGAGACATACACAATCTTTTGACCAGGAAACTACATATAGTCGTTAACAAAAATATATAACACAAAATAAAAATGTCATGCTTGTAGATAGGTCTAAAAACAAGATAAAACAAATTATATATTCCTGAATTATCTAATCTATAATATTATCCATCTATTAAATTAGAGTCCTAAATGGATAAATCCACAGTATTATGCTCTCTTGAAGCATCTTCTTTTTTATCTCCATCTATAATATTATCCAATCTATAATCTTAGGGTTTTATTTGAAAAGGGAGTAAAGTTTGTGCATTTTGAATAATTAATTTAATTAATTTGATTTCAATAAAAAAAAATATGATTTAAATAATTAAAAAGAATAGGTGGGTTGGTGAGCCAACCTGACCCACCACGGGTTCAACCCGTGTGAGCCGGGTTCTTAGTGAGTCGAGTCAAAATTGGCTCGCATAAAAAAATTTGCATTTTTTTCCAACCCAACCCGGCTCAAACCCGTGGTGAGCCGGGTTGACTCACGGGTTTCAACTCATTTTGATGGCATTAGGTTTTGGGAACCGTCGGAACTAAGCGGGGTTCCTTAAAACTGCCCCTATTACCAGGGGTTTCTGGGAAACCGCTGGCACCCACTAGGTTCTGCAAACTACCCCTTTTTCAGGGGTTCCTGGAGAACTGTCGGAACTAACCGGGGTTTTATGAACCGTCGAAATTAGCTGGGTTTGAAAATTTTCCGAGTTTTTATCCAAAACCGTCGAAAATGCATACAAATTTTTTTTTTGGGTTGAAATTGGAGAATTTCTTAATTCTGATGCATCACATACCTATCTAGCACTATAGTAGTTTATGCTAATAAAATCAAATGAATTAATAAGCAATCTGGAATGCTTCTTTGTAAATTTTGGATAATCTCCTTTTGTTAATGGATCCATAAACCTTTAATGGAACAAATAAATTATCTTATATTCATACTTTATTACTAACTATATATAGCATTATCATTAGTGCAGTAAACATCTAAAGGTATCAGGATGCATTATACTTCTGCTTACAATGACTTTTACCGTTTTTGTTTCTTTTCAACATAGATTTTTCATGCACCTTAGTTCCCATACACCAGAATGAAAGTAAGAACTTTATAGCACACCATTTTAATTGTATATATCATTTTTTAGGATAAGGATATATAGAGAAGTACTTTACCATCCGAAAGTAGCCTTTCGATCAAGTTTGTTTTCAAAGAGTGGCACACTCCAAACAAAATTCAATGTTATGCCATTTTGAATTCTCTGCACAGTTTCGCTATAAAAAATTAAAGACAAAGATGTTCAATACTAAAAATTAAATACAAAAATGTCTAAGGTTCTTCTTCTACGTTACATCCATCGTTTGACACACTTTTTTTATTAGATACCTAGAATATAACATAATAGTTAGTCTGTTATATATTTAAAAAAAGATCATACAAATAAATTTAGCAATTATTACCGATAATGGTTGAAATGTAGCAAGCTGTGAAGGCAATTGACTCGGATAATTTTGCAACAATAATGATATCACTGCCTTCATTTCATTGACTTGTGTTGTCAATGAAGATACCTTTAAAAGATGAAATTATTTAAAAAGTAAGAAAAATGATATCTAAGAAGTTGATCATAAAAAGAACAAACCAAGTAATTGATAAAATATTCATTAACCTGAGTTTGTAATTCAACATTAGAAACAGAAGTTGAAGATGATCCACCATGAAAACGAGCATGGACTCCAAAGACTTTAGATGGGCAAGGACCCAAACCTAAACCGCGAACACGTCCACAATGCTCTTTGATTCCTAAAGCATGAGCCAATGAATCTGAATTGGATATTTCTTTTGATTGAGTCGATGATATTGTAGATTCATATGCTTCAATTTTTTCCTACATACAACATTTAATAAAATAGTGAAATCATCTAAATCAGATAAAACAATTCACCCAATTTCATTATTAGTAGATATATACAATTATCAATGCACAAACAATTTGATTCTAGTCCAAACAGAAACAACACCAAATTAAAGAGTTGCAATTCTAATTTCCAGAACCAGAGGGCTATTTTTACTACACTATCCGAAGACTTTTACTTCAGTTTTCTTTGGGAACATCATAGCCTCCTAATCTGTTCTTCAAATCCGATGAAGAGTAAGGCATATTACATTTTCAATAATTTTGCTGTTGTTATTAATCCACTCAACTGATTCCTTGTTTGTAACAGCAATAATCACCAATATATCTGCATCCCGTAATTCTTTCTGAAGTCTCGTAGACATTTCAACTCTAGATACAATACATTCATCAGTAAATACAAGAAGCTCATACCCTTCATCAACCCATTTCAGTGTCTTTGCCTGATAAAAGGGAATATTAATGGTACTGGACCCAACCAAAATATTAACCACACTATATTCAAAGCAGAATATTATGACAAAGAAACGTACCACAAGTATAATTAGAAACATCACTCGAAAATATAAAAGAATAACATAACATAAGAATAACATAACAAGCACAAAAAGTACACATAATTCCTACCCTTTCCCCTTCTCTACAAATACTCCCACATAAGCTCACATTTGCTAAATACTTAAAAGGCTATATCTTACTCAATTCATCGATATTTTCCATTGTAAGGATCCTAGTTCTCTGTCAAACAAATCACCAAAATATTGAACCCTTAGATATTATTTTTTTTATTTCTACAAGTTTAAACAATAAGAACAAAAAGAGATTAAATATGATAAATATGCTTATATATCCTCTGTACACAATTTTTTTCAATATTACTTTTAAGTGTAATTTATATACAAGTTATATAACTATTAACTCTTGCCAGCTCTCCTTTTATTTTTCAATATATCTTAACGCATGCGTTTTCACTCGTACAAGAATTAAAATATGCACTAAAATTAATAGTTTTGAATACAAGATTAAAAGGTAATTTTCAGACCTCGTAAATATGTACCCAAAACCCACCTGTCTAATCTCATTAAAACGCACCCAAAACCCCTCTGCGCTGACGCCAAGTGTCAAGAAACGAAGATCTGAAATCAGATAGTGGAATGCAGGTGTCAGCAGGAGAGCGGACGCTCGTTTTACGTGGGAAGAAAAATGATTTTTCTGAAACCTTCTTCCCACTCTCTCTGCATGCACCCTTCATCTTCCAAAAATCTGATCTTTCATTTTCTCCTCCTTCTCACTAGAATTCCTACCTTCTCTCTAAGAAAACTAACCTTTCCTCTTCTCCGATCATCACTCAGAAACCGTAGAAGTGTTCCCGGCGACCCAAGCTTCATCTTGAACCGAACAAAGTTTCAAGTCTGAGCTGGTAAGTTTTCTCCCTTTAGTCGTTCGTTCCTTTATTACATGCAAACCAAGTTCTGGTTGCATACAGGGATATAGTCTAAGTTATTTTTGGGTCTTTCTGTTGTTTGGTTTAGTTTGGAGAATCGTTGATCGTTAAGGGTAGAAATTGTAGTTGGACGAACCAAAAACCCACTTTTAGACCGTTCAATCACGTATCCAGGTAAGGGAAGCTTATTTAATTTAATTTGATTTGTTGCTGTTGAACTGCCTGAATGATTCGTTTAGTTGATTGGATGATTTTGATGCATGATGGTTGATATGGTTGGATGAATTGAATGTTCGTTTACTTGATGAGATGAAATGAAATATGGCTGAGTTAGGTTTTGATGTATGAAATATATGAAACCTGTATGATATGTGATGTATGAGATATGAAGGTTGATCTGGATGGAAAGTTTATAAAGTTCTGAAGTTATGAGGGTTTAAGTTGAGAAAACTGATTTGAAATAAATGATTATGTATATGAGATTATACTATGATAAAATACGTTCGTTACTGGACGGTCATTGACCGTTCGGTTCTCCTGTTGAACATAGTTGAAATGGGATTCTTTCATTTGGAAAGAATTCTAGTGGAGGACGAACGCCTCCTTATCATAATGATGTGCTTGAACGACCGGTCAAGCGTAGTTGCATCTGAGTATCCAACAGTAAACCTAAATTCGGTATCTATATATATGTGATTGTATAGGTAGCTGTTTCTAAACACCATTCCTATGATATCTTATTTATAAATCTTTTATTCTAAATTTTAAGTAGTGCTCGGTCTTACACCAAGTGCTCGTATTTTTACAGTAGATCTCCCCTGATAAAATAGCGTTCGTCCAATTTCAGAAGAACCTTCCTTTCCTTGTTCGGTCATTTACTGACATGAGATTTCTGTATGTGAATTATTCTAAGTTTGGTCCTTTGACGTCCTAATATGTCCACTTTATTGTCTCGGATCAAGAGTTCCCAGTTCTATGTATTCTTCAGTTTCGATTGGAGTTCACGAGAGTCAGTTCATTTAACTGATTCAGGTTGTAGAAGACGTTCGTCACATATTGCATAGGTGTCCCTGATTCCTTTCTAAAAGATTTCAGTAAACCCCTTTCGGTAGTATTCTGTTCTAGGACGAGGGAGTTCCTTGCCTCTTTCCTGTCGTTCGTCCTCATTATGAAGAGGGCAGAACGTTCGGTATTTTTATGTTCTCAGAAATGATTACGAAAATGGCACTAAAGTGAAATATTATAAAGGATGAAGAGTTTATGAGATGAATATGAGATTATGGATTTGAACGAGCGTTCCGGGGAGGAACGACTCTTGGATGATATTGAAATTGGTAAAGTATGAATGTGGTAATGCTTGGCTGACGATTCATCCTGATGTTCCGTGGGTACTCGTCCTCATGTAGAGGGGGTACGTCATGCGTGGGAACGGTAGGAGGTCCTAGTCCTTAGGGGTACTTTGGACGGAACGGACTAACCTCGGGTGGCAGCTGATGAGAATTCTAGTTACTACATCAGCCGGGTGCACGAACGTCGTAGCTACACAGAATTCATACAGTCCGGACAGTCGGTCTAGTATCAGGGTTTGATTGAATTGTTTATTAGAATGAAATTGAATGTGCTTGCATATGAAAATGTATGTTATTACTTGAATTAAATTACATAAGCTTACCCTGTGTTTTTCCTTGTGTTGTCTCGTTTGTACGTCCATCCTTGTCGTTGCAATGATCATCCGTGTGGATGTGAGCAGAAGGAGACGCACTGCTGAAAGAGGCGTTGGAAGAGCAATATCTGGAAGAAGAGAACTTGGTGGATGTTGAAGTTAAGATCGAACAGTAGGACGTTCGGTCAGTAGAGTAGTTTTGGTAAGGTGATCGTTCGATCACCCTTTTCCTTTATTTTCTATGACCGTTCGGTGTTGGTTTTGTAAACTGTTCGGTCAAAGTTTCTCTTAAGTTGTACAGTTTTAGTTTGAAGTTATGTAAGGCCTTTGGCCATAACCGTACTCCCTTTTTAATGTTAAGACTGATATGAGTTATTATTAATTGTTAATATTCTATTATATGATTTATTGCTATATTTTCGGGATGTTACAGTAATATTTGCATAATTATAAAAACTAAAAAGGAAATTAAAAACAAAAGAGAAAAAGAGTAACCTCAAATTTTTCAATATGGAAAAGTTTAATATAGGTTGTTGTATTGCAGGTACAATAAATAATGAATAAAAGTCCTATTCTTTCATTGTAGAAAAGGTGCAAAATAAAATAAATAAATATTTTAAAGTCTTGAAAATACGGAACCTCATAGGATATAAAATTATTAATAAAAAATCACTTCTCAACTGAAGCTCAATGAAGGAGGGGAGAGAGAAGGTACGTAACAGTGTGAAGCATGACTTCTTCCCAGGATGTGGGCTTAAGAGTCTTTTGATACTAATCATACTATTAAACCAATACTCATAGCATTACTAATCATATTAACTCATTTGCTTCATAGTTCAAATAAACTCAATATTTAAGAATGCAATTTTTAATGGCACAACGTCAATCAATGTGAAACTCAACTCATAATTACATCTATAAATTTCATATTTGCTGCACTAAACTGTTATACATTTGTAGCAAGAATAAAACTTACTCCAATTTCTCTTGCCTCATCACTAACTTCATTGGTCTTCTTATGGGTAGCTATCCAGACTTTTCCTCTGCTAACTTTGTGCCCACACTCTCTTTCCTATGAAAATGGACGAATGCATAGTAAGTATGTCATAAATATAATGAGAAATAGAAAGCTGAAGAATAATATCAGTTCACCATTTCTTCCCTCTTCCTTGCAATGCTCTTCGACCCGCTGTGTGAGCAAGCTTTGTCCTATTATGCTTATTTTTTTGGGCAATCTCCTAACATTGTCATATAAAAAGTTATTAAATTATAACATAATTTTAAGAAAAAGAAATTTAGGTTTTACCTTTGTTCTTTCATCATGCCGGTAGTCAACAAAAGAAGCTTAATAATCTTTATCTATTCCTTTTGGAGCCATGTCAATCAATTCATCTCTAGTATGTGTGCCATCATCTCTTTGTTGCCACAATTCTTGTCCAGAATCTCTCCATTTATGATTAAGTGCTTTCAAGATATAGTTGATTTGAATATCAGAATTGATTGCAAACTTTGTCTTCAAAACAGATTTTAATCAAAATTAACAATTACATAATAAATCAATTGTGAATGCTTCTTTGTAATTGTATTATGAATTTACATTACTTGAATGGTATTTTGAATTATATCTTCTTTGTAAGTTTTAGGAATCTTCTTCCAATTAGAATAACATATAGGGAATGCCTTGAAGTTTCTAGCAATACTCTCTAAGAATCGATTCAATAATGCGCGTCTCCAATTGGTTGATACTCATCATTCCAACGTACAATAATCCTTTCATTTTGAGGAAAATTCCAAACATCATTTGTTTTTAAGTGTTTGGTAGTCATCTTACTTTGATCATCTGTGAAGAAATAAAATTTGTGTCAAATACTCTTTTGTTAAAGAACTTCAGCAAATATAAGTAACATAATGCAAGCATTAATATGTTGAACTTGTGTCTTATTAATGATATCAACCAACCATGCTCCCTTGTGTATTGGTGGCCTTTCTTGTTCAACTTCCAACAAACTATCCTGATTTTCATCTTGTTCATGTTCATCTTGTAAATGAGAATTTCCTCCAACTTGAGATGGTGAATGAAGAGCATCTCCATTTGACTGCACTTGATAGCAATATAGAACAACCAATTGGTTTAATAAAGTTAAGCACATTACCCATGGCAAATATATGTATGTATCAACAACCAATATGAATTCACAACAACTATATGAACAACTGGAATACTAGAACATAACATATAAAGTGTGTCAAAATCTTTAACATTAACAAAAAAAAAACAAGACCCCAAGTCCATCCATCAAGTATTTAACATCATAGCATTCTCTAGAAGGGGCTTTTTTCAGCATTTAACTACAAATGAGAAAACAAAATCCATAAGAAATGTAATGATTAATATAAGAAGAATTCTAAAACTGAAATTTTAGAAAACATGACAGCTAAGGAAAAAGTAAAATCAACTTCAAACAATTTTGACTTGTATTTCGAGGCATGTCTATCCATGATTTATCCATTAAAATGACCTATGTTCATGCCATGAGGATTGAAAAATAAGATGAATTTACTAAACTGGTTCTAAAACTAAGTAGTACTAAGTTTATGGAATTGAAGAATTCATAACTAAGTAGTCCCCCTACTTAGTTATGAAATTGTTGCTTGGAATAATTTAATACTAAGTAGTACACCTACTTAATGTTAAAAGTAAATGTTGATTGAATAAAACACTAAGTAGAGATTAATTAATTATGTTTCTGAGTAAAACACTAATGAATAAAACCTTCGTAAGAGGGGGAAGAGAAGGGAGAGGAAAGAAATGAAAAATAATTTTGTTTCTGAGTAGAGAATAATAAAAAATATATATATATATATATATATATGGAAGAAATGAAAACTAAAGCTAATAATTTTTCACCTCAAACTAAAGCTCTTTTATTCACTGTCCAAAAGTCTTTGCTGTAATGTAATTATTACAATATCCGTGACAAATCCAAAAAATTTCAGGAGGAGGTTAACTTGATATCCAAAATCTAGAAAAGTAAAATGTATTTATCATGCCTGAGAGAGATATATATGCATTATGCATATACCATTCCTGTGGTATAAGAGAACTTGTTTGTTCGAAACCAGAGCACGGAATCAACCATAAAAACGGTTTTAATGACTTTGACAAATGCATGTTTTGAACATTAATAGTTCATACATGTGAATAATGCTGAATGTTATGTGTTCCTTTTTGACAAAGTAATACATTGTATTGTTTTTAATTTAGCAGTTATATTTGAATTTTTGACCTGCTAAACAAATGGTATAATGAGATTCTATTTGGGTGGTAGTTTACTTGGTTAGGGTTAGATTTTATAATGCATCGTAGGAAAACTATGATGAAGGTTTTGGTGCTTTTGTGGTACAGATATATATGTGTATGATAATAATAATGAATAAGAGAATAAAGTAAACAGTGGGTAAAAGGAAAGCTGTGAAAGCACTTTGGATAGCTTTTGTGAAAGCGGAGAAGCAGTTCTTTAGTTATCTTTTTGGTTTGACAAACATTCTCTACCGATATACTCACATAGCATTGTTTGGTTTGTATTAAAGTGTAATGAAAATTCTAGAAAAATGCAGGGACTCCTTAGATAGAAGAATTGAAATGTAATATAAGTTTTAGAATATTGTAGAAAAGCCTAAGATAGGAAGACAAATCAAGAATATTCTACATAGGTAAATATCTAGAACATTTCACATAAGTTGTGGCTAGCATGTTCTAGAATAATCTATGGGTCTATAAATACCCATAAACTCTACCATTTGATGTAAGATGTAGCCAACATCTACCATTTGTAAGAAGCTAACATCTACAACAACAAAGACAACTACAACACTTCTTCCAACTACTACTTCCACATTCCACTATCTCCACATTTACTTCTACATTCAACTATCTCTACATTTTCTCTATCCCAACTATTCCTTTCACAATCTCAAAATACTAACAGTGGTACCAGAGCTACGTTCGATCATCAACTGGGCGTAGATAAAATTTTCAACTACCTCAAACAAAACTATAACTCATTCTACTACTTCCAAATATATTATCAACACATGGCTACTACTAATCAAACATCATCAATTCCAGTACCTATTTTCACAGGAGAAAATTATGATTTCTGGAGTGTCAAAATGAAGACATTCTTCCGCTCTCAAGATTTATGGGATATCATAGAAGAGGGATTCACTATTCCAGAAGACACCTCTACTCTTACTGCAGCTCAAAAGAAGGAGTTGAAAGAAAACAAGCAGAAGGATTCAAGGGCTTTATTTGTTCTTCAACATGATGACACAATTTTTCCAAGGATAATTGGTGCCACAAGTGCTAAACAAGCTTGGAACACAATACAAGAGGAGTTTCAAGGAAGTGACGAGGTACGCAATGTTAAACTTCATTCTCTAAGACGAGAGTTTGAATTATTAAGAATGAAAGAATCTGAGACCATTAAAGACTACTATTCTAGAATAAAAGAAATAGTTAGTCAGATGAGAGCCTATGGAAAAAATATTCTTGACAAAAAGATCGTTGAGAAAATTTTAATTTCTATTCCCCAAAAATATGATGTAATAACCGCGATTGAACAAACAAAAGATTTGGCTACATTGTTAGTCACAGAACTAATGGACTCTCTTGAAGCTTATGAACAAAGATTGAAAAGGCATGAAGAAGACTCGGTTGAAAATGCCTTTCAATCAAAACTAAAATTACGGTATCAGAATAAAGAATATGAAGGAAATAAAAGTAGAGAAGAAATTTCTAGAAATAAAGAAAATCCTAGAAGCTTCTCTGTGACTCGTCAAGAAAAGTATCCTCCATGTGGCATATGTAAAAAGACAAGTCACTTGGAAAAAGATTGTTGGCATCATGGAAAACCTCAATGCCACTATTGCAAGAAATTTGGTCACGTAGAAAAGTATTGTCGTAATAAAAATAAGCATAAAGCAAACTTTGCGGAAGAATATAATCAGGAGAAACTCTTATTCTACGCCAATCAAGAATCTTCTGGTAGAGAAGGAAGTTGGTACTTGGATAGTGGATGCAGCAATCACATGGCGAAAGATGAAAGCATCTTCAAAGACATTGATAAATCTGTCAATGTCAAAGTTCGGCTAGGAAATGGCACCACAGTGGAGTCTCGAGACAAAGGAACTGTCATGGTGGAGACAAAGAAAGGTACGAAATTCATCAAGGATGTTTTATTAGTTTCCAATCTTAAAGAGAATCTTTTAAGTATTGGCCAAATGATGGAGAATGGATATTTTCTTCATTTTGAGAAAGATACATGCAAAATTTATGACAGTAAAATGATAGAAATTGGCCAAGTAAAAATGGAGAAGAGAAATAGAAGCTTTCCTATAAGCTTTAAACCTGGAACTCATATTGCCATGAAGGTAGAAGTTGATGACTCATGGCTTTAGCATAGGAGATTTGGCCACTTCAACACACATGACTTAAAGCTTTTATATCAGAAAAACATGATGAGAGATCTTCCATGCTTGAAAGAGAATAATGAATCATGCAAAGGATGTCTCCTCGGAAAACAACACCGATTACCATTCTCGACAAACAAAGCATGGAGAGAAAAAGACTTATTAGAGTTTATTCATACCGATGTTTGCAGACCGATGAGAACACCTTCACATCATAACAACAGGTATTTCATCCTCTTCATTGATGACTTCTCTATAATGACATGGGTCTATTTCTTAAAGGCAAAGTCAGAATTTTTTGGAGTATTCAAGAAATTTAAGGCCCTTGTTGAGAAGCAAAGCGAAAAACAGATAAAAGTAGTTCGAAGTGATCGTGGCAAGGAGTACACATCTCACGAGTTTGACAAATTCTGTGAAGATGAAGGCATAGAGCGACAACTTACAGTCGCATATACTCCACAACAAAATGGCGTGTCAGAGAGAAAGAATCGCACTGTTATGGAGATGGCAAGATCAATGCTGAAAGAGAAAAGTATGCCTAACACTTTTTGGGTTGAAGCGGTCTACACTGCAATTTACATTCTAAACAGATGTCCAACTAAAGCAGTCCAAGACAAGACTCCTATTGAAGCTTGGAGTGGAAGAAAGCCATCAGCTAAACACCTACGAGTATTTGGATCTATCTGCTTCATACATGTTCCTGATCAAAGGAGGCACAAGCTTGAAGATAAGACTATACGAGGAATATTCTTAGGATATAGCACACAATCAAAAGGTTATCGAGTCTACAACCTACAAACAAAACTCATCATCAGTCGAGATGTTGAAGTTGATGAAAATGCTTCTTGGAATTGGGAAGAAGAAAAAGTTGTTAAAAGCAACATTCTACTTCTAGTGCAGCAATCTCAAGAAGAAACTCAAGAAGAGGAAGAAAATTCAGGTACGCTTTCTCCACCTCCACAACAGGAAGATTCTTCACCTGAATCTAGTCCAAGAAGAGTAAGATCTTTGGTAGACATATATGAAACTTGCAATATAGCCATGATTGAGCCTAACTGTTATGAAGAAGCATCAAAGCAAAAAGTATGGGTCAAGGCTATGGAAGAAGAGATTAAAATGATTGAGAATAATAACACTTGGGAACTCGTAAATTGCCCTCATGGAAAAGATATCATAGGAGTGAAATGGATATATAAACAAAGCTTAATCCTGATGGAACTATACAAAAGCACAAGGCAAGATTAGTTGCTAAAGGCTACTCACAATAACCAGGAATAGACTACAATGAGACATTTGCTCCAGTTGCTCGCTTAGATACAATTAGAGTATTAATAGCTCTTGTAGCACAAAAAGGATGGAACATCTATCAACTAGATGTCAAATCAGCCTTTCTAAATGGAGTGCTCGAAGAAGAAATTTATGTTGAACAACCACAAGGCTATATCAACAAAGGAAATGAAGGCAAAGTACTAAGACTTAGAAAAGCATTATATGGCCTGAAGCAAGCTCCTCGAGCATGGTATAGCAAGATTGATAAATACTTCATCGATCAAGGATTCAGGAGGAGCAAGAGTGAGCCAACACTATATATTAAGGCACAAGAGGTGAAACAAGACAAGGAAGGTATATTTATCTCTCAAAAAAATATATTGAAGCTCTATTAAAGAAGTTCAAGATGAATGGTTGTAAACCTGTCACTACTCCGCTGGTGGTAAACGAGAAACTACAAAAAGATGATGGAGCACAAGAGGCAAATGCATCGCGCTACAGGAGTTTAATTGGAAGTCTCCTATATCTCAGCCACACGACCAGATATTATGTATGCTACAAGTCTTCTATCAAGATTCATGCAAAAACCAAGTCAGATTCATTATGGAGTAGGAAAAAGAATTTTAAGATATCTACAAGGCACAAAGGAGTTTGGTATATGGTACAAAACCATGACTAACTCAAGGATGATTGGCTACACAGATAGTGATTGGGCAGGATCAATGGACGACATGAAAAGTACGTTAGTATATGCTTTCTCATTAGGATCGGGTATTTTATCTTGGGCATCAAAGAAGCAAGCAACTGTGGCACAATCAACACCAGAAGCAGAGTATGTAGCAGTTGCTGAAACCACGAGTCAAACAATATGGCTACGAAGAATACTTGAAGAAATGGGCGAACCACAAGATGGACCGACTGTTATCTATTGCAACATCAAATCAACAATAGCAATAGCAAAAAATCCAGTCCATCACCAAAGAACAAAACACATAGCCATTAAATATCACTTCATTTGAGATGAAGAGACAACTAAACAAATACGAATCGAGTACTACCCAACAGAAGACCAAATTGCAGATATATTTATGAAGGCATTACCAATACCAAGATTTGAACTATTGCGCACAATGCTTAGAGTTACAGAATTTGCATTACAAGGAGTATTAAAGTGTAATGAAAATTCTAGAAGAATGTAGGGACTCCTTAGATAGAAGAATTGAAATGTAATATAAGTTCTAGAATATTGTAGAAAAGCCTAAGATAGGAAGAAAAATCAAGAATATTTAACATAGGTAAATATCTAGAACATTCCACATAAGTTGTGGCTAGCATGTTCTAGAATAATCTATGGGTCTATAAATACCCATGAACTCTACCATTTGATGTAAGATGTAGCCAACATCTACCATTTGTAAGAAGCTAACATTTACAACAACAAAGACAACTACAACACTTCTTTCAACTACTACTTCCACATTTCACTATCTCCACATTTACTTCTACATTCAACTATCTCTACATTTTCTCTATCCTAACTATTCCTTTCACAACCTCAAAATACTAACAGTTTGAATGAATTCATAAAGCGATGATGAGACCCCTTAAAACCAAAAGTTAAGGCAAAATCATGTCTCACCATCTTCCTGCCTTCTCTTTAATTACCTCTTTCATCTAACTCCTACATCTATTATATATATATATATATATATACACACACACACATATTGGTTATCAACAAAATAAAAAAAAGAAAGACAATCTGAACTGAAGGACTGAAAGTTTTACACAGTATTTGCTGCTATTTATACCACCTTTTCTTCCTGAATTGTAGGCAATTAAACTGCTTGTTCTCCCCTTAATGAAGGCTTTGATATCGATTAGTAAATCTTCATTTAATATATTATTGAACACCATCTATATTAGTAACCATGGTTGCTTACTACTTGATTTGTTTATTTCCCATTACAACAATGATGATAATTACAGAACTTTTGGAAGGTTGTTCGTTACATAAATACCTAGAGAGCATTTATCCAAATGCTCTTAGTTTAGAGCAATCCATAAGTTTTGGTTTGGATATTTCTAATGCCATGGAGTATCTGCGTTCAAATGGCATTATTCACCGCGATCTAAAACCTGGTAATTATGTTTAGTTATAATGATAAGTATCTATACAATGTGATATTTGAATGACTTTTTACGTTTTGATGTATATTTTGTCTTCTCTAAAATTTAGTATGTATGTCTTTTAAATTAACGCTTTTTTTTTTAACTTATGGAATGTCTAATGTAGATACAGACCAATTAAGGGGATCCAATAAATATAAGTATTTTTATTTCTTTACCTTTACAATAACTAGTTCATTCATAGTCAAGGAAACTCATTAACACTGATTGATTTTCATATATATATTTTTTCTGAGTATAAGAGGTGCAGTCATTTCAATTACAAGTTATCCATGACTTCTTTAGGTAATTTGCTTCAGAGGCATTAAGTCTATTGTCTACCCATTAAGTCTATTGTCTACCCATTAACCCTTGCAATGCAAAAATGATGGATATGAGTTAAAAGAAGACGATGTCACAGTACCAAACCATATAACATACACAATATGATGCTAATATTGACAACTCACAGTTTTGACATCCCATATCAATCAGTCTCCAAGATAGCAGCAACTAAACCAAACAAAGCCGACACAATGCAAACAAATAGTTCTTAATTCTCGTATATAATAGATGCTCAAATCTCAAAATTTACTCTCAAGTGTGACGACACAGAAAACTAATACTAGAAAACTTATAACTTAAAAGACAAAACCACCATTGACTTCAGGCAAAACATACAAAAACAAATCAGTAGCTACAAATAAAAAATAAAACACAACAAAATAAAAGTGTAGACCTAAGAAGTGTGAAACAAATGCTTTAAGGGTTGAAGAATAACACAGATACACCAAGGCTTTTAATAATCAAGCTATTACTTCCGGTTGAAATATAAAGCATTGATTCTGACCTGATTTATCTCAGAAACTAACTGATACAATATCCTCAAACCTATAGCATAGTGATGTTGTGCCTGCTAAAAGTATCAATTGGTCAGATTAAAATTCAAAACAATCAAATCTGTAGTACAAAAGAAGATATATTTAATAATTAAAAAAAAATAGTAAAAACACCAAGTACACAATCAAAACCTCAAACACCACATGCCAGTAACAGAGAAACTAGTTAGCGTGGTGGATTAGGTGGTTAATAGAACTTGACTTTGTCAACCAAAATCTTCTTTATTATCCTATCCTACATCTAATTTACGATATGTTAATACTTCCAATAAAATTAAAAATATTTGTTCAAGAATAACAATATAAACTTATTATAAATATTCTGATGGGTCGTACCACTAGTTTGGGATACAAGACAATCACCCTAAAAATTTTCATTGATGATTAGACCATTAAACTCCACTATTAATACTCAACAAATTACAGGACCTTAATTTTGTAATCAGAACACATATCAAAGACAAGAAAAATGAAAATTAGGTTAGAGCTAAAAATGAAGATATAGATAGAGAGATAGATGAAGATTAGGTAAGAGTAAAAGAAGAACGAGAGGAACTAGGAAGTATTAGGAATGGAGGCTCAGGCAAGAGGAAAAGAACGAAGAGAGAATAATCTGATTGAAGAGATAAGATGAACATACCAGGGAGACGGAAGTGACAAAAATCGCCTCAGCACAATCCTCGCCGCCTCGACCTCGTTGCCTCGACCTCGACGCCTCGACCATGATGCTTAGCCCAAGCAGGGGAAGACACAAAGCAGACGAACATGAACACGCACACAAAGCAGGGAAAGATTGTGATGAAGGTAGCAGAAGAAATGAAAGTGCTTAGGAGGAAGGAAATTAGGGCTTAGGGAATTAGAAATGAATATGCGGGGAAAACTTTTCTAATATTAAAAAAGTATATAATGAGTTTTGGGGATTACACTAGTTATAGGAATTTTGTTCTTCCATCTTTATAAATATGTTTCTTACATTACTTACAAAGAAACTGTTTTTCTCAACTAAACTTCAATTAGCATTATTTATTAATTGAGAAAGGGAATTCATACCAATTAATTAAGTCATTAAGGTTTGATGTGACTGTGAGTGGGAATGAAGGGATTGATGTTGAAGATGAGGAACATGGTGATGAGTCAATATTTTCCTCACTTCACTTAGTTTATTGTGCTAGAATTAATCAGGCAATTGTGCTAAACGTCCGGTATTTTCCTGTTTTTCCTAATTGTGCTTAATTTGATCGGAAATTCTTATTTTAACTAATTTGAATTATCTGAGCTTATTATTTTGCATTATTAATTACGGGAAAATTTTGGATAACTTTTTGGGACATTTGAAAGCTAAATGAGAAATGGCAATTGAGCCAATGCATCTTAGCCATTTTTTATTTTCGCTGGCTGCCGCGTGAATGTTGTGTCAACTTGTGTGTCTTCGTTTGAGTTCAATTCTTATCAGTTTTCCATGCAATGTTTTTTCATAGTTTCGTCTGGATGTCTATTTTAACGTATAGTTTTTACTTTGTTCAAATTCGTTCTGCGCTGTTCCCAGTATTTATTTTACTCTCATATGTCAGTCCAGTGATTACTGTTTGAGTGATTTCTAATCTGTTTGCATTGTTTGCTTGCTGTTTAGTAATTGTGGTGGCTGGAATTGATCATTGGACGATGCTAAAACCTCCAACACTCTTAAACAAGGAATCCAACAGCTTGGGAAGCACTCACGGCCAGCTTCCACACGGTCCAATAGCTTGAAGAGAAGAGATCAGCGGCAAATGAAAGTGCAGCAGCTGCACTAGCAGATGGCAACACGTTCAACCAACTTTGAAAAGCCAAGCACACGGGAAGGAGGTAGTAGGCAGGAGAGGAAATTCATTCTTTTGGCTAAGGAAAAAGTGTAGCTGATTTAATTTGGAGAAGCTTAAAGGGGTGTGACGGTTGGAAGAAGTGAAGACGCTGATCCACTTTTCTTTTTGGAAGCACATGTTTATTCCAGCAGCACTTTTGGAGCATCCAGCACGTGAATGAAAGGGGCTTCATTTAGTGAAAAGAAAGAAACCACATGGGCCCACAGAAGACAACACAGAGAGGTGCACACACAGATTAAGAGGTGCACGGCCGGGACACGCTGGCAGCAGGCTGAAGTAAGCTTCATCACGGCCCAAAGGAGTCCATCAAGCCTTCAATTCCAGATCCAGCAGCGAGAAGTGGAGTGGCTTTCATTCGGAGATGTTCTTCCAGTAGTAGCAACACGGCCCAAAGCACACAGCAGCAGCACAGGCGGGCTTGGCCTTCATTTCTTCATCCAGCCTTCACTGGACACGACAGTAGCATCTTGGGGGAGGTGTTTCATCATTGAAAGCACATGGCCCGCCACGTGAAGGAGCTTCCACGTCCAGCACAAGAATGGGAAGCACAGGGGTGCACACAGCCCAACAGTACAGCAGCTTGGGAGGTTCTCACGGCCACAACCAAAGAAAAGATGTCATGATCTGCACGTTCATGGGGAGGCTCATTTCCTTTTGGCTTGAAGAAAGGTGTTGGATCACGGGCTTCATTCACGGTCCAGCACACTCCACACACACGTCCAGAACAGCAACGTGGAGCATCCAAAAATGAAGCGGTCCAACTAGGATGAAGCAAGGGAGGTGCAACCCACACTTTCGGTCCAGCACAGCAGCGTCCAGGAGCATCCTCTCGGTCCAGTTTCCACGCCCACGGTCCAGAGTGAAGACAAGCTCCAGCCGCAACCTAGAAAGGGGGGTACCACGGGAAAGAGCTGAAGAAAGAAAAAACTGCAGCACATGGAGGGTTACGGCTAGAGGGAGAGTGTGCTGGAAGGGGGGTCTCGGCTTGGAGCTGGTGCAGCCGCCACCATGGTTGGAGCTTTCGGTCACGGCCTGGCTGGAGAGAAAAGCATCACGGAGAAGCACGCTAATTTTCATTTGGCAGCAGCACGCAGAAGTAGTCTTTCTTTCTCTAAGGAGCAGAAGCAGTGATTGACTTTAGGAGTTTATTTTGCTTTAGATTAGTTGGAATAGAGAATGAAAGGTGATTAGATGGGTGTAGTTGTATTGCACATGGTGATATTGAGAAAGCGCTTAATTCACTTTGAAAAGCAATGTTACGTGTAGTGGGATGTGAGTTGGTGTGCACGGTTTCTTTATCCAGCAGCGTGAAATGAGTTGTTTTTCTTGCTTTAGACAATAGCGCACGGTGATGGAGCATTTTCTTTCTTTTAGAAAACAGGGTGATTAACTTTTACTTTCTTTCTTGGAGAAAAGAGGAGACGGTGGTTTATGTTGGATTCTACAAGCGTTTTGCAATTGCTCACTTCTACTCTCGGTTTGTAGACTTGTCTTTTATTTTTCTTTAGCTCTAAAAGGTCTCTTTATATTGTGTTGACGCTTAAATCGGTGGTGATTTTGTTTTACAATTTCCAAGTTTTATTCCAATGTGCATTTAATTTGTCAGCTCAACATTGCATTTTAATAGCTTTAATTGTGTTTGGATATTTATCTATTGCATTGTTCAGTTTATTGTTTACGTTCACTATGTTGTCTACTTTGTTCGGCTTTAAGTTCTACTGTTCAGTTTTACTTTTATTGTTCAGTTTCGAGTTTTTCTTTCCTGCATTTCACTTGCCTCACTTGCTTTAGATACTGTTCGGTCTCAATGTAAAACCGTTTCGTCTTTCTTTAGAGACCGTTCGGTCTTTATGTTTTCCACATTTCTTTCCGCATTTTCAATTATGTTTTGGTTGTATTTAATTTCCAGTTTTAAATTCAGTTCATTTAAAATCACAAAAACACTTTCAGAAACCCCCACTACGTGTTTGACCTGAGACTCGAACCATATTTGGTCCTTGAGAGACGACCTAGGAGTCACTTCCTAGCACTATACTGCATTCTTTTATGCAAACAACTTTTGTGGGAGGTGCGACCCTCTCAACACATGGTTAGTGTTTACGTCTTGTTGTAGGTCAATCTTGAATATCTTGGACGTGTTGTTTTCAACAATGAAGGCCTGCTTTATCTTGACAGTATTTTTGGGACTGATTTACATACAACAATGATCGATTAGCTTGGAGTTACTGGATGGGGTGTTGGGGGTATTGAAGTAGAGCCAGCAATGCTTGGCCAGGTATATTTACTTCCGAATTTTGGTTTATTTTTGGTTAATGTGTTTTGATTATAATATAGTCTTTGATTTCAGGGGTTTGCTATACCAAAAGATGTACAAGGAAAAGTTGCAAAATTTGATTTTCATGGGCAGCCAGCGGAGCTCAAACAAAATTAGACATTGTTTATTAGTTTCTTTTATTAGTAATGTAACAACCATATTTTTAGTATGTTAATTTAGTATTGAACATCTTTCTTTTTAGGTTTAATCATTCACGAAGTCCCTATTTTCGCGTGGAATCTCAATTTAGTCCCTTTGTTTCTAGAAATCTCAATTGGGTCCCAAACTTATGAAAATTGCAACAATTGGATCCTTTCCGTTAAATTGTCTCCAACGGCGTTAGTGTGTGTTTGACGTGGCACGTTGTAGTCAGTTTCTTAACTGACGCTGACTGAAGCAAGGGCAGTGAAGCACGTGGATAATAAAAAATTTTAAGTAAAAAGAAAATGAAAGTTTTAAACCAAAATTGGGATTCAGATTTTTATTTGATCGAATTAGGGATTGGGATTCTTCTGAGTACTTCTAGGGTTCATCCAAAGTTCATTCCATTTCACAAATTGGGGTATCAATTTGGGTATTTAGGGTTTAATCGAAGTTGCGGTTGAAGATGCATCCATGTTCGTCTTCGTCATGCAACGGGTGACGGAAGCAGGACAGTAATGTGGTCTGTGGTGGTGTTCATCTTTGCCATGCAGCGGCCATTCCATACAGCGTTTGCGCGGTTGTCACACTCACCGCACCTGCGGCGAACTTCTTCTCTCCCATGGAACTCTCCAAAGCTTTTCCCTCCAAACTGTTTAATAAGTTCGACAGTAATTGGTTGAAGTGGTCCTTATTTGAGTTAACGGTGCTTCCTTCGTCGTTAAGGGTAATCCCGGGAACTATGTCATCATTGTTGAAGGTGCTGTTGGAGTAGATTAGCGTACACTCGTCGTACCAGATGTAGGACTCGGTATCGTTGGGACAGAGGCGAGTTATGTTGGTTGTTGCTGCGACGACACAACCATGGCAGACGGTCGCGTTGACGTCGCCGCGGCAGAGGAAACGGTCGTCGATATCGTCGACGGAGGCTCGGTGGAAACCGCTGTTGGAGGGAAGGGAGGAGTTTGAAACAAGAGAAGAGATTGGATTGAAATTTGGTGTCGGATGAGTAAAAGGTTTGATCAGTGGAGAAGCGGGCACTGTAAATGGCTGTTGATGCAGATGCAAGAAAAAGCATACATAACAGACATAGTAATTGAAGTCTTAACGAGGTTGTACAGAAGTTGGAGCTAGCATGTTTGGTTGAATAATTAATAGGAGAAATTCTGCAACTTATCCTTTTAGATTATGACAGTGGAAAACCTTTGTGGTTAATATGAAGCTCCCATATGATTTGGAGGGCGCCTTTGTGGTTAATATGAAATCTTTGTGGTTAAAACTTTCATTTTCTTTTTACTTAAAAATTTTTATTATCCACGTGCTTCATTGCCCCTGTTTCAGTCAGTCACGTCAGTTAAGAACCTGACTACAACGTGCCATGTCAAACACACACTAACGCCGTTGGAGACAATTTAACGGAAATGATCCAATTTTTACAATAAATTTAGGATCCAATTGAGATTTCCAAAAACAAAGAGACTAAATTAAAATTTCACGCAAAAATAGAGACTTCGTGAATGATTAAATCTTCTTTTTAATATATGAATAATTAGTTGTATAAATATATTAATATGTTGAATAATGTAGTTTATTTTATATATAATATTCAGTTTTATTTTATATTATTTTATTGTTTGTTTTGTTAATAAAACTAATTTTATTATAATTTTATTTTATTCACTACAAAAATAATGAATTTTAGGAGGAGTTTTGTTCTCGCGGTTTTGGAAACTTTGAATAAATTTCCGCGGTTTTAAGGTTAGTTTTTTTTTAAAAAAAAAAACATTCTGGCATTACTAACTAAAGTCATCCCTAAAATATATTTTTATTTTCGAAAAACTCATTATATACTTTTTTTTCCCATGAAGAGGTATGGATAAATTTATTCGATGGAAACCTAAGTAGAATAGATTAGATCCACCAGAAAACCCTAAAAATTATATTAAAGGAAGAAGTAAGAGAAGAGAGGGGAGCAATGTACTTGGCTGACATTGAGGGTACGTTGTTCGGTGGTAAGATGGAGGTTGTCGCTGATGAAGACGAGCATGTCGGTGCCAACGCCTGAGGGCAAGCAATCGACAGTGGTGATGGAGTGTTGGCACTGGCGGAAGGGAAGGGAAGTCAGCTTGGCGACAATGTTTTGGGCGCCTTGGATCTTCTGGCCTTCGAAGGAAAGCATGGAAGCCTCCTGATAGAGATTGGCGAGATTGTTTCACGAATGCCTTGCCACTGCGTCTGAATCCATTTTGCCTCATTTTCTTTTCTATTCTCGCGGACAAAAGAACAATTAGGGCACCCCTCTCCACTGCTTATCTGGAAAAAAAGTAAATAAATAAAAGTTAAAATTCACAAACCGCAGATAAATTATTTAAAAAAAATAAAACTAAAAATATAACTGCCATTTCTTGTAAAACTGCCGAAAAAATAATTTTAAAGAAAAAAATAAACTTAACTGCGCTTTGTTACAAAAACCGCAGGAAATTGTGGGGTTTTTCTGAATCCCGGGAAAGAAACCCCTTCTATATTATATTATTTTTGTAGTGAGAGTTTTTTTTTAACCAACAATCATCCTAACACGTGTATAAACTCTAGAAGGGATATTTAGTCCTATGTTTTACTCCAATTTGAAAGCTCTTTGACTTGAGGTTGATAAGCCAAACCAACCATCAAAATGTTGCTCGAAGTGAATATAAGCATTTGATGATGGAAAACATTATGTATATTTATATGTGGACAATCGCAAGTTGAGAAAGTTCTTCTTTTAAACTTCTCAATTAGCAAAAAGGATTTGTAATGCTAACTTTCTTGAAGCACTGAATACAAGAGAATTCAAGATGAAGGTTAATGATTGTTATGTCCTAAAGTAAAAAATATTATGTCCTAAAACTTTATAAAAAAATATTGTTTGTGTTCATAAGCAACTAAAGGAGTAAATTTTATTGTATTCTTCTTATGACTGAATAACTTTCTTAGTTAACAACCTAATGATCTTTTGATAGCATCCTTTTGTAATTTCAAGTGTTTTATAAAGAAGTGATTATGATTTGAACAATATTAAATGATTTGATCAAGAATAATTGCATTTCAAACAATATTTAAGTTTTATTTTAGAGTGATTGTAATACTCAAATTTTAGCAATATTCGATTTTTTCAAAAACGACTTCATTTCAAAAAATAATTGAGTTTTTAAGCTAAGAATGGCATTTATCCAACTAATATTCGAATTATTTTGGTTTAAACTCTCGGATCGTCCTTATATTGGTTGGGAAATCTCAAGTGGGTTATCGTTTTTGCAACTTTCTCAATTGGGTCCTTATATTTAAAAAATTGAGCCAATTAAGCTCTGTCTGTTAAGTTTTCACATACGGCGTTAACAAATGCTTACGTGGTGTAAAATGTTATATTACGTGAAATTTTTTATTTATATTAACCGTTTTTTATGTGGCACAATATTGAATTATTTAAAACTTTATTATTTTATAATATTTTATCCTAATCAACAGTTCTATCGCACATGTGATAGATCTTGCCCCAATCTAGGATGCAGACCAACATTAAGACAATGGTCAACTCAACCACAAATGGCCACCACGATGTAACGCGTGTCTAGGCACAACCACGAGCACAACAACAACGCTGCCACCGTCACTAGATAGACACACCATTGTTGCGACACGAAAACATATCCTCCACACTGTGAGCCAGGATCAAACTAGACCGCATGACAGAGGCCAGCCAATGCGACGAGAAATCGTCGCGTCTTTGGCGGCCATCGCAGATGACGCTTGCGAACCACCTACAGAAAAACCAAACCACATGGCAAGGCCAGTCCTCCACTATGACGGAGAACGATAAGGGAGAAGAAGTTGTCACGCTTCCACCACAACACTAGAAGTAAAAAGAAGAAGCTTGAAAAACAGTGGTGGTAGTATTAGAGTTCTAGGTTCGCGAAGAAGATGAGGTAGAAAGGAGATTTCAAATTCTTAGGGTATCTGGGTTGCCGATTGGCGTTCGAAACCCACCAAGAAATAAAACAACAGAATTAGGAAAATTTTCCCAAATTTTAGGGTTTTTTAACAAAAAATTCCAAATTTCTGGTGTCTGATTTTTGGTGTAATGTGAGATCATGATTGAAACCAATTGGACTCCAGATCAAGGTTGGCACCAAGGACAATAGAAAGATGAATTGTATTTCATAATTAGGGGTTGGTTTAATACATCATTTGGTCCCACTTTTAGGGGTTTGGTTCAAAGTGATCCTACCTTTTAAAAAAGTTCATAAAGGCCCCATGTTTCGTTAAAAAATGTTCAATCTGGTCCTTTTTGCTCACGCTGTTAAAAACATAACGGTGCAAATGCCACTATGGTCAAACCTGAGTGAGTTGTGCAAATTTGATCCCTACTTTAAGCCACGTATTCACCGCCATCTTCACCGGCAGCCGTCCTCTCCAACGCATCACGCATCACCACCAAAGCTATGCATCGAGAACGCGAGAAACCCTAGCTCTCCATGGTGCTATACGACGACACTTGAACTTGGCTTCTGGTTTGCTTGCAAGTCTGATTGTGGTCGTAGGTGGAGGCAAGAAGCGGCGCGGTTAGTGGTGGAGAAGAGTGGCGATTCGCAATCTACAGCAGCGGCGTATGGTGGACGATTCTGTGGTGGAGATTGGACGGCAGTGCTGCTGGTGCAACGACGATTTGACTGGTGCGAGGGTGAAAATGGTGAAGATTGATGGTCGCGGCATAGCAAGGGATCGCGTTGGGTGGTGGCGCGAGAACGAAGGTGAGATGCAAAGGTGATGGCGGTGCAACAGAAGGGAGAAGACGCTTTGGTGGTGGCGCGTGATGCGTTGGAGAGGACGGTTGTCGGCGAGATGGCGGTGACAGCGCTGGATGGTGCGGCGGCTAGGGTTTCTTGGAGAGAAATTAGGGTTTGTCTGGAGATGGTGGTAATGTGGTAGGGACTTTTTTAAACCTTTTTTAAATTAAAAAATCATTTAAGTCCACCTATTTACGTCTTTGCGTGCCACGTGCTTATGAGATACCACGATGACATTTGCACCGTTATGTTTTTAACGGCGTGAGCGGAAAAGAACAGATTGAACATTTTTTAACGAAATATGGGGTCTTACCGAACTTTTTCAAAAGGTAAGATTACTTTGAACCAAACCCCTAAAAGTAGGGAGATGTATTAAACCTTAGGGGTTTTTACTAAAATTAATTGAAAACAAAACCCTAAATCTAATAATTTTCTCATAAAATTATGGTGAAGAAGAAGTTTGCATGTTGAACTCAAAATGTGTTTCATAAACTAACAAATTTTGCAAGTTGGGTTGATTTTTATGTGTGAATTGAAAATGGTAAAGGGTAATGATATTTGTGAGACATTTTTGTATTCTCAGTGCCCTTTCCTCTACTATGGTTGTTTGGTTAAAAAAAATTATTCTAATTAAATATAAAATTTAGATGGGTAAATTTTGATTAAATATAAAATTTGAATATTTGGTGTTTTGTTTGGACGATGGTGGTTGTTGGTGGTGGCGTCGGTGGAGTAGCGATGGGGGAGGACGCAGAGGGGAATGGAGGAGAAGATCTGGTTTGAGTGAGAAGTTTCTCACACCTCTTTAAATGTTAGGTGGAATTCAGATGTAAAACACATCACTCATAAATTTAGTCATAATAACACGTCTTCTTAAAAATAATTACAGCAGAATATGTTAACACGAGCAAAATTGACTCGGTTTTTTAAATATTTAGACCTAATTGAGACCATTAAAAATACGAGAACCAACTTGAGATTCTCCAACAAATACGAGAATGATCCAAAGGTTTAAACCAATTATTTTACCTAAATGTGGTTGAGATCTGAAAAGTACTCATTTTTATTTTTACAATATTTGTTTGCTTAGTGTTTCACCAGTGAAATTGATTGAAAACTAAGCACAGTTTGGCACATAAGAATAAGTATAAAATCATCAAGAATAAGTCCTTATTGAATTTGTAAATGATGATCCTTCACCATATGAAATTCTTAATAAAATTGTGTAATAGTTCAAAAACTTTTCATAGACTTCAAAAACATAGAATGCAGTTTTCTTAAATCTTATTGATACAAGATATGAAATAGCAATACAAGATGATAAAAAAAATAAAGAAACACACCAGAATTTATAACAATTCATATTACCACTGATCCAACATCAAAACTCAATTTTTCTCTTAAGAAAAACTAGTTCCAATAATCAATACAAGAGTTTGTACAATGTAAACAACAACTATAACATTCTAAAGAAAATTTACGTCTGATGCATCCTGATCAGACATAAATATCAAAATTTATATATATTACTAGAACATGTTTTCAGTTGAATTGGACCAAAATCGATGGATTGATATATACAAAAAGAAAAAATAATTAAAAACCAAATTTTAACTTGCTAATCAAAAATACTTTCCTTGAAAAATATTTTTTAACAAAAGTTCTTCATACATTGTTATTTTGTCATTTTCCTTAAAAATTATTAAAGAACTAAATTAGCTTTTGAATTTTCTTTTCAATTAAAAATTCAAACTTGTTATTGTTAAAAAACATTTTTTTCTTATTAAACCCTTGATGTAAATATTATAATATAATGTTTGTTTTTTTTTAAAATTATGTTATTAAATTAAGATATTACATTTCTATAATATTATTTAACTATTTTACAATCATATTTTTTTATATTAAATTAGTCATAGTTCAATGACAGATTCAGTTATGAAAACATTAGGAACTACTTACAATAAACAAGCTAAAAATCTTTAACCATGAGTTTGATAGCAATCTACACAACTTTGTTTTTGAAGAAACCAATTTAATTAAATAGAATGAAAGAAAAATGATAAGATATTATTTACACTGGACAGTGCAACTGATTTTGAATCCTTAGTAGAATATTCATGCATCCTTACCTTCTTTGCACATGTTTACTATTTACAAGAACTAAATCCATCAAAACAAATTATTTATGATATGAATTTGTCTGTTATTTACAAAGTCAACAGAAGAATCCCAATGTAATAATATCCACATTTTGGTATGGAAGTCAAGCCCTTACAACTCAAACTTCTCTACCTCTTCAACCATAACCAACAAAGTTAACAAAGCCTCCAGTGAGAAATGAAAGAATATTTCATGCCTATGAAAAGAAAGAAAATTGCATTCGGTTATTAGCAACCATAGCTCAATTACACATAAACAAGAAGATTATTGTTCAGGAATATCACATATTCAGTAAATCAATTTAATTATGTCAAAAACTAATCGCTTGACAAATCTATATCAGAAATTAAAATATTACTACTACCTTCAATCAAATTCCTCTCCTTTTTCGTCATGGTGATTCTCCAATTTCAGACCTTTTCTGTCGCTATTTACAAACATGTGATGAACATCCATGTTTATGTGCTCCCTTCTATTATTTACAGTCTCTGGCCTAGTATCTGGTTTAACGGTGTTATTGTTATTTACAAGACCCTCTGCTTCTGCTGGAATCAAACCATAATCCCACTCATTTCCTTCAATGCCACTTTTCAATTCAGCAATATTTCCACCAGAATTAGGCATACAACCAGGAAATCTACTACTGGGTGGAATCCTTCCCTTTTCAAACAACTTGGAATTTTGATGCAAAACTTGTTCATTTAACTTGTTATCCACAGCAGGAGTCCTGCAAGAAAATATTTTTTTCATTTACATAAATACACAGTCTGCTTAAATGCGGAGAGTTAATGCAAAAATAAATAGAAGCCTTTGAAAGTGAGGAAATGTCATCACAACCTAATAATAAAGAGCACGCAATATCCACAGCCCAAACCTTTTGGCTTACCTAATAATAACTAATTAGTAAATTAGTTAGTCATCAAACCTTGTATGTTGAAATTTTGAAGTCTGAATAAAGTCAAAAATTGGAACCAAGTCTTTCGACCTAGCTTCTATCACACGAGTCGGGATCTTTTCAATCTCAAATTCCCCTCCAGAAGCAGCTTCTTCATCCATCATCAAAGCAGCCTCTTTAGCCACTGAATGAAAATATATCTGGTCGGCAACCGAATCACATGTTTAAATGTCAAACTATCAAGCACTATAACGTTTCCAAAACATTAAAAAATGCATTTTCCAGTTTTAAGATAACATACCTCAGTCTTTGCCCACAATTGAGTCTTTGCTTCATGCATTTGCAGTTCAGCTTCTGAAATATACAAATGATGTTCTTTCTCAGAACGTGGATTCGATTTCATGGATACATTCTTCATTTTAGGGCTGATGATATTATCCTTTACTTCCTCAGAGCATACTTTATTGATGTCTGAAACTCCATTCTCTCCATAAATGTCTATATTTTCTACTCCCTCTCTCCAACTATGCCTACAACTTATATTCCACTTCTTGATAGGCTCAATAACTACTTTCGCATCAGTCACAGGGACAGACTCATGTGCAGGAATTACTCCAGAAACATCTGAATCTTGACAGTTAATTGTCTGCAGAGCATATTGTACCATTGAACCTGTGGATGTAAAGACCAACAGATGATACTTTTCCTTGGAATAGTTCCCATTAACACACAAGGTACTTCTGCCTTCTACGTTATAGAAAGAAGAAGCAATAGCCCCAGAAATGGAACTCAACCTAGTTGTCGCAGCTGCAGCTGCAGCGGCACCAGTTACAGTGCCTCTCCAGCCATTAGATCCATTCCTAATTCTGCTAACAACAGAGAGTGTGATAGGAGGACCAGCAGCACAAAGGCTCTGCTGTTTACAGATTTTTACAGCTGAACTACAAGGCCAATGAACTGCCTGATTAGGCATAACACTCAAACCATCCTTTTCAGTTAAACTATTGTCACATGATAGAATATTTACAGGTCCTCCTTGAGGATTTATAGCAAACAGATGGCTAGTTCCCCTTGAAGAACTAATCATAATCCACCTGCTATCAACACCAAAACTGATATCTTGAATAACCTGAAAAGTAAAATACAGATTTAGAAAAGGTCTCCATTACTTAATGATGCATTTTGAAAATAAACATGAACACGCATTAATCCAAAGAAAGATTGGGCAGGAAAACTCACTGCATTTGTTATGCCACGTTGCAGCCTGTAGAGATGAACATAAGAAGAGCCAGCATCAGATGCTGACACTCTGTCATATCCAGGCATTATCTTATAAACATTAATGTTATGCCCCTGAACAGAAGCAGTCACTAAGATGGTGCCGCTAGGATCAAAGCATAAAGCTGAAATGGGACTCTTGTGGGCCCGAAATTGAGCAATGACATTTTTACTGACAATATCTCTTACAATGACCTGAAACAGAAGAATAAGTTATGGTAGTAAAATAAAAATATTAACACTACTAGCATCAGTTGCTATATTGTACAAGGGTAACCAAGACCAAAATAAACATGCAAGAATCCAACTTGAGATGATACACAATGTAAAACTCATTAGCAATTGCAAAATTGTACTAGACTGCTATTTCCAGAATCACAACTACGTTTGCAACTACATTTGAGACAATGGTAAGGAAAGACCAGGTGTGTACAGCCTAAGACAGGGAAGATGCTATCATATGTATTTGGGTACAGAAGATAATCAAGCACAATATGTGCAGAGTTACAAGTGAATGAAAATTTATTATAAAGAACCATTATTACCATCCCAACACTTTCCACATCTGTTGAATGGCCATGGATGATTCCATTTCCTTTTGTGCTTGAATTCACAGATTGTATTGAACCACTGTTTTCTGGGAGAAGTTCTGAGCAGTAACTGGAAAGTTTCTTGTACCCCATATCTCCAAGGTTCACAATCCCAGCGGCAAGATGCTTGCTAGACTCTTTGGCATAGTGTGCAACCAAGCTCCCATTTGAAGAAAAGCCAGGAAAGCTTGCAGAAGGTGTTAAATGCTGTGGGCTGACACGCCCAGAAGAAGCTATTACAGTAGCGCTTCCACTATAGGCCAGCCATCTTGGACCCACTGCCAGTGGTCCAAATCCAATGCCTCCAGAACCAGGACAACTCATGACTACAGGATTAGTATGTAAAATATACTCCCTTAATAAAGTTGTGGGAGAAAAACAGTGTATCTGCAAAATATAGATACCAATAAACATTAGAGTAAAACAAATTTAGAGGAACTTAATATAGATATAGAAAGGGTACCTGAGTGACTAGAGAAACAGCAAGTACTCGAGAACTACATCTTATAGAATAAACAACTGATCTAAAGTTTAGTGTATGAACATATGATTGGGATCTCAGAGAATAAAATTGAACAGTTGATGGCAGATAGTTTCCATTCTCCTGGTCATGGTGGTTTAAAGTGCCCACGTCGCAAGTGGCAACCAACCCCTCTTGTATTTTGCCTCTCCCCACCAACAAATCATTCACACATACTGCCAACAATGGGCGCTTGTCTGCAAACTTGTCCTCCAGTCTCTTCGATACAGTTGGACTAGGTACCATTTGCATAATAGAAACAGGACCATCGTGTTTGGAAACAAGGTCACAGATATTATCTGAATCATCAACATCCCAAACCTGGAAGCCAGACCAATAGCCTAGAAGAAGTACTTGCCGAATGACTTCTCCCTGGTCCTCTAACGTGTCAAACCCAGCCCAAATAACCTACAGATATTAGGAAAAATGACAAGTGTTACCTCAGTCTTGACACTAAATTGAAATATGTAATCGAAGAGAAAAGAAAATAGAAAGTACCAATTTTTGAATATTATAAGTAAAGAAGCAAACAGAAATCAGACCCAGAAGCATGAAAGGGCAGATGAAAAATCATACATAGCATATATCCATCCTAAACAAACACCCATTTAACGTAAGGAAATAAACAAGTAAATATAAGAATAGGAGGCATCATTTATACAATGCAACAGCAAAAGATAAAAGGCCCAATAGTTCCGAAACACAAGGATACTGGATATATAATAAATTACATAAGAACATTAAATATATCATATAATACTACCAAACCAGCTTTATTTTTCTACTTTAGAAACTATCACATTAGAACTCATGGATGCATTTGATGGATGTTCAGGCACATTACAAAGAACAGCACAGTACATTAGTTGAGTCAAATGTCCGGTATCTGATGACTGATGCACAGAACAGTGGAGTGAAACTCTTACAGTATACTATGTTACAAATAGACATTGCTGGAGTACAGATCTCATATCTGTAATGAGGTTTCTTAGGCACAATAGCCAATTTAGAATAAAGATTGGGCTTTTCACTTCTAGTTGGTGTGTACCTCATGGTCCTCTATGCTAGCGGACTGTGCAGCTTAGATCCATTTGTGTTTTTTCCTCCATATTGGTCCACTTATCCGTTAGGGCGAATCTCTAGTTAACGAATTTTATTGTAATTCTTTTCTCTTTAATTAATTTCTTCTATTATAAAAAGGAAAAAAAAAATCAAATATATACCAATTGAATGCGCCACTTTCCAATAAATAAGCCACTCCTTGATAATAAAATTCATAAAACATGAGTAGCAAAAATGCACTTTATGCTTTTTTCTTAATAAAACCTATTCCAAATTTCATCTTTTAAAACATTCTGTTCGATGAGGGGTTGCTATGGAGAGAACATTGCAAGCATGCTCAAGAACTTCATAAACTAGAGAGGCCATATACACGAATAAGTGCACTCTTGTTGACCTGGTCGTGGGATAAATGATGAAATCCTCATTGCCATAAGAAATTGTACATATAGATCTTTATTAAAACGACGTACAACACACTTCCATATGTGAAAACCAGAATACAACAAATTCAAGCACATAATTACTAAAGGAACTGAAAAATAATCTTAGTCATCACTTATCGTATCTAAAGTACAAATATGTGTTCTCTACAAAGCAGGCTTCTACTTCAAAGAGTAAAACTCAAATGGTAAACAACTAAGGAGAAAATTAAGAGAGTCGATTCTCACATTCAGGTGATTATATTTCAAAATATCTAAACCGATAATTCTCCCATATTTAACTTCAAACTCTATACTGTACACTTTGCACGTGACATGCGATCCTCCCAAGAACGAACAGATTTATATCAATTTTACTACTCAACTTGAATTGCATAAACTACTAACTCATGTTTGACAAAACCTAATCTAATTGGACAAGATAGAATCAGCATTTGTATCAGCAATAAAAGCAAATAATTAATATTAATCTAACTACCATCCACAAATATCATAATAATAAACTTCATAATTAATCCGATTGCAATACAGCAAACAAGCTGCAATTCATAAACTAGATAGCCATGATGAGCAAGCAAGTTACTATTTTCTAGTTCCACCAGTTATAACTCAAATATACATACCCGATCACGGTCAGTATCCCCATGCTTATCCAAAATCGACGATGCAAAGGAGGCAGCAGCTGACCGAGCGACGGTAGAAGCACCTGATGAAACAATCTTCATGTAACCAGAGAAAGTACGAAAGGTGCTGGGAATAAAGCCATTGCGGTTGTTCTTGCTGTTGGTTTTGCCGCCACTACCAGCAGCAACACCTCCGTGAAGAAGGTGCTGTTGTTTCTGGTCATCATTTCTACTCATCCCCAAAACCAAAGAGATGAAAATAACAGCTATCCACAGACACAACAACAAAAGGGTCACCAGTGATTCTTCAAATCCATCCTTAAATTCAATCATCACACCCTTCCTCCACCATCAAGAACCAAAACAAAAACGATTTTTTGTTTTGAAAAAAATAAGCCAAAAGCCGAAACAATCTAAATCACAACCACCCCAAAACAAAACTTGCCTCCAAAATCTTTCCCCTCCTCCCGTTTTTTTCCCTCGAAACAAAAACACCGAAAAAACACAACGATGACAAGAGGGAAACGGTTCGGCAAGACAGAAATTGAAAAATTAAAATAAAAAAGAACAAATTTCAAAACGTATTCCTTTCTTCTAACTTTTGATTGAAACCCACGAAAATATTAAAAACTAAAATTCCCGGGTTAAGTTACAAATTATGGACAATGATTATGATCATCACAAATGAAATAATAATACAAATAGTGGGAAAATAATATGGAATTATTAGTATTAATTAATTAAAAAAATATGAGTAACTATTTACTTATAGTAGAGAAGATTGATCGAAAATTAAAGGAAAACAGAATTCGTTAATGAGATATTAGGGTTTTGGAAAAGAAACCCGGAAATAACCTGAAAACAGGAAGAGATCAGAGAGGAGATGAAAAAACAGAAAGGTGGAGAGAGAAAAACAGGATAACAAGGAGGCAAAATCAGATAAAATAAATGCATAATAAAAAGGAACTTCATTCATGGGTTTACGTGTGTGCCTCACTTTTTCTTTCTCCCTAATATCTCTGAACTTTTTTTAATTATAAATGTTTTTTTTTATCAGTTAAACGATACATTGATATTAAATTTACAATTTTATATTACTTGTAATACATATTTTAAATCTTATATAAATATTATTCATAAACAGGCATATACAAATTATTGGATTAATATAGTTTTATCAAATATAAAATAAAACTAAACCATAAATATGATCATCAATGTCATTAATAAAAGTAGGGTTTGAAAAAATATAAATAAACTAAAATGTTTTCAAATATAATATTGTATTTGAACAAACTTCCAAGACTGAAATTGAACTCAATTTAAATTAACAAAAAATTTATTAAAACATTTTTTTAATTTTTTACTTTTTATTTACACTTTAGATCATTGGTTTAACAAAACATAAATTTATAAATGCTACAAATATCCAAAATCTTTTCAATTTATTATTGGACAATTACTTTATTTGATTGTTGTACAATTGTTCTATCTTTATAAAAAAGTGTAACTCGATCTTTACAGTTGAAATGGAACTATTTCTTGTTATTTCGTAATATCTTTTATTTTTATTTTTCATTTTTGTTTTCAATCTTCATTTTTTTTTTATTTTCATTTTCAATTACTTTGATTGGTTTTTTATCTTCAATTTTAATGTATTTTTTCTTTTCATTTTTTTACCAACAATGATTGGATTTCACTTTTCTTCATTTTTATTATTCTTTTTATTCTTATATTTTGCTATTTGTTTTTGTTCAATGTCCCAAGTCAATGAGAAATACCAAATGCAGGTGGTGATGGTGGCCGATGTTATTCAAACTGTAAAAGTAAAAGTGACAGAAACTTTATAAAATATAAAGAATAATTGGAAGAAATTATTTTCTATTTTATTGATTAAAGAATAAATTCTTTAAATAAATATAAAAAAAACGATTGAGTAAGTATACAAAAATCTGAACTATCTACTAAAAAATAGGAAAGATAACTGTCTCAACACTTCTCTTTTTTATTAGAAAATAAAAAATAAAAACTTATCTAATAGTCTCTCCCTTAAACTAATATTTATAACATTAGTTTAAACTAAAAATCTTTCATGTCCATATTTTTCTCAATGTGCGTCTATCTTAACAGCTTTTAGGAATAAATCTACAAATTGACCCTCATGTCTTAAACAAGATCAATAACTTCATCTTTTACTAGATCTCTCATATATTTTATATCGATGTGCTTGTTTCTTCCATATAAAACATGATTTTTAGAAAGTTTTATGGTTTAGTTATTATCATAATAAATGATTGTTGGTTCATGATTGAATTAAATTTTACCAAGTATATTTCTCAACCAAATAGCTTGACATGTCTTTGTTTTTGCAACTACTAACTCAGCCTCATTTGTTGATAAAGTGATAATTGTTTTTTTTAGCACCAGATGACGATTGTGTTAGGTATCGGCGTCTCGCACAACAGAAAGATTTTTAGAGCGAAAAAGCATGCTACGGTCAATAGCTAAGATAAAAATGGTTCTTTTAAAAATCGTGCTTTTCTCTTAAAACTTTTATCGAATAGTTGGTAAAGAACAAGAGAAGAGTAAGAGACAATCACACAAAATATTTTATTCTGGTTCGAATCAAAAGATTCTACGTCCAGTCGTTAATCACTATAAACAGTGATTAACTTTTCACTAAAATATTGTTCACAGATTACAATAGGATGGAATAAAAAGTAAGAACAAAAAACACCTTCCTTCGACAAACGAACGGAAAAACTTGCTCAATCAACTTGAAGAGAACCGCTTCGACCTTAGACTCACTAAGTGCAAGTTTCTCCTATTCACAAGACTTGATAAGAGCACCACTAACGCTTGAAAACTTCCTCATAGCATTTATGTATTTTCAAGTGGCTTAGATAAACCTATAAGAGGTTTGGCAAAGAGTATATATAGTTCAAAGGTCTGAAACTGAAAAGACAGCTCCCAACTGCTAGTGATAATCGATTATCAAAATTGATAATCGATTATTCGTGTCCGTTATGGGGTTTTCAAAATGTTATAATTGATTATCCTGAGGAATAATCGATTATCTACGCGACTTGGGCAGAACTGACTTAGACTAGAATGATCGATTATTTCGAGCAATAATCGATTATTTGCGCGAGCAATGGTTTTTTCAAATAAGCTCGTGATAATCGATTATTACACCAAATAATTGATTATCTGCATAAACTTTCTAAAGACAAAAAAACTTCTAAGTGTTTACATCAGTAAAGGTATTCCTATTACAATTGATTCTACATAAATGCTTTTAAATGAATTACAACTAAAGTCTTCAAGTTCTTCATCTTGTAGCATCATCAAAATCATTATATCTTCAAGACATCAATGCTCCTTATTGGTAACAATCTCCCCTTTTTTTATGATGATAAAAAATCCCTTGTTTAAAAGCATCTTTGAATTTCTGCACAAATTTCAAACTTACAAGCATAGAACAAGTTGGTAATAACTGCACTAAAAGTTTTTCTCCCCCTCAAGTGTTGCTCTCCCTTAAAAAAGGAATAAATGCACTTCAAGACTTAACGAAAATTCAAAATTTTCATAATATAAAATAACACAGTACATTAGGAAAATAAAGCAAACATAAAAACTCAAATCCTAATACAAATAGAACTCTAAAAAGAAGGGGATGGAGGATAGTATGGGGGTTGAAGATTTAAGTGTCCCTCAATATTTCCCAATCTAGTATCAAAGTCTTGAAACCTCTCAGTGACATAATCATAATGAGTTTGGTGACATTTGTCCAGATATCGTCATCAAGAATGATTTGGACTCCTTTAACTTTAGAAGTCACAATGCCATCATGGTAATGTAGATTGTGGTAGAACACCCTAATAAGATCAGGATAGATACACCCTTTTTGCTCAACCAAATTTGTGAGACATTGGGTTTGAGATAAATTAGGGAATTGAAAGCCATAGAATCTTTAGTATCCCAACCTGACATACTTAACTCTCATTATGTGTCTCTCTTGCCAGAAATGAGCAAATTATGCTTGTTTCTCCGGATCAAAGATCCATCCTTGAATGGTGGCAGGACGGGGAGCTCTAAGGCGAGAGAAAGATGCACCTCCAGTGCGTCTTCTTATAGTCATCTTCCTCTTTGCATCATACATGATTCCAATAGAATGTAGAGAGAAGATATGGGTAAGAAGAGTGAAAGACTTGGTGAAAATTGAGTATGGCAGAATATGGGTGCAATGAGTGGTTCTTAATCAATTATAAGAGAGTATTTATAGAGAAAATGAAGAAACTAGACGTTTATGGCCATTTTTTAACGTTGTAACGACTCTATTTTTGAACTTGCGTCGAGTGATAATCGATTATCAAATAAGCACTGATAATCAATTATCGATGAAGATAATCGATTATTTGTTCATGTAAACCCAGATTTGAAGAACAAGCAACGATAGTTGATTATGGCTTGTAATAATCGATTATTTGCGAACCTAAGACTTTTTCTTAAAGCTAAAGATAATCGATTATTTACGTTGGATTACGAAAAGCTTAAAAATTTCAAGAATTTTGATTCTAAGACATATCTAATACTCTCAATTCTCTTCTAAGATCATAAAACCTATCCTTGGGTAATGCCTTGGTAAAAATATCTGCTAATTGATGCAGTGTATTAATATATTTTATTTGGAAATCACCCTTTTGAATGTGATCTCTCAAGAAATGATGCTTAATCTCTATATGTTTGGTTCTGGAGTGCATTATAGGGTTCTTAGTTAGGTTTATGGCACTAATGTTCTCACATTTTAAAGGAATGTGATCAAGGAAGATATCAAAGTCTTCTAATTGTTGTTTCATCCATAAAATTTGGGCACAACAATTTCCAGTAGAAATGTATTCTACTTTAGTGGTAGACAAGGCTATACACGCTTGTTTCTTTGAGTGCCAAGACACCAAAGGACAACCCAGAAAAATGACATGTTCCACTAGTATTTTTCCTATCAATTTTACAACCCCCATAATCAGCATCGGAATATCCTATTAAACTAGGTGTTGCATCAGAAGGACATCATAAACCAAAAGAAGTAGTCCCTTTAAGTTATTTCAAAATTCTCTTAACAGTAGTTAAATGGGATTCCTTAGGATTGGCTTGGTACCTAGCACAAACACATACACTCTACATAATATCTGGTCTAGTAGCTGTAAGGTATAACAATGATCATATCATGCATCTAAACATTGTTTGATTTATTTCTTCCCCGGATTCATCTTTATCAAGGTAGCATGAGGTTGCCATCCCAAAGGTGTGTTAGCTTCTCTAGAAGTGTCCATCCCAAATTTTCTAAGAACTTCCCTACAATATTTGGTTTGGGAGATAAAATTTCCCCCTTCCATTTGTTTTATAAGTAGTCCTAAGAAAAAATTTAATTCACTCATCATAGACATTTCAAACTCACCTTGCATTATGTTAGAAAATCCTTTACATAAGGAATCATCAATTGATAGCACTTACAACATTCATTATGTCTGGTTTGGTTGTTGTCAAGTACATTAGACTTTCAACCACTTGCTTGTAAATAGTCTTATCAACCTTCTTACCTTGAGATTCTTTAACCAACTTCAAACATGTCTCCATAGGTATGCTAACTGGATTACAACCCATCATTTTGAATCTGTTTAGAGTTTCATGCACATATCTTTTTGAGAAATAAAAATTCCCACAACTGATTGTTTTACTTCAATGCCCAAAAAATAATGCAATTTCCAAGATCTGTCATATCAAATTCAAGCATCATAGACTTCTTAAAATTCCCAAACATAACATCACCATCAACATATAAACACACAATTAACATTCTCCTATTTCCCATCACTTGCACACTAGAGCAATCACCAAAGCTTACACTAGAGTGAAAATTCTCATTTAAATAAGAAAAAGAAGACTTGTTACCTATCATGTGGTTACTGTAGCCTATATCCACATACCAAACAAATACTTGTCTCAATATTCTTTGCTTTTTGAACTGCTATCAACAAAGTCTCTTCTTTTATCTCCACAAGATTTGACCTTTCCCATTTTCATTGTTGTCACAAGGCAACTTGGTATAACATTCAGAAGCATAATGCCAAAAGTTATGACAAAGCATTCTACTTTGAACTTGTCATGTTCCTTTCCTCTGCCTTTGTCTTGAAACTGGTCATTATTGCCTTTGTGATTCCTGCTGAAATTTTTGTTTCCTCACCATCCTCTACCTGTACTTGTACCTCTTCCTCTAAAGCTATTGGAATGAGTATTTGTAGAAGCCTTCAAAGCTTGACTTGAGTGTCTGGTTGTTTGAGCTTCTGCTCATGCGCTAGTAATGAACTTTGTAGTTCGTCAAGTGAGAGCTCATAAATGTCTTTGGACTCTTTGATAGCACATACAACAAAGTTATAATTTGGTGACAAAGGTCGAAGTATCTTTTCAACAACAATGACTTCTTTCATTTTGTCTCCATTGATGGGCATCTTGTTCACAATTGTCATCACACGAGAGAAGTAATATGAGATTGATCTACCAAATTTCATTTGAGTTGTTTCAAATTTTGCATGTAGAGCTTGGAGTTGCTGCCTTTTTGCTTTAGCAGACCCTTGATATTTCTTATAATGCGGATACGTATTTTTCAAAAACCTTAACTTTTACACATGCATAATTTATTTAAAATATAGTAGTTCCAAAAGCATTGTCCAATTACATTATTTCAAAAAGTAATTAAAATGACTAAGGAAAAATAATACAATTAAAATTAAATTGTTTCAAAAGTATATACCAAAAGAACTTTTTAAAAAACCCAAATCTTTCCCCGTCATCTCACGAATCTATCATGCCTTTGGAACATTTGTAATATCATCTGCTCACGTATAACTCATTATACGATCATCACTGATAATTTCATTCACAAACACATAACACAAACGTGTATGAGATAAGCTACCGATAAAAAAACATAAAAATAGGATATAAACACACTAATTATATCAACCATAAACAACCATCCCACACATAGTAGTAATAACAATAGGATACCCAATCGTCTAACATAAACAATTCAAACATAATTAATTACTCGATCATCGACCCTTGATCTTTAACCATTGATGTTATCTCTAACATCTCACACTTAAACCCTTGGTCTATGTATCCATTAGTACATATCTTAATTACCTACTATAACCATCATAGTAACATCGCTATCAACATAGCATCACTTGGAACATCTCAAGTACCATGATCATCATCATAGATACACCACTATCATGATTATTCAAGTCATGAACAACACTATGAGCATCACTGTACCATAAACACCACAGTGGAAAGAGTTTGTCTTGTCTTGTACCCTAGCTCATCTACTGTAGCTGCTCATATACCTCATTTGTAGCCTCCCCTATAGATATGCTCGAGTAGTCCCGTAATCTAGCAAAGGACCATGTAATCATGCCATACAAGGACAAGGAAGACACCATCACCCCCACACAAGGAAGGCTCAAAACCCGAACAACCCTTGTAATGCACACAAGGCAAAAGGAAACACCTATCTACAAATAACATCAGGATTTACTAGGTACAACTAGTAGACTTATCCTTCAATCTCGTGCTCATCAATCACATACTCAGGTACACTATAACACTCACTCATACTCTATTCCCAACCACAAGTCAAAACTGATCCTAACACAACTATTAATCTCATTATCTTATTATCATCACATTCCACAATTCCTCAAGCTTGGTCCATGTCCATTCTTCATCAAAACACACTATTTCTAGTAAAAATATTCTAGGATAAGTGATAATCGATTATTCCCGAAACATACACATATACACAAAATACACTGTGATAATCGATTATCACTTAAGATAATCGATTATCACTTAAGATAATCGATTATCACTTAAATAATCGATTATCACTTAAGATAATCGATTATCACTTAAATAATCGATTATCTTAGTGGTTCCACTCAATAAATCACCAGAATTCATCACGCATGAAGGGATAATCGCTTATCATTCCAAATAATCGATTATTCCTGAAATGCAACTCACAACCAATGTGCAAATAATCGATTATAACTAATGATAATCGATTATTACTGAATCGAAACACATCCTGAACATAATTCAAGTCTGCAAACATACATTCAACAACCCTAATCACAAAGGAAACTCCCCCAAAACCTTATGCGTGCATTCAAGCCTCACATATCCTTATGAACATATCCTAATACATACATTACATCACTTGAATGATCCAAATGCAATCATTGACATGTTAAACCCCAATAAAACCTAAATATACTACATATGATTATCACCACACCCTTACAACATATATTTGTATGGAAACCCCCAAGCATCATAACTTTGTTCTCCCTCAACATCAAATCCTCTGTTGGGATAACCCAACAAAACATACATAATACATTCATAGGAAAAAACCATCACAAATATTACCAAAAACCTATTCTCATGCAGACACAAACCCTTGCCTAACAATAACAAGAAATAAACATAATCATAATCATATAAACATATATCAAACAAGGATTTTCATGAAATTAAATCAAGAATGCATAGCATACAACAAACAATGGTAAGTTTCCCCATACCTTAGCCAATACTAGGGCTTTATCTACAACCTTAAAACACCACCAATCTTTCCTTCGCTCTAAGAGTTTTTGTTTCTCTTTCTCTTCACTCCAAAACTTCTCTCTCTCTCATTTGCTTCTCTCTTTGATTTAGAGTTTCTATGGTTTCCAAACACAAAAGCAACCCCTTTCTATATCTTAATATTTATAAAACAATCAAACTCTATCTCTAATATCTCCTCACCTATAATAATATATTTTAAAAACCAAATCTATCTAAATCTCTATTCTTCTTCTATCACACGTCCACCATCTATCTTTCTTTTTATTTTATCTATTTTACACATTTTTATTTTCTACACCCCTTTTATTTAATTTCTACACCAATTAAATAAAGATAAAAGATCATTTTGCCTCTAAGTCAAATACAAATAAAACAAAGATTTTTCTTAACTCTCTTTCTCCTTAGTAACAAGGCAACACGTCACATTGATAGTATCACACACACATCGATCACCCAATTATTAACATACCAATCACGTGTTGCACTTTATTAATAATAATGTAAAAGAATTAACATAATTATATTTTAATAAGATATTCTCACACCACACCTTATTAGACATATCAACTCTTAAAAATTAACACACTGAAGTCTTAACAAAATTTTATTTCTAAGACCTCTATTTTTCCTGGTCTTACAAGGAACCTTAAGAGATAATGAATATTTTCTGGAAGAGAAGTAAGGGGAGTTAAACCTTAGTCGTTGGTTTTGCAAATTATGGTATGATGAGCATGTGTGGTTGGATGTTCATGTAGAGCTTGGTTGGACGCATATTATGATTGTCTTTTGTAATATTCTGTTGGTTTTATGGGGCTGAACATGAATTTTTTTTATGTGCTATTAGGGATTATTGGTGTGCATGGATTGATTTTTAGGTAGGTATATAATCATGTATTTTATAGTGCTTAATTCAATTTCAGGAGTGGCAAGATAGGTATGTAATAAATCTTTTAGTTTAGCAGATTTTGAATTTTTTGTGTAGTAAAATGGTTATGATAATTGGTATAATAAGGGGATTAAATTGCTTGTTCTTTTCTGGTTCAGAATAGATGTTTCAAGCTATTTTTTGACGCAAAATTTTGAGTTTAGTAAGAGGCATGGTTTCAATGCAATATTTTTATTGGTTGTCATATATGTTGTTTGGTGTAGGAATATAGGGTTTTAGGAAGTGGTTACAACGTTGTCTCAGTGCAGTATTTTTTTTTTTTGGATATTATGCTTGCTGTTTTGTGAAGAGAATTTGGCAAAGCTAGGGAATTTTAATGGGTTTAGTATATAATTATGTGGTCACATTTTTTTGTTCAACTAATTAGTTGTTATAATGTTAAGCTTGGATAATTTCTTTTCTTGAAGTTGACGAATAAAAGGGTTAATTTAATGAATTTTTTGCTGGAAATGGTTTGAAAACTAACACATAAATTTTTTGTAGCCAATGCATGAACGTAGTTCTAGAGGCATTGGTTTTGAAAAATGATATTAAGATTGATATTCGATGAAGTGTGGAAGTTGTTAGTTAAGCATGAAAAGGGAATGAAGGCTTGGTATTGTATGTGAGTTATGTAGTTATTAGTGAATAAGGGTGGGTCAGAATGTGTTAAAAGGTGCTACTAGGTGGTTTTGAGTGCGCTGCTGGAATAAATTCTTCATGTGTGCAGACTTGTTCGGATGGATAAAATAGTTAATCAAGCTGTTGGAATTTTATGTGATGTGTAGTAAATAGTGGAATCTATTCTAGATTTTATTTAGTGTTAAATGTGTATGCTGTTTCAAAATTTTTCTTTAAGTTATTTTCATGTTGCTAGGTGTATGGTCATGGAATAAGTTATTATTTTATCTTTATAAAATGGCCTATTACGGGTTTTGGTTTTGTTAATAAAAGTTGATGTGTTGTTTTGTTTTGTTTGTGTCGAGTTTTTTTGGTGTTTTTGATGGAATTATTTATGTTGTTTTGCTAAACTATACATGTTATTCAAAGTTATGCGAGTTGTATTTGTGGTTTTAGAATAATATATTGTTGTTTTCTAAGTTGTGTAATGTGATAGCTGAATTCTATATAAGAATGATTGAGTTACTAGTGGTTAAGATGGTTGAATTATTGGTCTGGTTGGTTGTATTAGGTTCTTGTATTGCTATAACTGTAAAGCCGAATTTTGTCTCTTTTTCTTGTGTGAGGAAAAGAGAAAGGGAAGTTTGTTTCACTTGAAGGCTTTAGGCTAAGTTGAGTATAATACTAACAATGTGTTTTGTATCAGAGTTTTTACTCGTAAGACTTATAAAAGTAGGGAAAACGAGTTTTGACGGTAACGTTTTAAGCTTAAGCAAAGTAAACTTGTAAGGTTTATAGAAGCAGGGAAAGAGTGGTCTGGTCGTAAAGTTTTAGACTTAAGCATAGTTGTATTTATATAGCTTGTAGAAACAGACAAGATGAATGTGAGGAGGTTAGATAGACAATAGGTTACAAGTAGGTTAGAGGAATGAGAAAACATAACTATTGATGTTGATTCGTGATGTAATTCTTGGTTGCTTGCATGAATCTTGTTGATGTGTGTTTGAGACTATTGGTAGATATTGGACCATATCTACACTTGTTAACATTTTGAAACCGAGGAATAGTATCTCGAATAGAAAGATCGAGAGCGTAAAAAAGCTTTCTGTGGAGTCATCGATAAAAAATAATTAACTTTTAATAACAATTCAATATAAGTTAAGTGATTCAACATATGATATTTGGATTTTAATGTGTCATAACTAACTTTCGAAGGGCCCACCGAATCATGGCTTTTGACCGCTTTTAATAAAAACTATCTCTCTTCTCCCGCTAGAATTTAACTAACTCCCACTCGCACGTGCCACACCTATCTCCTTCTCCCTCATCACTGCAAATTGTACTCACAATCTTCCGGCACGTGGTTTGGCCGCATCAACCCACATCTTTTCATTGTCTCTCAAAAAATAACCAGAAAGAAAATCCAAATTCTCTCGGACCCGAATGCTCCGACCCAAACCCATTTAATCAATGTCTTTCTCGTTTTGCCATTTTCATTGAACACTGCACTGCATCGCGATCTATGCAATGCCCACATTGTCAATGTCGATTCTGCTATGACTAAATTCTCGAAGAATATTTTTTGAAGCTTCTCGTTCGGGGCTTTTCCGAAGTTCTCAGACATGGAGTCGATCATGGCAAAAGCTTTGGAGTACACTCTCAAGTATTGGCTCAAATCGTTCTCCCGAGACCAGTTCAAGTTGCAGGGTCGCACTGCTCAGCTTTCAAATCTAGGTCCATTCTAAATTCGATTTCTCTTTTTTCCTTTTCTCAATTCTGAATTAGGGTTTGTGATGATTGGAATTGGTGTCGATTTTGAATTTTGAGTTTTGCGTTCAGAGTTGGATGGGGATGCGTTGCATTCCAGCCTTGGATTTCCACCCATGCTCAGTGTCACCACCGCCAAAGTTGGCAAATTGGAGATCATGGTTTGTCGATTTTCACTTTCACTAATTAGTTTTGCTCTTTTTGATGTTGGTTCCTCAGAATCACAATGCACAAGTAAAACGAGTCTAGAATTAGGCCCTGCTGTTGAAGCTGGTAGTTTTGTGAAGCAAATTTAGTTTCATAAAATTGGCACCACTTGTCCCCGAACATTTCCGATCAGTTAATTTCTTCTCTGAATTTGATGACCACAGTCAATGTGTTTTTCAAGTAAAATGAGGGATGAAATTGATTAGTGGGAACTAAACTTAGGGATTAAAGTGACTCAGAACTTCCAAAGCTTTAAGTATTAAGTTGATGTGTCTTAACTAGGCTTCAATTCTTGGTTGTCACTTTGAGTCTGGAATAAACTATGCTAGGGGAGAATGCTTACCGTGTAACTTACGGTCTTCATAGGTTATGTTTAGTCATTACTTCTTGGGATGATTAATCCATACAAATTCCGTGTTTATCCAAAAGAAAAATTGATGGGTCTTAGTGTTATTATGGACTAACTAATAGCAGTTTCCAAAATCGTTCTTTTTTTTTGCCATTTTAGGACTAAAATGACTCATTATTATCATTTAAGACTAAAATGACTGATAATTGTAATTTCTTGAATTATCATTGATGTTCACTCCAAGTAAAACGGGTTCATAAATTTTGTAGCGTATAGTAGGCTGATTACCAGTTTTCTTTTTTAAATTACATGGAGTCCTCAAAAATAGGTTTCTTTTTTAGCTCAGGGGAGAATAGAATCTAAATCAAAATTGATTGAATAGAATCTAAATCAAAATTGCTTGATTCAATTTTGTTTATCTTGTATAAAATTTCCATCAAGCCCAAACCAAGCTAAACCGATAAAAAAATTAGTTAGCTGAATTTGATACGGAATTTAAAAGTTCTCACGATTAGAAGAAAATAATTTCTCATTTATTAATTATGATTATATACATTTGATATATAGCGATACATTGATTGAATAATTTAGTAAACTTGCACAACCTATTCTAGGAAACAAATCCCTGAGATTGAAGGAATGATCTGCTAGTAATAAAATCAATATACAACCAATATACATAATTAAAACTGATAGAATTAAAATCTATAACTTCCTAAAATATCTAGACACTCTCTGTCGAGCTGGTGAATAAGTGTTCTCTATTCCCAACGTGGATATAATTATTTCAAAGTTACAGTTTTTTAGCCTCTTGGTGAGTATGTCTACAAGCTATCCTGGAGATCACACATAAGGAATTGAAATCAAGCTACCATCAAGCTTTTCTTTGATAAAATGTGTCTACTTAGATATGTTTAGTTCTATCATGTGTACTGGATTGTGAGCTATGTTGATTGCAAATTTATTTTTCATCCCACTTTATCTTTAAGTCTTCTGCTATAATCTTCAACCATAAAATTCACATATCCTTTGAGTCATTGCTCAAAACTTTGCTTTGGTACTAAATCTAGCTACCACACTTTGTTTTTAATCTTTGAAGTTACTAGGTTTCCATACAAGAAGATGCAATATCCAATGTTGACCTTCTATCGATAAGTGAAAACGCATAATCAACATCAATATACATCTCAAGACTAGCATTCTCGTTTCTTTTAAACAAAATTCCTCATTTTGGTGTCCATTTCAAATATTGAACAATTATAAGAGCATCTTGTAAATGTGCTTCCTTTGGTTGATCATAAATTAACTGACTAGACTGACTAAAAAAGCAATATTTGGTCCAATATGAGATAGATAAATAAGTCTTCCTACAAGTCTCTTGTCACAAGCAACATCATCCTATGTAGTTCCCAACTGTGTCTTAGGATCAATAGGTGTACTTGTTGGTTTATAGGTCATTCATGTAATTTTGTTGAGATATGGAGATCACTTTCTTGGAATTGGTTACTACAATTCTGAAAAGATTTTTTAACTTTCCTAGTGTCTTAATTTCAAACTCTTTGGCTAAGTGAGTCAACTTTTGTTGCTCCTTTTCATCATTTCCAGTACAATAATATCATCCATATAGACCAATAGAAATGTTACTCCACTTGAATCAGAATGCTTGATAAATAACATGTAGTGCCTTTGTCTCTATTTGCATTTAAGAGTTATCATGACTTTGCTGAATGTCCTAAATCATGCTATAGGAGACTGTTTCGACCCATATATGTGCCAAAGACAAAATTACTATAATTGTGCTCACTTTTGTAATCGGTGCATAGGTTTTCAAGTAATCCACTCCATAAGTTTGAATAAACCCTTTGGCCACCAGCCTGACCTTATACCTCCCAATAGTCCCATTAGCCTTGTATTTTATTGTGTAAACCCATATGTGCCCAACAAATTTTTCCACATTTGGTAGGATGACTAGTTTCCGTGTATCATTCTTCTCCAATGCCTACACAATATTTTCAACCTTATCTTCAGGGGGAAAGTTCATGCATTGAAGATAAGGAAAATTAATTCTTGATAGATAACATCATTTTCCTAAAATTAAGTCCTATTAATACTCCACTATCTATTGAGTCTAATATGTTGTGTCTTATGACAAACTATCCAGTAATCTTAAAAGCTTTATTGGTCATCTAAATATTATCACTATTCTAGTGTGGATGAGACCTTGAATAGTAAGGAGGGAGTTGGTGGATCTACTAAAAGAAAAAAATCTTGTTGGATATAAGTGGGCATTTAATTTTAAATACAAGGTAAATGGGACATTAGTAAGGTATAAGACAAAATTAGTAGCTAAGGGATATACTCAATCATATGGGATTGACCATGTTGAAACTTTTTCACTTGTTGAAAAAGTGAATACGGTTAAAATTTTATTGTCTTTGGTAACTAACTATAGATGGAGTTTGCAACAATTTGATGTCAAAAATGCTTTTTTGCATGAAAATCTTGAGAAAGAAATTTACATGGAGGTCCCAGTTGGGTTTAAAGTCGAGGAAAGGAAGGTGTGTAAACTATGGAAGACACTTTATGGATTGAAACAATCTCCAAGAACACGATTTGGGAGGTTTACTACTTTAATGAAGACCATGGGATATAAGTAATACCAAGGTGACCATACACTTTTTTTCCAACATTTAGCTTCAATGGGAGTTACTACACTGATATAGTTGTAATAGGAAATGATCAGGTAGGAATGGCAGCCTTTAAAATATTTGATAACAGAATTTGAAATAATTCTATGGCATTGAAGTGGCTTATTCCCATCATGGTATTTTCATCTCTCAACAAAAATATATGCTAAAATTATTAGTTGAAACTGGTAAAATAGGATGCAAACCAATGGAGACACCTATTGAACAAAACAAAAATCTTGGTGAATTAATTGAAGACGTGACTGTGGACCGAAATTTTTATCAAAGGTTGGTCAAGTAATTGATCTACTTGTCTCACACTAGGCTTGACATTGCCTATGTTGTAGGTGTCGATACATTTTAGGAAGTTTCAAATTTAATTCCTATTGTTTTTAATTCTATATATTGGTTGTATCTTGATTTTATTACAAGCTTATCAAGCACACAATCTTAGTGATTTGTTTCCTAAAATAGGTAGTGCTTGTTTCCAAATTTATCCAATTAATATATATATATATATATATATATATATATATATATATATATATTACATGTATGTAGTTTTGTGTGATTTAATTACGGCCTTCATTGCTGTATAAACCTAATTTCAGCCTTCATTGTTAAATTGTAGCCTTCAGTGTTGAATGCTTCATTTTCTTTCTAGATTCATTTCTAACACAAATATTTAGTTCTTACATTGTCCATCAACGACATCCTTCATTTCATGTTATAAAGCTTTTTGTTTCATTCCTTCTTTAGAAACTTAAATCTATATTGTAAGGTGTATGAGTTGTCTAAACACAAACATGTACCTTTTCCTATGAGTAAAATAAGCACTTCTCCATACGTAAGGTCCTTCTAAAGTTCCCAATGTTTCAAGGGTTAAATGGTTTATCGCCTGTGTTGATGATTAGATAAGGGTAACCCAATATTTTCTCAAACACAAATCTGAGGTTAGTTTTGTTGTTATGTAATTTGTCGTTGATTAAGAATCAATTATGGTTTAGGGTTTAGGTCTAGTAATGCTAAAGGTTATTTCAAACATACCTTAGAATCTTTCTTTCACATGAAAGGGATAATTCATGAATCCTCATGTATATAAACACCCTAACCAAATGGAGTTGTTGAACTGAAAAATGGGAACTTACTAGACAAACTAGAGCACTCTGTTTTCAAAATATTGTTCCAAAACGTTTTTAGGGGAAGCTATACTCACTACCACTTAATTATAATAAATTACCTTCTACTATTTTTTCTTTAAAAAGTCCAATAGAAGTTCTACACTCATTCTATCCATACATAACTCTTACACTACACTTTCCACCAAGAGTAATTGAGTGTGTATCATTTGTACATGTTCGCATACAGAAAAGGGAAAAATTGACCCAAGGGCTATTAAATGTGTTCTCTTAGATTATTTTGTCACATAAAATGTGTATAAGTGCTTTCATCCTCCTTCCAAAAAAAATTGTGTCAAGGGATGTCATCTTTAATGAGCAAGTTAGCTATTTTAATCATCCTTATCTTTAGAGGGAGATTTTAAGAGAGAAAGATGACGAGGCTTTATATTTCTAAATCTATATTTTTATTAGAAAATGAGATTTGAAAGAGTAGTCGTATTGAAACTAAAGCCAAAAGGAAGAGAGTAGAAGTGGATAAAAGTCCTAACTTTATAGGTCAAATATCTAAATCTATAGGACTAGTTATTAAACCACATGGTGATACAAAGTTTGGGAAAATTCTGGTGTATACCAGAAGAGGAAAGGGTATCTACTCATGTTCAAGAGTTCAACCCTCTATCATTACATGAGGTAAATTTGTCTGTTTCTATACATCTTAATTCTACTAATTGTGATGATCTTATTGGTAACAAACTCCCTTCTATAGAACCTATTGCATAGGCAGATAAAAATTTAAATCTCCCAATTGCTTTTAAAAATAGAACCACAACCATTAATTGGAGACTGTGCACCAATTGCAAAAATGAACACAGCCGAGTAATTTTTGTCTTTGCTACAAACTATTATTGGAACCTGCATAAAATTGATGTGAAAAATGCATTTCTACATAGGGATCTTGAAGAGGAAATATATATAAAGGTACCATCTACGTATACAAGGCATATTAAGGCCAACACATTTTCAAGCTAAGGAAAGCACTATATAGGTTGAAACAGTCACCTAGAGTAGGGTTTGGGAGATTCACAAAATTCATGATGAGCCTTAAATACAAACAAAGTTAAGGGGACCACACTTTGTTTATCAAGCATTTGGGTTCAGAAGGAGTAACAATTCTATTGGTCTATGCAGATGATATCATGATGAACCCCTAACCCCTACCAAAGATGGAGGGAAGTTCTTAGGGAAAAATAAACATGTTTAGAAGGGAAGATTCTTCACCTTCCTTCTTTTACTCGGTTTAGTTTTTGTCATAAAATTAAAATCATGTTTGTGTTGTGTTTTGTAGGATTGCTAGTGGCACATCACCTTTTGAGGATGCTTCCTTGTAGAAGAATGATGGGCTTATGAGGAGCCTAGCCCAAGGGAGTGTTCTCACCACACCCCTAGTTGCTAAGAAGACACCTTAGAAGTGGAAAAGGAGAGCATCTTAGAAGTAGCGAAAAGTGCATCCTAGAGTGGAGCCACCATGCGCACTTGGAGGGGAGAGAATACACCTTTTTGATGATTTTGTAATGGGCAGAGAATATTCTCCCTCTCCTAATCACTAGGCTTCTAGAAAGATACTCTTTTATTTTTCTAGGGAGACCTCTTACTTTGTATTATTGCTAGGAGGTCACTCTCTTTGCCTATTTAAGAGGACTTCCTCTACACTTGTAATGGGTTGTTGAATGAAGAAGTAGAGTTATTGTAGCTAATTTTGGTTGTGAGTGCCTCTTATTGAGAGTGAGTCTACCCCTTGGTCTTATCTTGAACCTTGGTTCAACTGGTGACAACCATCACTCATCTTGGGTTAGTCTATCCCCCCAAGTGGCATGGCACCTTCCCTATCCCCTTCTATTTCCTTTCTCTCCCTCTTTTGTTCTTTATTTCAAGTTCATATATGTTCTTGTCCAATTTTTGCTTTTGTAATGTATGTTGTCGGTGTTATCTTGTGTTCTTTATTTTGTCAATTGAATCATCTACTCCTATCATTGAACTCCTTTGAAAGTGCACCTTCACATCTAGATAATCTCTTGGTTATCTTAATGTCAGAGTGAGAATCTTGTTGGAGTTTTCTTAAGCAACATTAACCAAACATCTTGCGTTCGTTCAAAATATAAGATGAACTTACATCATATCACTATAACTAGAAATGATGAAAAGGAGCAACAAAGGTTGAGCCAATGTCCTGCAAAAGAATTTGAAATCAAGACCTTAGGAAAGTTGAAATAGTTTTCAAAAGTTGAAGCAGCCCATTCTGAGAAAGGGATCTTCATATTTCAGCAATAAATAGATATGCTGATCCAAAGTTAAAGTTGGGAAGTACAGAGGATAATGTTGTTGTGGATAAATAAATGTGTTAGAAGTGGACTTTAAGCCTAACTCAACCCCACAAAACCGGCTTGTAGGGTGATGTTTGCACCCACTTATAAACTATGAATTGGCCTTATCTCTAGTCGATGTGGGACTTCCAACACACCCCTTCACGCCGAGGTATAGACATCTCGTGCGTGATAGTAGAAATTAGGTGGTCCGATAACGGCCCAATAGCAAGTGGAATAGAAGAATAGAATGCCCACGTAGAACTCGCTAGGATAGGCTATAACCTGGCTCTGATACCATGTTAGAAATGGACTTTAAGCCTAACTCATCCCCACAAAACCGGCTTGTAGGGTGAGGTTTGCACCCACTTATAAACTATGAATTGACCTTATCTCTAGTCGATGTGGGACTTCCAACATAACCCCTTCACGCCGAGGTATAGACATCTCGTGCGTGATAGTAGAAATTGGGTGGTCCGATAGGTGCTGATACCATATTAAAAAGTGGGTTTAAAGTCTAACTCAACCGCACAAAACCGGCTTGTAGGGTGAGGTTTGCACCCACTTATAAACTATGAATTGGCCTTATCTCTAGTCGATGTGGGACTTCCAACATTGCTCTAATACCATGTTAGAAGTGGACTTTAAGCCTAACTCAAAGCCCACAAAACCGGCTTGTAGGGTGAGGTTTGCACCCACTTATAAACTATGAATTGGCCTTATCTCTAGTCGATGTGGGACTTCCAACAAAATGTAATAGAGACATGTGAGAAGACTAATTTGTCTATCTCACACTAGACCACATATTGGATTTGATGAAGGTCTAGTAGAAAATTTATTCATTAACCAAAGGAAAACACATTTACAAGTTGTTCTTAGAATTGATCGGTAATTGAAAGGAACACCAAGAAGAGGAATTTTCTTCAAAAGAAACAATATGATAGGTACCTAGATTTATTTAAAATTGTATAGACTTCCGAGACAGGTTCTTGGATGTTCATCCAGAAAAACCAGACAACTTTATTAACAATGAAACAAGCACAGTAATCTAAACTATTACCCTAGACATGGTCTTTTGAGAGGACCAGACTTTCCCTAGCCTTCCCTTTACAAAACTTCCTAACTGCTAAAAACAACTGCCTACACAGACTTTATAAAAGTTTGAGACAACGAAACCTACCCACAAACAACTATAACTGTCTGTCCCTTTTATTTCTCCTAATATAAACATTTCCCTTGAACCTATCAATACCCTCTCCATGAAGTTTCACCTTGTCCTAAAGGTGAAAAGCAGGAAACTCCTTATTGATGGTAGTAACATCTTCCTAGCTGTTTTCAATGGATGAGAGGTGTTTTCAACTGTACGAACTAACTTCCTTTTTCCTTATTTTGTAAACTGTATCAAACCTATCAACACCCCCTCCATGAAGGTGCACCTTATCCTCAAGGTGAAAGTCCGAAACTTCTTTATGAATGTAGGCAATAGATCCTCAATGATGCCCCTCCTTGTTGAGTCCCAGCAGGAGAACTATTGATGGTGCTCAGACAGCCACTGCTTTCTCCACTTCCTCTGTTGGAGTTGGTAAAACCCACTGAATTTCCCCCTTCCTTTGAGTAACTGCAAGTAAGTGGCAATTGCTTGTAGGTGTTACTTTGAAGTTGCACAGTGAGCGAGTCCCCCTTGGTGGTGACTCTAACCTTTTCCTCCACCATTTGAGCCTTCATCATTAACTCAGCAAGGCTCTTGGGCTCATACAACTTAACCTCTGCCTTTATTTCGTCCTTCAATCCATTCAGAAAAATGTCAGTCAAATAATCTTGCCTTATACCTTTCAAGAATCCGGCATATTGCTCAAATTGTTCAATATACTCTCCTACCTGCCCAATTTGTCTAAGCCTAATCAAGACTCCAAAAGGATTTTGAAGTATCGTTGGTTGGAACCGTTGAACAACTGCCTCTTTGAAAGCCTCCCCCATGTGGGATTCGGATAACAAGTCTCCCACCACTGGAACCAATTTAGGGCTTTTCCCTCCAAAGCCACCATAACAGCCCTCATCCTCTCCTCCTCTCCTCCTCATTGACTTCTTTCAACCACAAATATCTCTCCAACCGATTAGTCCAGCCATAAGCATCTTCTCCTACAAAAACAGGAACATCCAGCTTCCTCCATTTTCCCCCAATTAGTCCTGAACGTCCACTCTCATTCCCTTCGTCATTCTTGAGACTGCCCGTACTGCTTTCCTTGGCAACAAAAGCTCTATCCGCTGTTTGTTTATCAGAGGATGTGAAACGTTCCACCAACCACGTCAGCCCTGTAAGCATTTCCTCCAACCTTTGGAACATTCTCTGATTTTCATGTTCCTATTCTTGCACTATGCACTCCAATCCATCCAATCTTGCCTCCATTCTTGTATTGAACATGCCACACAGCCACCACAACACCAGGAAAGTGGCTCTGATACTAATGATAGGTACCCAGATTTATTTAAAACTGTAAAGACTTCCAAGACAGATTTTTGGATGTTCATCCAGAAAAACCAGACAACTTTATTAACAATGAAACCAGCACAATAATCTAAAGTGTTACACTAGACTTTGTCTTTTGAGAGGACTAGTCTCTCCCTAGCCTTCCCTTTATAAAACTTCCTAAAATATGTTAAAAGCAACTGTTATAACTGTTTGTCCCTTTTATTTCTCCTAATATAAACATTTCCCGTGAACCTATCACAATAGTGCTAGTCTAGAGGCATATAATGATTTCATTATGCAAGTTAGTTGTGGGTAGGATCAACTACTGGATATTGTGCTGAAACGGAATTTTGGGCAATGGCTGAGGGAATATGTGAACTATTGGCGGTTGAAAGATTATATTGGAGGACTTAAAGATAAAGTGGGAAGAATTGGAGGTTATATTGTTACAATAAATATACAATCAACATAGTTCACAACCTAATGCAACATGATAAAATTAAACATATTGAACTAGACAAACATTTTATCAAAGAAAAGTTTGACACTGACAAGATTTGCACTTCATATGTGTCTACTCATGGACAACTTGCAAACATACTTACTAAAGGGTTGAACAGTAGTAACTTTGAGAAAATCATATCCAAGTTGGGAATGGAGGACCCTTATTCACCAACTTGATAGGAAGTGTCAAGATATTTTAAGAAGTTTTAGAATTGATTCCCATTGTTTTGAATTTTGTATATTGGTTGTGTCTTGATTTTATTACTAGCACATCAATCCCACAATTTCAAGGATTTACTTTTTAGCATAGGTAGTGCTTGTTTCCAAATTTATCCAATTAATGTATGTATGTGTATATAGTGGATGTATGTAGTGAGAGTAAATAAGAGAGAAATTATTTTCTTCTAGGCTTGAGAGTAGGGGTTGAATGTCAATTCATGCATAATTCAAAGGAGACTCATCTCAAAGCTATTTATCGTATTCTACATTACTTAGAAGGAACTCTTGGAAAAAGAAATTCTATTTACAAACGGGAATGAAATGATCTTTGAAGCCTACATAGACACAAAAGATCAACCTCTTGATATTTCATTTTTGTTGGATGAAACTTAGTCACTTGGTCAGCAAGAAACAAAATGGTGTGGCAAGACCAAGTACAAAGCCAAAGTGAGCCATGGCCTTTGGAATTTGTAAAATACTATGGCTTAAGATAATTTTATAAGACTTGAAGATTGATTGGAAGAAGCCTATGAGACTACATTGTGATAATAAATCAACAATAAATGTTGCACATAATCCAGTTCAACATGATAGAACTAAGCATGTTGAAGTAGACAAACACTTCATAAAGGAGAAATTTGATAATGGGACATGTTCACCATTTGTATACTCTCAAAATCAACTGCAGATTTATTGACGAAAGGGCTAACAAGTGCTACATTTCAGTCTATTATTGGCAAGTTGGGAATGGATGACATCAACTTACCAACATGAGGGGGAGTGTCAGAATCCCTTGATTTATGTTGTAGTTTATATTTCCTTGTACAATTTTAATTATGTAACTAGATTTAATTATATTTCATAATTAGAAGGATTAATAGGCCGATAATATAATATTTGTTGTACAGTGAGCTTGAATTATTAGTCTTGCCTAAGTGTTTAATAATCTGTAAAATTTCATATTCAGTTACAATTTCAAATTAATTTATTTTGCAGTGGGTGGTTATACAGGTTTGTAGCTATTGTTTACTTTAGTCTTTATATTTGGTTTTGTGGTATGCTTGTGGGTGTCGTGTGACATTTATTTTTTAGATAAGACTCTTGTTTTTGTACATTCACATGTGTTGAATAAAGCAGATTTTTCATTAATTTTCGTATGCTAATGTTTACTTCTCTCCTCAAAAGCTAATATGAATTGTAGAGATAAATTATATCCATCATAAATTAGGATTTTCACTTATTATATCTATGTATTCTATTTAAGAGCAACTGCTCCTTTATGAATAATATAAGACATAGTTCTTGTGACATCATACTCCATTTTTCCTCTCCATCTTTTAAGAGATCCTCCTTTCCTTTTTGATCTGTAACCACCATGGTTGTTGTTCTTTCACATCATAAATTTTTGCAACATATTTTGCTTTAAAATAGGTTTGTTTTATTGCAATCCATATGGCTTTTGCTAAATTGAAAAACATACATGTGTCAATGATTTTTGGAACCACTAAGTTTCGTAACCAAGATATGATCATGGAATCTTCTTTGTCCCATGACCTAAATGTAGGATCATATTTAGCAGGAGCATCATCGGTTAAATGGTTAGCCTTTCCTTTCCCTTGCAAGATGGTCTCAATGAGTTGAGACTATTTTAGACCATTTTCTTTTTCATTTTAGTCATTACAATTATGTGCAATTAAGGCACAGAGAAATAAATCGATCAGAGACAAGTGCAATTCATGTATTCAAATGAACTTGTATGGTTTCTTAACAAGTGCAGTTTGTGTTGCTTTATAGTTGCCGTCTGTGAGCAATGTACAGACAGAGCCTATCATCGTGCAAGTTGATAGGCTAAATTTGGTTCTTGAAGAAAATTCTGATTTTCAGCCATCTGAAAATCCAGCAAGGTAGAGAAATTAGCGCCTCGCCAATTATTTTGTGAGGAGTCTTGTAGAGTAATGATTTTGCTGTTACTACATTTAAGTTATTTTTTTCCTTTCTACTTACTTTGTTGTTTGCAGTAGCACCACATCAAGTTCCTCATCAAAGGGTAGCGGCTATGGTTTTTCTGATAAGGTTTGGTTCTTTCATCTCTAACTGTAAATTATTTGCATGAGTAACATCCAATACTATTAGTCATGCAATAGTTGTAAATTTCTCAATGGGTTGAGAGGATGAGGAAAACAATAACACTTTCACTCATTTTGGGGAAATTTGATTTATTCACTTCATGCCTTTAGGGGATTGTCAGTTTTTCCCCTTTTCCTTCGGTTGAAGTTGTTGCTAATTTCCAGGAGAATTTTAAGTAACATGAAAAATATGAGTAAATTACAATTGTTCCTGAAAATGGAAATCTCCATTGATTGGTCTCTAAATGTTTTCACGTATACAATTGTCCCTCCATTTCTTAATTTCATGGCCAAAAATTCCTTTCAACATGAACATAATTAAGTTGGGGATTAAGATAATGTAAGGGAGTAAGTCATGAAGTTAACAAATTATAGCATAGAGTTGACAAAAAAGAACTAATTAATCTGTGCTGAAATTGACAGTATAGAAACTATGTTAGGGAGTGGAGAGTTTATGAGAGGAGAAGGAAAAGTTAATGTCCTAACTATTTTAGCAGTTAGGAGAGGCGGGAAGTTGGGATTTGTATAAATAGAGTTCGGTACATTGTTTTGGGTAGCTTTTGACATTAGTTTGTATAGATAGGAACATTTGTCCTGTGGAGGGAGATTAGGCTCCCGTTTATTGGTTGTACATTGAACTTTGTTGAATTGAATACAAAAAACCATTCTTTTAAAGTTGGATTTCTTGTTTGTGAGTGTGTGAGTGATTGTCTTAGATAGGTTTCATATCCAGAAACCTATCAAATTGGTCCGACCTGCTGAATCCAATTTGGGAGTGAAAGGCGAAATGGAGGGAAGAGTCGAAGGGCGATTGAACGTAGTGGAAGGGCAACTGGAGGCCATGGAGATTGCAATGGATGGGTTGAAGGCGAAGACAGTAGCGATGCGCCAAGACTCTGCTGCGATGCGCCTAGACTTGCAAGAAGTCATGCGAATCCTGGGAAGACGAAACCGAAACCAGGAGGGAAACTCGGATGGGAGTCAAGCGTCCGTCAATGAGAACCGGAGGGGAAGGCGAGAAGAAGACGTTGGAGTGAGAGAAGTCGAACGCCATGAGGGGAAACCCAATTGGAGGAAAAGGGTAGAATTACCAGTCTTCGAGGGACTCGACCCATTGAATTGGATTAATAGGGCTGAGAAGTTTTTCGAGCTGCAAGGGGTGGCGAAGGAAGAAAAGGTGCGTCTGGCCTAAATCAGTATGGAAGGTAGCACTGGCTATTGGTTCAAATTTTGCAAGGATAAAGCGAAGAATCGTTCTTGGGAAGGCTTGAAGGGAGAAATGATCGTGAGATTTGGAGGTAGGAACAAGGTACCATCTTTGAAAGGTTGGCAGCAATTAAGAAGATGGGGACTGTGAAAGAGTACATTCAAGATTTCGAAATCTTGGTGGGTCAGACAAAGGGAGTGTCGGAAGAGCAGTTATTGGGGTATTTTCTCGCAGGACTGCAAGATGGCATCCGAAATCAAGTTCGACCCAATGATCCGTAAGAATTGATGGCGGCGATGAGGATCGCAAGGGATGTAGAGGAGGCTCACGGCGGTGCGAAGGCTAGGAACTGGTGTGTGACCAAGAATCAATCCTCTTAGGGGCGTACGACTGGAACGGTGACGTGATCCGAGCCCAGTCGCAATACCCAAGGACGACCAGGGGTTTCCAAGAGTGTGGGGTCAGTCAGGAAGGAGGGGAACACTGTTAGCGGTGTGACGAAGGTGAGAAATACGGTGGGAAGCGATAATAGGGGAAGGAAGAGGAGGAATTTGTCGTACCCAGAGTTCTTGAAACGAAGAGAAGAAGGACGTTGTTTCAGGTGCGGCTGTTCAATCCCGGCCACCATTGCCCGAAGAGGAGTTTGAGGGTGGTTATACTAGCGGAGAATGAAGAGGAAGAAACTGAAGAAGAAGTGACCGAAGTAGACCAGAAACAAATGGAGTTATCCGCTTTCTCGGCTGGAGGCCAAACACAGCCGAAAACAATGAAACTTCAGGGACAAAAAGGGGGAAGGAAGGTGTTGATTCTGATTGACAGGAGTGCTAGCCACAATTTCATTGGCAGATGACTAGTAAAGGAGCTGGGATTACCCGTTGAGGACACACCACCTTATCAGGTGAGTCTGGGAGATGGGCAGAGGAAAAAGACCAGGGGTTGCTGTGAGAAGGTCGTGATCAAACATAGGGGAAACCGAGATAGAGGAGAGGTTTCATCTTTTCGAATTAGGGGGAGTTGATGTAATACTAGGGGTGGAATGGTTAGCCAAGCTAGGAGAAGTGACCATGAACTGGGGAGAATTGATGATGGTGTTCAGTCAAGGGGGGAAGAAGGTGGTCATTGAAGGGGATACCATGTTGGCTAGAAGATTGGTGGAACCCGAAGCTTTACTGAAGATGAAGGAACTGGAGGTATGGAAATAATTATAGTAAATAAGGCCATCCTAGGGAAATATTCAGTATAAGTTAATTATAGTAAATAGAGCTATATCCTAGGGAAATATTCAATATAAGTTAATTATAGTAAATAAAATTATATCCTAGGGAAATATTCAGTATAAGTTAATTATAGTAGATAGAATTATATTCTAGGAAAATATTTAATATAAATAAAGCTAGATGCTATTGTTTAGGGCACGCTTTTGATTATTGAGTCTTGTGACAGGTGGCTATGCTCTTGTGAGGGAGGTTATGCTCCCAAGTAATTAAAGGAGGTTATGCTCCCAATTATCTTTGTTTACCTTTGTTTATTCAGATATTACCATATGTGGAAAATAAGACTAATTTATTATTCTCAATCATAAAAAATACATTATGATACTTTCTATTTGTAATAATCTACTTCTCCTAAAAAGGGAAATAGGGAAACTAGGAAAGTAAAATAAAGGGAAATAAGGAAATTGTTGTAATTAGAGAAAATATCTTTAGAATCTTCCTAATTAGAAGATATAGATATATAATCTTTTATTTTATTTTGTTTTCCTAGTTTCCATATTTCCCTTTTTAGGAGAATTAGATTATTACAAATAGAGGATATGAGAATGTATTTTTAATGATTGAGAATAATAAATCAGTCTTATTTTCAACTTGGTGTCAGAGCTCCAAATCTTGGGGCTCCATTCCGCTGCAACAGTCGCACCGCCGTCGTTGCCGGTTGGGGTCGTTGATAGGGCAGAAAGGTGCGCCCAACACCGGCGATCACAACGCCGAAAGTCGCTCGGTGAGAGGAGCCGCCACGAGCTGCCACAGTCGCCGGCGCGTGTAGCCCACGCGCCCACCTCCGGCGAGACCCACTCGTCGCCGCCGCCACAGACAGGGTCGTTGGAGCCTCTTGAGTCTGTTCCTGGGGTCGGTGATGACCCGTTTGGCCTATATTTGAGCAGATCTGAGTTTGAAGGTTTTGCTCCTCTTCTCGGTGTGACCTACACGTCGTCGTCGTCTCGGAAAAGGTCACCGGAGACTCCTAGTTCCGTTCTACGCGATGTCTGAAGTAAAAAGGGTTCCTTTGGGAGTACCTAATGACCTACAAAATATAGGAGGTACCGATCGGTTGGATGGTCAGAATTACTTACAATGGAGCCAATTTATTCGAAGTGTTCTCAAGGGTCGTTCAACACTTGATCACATAGATGGAGGAGGACCAGGACCAGATAACACTTATTTCTCAATTTGGGACAATGAAGATTCATTAATTATGACTTGGATGTGGCAATCCATGATTCTTGAGATAAGGAGAAATTATATGTTCCATTCTTTTGCAAAAGAAATATAAATATGGGATGATTTATAGAGCACTTTTTCTTTAAAAAAGGATCTTGTTGCTTACTATGACATTGAGAATAGGATATTTAATACAAAACAGGGCTCCCTTTCCATATCAGAATATCACGGAATCCTGAGTGGTCTTTGGATGAAATTCGATCAGAACTAAACAATAAAGATGTGTAAAACAGATTCTGCCGCTCTTGCTGAATTTAGTGAAAGGGGAAGAATCTTTATGGTAAGAGAAAAATTACCATCCCTGTCAGAAGTTTTTTTATGGTAAGAGGAGAAGAAACTCGGAGAACTGTCATGCTAAATGGAGGGATCTCCAACACAGGCTCTGCCATGACAACTGGAAAGGGAGTCCACAAGGGAACAAATGCTGGGGGAAAGACGTTTGAAAAAGGTACTCATGGGGACTATTGTTCATACTGTAAAAGATCTGGACATACCAATGAAATATGCTTCAAACTCCATGGAAGAAAGCATGTTCTCAAAGATGGGTAAATCATACTAGCTCAGAATAGGAAGCCACCAATCAATCTAGTTCTTCACAATGTAATCCACAACCACCAGATCTTGATATGAAAGCTTATAAGGAGAAACTAGAGCGCTTGGAAGCAATGGTTGAATCAATGAGTAAGCCCTCTGGATCATGTACTCTATCCATAAAAGGTAAGATTTGTCTCAATAGTGTTGGTCAAGTGTCTCAAGGTATTTGGATCCTTGATTCAGGTGCAAATGATCATATGACACCATTTAGTGGGTCTTTCGACTCATATGGTAAAAGCAATAAAGCACAACTTATTACAGTTGCGAATGGTCAGGGTATACCTATATGCGACTCTGGGAATATAATTTTGTACTAATCTATTATGTTGAAGGATGTTTTACATGTTCCTCAATTAGCTAATAGTCTTATCTCTCTGCAAAAACTCACAAAGGATTTAAATTGTTCAGTAACATTTTTTCCAAATTATTGTGTTTTTCAGGACCTTGCCACGGGGAAGACGATTTTAACTGCTAAGGAGCAAAGTGGGTTGTATTTTTTAGAGTTTGATGACCAAAGCAACACACAAATTATGAGTCAACAAGCTACATCTGAGACGTGGGCAAATTCCCAAATATGGCTACATCATCAAAGGCTTGGGCATCCTTCATTTAGTCTTATCAAGTCCTTGTTTCCCCATTTGTTACCAAAGAGTCTGTTGAGTCTTTTAATTGTGATATTTGTCAATTGTCAAAACACCATCATGCATCTTATCCTATTAGTAATAAAAAGAGTATTTCTCCATTTGATTTAATTCATTCTGATGTTTGGGGTCCTGTCATAGATTCTATTTCCGGAGCCAAATGGTTTGTTACCTTTATTGACGATTGTACCCGTGTCACGTGGAGATACCTTATGAAAAATAAATCCGAAGTTTTTCAAATTTTTATTAATTTTTTCCGTCTTGTCCAAAATCAATTTGGAAAAAATATCAAAAGAATTAGGTCTGATAATGGTACTGAATATGTGAATCATGAATTTCTCAATTTTTTGTCTCATAATGGTATTGTTCATGAACTAACCTGTGTTAACACCCCTCAACAAAATGGGGTTGCTAAAAGAAAGAATCGTCATCTTCTTGAAGTAACTAGAGCTATTCTTTTTCAAATGTCTGTTCCAAAAAATTACTGGGGAGAAGCTGTGTTAACTGCCACATATCTCATCAACAGGTTACCCACTCGTATCTTAAATGGCATTAGTCCTATAGAGTCTCTATTGTCTTTTGTTCCTTCTTCTTCCATAATAACGAGTCTACCTAGTCGAGTCTTTGGATGTGTTGTTTTTGTTTACTCTTATCATCCTAACCATGGTAAATTAGATCCCAGAGCTCTTAAATGTGTCTTTATTGGGTATCCTTCTAATAAAAAAGGGTACAAATGTTATCATCCTCAGAGTCGTCGCGTCTTTATCACCATGGATGTCACCTTTCATGAAACACAATCCTTTTATGTCAGTCCACCACTTCAGGGGGAGAAAGCACTTGAAGTGGATGAACTCTCCTTCTTGTCATTACCGCGTTTGTCTTTGCAGGATGCCCGAGACCTGAGCAATGAAGCTACCATAGTCCACAGTGAGGAAGAAGAGGAAGAAGACAGATTTTTTGGCAACAAATATGAGCGAAGAAAACAACCCACTTCAACTCACGAGCAAGGAAAATTGTCTAATCCGGAGGTGAGGATCCCTGAAGATATCAATGAGGAGGAGGTAACTATTACTAAGGATTTACTCATTGCATTGAGAAAGGGAAGAAGATCATGTGCTAAATATCCTATTTCTCAGTATGTTTGCACTAACAATCTCTCTGATAAGCCCAAAAGTTTTATTGCTGCCATTGATGCCACAGAAATTCCTACCTCAATCCAGGAGGCCATGAAAATTGAACATTGGAATCAAGCCATGAAAGAAGAGATGAATGCATTAGAAAGAAATTCAACTTGGGAGATTGTTGATAAGCCAAGAGACAAGAAGGCAGTAGGGTGTAGATGGATATTCACAGTGAAACATAAGGCAGATGGGACAATAGAAAGATATAAAGCTAGATTGGTGGCAAAAGGATATACCCAAACATATGGGATTGACTATGAGGAGACATTTGCCCAATGGCAAAGATGAATACAGTTTGAGTTATTCTCTCTTTGGCTGCCCATTTTGGATGGGACTTACACCAGCTAGATGTGAAGAAGGCCTTTCTTCATGGAAATCTAGATGAGGATGTGTACATGGAGATTCGCCCAGGTTTTTAAGTGAAAAATGAAAGAAACAAGGTATGCCTCCTAAAGAAAGCATTGTATGGTCTTGAGCAATCCCCTAGAGCATGGTTTGGAAGATTTACAAAAGCAATGGTTTCCTTGGGATACAGACACAAGGAGATCATACTCTATTCATAAAGCACTCTTCTATAGGTAAATTCACTCTATTACTTGTCTATGTGGATGATATGATTATTGCAGAAGATGATGAAACAGAAAAGTTGGCATTAAAAGATAAATTGGCAGCTCAGTTTGAAATGAAAGACCTAGGAAAACTCAAATATTTTCTTGGAATAGAGGTTGCCTACTCCAAGAACGGAATTTTCATCTCCCAAAGGAAATATGTACTTGATCTCCTCAAAGAAACAGGAAAGTTGGGATGTAGAACCTCAACCGTTCCTATAGAACAGAATCACAGATTTGGAAGTGAAGAAAGTGCTCCTATAGAGAAGGCCCAATATGAGAGATTGGTAGGAAAATTGATTTATCTATCACACACAAGACCAGACATTGCTTATGCCGTGAGTGTACTGAGCCAATTTATGCATGATCTAAGAGAGAGACACATGCAAGCAGTTGAAAAAATTCTGCAATACTTGAAGTCAAGTCCAGGAAAGGGGTTATTATTCAAAAGGGAAGACACATTGACTATGAAGATATATACTGATGCGGACTATGCAGGTTCTATTACTGACAGAAAATCTACTTCTGGGTATTGTGTATTTCTTGGAGATAGTCTGGTAACATGGAGAAGCAAAAAGCAAGATAGAGTATCCCGTTCTAGTGCAGAAGCTGAATTTCGAGCCCTTGCTCAAGGAATGTGTGAAGGACTCTGGATGAAAATCATTTTGGATGATCTTAAAGTCAAAGTGGAGAACCCGGTACAACTACATTGTGACAATAAGTCTGCTATGAGCATAACCCATAATCCAGTACAACATGACAGAACCAAACACATTGAAATTGACAGACATTTCATCAAAGATAATCTTGACAGAGGATTTGTGATTAAAACTCATGTTCCTACAGAACTTCAAATAGCATATATTTTTACAAAAGGGCTTCCTCCGGGTAGATTTCAAGATCTTGTAGGCAAGTTGGGAATGATTGATATTCATTTACCAACTTGAGGGAAAGTGTTGTAATTAGAAAAAATATCTTTAGAATCTTCCTAATTAGAAGATATAGATATATAATCTTTTATTTTATTTTGTTTTCCTAGTTTCCCTATTTCCCTTTTTAGGAGAATTAGATTATTACAAATAGAGGATATGAGAATGTATTTTTCATGATTGAGAATAATAAATCAGTCTTATTTTCAACTGAAACTAGGAAAGTAAAATAAAATAAAGATTATATATGTATTTCCTCTAATTAGGAAGATTCTAAAGATATTATCTCAAATTACAACACTCCCCCTCAAGTTGGATCATACAAGATTGTATGAACCAAGCTTGGAATAGTCAAACTCAATTGTAGAGAACGTCAATAAACCAAATTGGACAGCAATGGATGAGGCGAACTAGCACCATGAAACTTCAACTTGGACAACAATGGACGAGGGAGATTTCCATCAAAAATGGATGATGACTTGTAGCAGCAAACAGCAACAAACTACAAGAACAGATGAAGGGCCTGCAGTGGCGAACAACAACAAACTGCAGGGACTGGATTGCCATCAATAGTGGCAAACAACAACAAAACTTCAAGAACATGATTTCCATGAGTAACATATGGGAGGCCTTCAACGGCTAACAACCACAAACCTGTAGGGACTTAACTACCCTAAACAACAACAAACCTTTAGGGACTTAATTGCCCTAAGCAGCAACAAACCTGCAGGGATTACACTACCCTGCAGCGGCACTAAAAGGCTAACAGCCACAAACCTGTAGGGACTTTAACCACCCTGAACAATAACAAACCTAAAGGGACTTAACTGCCCTAACAACAACGAACCTTTAGGGATTTAACTGCCCTGAACAACAACAAACCTGCAGGAATTGAACTATCTACAGTGGCTAACAGCAACAAACCTATAAGGACTTAACCACCCTACAGCGGCTGAAACAACAATAAACCTTTAGGGACCAACTACCCTGCGGCGGCTAAAACTTTTCTTCCCCTCACGACTGAACGTCATATGCACGTCAATGACAAAACGTGAAGGTGGAAGAACTGGTGAGAACCGATCCGTACGAGGGCAAATCTGAATCCCAAAATTTCGAAAGAGTCAATTCAGCGGGCGGTCTCAAAGAACAACTCTAAGTGAGCTGTTATAACAAAGCATTGACGGTGAAGAGAGCCTTTCACATTAGTGATGGTAGAAACCAAAAAACACCAAATATCGAAGACACTTTGGAGGTCCTAAGTTCTCTACTGGACTACTCCCAAATGGTGATACCTACATTGTATCACAAAAGTACGGGCTAAACTCTAGCCCAAGAAGAAAGTTCTCGGCACGGGCTGAAAAATATTTCCCCTCACGGCAAAATGCGGAAATTCTTGATCAAAGAAAATGCGGTAGCTTATTGAGGCGGCAGCGACAAACTGCAGAGGTTGCAACAACTGACTGCGGTGACTGACTCTGCCAACGGCTGACTGCCCCTACGCCGACTGTGGTAGCGGTGGAACGAAGCACTGTTGCTTGAGAAACAGAAACGAAGTGAGAACCCATTGGTGATAGGAGGAGGAAAGGTCCTGGTCATTTGGTGGTGGCATAAACTAGAACACACGCACCAAACCATAACACAGAAACGAGAGAGAGGTCTGGCAATGCAAAAGCGTGCAGCGAGCGACGACAGTGGCGGCAGCGACGGCAGAGGCAGCGGCCATCTTCTGAGCAACCTTCTTCTTGCAAGCGTCCGACACCATCCTTAATCTCTAATCAAAGACGAATTAAGAGGATCGGAAAGGAGAGATGAAAATAGATCTACAATACGACCTAGGGTTTCGCGGTACAAAGAGAAATAAAAACCGAACCCGAGAGAAAGCTTAAGGTTCGAGGTTTGCGTTTTTTATGGAGGTAGTTGTGGAGACAACGAAGATGACAAGAGGGTCTGAACAGAGAGATGAAGGTCCAGCGAGACGACCGGCAGCGGCGCGGTGTGATTTCGACACCGGGACGACGATGCATGAGAAACACACACCCGAGACCAGCTGAAGAAAGGCGGCGCGTGGAGGCGTGTTGAGAGGAGTCTGGTTCTGACTCCGGCGGGGTTGATCGTCGCTCGAGGAGACGATCCAGATCCGCTGGTCACCGGTTGAAACTGTGACGGTGGCCGGCGGCAGACGGTGGCTAGCGGCAGACGATGGCCGACAGCAGACGGTGGCCGGAGGCGGATGGACGACGGCAGTGGTGCACAACGTAATTATCAGTGAAGGCAATGACCTTTCATGGTTCCCTGAAGAAGAGACTTTCGGTCTTTGATTAGCAGCTAATGAGAATGCCAAAAAGATTAGGAATCACTTAATAAGACTAGACATTAATGGGTCCGATAACGGGTGGAACATTAAACTCAACAAACAACAAATTTCACTAGGATAGACTCAAACCTGAATCTGGTACCAATGTTAGACTTTTTGCCTAACTCATTCTCACATGACTGACTTGTAAGGAGAGGTTTGCACTTACATATATACTCTGAGTTGGCATTATCTCTAAGTGATGTGGGACTTCCAACACTTCAAATGCCATTCACTTGCCAATTAATATAAATATGTAGTTTTAATGTTGTAATTTATATTGACTTTGGGAAGTCACCAGATTGCAGATGGAATGACTGTACAGATTCGTATGGTTAATCTATTACTTGAAACTCGTGGAAGTGCTTGTTGCCAAGGGGAAGCAACTCGGTAAGATATTTATGTAGCTGCTCTGAATTGGGTAGCATCTTCAGTTTGTTTATGCTCTATAAATCATTGTCAATTATTATTGTGGATTTCTATAAATTGAAAATTGATATTATTGTATTAGCATAGATTTAGTGGATCATTTCATGTGGTAACATATGTCTAAAGCCCGATGTACTATATATCTGTTTGACTCAGAGACTATTGCATATTTCACCAAAAATCTATTTATAAGCATGCCTGTTCTAGAATCACCCTCAATTATTAGGGTGGATTTCAATAAATTTAAAATTGATATTACTGTATAGCATTGATGTGGTGGATCATTCTATGGGGTAACTTATGTCTAAATCCTGTACTATAATATCTGTTTGACTTAGAGACTTCTGTATATTTAATCTAAAGTCTATTTATAACCATGCCTGTTCCCTAACTTTGTTCGTAGGGCACCACCTGTGGCATCTATTACCATGCACAACTTTATACTGTATACCACAAATGAAAGCTGGGAGGTAACTCTGATGATACTCATTCTTGCAATGAAAGTCAGGGCACTCAAATATGAAATTTATAGCTTTTTTATTCTGTTATCAGGTTGTAAATCTTAAAGAGGCACGGGAATTCTCCAGTAATAAGAAGTATATATACGTCTTCAAAGTACTATTTCATTTTTATTTAAGAATTATATATACCCTTTCCCTTTTTTGAGTTTGTGTATGTAACCTTGAGTCAGTTGGTTTGAGCCTTTTTTATTATCACCTATTAATTCTTATTTCCACCTCCCTCTCTTCAGAAACTAGAATGGGAATCTTTGTCTTTTGATCTTTTGCCTCATCCTGACATGTTCACGGATGGTACTATAGGCCGCTCTCAAGAGGGAGCAAACCTGAGAGACGAGGATGGTGAAAAGCGAGTATTATTTGGAGCCGAGCGTCTTATAGAAGGAGTATCGGGAGAAGCATTTGTAAGAAATATAGTTCCCCCAATTAGTTTTAATGAATATTATTTTTCTTCTAGAATTTTATCTGTCATGAATCATGAAATACAGCTTGAACTTTATATTACTAGATCACGGTTCAGAGAACTGAATTGAACAGTCCATTTGCACTTGAGGTTCAGTTACATGTCACGGAAGCTGTTTGCCCTGCATTAAGTGAACCAGGTAACTAAAAGAAGGTTTGGCAGGTCTGTACTATCCATACTTAGTTGATATGAAAAGCAAAGATATGACATGAAGTTTCTAAAACATATATCAACAGGACTGCGTGCATTTCTTCGCTTTAAAACAGGATTACATGTCTGTCTAAACAGGGGAAATGTAGATTTCAAGGCACCGAAGGTTTCATATTGCCTTAACTACTTCATCCTTTGACAAAACTATTTTTCAATTGTATTTTATTGATATAGCAATATCATGGTGTGTTTCTGAATCAATCATGACAGCGATCAACTGAAGCTGCTAGGCATTCTATTGTCTCAATTGTTGTGGACCATATATTTCTTTGCATTAAAGAATCTGGTATGTCTTTAGCCTAAACTATTATGTCAACTTATATCTCCTTTGATCATTTTGAAATATTGTATTGCTATTAGTTTTGTATGTAAACATAGCATCAAAATAATCCTACAATTGGCATTAACTTGTAGACTTCCAACTTGAGCTTTTAATGCAGTCCCTCCATTTTTCTCGGGTAATTTACTTCATTATGTTCTTGTGCACTTCATTCTCCATGTATTTCTTCTTCTTTCTCATTGGTGTTCCCTTATTCTGAATATTTTGATATTAGGTTGTTAGGTATATGTTATAAATACAAAGAACTAACCCATGTTTATAGTCAGAACTAGACCATTCAATGATGTAATGCTACTAGGTACATGCTCAAGCTTTGTAATAAAAAAGGATTCCTATTCCTAACTCTAATTAAACAAGGAAACAATAAAATTACAAAGTGTTAGAATCTTATATTTATGTTAGAATTATATAGAAATAATAACTAATGAAATTAGGATCAATTAGATTAATTCTTCTTGTAAGCCCTAAATATCAATCTTAATAAACTCCACAAACAATACAAATAATGGGGGTCTAGGATTTGACCTACAACCATCAGACTCAATCTCATTTTTTCATACATATGAATTTGTATTTCACTTATGATGATCCACTGTTGATTATTTCTCATTAAAAACATTGGCACAATCATAATTACTTCTTTCCCAAGAATATCAACCATTTACCGGTCCACAAAAGAGATATATACATACTACCTAACCTCGACGATGCTAAGCATGTATCAGATAGTTCCCCCCTAGAATATCTTAGTTCAGGGTGTTATTATGAACTATCCAAATATTCACTTACTTGGTAAAAACTTCGTTAAACCTCACTATACTCTTTGTTTTTCATCTTATTGTGTATCAAACTGTGACTTCTCAAACATAAGCACTTATACATTAGTTTGGCCTCAAATCATTTTAACCAAACCTAAACCTCTTTCTCAATTTACTTTTAGTAGTGATTAGGTAGTTGAGTATTTCTATTAAAAACATTGGCACAATCATAATTACTTCTTTCTTGAAAATATCAACCATTTATCGGTCCACAAAATAGATATGTACTCACTACCTAACCTCGACGATGCTAAGCAGGTATCAGATAGTTCCCCTAAGAATATCTTAGTTCAGGGTGTTATTATGAACTATGCAAATATTCACTTACTTGGTAAAAACCTCCTTAAACCTCATTATACTCTTTGTCTTTCATCTTATAGTGTATCAAACTGTGACTTCTCAAACATAGACACTTATACAATAGTTTGGCCTCAACTCATTTTAACCAAACCTAAACCCCTTTCTCAATTTACGTTGAGTAGTGATTAGGTAGTTGACTATTTCTCATTAAAAACATTGGCACAATCATAATTACTTTTCTTGAGAATAGCAACCATTTACCTGTCCATAAAAGAGATATATACTCACTATCTAACCTCGACGATGCTAAGTAGGTATCATATAGTTCCTCCTAAGAATATCTTAGTTCAAGGTGTTATTATGAACTATCCAAATATTCACTTGGTAAAAACTTCCTTAAACCTCACTATACTTTGACTTTAAGCTTATAATGTATCAAACTCTGACTTCTCAAACATAGACAATTATACATTAGGTTGGCCTCAACTTATTTTAACCAAACCTAAGTCTCTTTCTCAATTGACATCCTCTTGGATTGGACATTTTCAAATACCATATAATGTGATGATTATCAAAATATGTCATGTTTTTCTTGATTAATAATCTATACACTATCTAAGCATATATAGAAAGTATAAAAATAAAACAATGTATAATTCAAAATGAATAAATGCATAATAAAATACATAACCTCCACTCTTACCTTATGATAGACTATAAATACTTTTAGAAGAATAATTTTTTTTTTCAGTCTATTGATCCAAACTCTCTCTCTCTCTCTGTTTTCTTCTCTCTCTCTATTTTCTTCTCTCTCTCTATTTTCTTCTCTTTTTCTGTTGTATCTTACCTTTGCTTCATTTTTTTTACACCTCGTCCAATTCACCCATTTATAAGCAAAATTTTTCAAGTGATGATTACATGCATTAAATGTAATCTCATCACTTCTTATCTCCTTATTGTCTCTCTATTTCTTTTCTTTTATTCTTCCTTCTTATCCCTTAGAAGCTTCTTTCAAAGGATAATTTTAATATATACAAACACACACACATATACATAGATATACATACATACATACATATATATATATATATATATATATATATATATATATATATAATAATTAATATTTAGTTAATTGATTAATATTTTTTTATTTGTGCTGTTTTCTTATTATTTTTTTTAATATTTTCAATTTACTTAGTCACAATATTTTATAAAAGCTACTTGATATGTTTTTCAATGTTCATACTTTATCTAGGTAAAATAAGAAACATATTTTTAATATATGAATTTAATCCTAAGAGTTAAAGCATAAAATATTCTAACTATTATTTTTTAAGTACTAATAAAATAAATAATATAGTTATTTAAAAGTAGGGGATGTTACAAAAGTCGTCTCATTAAAACAACTTGCAAAATTTTGATCTATAACGAGGTTCTTCAATGTTTTTGGGATGATGTTTCTGGTGCATGCTCATTAAATGTATGTCGTCTTCAGTTTTAGATAACAAAATTTCTTTTTCTATTTTATTTCCTTATGATCTACACAGGGAGAATTATGAAATTGATTCACCATAAAATGTTGAGACGAATAACTATAAGATAATTTAATTTTCAAAAGAACCTCTTATGCTTCTTAGGATTTGAGAGTGACTAATCCTGTTTAGGTAGGAGTTTGGTGTTGGATACATGGGTGTGCAATAGACTTTGAATTCATTAACTTAGTTTCTTTGAAAATATCTAATGAATACTTTCTCTTAGAAATAACAATTCCATTGCTAGATTGTGCTACCTTAATCCCTAAGAAGAGCCTTTATTGGAGATAGCCTTCTAGATGGGTGTAAGAACGTCTTGGGTCTTAACACTTTGAACTTTGCGGCAATTTAGAAAGGAAGAACAAAACAAGTTGCAAATTAAAAAGAACAAATGGATTTATGAAGAGATTGAAAGAACAAACCACCATAGTTAGATCACCAAGGATAAATGCGTTGAATACTTGCTACTCGAAAAAACTCCAAGATAAGAATCCGTGTAAAATGACATCATACTTTCAAGACACTCAGAACTCTCACATATCAATTTGAATTTATTAACCAAGTGTACCTTTTACAAGAGAAGTAATTTATTTATAGCGGAAAAATTTGGCCAGTTATGCTACAAAATGGGTAAGAACCAAAGTGAACACAAACTAATGTGAACACAAAGCTAAGAAACCCATGTGCTTCTTGGATGTCCCATGTGATGATGTTGACATGTGAAGGATGTTACAACCTTCACACCGGCTTCAAAGTGACAAGTTGGAGGAAGTTACAACCTTTATATGTCTGGGAAATGAGCTGTAGAGGAAGTTACATCCTTCACATGTCTTGAAAATGATCGTTGGAGGAAGCTACAACCTTTTACATGTGACGTTTCATGCTTTGACAATCCCACATCGACCTGAATTCTAAGAGGTTTTAAGACATTCTTGAAGCTAGGATATTCTAGAATCTTCTAAAATTTACAAGTTGCTTTGCCTTTTAATATTTTCTTGTAGTCTTTTTAGACTTTCTCTTATAAATATTTATTCTTTATTTCTTCCTCTTGTTTTTCTTTACCTATGTTTCTTCTTGAAGCTTATTGAAATGCTTTACCCTCTTCAAAAAAGTCTTATCTTCCTCCTCATTTTTCTATGGTCACATCAATTGGTCTCTCTCTTAGTTGGACAAAAGTAATGCCTCTTTACATGGTTATTTACTTGACAAAGTCTATGTGGTGAAATCTCCTTACTCTTGTTGAAGGGAAGTCTTTTAGTCCTGTACATGGTTATTTACTTGACAAAGTCTATGTGGTGAAATCTCCTTACTCTTGTTGAAGGGAAGTCTTTTAGTCCTGTGTGTTAACTGTCAAAGTCTTAATAAGGTCTCAAAAAATCAATTAAAAGATGATTCAAAAGATTTAGTATTGTTATTCAACAATTCGTATAGATAGGATGGAGTGGGGCTATCCACTCTATCTTAATTATTAATTGCATCCATTTAGTTGTTTATGTTGATGACATTCATTACAGGTAGAGATAATCTTGGTATTGCAAAATTGAAGTCACATCTTTTCAATCAATTTAAAACAAAAGATCTTAGGAAACTAAAATATTTCTTGGTGATAAAGGTAACACAGTCTAAGAATGGGATCATCATATCCGAAACGAAGTATCTCATGGATATTTTGGAAGAGATAGGAATATTAAATATCCCATTTGATCCTATTGAATATAGTGAAAACTATGTATGAGATTAATCTCCCCTGTGTTGAATATACACATAAAGTCCTCTACTTGAAAGTCAAGCCGGTTTTGTGAGGTTGAGTTAGGCTTAAAGTCCACTTCTTAACATGGTATCAGAGCCAGGTTAGATTCTATCATAGCGATATTTGTTGTTTGTTAGGCATATTATTCCACCCGTTATTGGGCCGTTATCGAACCACTTATTAGTGTCTAGTCACATGCTCGAGATGTATATACCTCGGCGTGAAGGGGTGTGTTGGAAGTCCCACATTGACTAGAGATAAGGACAATTTATAATATATAAGTGGGTGCAAGCCTCACCTTACAAGTTGGTTTTGTGGGGTTGAGTTACGCTTAAAGTCAACTCCTTAACATAACTTGGTTAGAGCCTATCCTAGCGATATTATTGCTTGTTGGGCATATTGTTCCATCCGCTATCGGGCCACTATCGGACCACTCATTAATGTCTAGTCTCATGCTCGAGATGTATATAACTCGGCGTGAAGGGGATGTATTGGAAGTTCCACATCGACTAGAGATAAAGACAATTTATAATATATAACTGGGTGCAAACCTCACCTTACAAGCCAGTTTTGTGCGGTTGAATTAGGCTTAAAGTCCACTTCTTAATATGATACCAAAGCCAGGTTAGAGTCTATCCTTGCGATATTTGTTGTTCGTTGGACATATTGTTCCACCCGTTATCAGGCCACTATCAGACCATCCATTAATGTCTAGTCTCACGCTTGATATCTATATACCTTGGCGTGAAGGGGGTGTGTTGGAAGTCCTACTTCGACTTGAGATAAGGGCAATTTTGAGTATATAAGTGGGTAATAGAAGAAATATAGGCTAAGCCCAATAGGCTAAGCCCAATATACAAATTCAACTTGGGATGAATGCAATAGAAAGAAATTCAACTTGGGAGATTGTTGATAAGCTAAGAAACAAGAAGGCAGTAGGGTGTCGATGGATATTCACAGTGAAACATAAAACAGATGGAATAATAGAAAGATATAAAGGTAGATTGGTGGAAAAAGGATATACCCAAACTTATGGGATTGACTATAAGGAGACATTTTAACCAATGGCAAAGATGAATACAGTTCGAGTTGTTCTTGCTTTTGTTGCTCATTTTGGATGGGACTTACACCAGTTGGATGTAAAGAATGCCTTCGTTCATGGAAATCTAGAAGAGGAAGTGTACATGGAGATTCCCCCAGGTTTTGAAGTGAAAAATGAAAGAAACAAGGTATGCCTCCTAAAGAAAGCATTGTATGGTCTTAAGCATTCTCCTAGAGCATGGTTTGGAAGATTTACAAAAGAAGTTGTTTCCTATGGATATAGACAAAGGCAAGGAGATCATACTTTATTCATAAAGCACTCTTCTACAGGTAAACTCATTCTACTGCTCGTCTATGTGGATGATATGATTATTGCAGGAGATGATGTAACAGAAAAGTTGGCATTAAAAGATAAATTGGCAGCTCAGTTTGAAATGAAAGACCTAGGAAAACTCAAATATTTTCTTGGAATAGAGGTTGCCTACTCCAAGAACGGAATTTTCATCTCCCAAAGGAAATATGTACCTGATGTCCTCAAAGAAACAAGAAAACTGGGATGTAGAACCTTAACAATTCCTATAGAACAGAATCACAGAATTGGAAGTGATGAAACTGCTCTTGTAGAGAAGGCCCAATATCAAAGATTGGTAGGAAAATTGATCTAACCTTACAAGTTGGTTTTATGCGGTTGAGTTAAGCTTAAAGTCCACTTCTTAACATGGTATCAGAGCCAAGTTAGATCCTATCCTAGCGATATTTGTTGTTCGTTCGGCATATTGTTCCACCCCTTATCGGGCCGCCATCGGACATCCATTACCTTAGCGTGAGGGGGGTGTTGAAAGTGAAGTCGGTTTTGTGGGGTTGAGTTAGGCTTAAAGTGAGGGGTGTGTTAGAAGTACCACATCGACTAGAGATAAGGCTAATTTGAAGTATATAAGTGGGTGTAAACCTCACCTTATAAGCCGATTTTGTGGGGTTGAGTTAGGCTTAAAGTCCACTAAACAAAACTAATAACAAACTAACTAAAGATAAAAGACAAATAAGATAAACATAATATATCTAACACTCCCTCTCAAGCTTTTGCATACAAATGGTATCCACCAAGCTTGCTACTAATATAATCAATAAACTTAGTAAAAATATCTACTTCTACACTTGAGTGACACCAAATTATTAATAATTAGAGAAGACGACATAGAAGACGAAATACCAATCCAAAAGATTCTCCTTGAGCAACAAATCTAGAAGGTCGCTCCACGTAAATCTCTTCTTATAAATCACTGTTAAGGAATGCATTGTTGACATCTAGTGGATAAAGAAGTCGTGTTGAAGAGCCACCACGGCTATAAATAAACTAACAAAAGTTATCTTTGTCATGGGAGAAAAAGCATATATGGACAGGTCAAACGCAATGGTGATAGAAGGGAGGTCAAAAGAGACAATAGTGGAAGAAGCCATTGATGAACAGGAGAGAGAAACCTTAAAAATCCAAGATTCTCAATCAAGGCATCTGAAAGAGGAAAAAGAGCGACCTCGACACTCTGAATAACTACCCGTAGGGGGCATGGCATGTGACCACGCACGACGAACCTGAAAGAGGAAAAAGAGCAACCTTGACACTCTGAATCACTGCCTTAAAGGAGACGAGACTTGCTACCACACATGACGAAGAAGGAGCTCTGATGAAGGCGTTGTTGATGGCATAGTGGTCGCCTGGCCGAGACGATCAAAACTGTGTGATCGTGGGTCAAAACTGAAACTCTGATACTGGCAGTGGTAGACGACGGTGTCGTTGGCAGTGATAGATACCATGTTGAATATAGTGAATACTATGTATGGGATTAATCTCCCTTGTGTTGAATATACACATATGATGCTCTATATATAATAGAAGAAATAATGGGCTAAGCCCAAAATACAAATAAGAAATAATAATAAACTAACTAAAGATAAAATATAAAGATAAGATAAACATAATATATCTAACAGATCCCAATGTCAATCTCCTACCAAATTAAGGCTACCCATTTGTAAATTCTAAAAAGTATAAACAATTGATAGGGAACTGAACTACCTTAGTTCTACCTATTAAGATATCTTGTTCGCAGTAAGTGTAGTGAGCCAGATTGTTTGATACATCAAATGAGCTCAAGAAAATGGTCTTTTGGATGAAGACAAATGAGCACAATCGATTCATCGAGTATTCTGATGCTGATTATGGTAAAATTAGGATTACTTAGATTGATCCTATATTTATGTAATTAGCCTATAATACAGTAAATAAAAATTTTTGTTTTGGAGATGTCACATCGACTAAAAATGTGACCAAATCATAGTATATAAATAGGTGCAAAACTCATCTTGGAAACTTGTTTTTGAGGTTAATTTAGGCAAAAATTCACTTTCAAAAATTGTATGAGAGCTTATCCTACTAAGGTTTGATGGGCCTATCATGCCAACTACTATAAAACCTCTATTGAATCACCTTAGAAGTCAATTTTACAGGATTGAGTTAGGTCCAAATATGCTTTTTAACATGGTATCAAAGCTTATCATATGAGGTTTGTTTGGTCTACTGTGCCACCCATTATTGGAACACTTATGAATATCCCACCTCGAATAGAGATGTGACCTGTTAGATGTTAAGTTGTGTGTTTATGTTAATTGGGCTCAGCCCATTCTGTATTTAGGGTTTAACCCTTATCTTAAATTATAAATAAACTACCCTATGTGTATGTTAAACACATAAGGGAGATTTCTCCTAATCTTCTCTACTATTTCATATGACCAAATTATAGTTTGTTATGTGGGTGAAAACAACACTTTGGAAGCTTGTTTTGTGAGATTAGTGAGGCTTAAAACCCTCACTTTCTAAGATTCTTATTCATATTTTCTCCCTTATAAATTGAAGGATTCAAAAAGCAAGGGGAACAATTACATAATAGAAAGTTTTACACAATACACATGTTCTGTAACTGAGTTTGGCATGATAAATTTAAATCTTTAGTTATCAACTAACAGTTCATAAGAAAATACTGAGAGAGAGTTCGTTTTATTTTTGATGATTTTAAAATAGGTTTACTTATTTTTCAATTGTTGTTTTGAAATGACAAACGCCATTTAAGAATATGAACTTCTTGTCTTGTTCATAGTCCCTTTGCCATGCCATACCGTGATATCTAGCTTCTCTAAGGAAAGAACCATTTTTTTAATTCATTAACTTTGCAGGTCAGTCTCTCTCAAGGAGATAATCATAGTAACTTGACCAGAATTATAGTTGGAGGAGTATTCTTAAGGTTTGTCTTTGTACTCTACCTGTATAACTACTCAATGGTTGCTCATGTTTGTTACTTCTAATTCAAATGTTTGTCTTGTTTATGTCTTCCCCATTCAACAATGTTCAAGATCCCACATTGACTAGACATTTGACTATGTTATATTATATAAGTGAGTGCAAATCTCATCCAATTTTGAGGTTGAGTTAGGGTCAATTTCTAAGATTGTATTAGATTAGTGGTTGCTCATGTTTGTTACTTCTAATTCAAATGTTTGTCATGTTTAAGTCTTCCCCATTCAACAATGTTGGGGATCCCACATCGACTAGACATTTTTCTATATTATATTGTATAAATAGGTGCAAACTTCATCCAATTTTGAGGTTGAGTTAGGGCCATTATCTAAGATGGTATCAAAGTCTATCGTAGTGAGCTTTGTTGGATCTATTGTGCTACCCCATTATTAGGCCATTATCAGATCATGGTTAGACTACTTATAAGTATCTATTATCACATTTGAGATATCAACTCTCGACTTGGGATGTGTTGGAGATTACATATCGACTAGAGATATGACCAAATTATAATATACAAGTGGGTGAAAACCACACCTAGCAAGCTAGTTTTGTATAATTGAGTTACATTTAATATAATAAAAAACGAAAAAAATAGAGCACGTAATATTTTGGAGTTGTTAATCTTTTATTGTTAGTTTATGGTAGTTGTTTGGTTTAAACCCTCCGTTGGTCCTCAATTTTGTATGAAAATCTCATTTGGGTCCTCAAGTTTTTTTCTGTCTCAATTGGGTCATATTTTTTGTAAAAATGAACACATTTTACCCTAACCGTTAAATTGTAACAAACGGCGTTAGTTGGTGCTGACGTGTTGCATAGTTACGTGGAATTTTTATTACGTGGAATTTTTATTTAATTTGAGAAATTATGAGATGGCAAATTCAAGTCCCTCTGCAGCAATATGCCAAAATTCTGACAAGGAAACAGCAGCGATTGACGTTAATTTGTTGTGATAGAACAGAGTTGAGAATTGAGAAGTGTGGAGTAACAGAAAGAAGCAATGGTGTTCTCCAAGGAAGCTGGATCGTCTTCCTACTCCCTTCCACCATACCCCAGAGAAGACACCCCTCTCCTCGGGAAGGCTCCGCCTTTGTCCTCCAATCCCAAGACCTTCACTAACATCTTCATCTCCATCGTCGGCGCCGGCGTGCTGGGCCTCCCTTACAGCTTCAAGCAAACGGGCTGGCTCATGGGTCTGCTCATGCTCTTCTCCGTCGCTTTCCTCACCTACCACTGCATGATGCTCCTCGTCCACACGCGCCGCAAACTAGAATCTTTAACGGGCTTCACCAAAATCGCCTCCTTTGGCGACCTGGGTTTTACGATCTGCGGCCCAGTGGGCCGCTTCGCCGTCGACGCCATGATCGTCCTCTCCCAATCTGGCTTTTGCGTCAGCTACCTCATCTTCATTTCCTCCACCCTCGCGTTCCTCACCAACAACGAAACGACACCGGTTTTCCTAGGTTTCACCCCCAAGGTTCTGTTCCTCTGGGCCTGCTTCCCCTTCTAGTTAGGACTGATTTCGGTTCGCACTTTGACTCATTTGGCTCTGCTGAGTATCTTCGCCGACGTGGTTGATCTTGTTGCGAAGAGTGTTGTCATGGTCGAGGATGTTTTTGTTTCCGTTAAGAATAGGCCAGATTTGAAAGTTTTCGGGGGTTTGTCTGTGTTTTTGTACGGTATAGGTGTGGCTGTGTATGCTTTTGAGGGAATCGGGATGGTTCTACCGTTGGAAAGTGAAGCGAAGGATAAGGAGAAGTTCGGTAGGATTTTGGGTTTGGGGATGGGATCGATTTCAGTGTTGTTTGGTTTGTTTGGGGGTTTAGGTTACTTTGCATTTGGGGAAGAAACTAAGGGTATTATCACAACCAATTTGGGTCCTGGGGTGATTAGTTTTTTGGTTCAGTTAGGGCTTTGTATCAATTTGTTTTTCACTTTTCCGATTATGATGAATCCTGTGAATGAGGTGATGGAGAGAAGATTCTGTGGAGTTTTGAAAGTGGAAAGGAAAGGGTGAAACTTTGAAGATGGAAAGACATATGGAGTGTGACAGTAGGCAATGGCGTGAGTGAGTGTTGGACTGCATCAGCATCAGAGAGAACAGCCCATAAAGAATAAAGTTGAGTCCGGTGTTGCCAATGGGGGAGGAAGCAGAGGGGGAGAGAGGAGAAGATCTGGATCTAGTCAAAACATCACCACGTCATAAAGGTTGCCATGTCATAATTTCTCAAATTAAATAAAAATTCCACGTAATAAAAATTCCACGTAACTATACAACACGTCAGCACCAACTAACGCCGTTTGTTACAATTTAACGGTTAGGGTAAAATGTGTTCATTTTTACAAAAAATATGACCCAATTGAGACAGAAAAAAACTTGAGGACCCAACTGAGATTTTCATACAAACTTGAGGACCAACGGAGGGTTTAAACCTAGTTGTTTTTAGTTGCAAAGTTCCACATTTCCTTCATCAATCCTCGGCGTACAACTTATATATATGTATGTGTGTGTTTTGGTAAATTACATTCTAATATCAATTGATTTTAAGTTGAAATCTTACATGGGTTTATCCCCATCGAACAATCACAAGGTCCAATATTGCATCATCAATAGAGTTGCCACACATACTTATGTGCCACCACCAATATCAATGTATGTAGTCCATGTGCCTTGCCTAGAAAAACCAACTCTCTATTGTGCCACAGGCAAGGTTGTCGGACCTCCTAAGCCCATTTCGAAGGGTAGTAATGTTTGATTTGGCTTTTGTTTAAGTATATTTGATTTTGGTTTTGGTTGTTTTGGCATACATGTTCTCGGGGTTTTTTAATTTCTTTTTTCAATATTGATGAGTGCATATTTATGCCCACATTTATGTTTGAATCTACATGCATATTGATTATATGAGTTTTAGGGTTTCTAGGTTTAAATTGAGAATCTACTTTGATTTAATTTAGGAACTTTCATATGATTAAATGGTTTTTACTATCAATTGAGAATGTACTTTGATTGATTAGTAATAATTTCAACTATAATCAATTGAGAATTTACTTTGATTGATTAGCTTTTAATTTGGTTAGGAGATTTAAGAATAGACATGATTAAACACAATAGAATTTGATTGAGAATGTACTTTGGTTGAATTTATTGTGAATAATCTAGAAAGGTTTTGCATTTGATTGAGAATTTACTTTGGTTAAATGCATGATCGCCCTCGAATTAATTAAGAATGTACTTTAATTAATTTGAAACTTAAACAATAATCAATTGAACAATTATCCGTGAATAACTGATGATGAATCTATCTTGGGAAAGCAGTGGAATTAGCCTATTTCATCGTAACTGTTTTTAAGTTTCTTATTTATTCTTTAAACACTCTTCAACCATTAATTTTATTCATAAGCATTGCATAGCATTCGTAAGAGTCACAGATATTCAAAAGCAATTCCGTGTTCGTTGGGAGACGACTCAGGGTTACTTCAACCCTGTCTACTTTCTTGAATACTACTTGGCAATACTGAAGTTGCCTTGAAAAGTAGTATTAATTTGATAGCTTCAACGGCGCCAAATTTCTTTCAAAAACTTGGCGTATTTAGGGATTTGTTGAACAGCATCTAACAAGGGAATATTGATCTCCACCTTTTTGAAAGTATTTAAGATCTCTTGATCTAATTCCTCCATTTTTTTGTTTCTCGGCTTCAACCGATTTGGATATGGAGGAGGTGGAGAATAAGATGAAGAAGAATTTTTAGAAGAAGAGTTAGAAGATACTAACCTGGATTTATCAGTGGTAGTCTCAGGTGATGGTTCACTCGGTCCTCCATTGTCATCAATTTGCGCTCCTTCTTTCTCCTTATCTTCATCCTCTTGGGCTCCTTCAGGGCTTTCTACTTGCTTACCCGTTCTCAAAGAAATAGCACTTACATTTTGCGGGTTGATCACTGTTTGTGCAGGCAGTTTGTTTGATTCTTTAGCCTCTAATTTTTCCACCCTCTGAGTCAAATCTACAATTGATTTCTTGATTTCTGAATTTTGCTCAAGTATTGTTTTCATGAAATCTTGTAGTGACATTTCAGGTTGAGATTGCTGCCTTTGTTGAGGTGGAACATAAGGTTGCATGTTCTGCTGATACCTATTGGAGGATGAGTCATGATAATTCTGGTATGGTCTATTTTCTCCAATCATGTTTGCAGCAAAAGCTTGAGATGGGTTTTCCACAGTGGTTTCCACCAAGCTAGGACATTCATCAGTATAATGGTTAGTTGAAATGCAAATTCCACACTTCTTAGCAATTTGTGGAGTTGAGGTTTTAAACAAACTTGCAATCTCGTCAAGTTTGCTTTCTAGCTTATTCAATCTTTCATCTATCCTCTTTCCATCAACTGCACCATTATCAATTTCATGCACTCCCTTCAACAAAGTCACTGAATTTTCTCTTGTGCCATACTGTTGATTGTCTACTGCCTTCCGTTCTATTAGATCTATACCATCTTCTGGTGACCTGTCTAAGAAAGATCCTCCGCTTGCAGCATCTGCCCATGACCTATCTGTAGGACTTAAGCCTTCATAAAAGCTTAGAATAAAATCTTCCATTTGGAGTTGAGGGCATGAAGAACATAGTTTCTTGAATCTTTCCCAATATTCACTACGATTCTCTCTATCTCTCTGTCTTATATCTTGAATTTCTCTACGGATAGCTGATAATCTAGATGCAGGAAAATACTTCTCAAGAAAAAGTCTTTCAATAGTTTCCCAATTTGTAATACGTGCAGAGAGATAATACCACCAATCTTGAGCTGCTCCTTGAAGAGTAAAAGGAAAAGCTCTCATTTGAAGGCTCTCTATTGTGATCCTGGGAGATCTAAAGTTTTCACACAACATGTGAAATTGTCTCAAGTGCTTGTGTGGATTCTCCCTTGATAACCCTTTGAACTTTGGTAAGGCATTTAACAGGTCAGGTCTCAGCTCCCACTCCTTATTAGGGTATTCAATGTTACTTCGGATAGCTGTATTGTGGGAGCTGGCTAACTGTCCGATGGTTCTTTGTGCCATATTGTTTGGGTTAGGATCAGTTAAAGGATTGGATGGTATGTTTGTGACGGGAGATAATGAAGGTGGAATGACTTCAGATGTAGGAAGTGTTCCCTTAGTAAAACACCCAAATTTCAATCTTCTTCGCAGCTTACGCAAATTCCTTTCGACTTCCGGGTTAATTTGATAAAATTCTCCCGGGTTAGCTCTGGTCATGCACTACGCAATCTGCTTGAAGTTGTTTCTTTGTTACTTCTCTTTTTCTTTTGTTCTTGCTTTAGATAAAGATTTCAAATAAGAGATAAGAGAGACTTGTTGGGTCCACTCCCAGGAAAGAGAGGTGCGTCACAATGGACAACTTAAGTACCAAGTCTTTCCTAGCCAGAGTATATTCAAACTAGCCTCAAGTTTTTCTCAAGAGAAATTCTTAACAAAAACAAGAACAAAGATTTTTGCTAAAACAAGAATTACTAAAGGCTACAAAATAACTCAAATTAAATTAAATGTATGTGCGTTAAATAAAAAAAATAAAGATAAAAAAAATAAAAATAAAAAAATAAAAAAGAAAAACAAAAAATCAAAATAAGAATCAAAATATTTAAAATACTAACCGTATTCCCCGGCAACGGCGCCAAATTTGATAAGCTGTTGTTGAAGCTATCAAATTAATACTATTTTTCAAGTCAACTTCAGTATTGCCAAGTAGTATTCAAGAAAGTAGACAGGGTTGAAGTAACCCTGAGTCGTCTCCCAACAAACACGGAATTGCTTTTGAATATCTGTGACTCTTACGAATGCTATGCAATGCTTATGAATAAAATTAATGGTTGAAGAGTGTTTAAAGAATAAATAAGAAACTTAAAAACAGTTACGATGAAATAGGCTAATTCCACTGCTTTCCCAAGATAGATTCATCATCGGTTATTCACGGATAATTGTTCAATTGATTATTGTTTAAGTTTCAAATTAATTAAAGTACATTCTTAATTAATTCGAGGGCGATCATGCATTTAACCAAAGTAAATTCTCAATCAAATGCAAAACATTTCTAGATTATTCACAATAAATTCAACCAAAGTACATTCTCAATCAAATTCTATTGTGTTTAATCATGTCTATTCTTAAATCTCCTAACCAAATTAAAAGCTAATCAATCAAAGTAAATTCTCAATTGATTATAATTGAAATTATTACTAATCAATCAAAGTACATTCTCAATTGATAGTAAAAACCATTTAATCATATGAAAGTTCCTAAATTAAATCAAAGTAGATTCTCAATTTAAACCTAGAAACCCTAAAACTCATATAATCAATATGCATGTAGATTCAAACATATTATGATGCAAAAATCTTCGTTTTTAACAAGATAGAGAGATGAAAGACATAGAGAAAGAACAACTTAAATCAATAATCAAAATAAACAAACGTATTACATCAATCTAACCTCAGAATCCATAATGGAATTACAGCAGAATAACCCTAGATGCTTAGCTCTCCATGAATGGAGTTGAATACAAGATGAAAGAAAAGTGAGAGGAGTATGAGAGAATGAATGAATTGAAGTCCTCTGGGTCTCTTTAAATAGGGCTTGATTGGGCTTGGACTCTGAGTATTCAGTTGATAGAATCTTTTATCTTATATCTTCCAAATAACTAAAAGATTTAGATAATTATAACATTATTTGGAAGATATTTTCTGTTGATATTCCCAAATTAAATTAATTCAACAAGTGAATTTTATTTTTTTATCTTTTCTGACTTTCCAAAATTGCACAAATGCCCTGAAATTTTCTCTATCTGCGCTTTAGCCCCAACTGAATTCTCCAAAATTGCACCAGAACCCCTGTTGATCAGCTTTGACCAGACTTAAACAGTGTTGACCAGCTTTGACTGAGGAAGGGCGCGGCCAATGAGAGCTTGCCACGTGTCAGCCCTTTCCCACCCAAAATTAGGGTTTTGCAAATTGGGGGAAAGGGCTTGCCGCTGCCGCGAAAGAGAGAACCCATTCTGCTCTGCGCGAGACCATGGAGGCTTCGGCCTGCTGGATTGTTTGGTTTCTTTTCTTGCAAGTCTGGCTTTGATGCAGGTTCCATGGTGCTACGGTAATGGTGGATGGAGATTGACGTTGATGGAGGCGCGATTAGGTTCCGAGAAGCTTGCGGCACGCGGTGGTCATGGAGAACTCGCGTCTGGTCTTAATGGTGATGAGCGTGAATGGTGGAGGAACTTGCGAATCTAATGGCGGCTTTGGATGGTGATGGTTGCGTGTGGAAGAACTCGCGATTCTGGTAGAGCGAGGAAGATGGCGGTGTGCGTTGAAGCGTGGATGAAGATGGTTGTGCGATGGTGGGGAACTTCGCGATGAAGGAGTGTGCGACGGCTTCACGGCGGCATGGAGATGGTGGCGCGATTTGGTTTCGAGAAGGGAGAAGATGAACGGAGGTCGCGGCGTGGTGGTGACGGCGGCACGGCAGTGGTTGTCCGGTGACGGAGCGGCGCTGGGGCTTGTGGCGGCGAAGCGGCGCGGCGGCAGTTGACGGCTAGGGTTTCTGTGGAGAAGGTGGAAGATGATGCTCATGGGTTAGGGCTGAGGTGGCGGCACATGGTTGGCTAGATCTGTGTGGGGAGGATGTGGACACGTGGCATGATCTGGTGGAGTCTAGCTTAGGAGGGGTATGGGTAGGGAAATTTAGGAGGTGTTTTTAGAATAGGGTTACTGTTTGACTTGGCTTAGTATTGGGCCTGTTTAAGAGAAGAGGGGTGTATGTAGGAAAATTGGGAGGTGCAAGGGTAAAAGTTGTCTGTTTGGCCCATCTGTACATTATTTTCCAAATAAAATCTGATTTTGGGCCTTGAATTGACATTTGGACCAATATAACTTATATTCTCAGCTGCACAAATAAACATTAGAACATCCAAGAATAATTTATGCGCTAAAACTTACTTTTTACGTCTCTTTATTTCCCAAACCCAATAATTTCAATCATCACAAATTCACTTAAAACCAACCATTTAAACACAATTATCCCATCAAAATGTTAATTTTCAAACATAAATGTGGGCATAAATATGCACTCATCAAATATCTAGTATCAAAGTCTATTAAAGGTAACTTGATTGTTTGAGAGCAATGATTGAATCCATGACTACATGATTTGGATCACATACTCAATCTATAAATAGTACTTTTAAAATCCCTAGATTTTTATGTAGTTAATATTTTCCTTTCATAATCAGGAGAATTAATAGGCTGATAGTATATTTTATATTTATTGTACAAGATCATTGATCCTCAATTGTAGGGATATATTATATTTGTCATAAATTAGGATTTATAGTTATTGTGTCTATGTATTCTATTTAAAAGCAATTGCTTCCCCATGAATAATATTAGAAACTATTTTTTTAACATGGTATCTATTGAAAGTCCCACACCAGCTTTAGATAAAACCAATTTAAAGTATATATGTTGGCGGAAACCTCATCTTATAAGTTGGTTTTGTAAGGTTGAGTTAAGCTTAAAATCTACTTCTTAACATGGTACATGAGCCATGAGTTAAAGCCTATTCTAGCAAAATTTAATGTTTGTTAGGTCTATTATGAGGTTGAGTTATCGACCACTATCTGACCACCCATTAATGTCTAGTCTCACACTCGAGATGTATATACCTCTGGTTGAGGGGGTTGTGTTGGAAGTCCTACATCGATTAGAATTAAAGCCAATTTAAAGTATATATGTGAGTACAAACCTTACCTTACAAGTCAGTTTTTTCAAGTTGAGCTAGGCTGAAAATTCATTTTTAATAGTATCAAACTATTGGACCTATCGTGTCATCTACAATTTAAAACCTATTCTAAGGATGTTTGTTGTTTGTTGGGCCAATCGTGTCATCTACTATTGGACCAAACATAGATATATAGTTCCACTTTAGAGATCAACATGCTTGAGCATATGGGTGGATTATTGGAGACCCCAGAACAAGTAGACATAAGACCAATATATAATGTATAAGTGACTACAAACCTCACTTCACACGTGACACTATTTCAATAAACAATGAAGCCTTATTTCTACCATTGAAGCCATAGTTATTCCTACTTTGGTCTAAGAAGCCATGAAAAGTGAACATTGAACTCAAGTCATGAGAGAGTAGGTAAATACATGAGAAAAAAATTCAACATGGAAGATTATTGACAAACCAAGTGAAAAACGATTTGTAAGGTGCAAATGGGACAATAGATAAAGATAAAGCTAGATTGGTTGTAAAAACATATACTTTAAGTCATTGAATTGATGATGAGGAGATATTCTCTCTTGTTTGGCAAAGATAAATACAATTCAAGTTGTTCTTACTCTAGCAGCTCAATTTTGTTAGTACTTACACTAGTTGGATGTGAAAAAGGTATTTCTTCATGGAGCTTTAGAAGAAGGGTACAAGAAGATTCCTTTAGGATTTAAAACCGAAAGCGGAAGGAATAAAACATGCCTCCAAAAGAAGGCCTTATATAAGCAATATTCAAGAGCATGATTTGAGAGATTTACAGTGTAATGGTTTCCTTAGAATACAAGCAAAGAAAATTTAAGTTGATCATATGATTATTGTAGGAGAATGATGAAATAGAGAAATTGATTATAAGGGAAAAAATGGCAACCCAATTTGAAAATGAAGATATGAAAAAACTTAACTGTTATGAGGAGACATTCTCTCTCGTGGCAAATATGAATGCAATTGAAGTTTTTCTTACTCTAGCAGCTAATTTTTATTGATACTCACAATAGGTAGATGTGAAAATGGTCTTTCTTCATGGAGCTTTAGAAGAAGGATACATACAAGAAGATTCCTTCAGGATTTGAAGCCCATAGTGCAGGGAATAAAATATGCCTCCAAAAGAAGGCCTTATATGGTCTCAAGTAATCTCCAAGAGCATAATTTGAGAGATTTAGGTAGTAATGGTTTCTTAGGATACAAGCAAAGCTAAGAACATCATACTTGAGAAATTGACTAAAACGAAAAAATTGGCAACCCAACTTGAAATTGAAGATTTGGAAAACTCAATGAAAATATATATTTGATCTCTTAAAAGAAATAGGTAAGCTAAGATGTAGAACTTTGGGGGTTAATGAACAAAATCATTAAATTGAAAGTAAAAAGATTGGTAGGAAAACTTATTTATCTATCCCACAAGAGACTAGACATTACTTACATAGCTCGTGTGGTTTATACATGAACCAAGAAAGAGACACATGGAAGTAGGTGATAGAATTCTTCAATACTTGTTGCCAACACCAAAGGGAGAAATATTTAGAAAGGGAAGCACTTTGACCCTAAAAGTATATATTGATATAGGCTCCGTAGGTTTTATTACTACCAGAAAATCTACCTCTGGGTACATTCTATTTCTTGGAGAAAGTTTGGTAATGTGATAGATACCAGAAATAAGGAAGCACACAATAGCTGAATAGTCACTTTATTATTAAAGAAAAACAAAGTGCATATCCCAGGAAGAGAATACAGATCTGTAAAGCAATTAAAAACATATTTCTAGACAGTTAGAGAGTGTCTAGTCTCTCCCAATTCCCAACCAACTCCAGCCCTCCCTTCTTCCACTATCTTTCCACGCCTTATACCCATACAATAGAATTACTCCTTTCCTAATGTGCCATCTCAGATTGTTACATGGAAGGATTCTTTTCATTCGCTATCTTGCCATTTTGATCCCCTACTTTGCCATTCCTTCTTTGTCTAACATACACCTTAGATATTTTGGGTTTAGGCCTAACTATTTTCGGGTTCCTATCAACACTCCCCTCCACAAGATGCACCTTGTCCTCAAGGTGGAAATCAGGAAAATGCTCCTTGATTGTAGATAAAGTTTCCCACGAATTTTCAAAATCTGGTAAATCTTTCCACCTAATAAGAATTTCAAGATCCCCTTGTTGATTCCTTCTAACAGCAAGTGCTTCTGCGGATTGAATTTTTAATTGCCAATCATCTGCTAAAAATAAAGGTAATGGTTGGCTGGTAATCGTTGCAGCGATGGATTTCTTAAGCGTAGAAACATGGAAAAATGGATGCACTTTGCTTCCTGAAGGTAGTTGCAGTTTATAGGCAGCAAAACTAAACTTCCTCACAATTTTGTAAGGCCCATAATATCTCAGACTTAACTTTTGATTGACCTTTTTAGCCAAGCTCTTTAATTTATAAGGCTGTATCTTCAAATACACTACATCTCCAACTTGAAATTCCACCTCTCGTCGATGCTTGTTGGCTTGCTTGCATATTCTGTTTTGGGCCTGTACTAGATGCTCTTTTAACTCATCCAACGTATGATTCCTATTTGCCAGCAGCCTATTGACCTCCTCCACCGAAGACTGTATCATATCTCCTCTAATTAATACTGGAGGTTCTCTCCCATATAAAGCCTTAAAGGGAGTCATTTTAGTAGATGAAATGTAGTTAGTGTTGTACCAAAACTCTGCCCAGCTGAGCCATTTAGGCCAATGTTTAGGCTTAGTCCTAGTGAGACACCAAAGGTAGGTCTCCAAGCAGCGATTCACCACTTCAGTTTGCCTGTCCGTTTGAGGGTGATAGGTAGAACTGAATTTCCGCTTGGTGCCAGCCATTTTAAATAGTTCTGTCCAAAAATGATTGATAAAAACTCTATCTCGATCAGACACAATCGAAGAGGGAAACCCATGCAGCCTGACAATATCTTTGATGAAAATTTCAGCAATGTCCTTAGCAGTGTAGGGATGAGCAATAGCTATAAAATGGGCATACTTGGTTAACCTGTCCACGACCACTAAAATGGTGTCAACCCCTTGGGTTTTAGGCAATCCTCCTATAAAATCCATCGAAATGTTGAACCAAGTGTGAGTAGGTACTGTCAAAGGTTGTAACAGCCCACCTAGGTTCAAGGCTTGATACTTATTTTGTTGGCAAACTGCACAGCTCAACACATACTGTTGTATTTCTTTCTCATCCCTTCCCAAAATAATAATCCAGAAATTCTCTTATATGTTCTGAAAAATCCATAATGCCTACCCAATGCTGAATCATGAAATTCCTTAAGTATTAGAGGAATTTTGGAGGAGTTCTTTATTATTACCATCCGTCCTTTATAATACAATCTTCCTTTTATTAATTGAAACCCCGGATCTGAATCATGTTGTTTCAATAAATCCTGGATGATCCCCCTTAATCTAGCATTAGCTTGAATTTCATCTTCCAACCCGTCCCATTCATTGAATTGTAGAGTGGAAAGTGCTGAATATTGTAGCTTCCTAGAGAGGGCATCTGCTGCCCTATTTTCACAACCAGGTTTGTACCTTATCTCAAAGTCAAAACCCATTAATTTTGAAATCCATTTATGCTGCTCCTCCCCCATAATCCTTTGATCACCCGAAAATCTTAAACTTTTCAGATCCCTGAGCACCACAAAATGGCTACCCATCAAGTAATGCCTCCATTTCTGAATAGCCAACACTATAGCCATTAATTCTCTCTCATAGATAGACTTACGTTGAGCTCTATCTGACAATGATTGACTCATGTAAGCTATGGGTCTGCCTTCCTGCATTAGCACAACTCCTACTCCCTTGCCAAAAGCATTTGTCTCTATTACAAAAGATTTCTCAAAATTCGGAATAACTAAGACAGGTAAAGTGGTCATTGCAGCCTTGAGCTGTTCAAAAGCCTGTTGAGCATCATTTCCCCACTTGAAATTGTCCTTCTTGAGCAACTGTGTGAGTGGCCAAGCAATCTTGCCATAATTTTTAACAAATCGCCTATAATATCCCGTGAGCCCCAAGAATCCTCTCAACCCTTTTAAATCCTTCGGAACCGACCATTTTATCATTTCATTAACCTTGTCTTGGTCTGTCGAAACTCCTTTTCCCGAAATCAAGTGTCCCAAATATCTCAACTCTTGCTGCTCAAAATTGCATTTCTTGGAATTTGCAAATAAATTATTTTCCCGCAACAATTGAAGCACCAATTTGAGGTGTTTTTGATGGCTTCCCTCATCCGGACTATAGATTAGAATGTCATCAAAGAATACCAACACACACTTCCTTAGATATGGTTTTAAGACCTTGTTCATAAGAGCTTGAAAGGTAGAATGGGCATTGGTTAACCCAAATGGCATGACCAAGAATTCATCGTGCCCCTCATGTGTCCTTAAAGTTGTCTTCGGAATCTCTTCGTCTCTCATTTGAATTTGGTGGTAACCAGATTTTAAGTCTAGTTTGGAAAATAGTATAGCCGATCCTACTTCGTCCAATAATTCATCAATTACAGGGATGGGAAATTTGTCAGTATTTAGTGGAAGTAGATTGGGTTATCAGAAAGGTTGGGGCGCGGGAAGGCGACACTATAAATAGTCTTCTTTTATTTCTGTTCAGGGGGGATTATCTTTTGGGTAAAGACTGGGCCTGGGCATATTTGCCAGTGGAGGAAGATAAGCTTCCTTGGGGAGATTACACTTGTAATTTTCTATACCTTACAGAATCAATAATACATACATACATACTTTCATTTCTATTGTTTGAGCGTTTGAGTGAGAAGAGAGTATAGAATTTAGGTTACTCGCATAAAGTAACCTAACAATTGGTCCGACCTACCAGATCGGTATCGGAGGAGGAATCAGAGCGCGTGAAGAAGAAGAATGGAGGGGAAACTAAACGCACTAGAAGGAAGGATAGAGGGACGAATGGTCAAAGTAGAAGAGTTGAAAGCGGAGATGAGAGCGGTAACTCGCAAATTCCAAGCATTTGGCCGCGCTCGAGAACGACGAATCCGGAACCAGCATCAGAGCTCTGAAGGAAGTCATGAGTCCTTCACTGCTGGACGCGAACGAAGACCGCCAGAAAACTCGAAGGAGGAATCAGAAGAAGACAGAGGATAAGTTTGACGCAGTTGGAGGAAGCACGTTGAACTACCTACTTTTGAGGGTACGGATCCCATGAGCTGGATCGCAAAGGTGGAGAAAATCTTCGACCTCTAGAGCATGACGGAGAAGGAGAAGATGAAGCTCCTCTATAGATGCATGGAGGGGGGTTTGACGCGTTATTGGTTCCGCTTCTGGCGGGAGAAAACTAGGCATCCTACTTGGAAGATGTTAACCGACGCTCTGACACGTAGGTTTGGCAAACTAAATTGGGGCACCGTTTGCGAGAAGATGGCAGAGGTGCGACAGGAGGGATCTCTCAACGCCAGCGGAGGGCAGGAAGACGAAGAAGATGAGGAAATTAACAATCTCTTGGATCTGGAGGATGTGCGTAAGGGAATGGGAGAAATGACGCTGAAGCTGAGCACACATCAACCGCCTTTGTTGATTCATTGTCGTCTCTTTCACATAGATCGCACAATTCAGGGCACTCTTTTGGTTAACAGAAAGCTTCTTCATAGAACAATACAAGTTAGGCATTCAATGATTGAAGTTGAGAAAGACCTTAATCTAAATATGCAAAGCATAAATTTTTTGGAGGTAGTGAACACAAGCATCAGGCCAAATAGAACTTATTTATCTAAAAATATGATTAAACTTTTGAGCTATGGAGGAGTGCCAAATGAATTCTTCAAGGCTCTACTAGAGAGTAATTTGGAAGATGCAAATCATGTTTTCTCCAATGAGCGTGTTGCACTCAGAGCATCCATTAATAATGGCACCATGGAATTCCTCTGGATGAGCCATTTTTGCAATATCATCTGTCTATACTTGCAAGGGAAGAAGGCAAGAAGCTTAGAGGAGGGAAGCTATATATGCCTGATTGTTTCTATTTAATGGGGACTATGGATCCCACTGGATGCCTAGAGAAGGATCAAGATTGTATAATACATGAGAATGACCAAATTACCGGGGATGTGTTGGTCTACAGAAATCCAAGTTTACATGTTGGCGACATTCACATAATGTGCACCACATATGGGGATAAGTTAGAATCTTTTGTTGGACATAGCAAGTATGAAATTTTTTTCTCGTGTGTTGGGACTCGCTCAGTGGCAGATGAAATTGTTGGAGGTGATTTTGATGGAGATTTATATTGGGTTCCCAAACATCCTCAGATTTTACAGTATTTCAGAAAGAGTGACTCTTGGATGGAAAATTCTGGCCCTTGCCAATCTGTCCAATTGGACTCTAGTGTTAAAAAGCCTAGTACATTTTCAACCACGCAACTTCAGGATGAACTTTTTAGACTATTCCTCAAAATTCGTTTCCAACCAAGTAATGCAATGGGTTTGGCAGCTGATAGCTGGATGGCGCTCATGGATCGTCTTTTGACATTAAAAAATTACTGCAGTGAAGAGAATGAGAAGGGGAAGGAAAATCTGAAAGAAAATATACTTAACAGGTCCCTGACTTCAACCTTGAGGACAAGGTTGATTTTTAGGGGTAGAGTAATGTTAGGTAAGGCAAGGGGGAAGTGAGGCCGAATAGAGACAAGGGAAGCAAGACCGAACGGTGTGAGAGGAGAAGCCGAATGGTCAGGCAAGGAGGAAGTATAGACCGAACGGTATTTAGTGGAAGTAGATTGGGTTATCAGAAAGGTTAGGGCACGGGAAGGCGACACTATAAATAGTCTTCTTTTATTTCTGTTCAGGGGGGATGATCTTTTGGGTAAAGACTGGGCATATTTGCCAGTGGAGGAAGATAAGCTTCCTTGGGGAGATTGCACTTGTAGTTTTCTATACCTTACAGAATCAATAATACATACATACATACTTTCATTTCTATTGTTCGAGTGTTTGAGTGAGAAGAGAGTATAGAATTTAGGTTACTCGCATAAAGTATCCTAACACACAGTGATATGCAATGAACAACACAAATATACTTATACAGATTTATCACAGTAAGCAAAAGCATATAACATGTAATCACAGAACATGTAACACAAAATACTCATGTGTTATTAATTATGTGTTGTCATCATCAAAAACACATATACTATTGAGATTGTGGGTTCAACTAAACTAGTGCTCCCCCTATCAACAATCTCAACACTTCTTTTTCCATAATCTAAACCAATGGCCAACCCCTCCTACCATACTAATAAATGCTAGGCGGAGTTTTTCTTTTGATGAAATGTTTTGGATTTTGGAAAACTTTTCTACTCTTTATATCCACCCCATCGTATTTGTCCCTTCAAAAGTGGGTAATTCCACCTTTTTCATCCAACACTTTTGAATTTCCTCCTCTTCCCCTCTAATTCTTAAACTGGTTCTTCTCTTTGTCCCTTTCTTCCTCAATTAACATAATTCTGACTACCTTTTGATCCCCTCTCATGATTTTTAGAGTTCTGCATCATTTCTTTCATTTCTTGGATACTTTCCCTCATTTCTTGCATTGTCTTTCCTTGTTCGTTGGCCTATCTTTCAAGTGTATTCACTCTACCTTCCATGCTACTTCCTTTTCTTGATTTGGCAAGTCATACCAAATGTTAGGTTTCTTGATTAAAAGGAACCTAAAACATACAGTTGCACACCAAAAAACACCAGTGTTACGTACACCCAACACTGAAAAGGTATTTATTCTTTCACCATAACCAGAGTACAAGAAAACAACCAAGGGAAAATGTTTTCCTTCACACAAGATACAACTAATCTTTTCTAGCCTTTCAAACTAACAAAAAACATCCTCACCAAAAGACCTAATTGACGTCAGAATTTTAGATTTTCGACGTCTAATTTATATTTTAACAGCCCAAGGGTCATTTCTATTTAGGTTGTAATGATTCATGCAACTATATAAAATCGAGAAAGTGAATTTCCAACATCAATTGGATTCAAAATTTGAGATTTTGGACATCATATGCCCATTTGACGTCAGAAAAATGATATTTCCGATCTATACTTCGAACATTTATTTACAACAATGTGACTGGTCAAATTTAATGTTGGCTTTTTTCTATTTTGATGTTGAACGCGAGACGTGGAGGACTTATTTTGCACTAGTGCAACTATACCTATATACAGTCGTCCCACTAAGGAGACTATAGCAACCCAAACCACCTGTAACAACCTATCTTTTACAACCTTCCTCCTAACATAAACATTCATAATCTTATCAAACTTACTATAGGAAATTGGTAAAACAGCCTACAAACTAGCAAGTACACATGTTGATCCAAATACAAAGTTGAGAAGTATGGAGGATGATGTTGGTGTGGATAGTGAATTGTTCCAAAGACTTGTGGGGAAACTTATTTTCTATCACAGTACAGCTGATATTGCTTTTGTTGAGTCTATTCAACCAATTTATGCATCAACCAAAGGAAGTACTTTTATAAGTTGCTTTTAAAACTGTCTAGTATTTAAAAGGGACACAAGAAAGTGGAATTTCGTTCTACAGTAAGAACAATGCTAGTCTTGAGGCATACACTGTTCTTGATTATGCAAGTTCAGTTATGAATAATAGGTCGCTAGTCTTGAGGCATATACTGTTCTTGATTATCCAAGTTCATTTATGAATAATAGGTCAATTACTGGATATTGCACCTTCCTTGGTGGAAACCTAGTAACTTAGTAGAGCCAAAAACAAAATGTTGTAGCTAGATCTAATGTCAAAGCGAAATTTCGAGCAATGACGGAAAGATTATGTAAACTATTATGGCTAAAGATTATACTAGAAGACTTAAAGATAAATTGGGGTGAGTCTATGAGGTTATATTGTAACAATAAGTTTGTAATCATTATTGCTCACAACCCTTTACAACATGATAGAACTAAACAAATGGAAGTGGACAAACATTTTATCAAAGGAAAGCTTGATATTGCCTTGATTTGCACCTTATATGTGTGTACTCAAGGACAACTTGTAGACATACTCAAGAATGGGCTGAACAACATTAACTTTGAGAGAATGATATCCAAGCCAAGAATAGAGAACACTTATTTAACAACTTAAAGAGGAGTGTGGAAATATTTCAAGAGGTTTTAGATTTTATTTTGAGATATTTTAGAAAGTTTCAAATTTTACTCCAGCTAGTTTTAATTTTGTATATTGGTTGTATCATGGTCTTATTACTGGCTTATGAATCCCAAAATCTCAAGGATTTGTTTACTTCGTAAATTATCCAATCAAAATATATATATATATATATATATATATATATATATATATATATATATATATATATATATATATATATATATATATATAATTAATGAGACTGAATAAGAAAGAAACTATTTTCTTCTAAGGATAAAAATATCTTCAATATCTCCATAGTGATTAGGGAAAAAAATCCTCAGATTCACTCCATAGATTTCGACATATTTTTATTTCCTTCTTTTAAAGAATTTGATCACTACTAGTGAGAGTACGACAAGGTAATTTATGAGATTGTTATCAATAAAATAATTCCTTATTTCCTTACATAGTTAATATGTTATTATGTAACCAAATTGTACCATTTGCATGCTGAAATGCAGGGACACCATTTCATTTCCTCCATGTACCTTAGTGCAACCATCGACGCAATTGGTCATAGGGGATGCTTTCCAAGTACCAACATTTGGTATGAATTTAGTTCTTATCCAGTAAGACTATGTTGGAGATTTTTTTTCTTCTGATTTTTGGTTGTTTAGGATAAAAGAGTTGTTCAGAATTTGAATTTATTTGTTTGAAACTACTAGAAAGAATTAATATAAAAGAAAGAAGATTTGTATTCAATTGATTCGAAATAGTATATTCAATATATATATATAGATAACTCAAACCCTAAAGTAATAATTATATCTCTAGAATCTTCTAACTATTTTTAATAATTTAATATCCTACCAACAACTTTCAGTACTGCATTTAATACATCTATCATTCCCACTAGAATGTGAGATCATGAAATTGCTCAGTAGGAATACCTTTTGTAAACAAATATGCTAATTGAAGTCCTAATGGAACATAGGAAGTAGCGATAAGGCCACTTTAAGATAAAGGATTACAAGTTCTTCACATGCCACTTTAAGATCATTTAGTATAATTGTCATCCAAAACAATTCATACACCTCTAGAGCAATAGCTCATAATTAGGCTTCGGAGCATGTTTCGTATAATAAGCGTTTAATGCAAGTCTGAGCTTTTTCTAGCATTTATGACTTCTTTCACTAGACGCGTTTTTGTTGATTGTTGTTTTAATTCTTTAACTTAACACATCATGGTTTCTCTTATGAACATTTAGTAAGAATGTTCTGATGTGCACAATGTCCAGACGCTATACATCTCTAAACGATATTTCGTTAAATTTTGTTTGTTAAACTTCAAAACTCCAAGATGTTAGACAGTTTATTATCTCTAAACGATCTTGTCTTAACAAGCATGAGATGCATTTTGGTAAGATTAGGATGACCTGAAAGAGCATGAGATACAACGAAGATACAAGCAACTGATTGTGATGGATAATATATTCTTCAAGACTCATGTTAAGAAGTGGACTTTAAGTCTAACTCAATCCCACAAAATTGTTAGGTTACTTTATGCAAATAACCTAATTCAATCACCTCTTCTCACTTCAACACTCGAACAACAAAAATGAAAAGTATGTATGTATTATTGCTTCAGTGAAGTATCGAAAATACAAGTATAATATCCCCCAAGGAAGCCTATCTTCCTCCACTGGCTAATATGCCCAGTCTATACTCTAAAGAAAATAACCTAATGAATAGAGTTATAGGAAGAATATTTATAGTATCTCATTCTCACGCCTCTTCCTAATTGGTAAAACAGTCAGCCTCTATTGTTCGGCCTCGCTTCTCACTGCCTTACCGTTTGGCCTCGCTTCCCACTACCTCTCTGTTCGGCCTCACTTCCCTCATGCCTTAATGTTCGGCTTCTCATCTCATGCATCGTTCGGCCTCACTTGCCTTAATGTTCGGCTTCTCCTCTCATGCACGATTCGGCCTCACTTCCCCCTGCCTTATTGTTCGGTATTAGATTAATTCCCTCGTTTATTCCTAACATTACCCTACCCCTCAAAATCAACCTTGTCGTCAAGGTTGGAGTCAGGAAACTGTTATTTGATGTAATTCTTTTCTTCCCAGATGGCGCCCTCCAATTCAGGTCTGGAGGCTTGGGTGGTGGCAAATCCTCCTCCAATGTCTTCCATTCTTCCTAGATTCTATTAACTTCCAGCATTTCATAAATGGACTTAGCAAGGGAAGATTCAGATAATGCCTTCAATGCATGTTTAACCTTATCATAAGAGCTCAAGATTTGACCCTCTATGGCTGCCTTACCAACCACTAATGCAATAAAGATAGGAGCCCCAACTGTTTTCCTGACATTCCAGAACATAAAGCAGTGACCTCTACTGTTTCTCTCCTCAACTGTTGCTCCAAAGCAGTCCACAACATCATCCCAAAGTAAATTAGGACATTCCAAAGCCACTTTATTTAGAACTCCATAACCAAGACGCTGAACAGAGGAACATTTCCACTCTGGAAAAGGTGGGTAGAACTGTATAGTTTCAGCCTTCAAACAACCAAGTAGAACAGTAACAAGAACAACATCACCAAAAAACTCATTGCCATTTGCTGTAGAAACTTTGACTTTATAACTTTGACCAGGCTCCTTGATACCATATGACACATTTGTTACAACGTGGTTCAAGGGAATTGTAATCCCTTGTCCCAGATACTCAACGACGGAACTGTAACCCCCTCTAATCATACAATGATCTCCTCCAAAACCCCCATACACATTATCTAGATTCCAGTAGGGAAGAGAAACATCATTAAGTGAAACAGCACAACCATACTCCAAGTGAGCAAAGTGCCAATCCATAACCCTCCTCTCCTGAGGGCTCAAAATCTCCTCATCAAGCTTTTTTTTCATGGAACTGTCCCTTTTGGCATCAAATGGTCTATCTGCAGAAATGTTTTGTTAAGTTTCTTTACTGCTTTCAGTGCGTGCAGTACACTAAATCTTGAGGCCATATTCTAAACCATCTTCAAGAGACATTTTCATGGCTTGTTCACTTTTATGAGCAACAATCAATACCATATCCTCTATAAGGGTATTATACTCACCTTCAAGTGCTTCATCCATATTTGTAGGAACTTTTTGTTCTATCACTATGTGATAGCGAGGAAGATCACTGTTCCACACTGTCAACTCAAGGCCCAACTTATCATCAATCAACGAGGAAGTATCTGATCTTCGTTTAGTAGCCCCCGCAACCTCAACACCACTTATAACGCTAGCTCCAAGATCGGCAGAGACAAAGAGTGAGGAGTGATCTGGTTTTCCCGATGCTTGTGGCACCAGGATTTCAAACTCCTGGATGTACTCGTCGACGCTCCCCTCCTGTCGTACCGCTGCCATTTTCTCAAGAACGATACCCCGATTTAGTTTGCCAAACCTCTGTGTCAGAGCGTCGGCGAACATCCTCCAAGTCGAATGCCTGTTTTTCTTCCCCCAGAAGCGGAATTGTAAGAAACCGTGATTGACGTGATAGACATTGGCATGGTGTATTTTAGGAAGTTTTATATTTGATGTGCTGCATTTTTTGTAATAGTTATGTGATGCCTTTATTAGGTTCATTTATGTTTGATTGATCCCGTAATCAAGGGGATCTATCCCTTAGAATTAGCAGTCCATATTTCCTAAAATATGCTGCAGACTTATGTATTTATATAGAGGTTAATAACCTCTTAATTAAATAAGAAAGAATTTTATTCCCTCTAAATTTGAGATGGTATCAGAGCTCCCGATCCTTGGGAGTCTCTGACCGTGGCGTTAAACCTAAACCGCAGCCTTCATTGTTGCGCAACCTTTAACCTAAATTGCAGCCTTCATTGTTGCGCCACCTTTAGGCCTTGTTACAAGCCTTCATTGCAGCGCAACCCTCTCTACCTTGATCGCACCTGGGTATGGCTGAAGTCGTGAATCTGGAGATGGGGGACAGACCCCAGACTGTTGGAGAACTGCAAATGTTCATTCCGCTTATCGGTTAAATAGGAAGAACTACCTCAAATGGTCTCAAATCATTAAGACCATCTTGAAAGGGAAAGGGAAGATCAGTCACCTAACGGGTGATGCACCTGATGAGACTGGTCCCAAATTCAAATCATGAGATGAAGAAGACTCCATGATCATGGCGTGGCTGTGGAATTCAATGGTCCCAGCAATCAGTGATACCTGCATGTTTCTGAAATCAGCAAAGGAAATTTGGGAGGCGGTCGAACAAACTTACTCTAAGGCCAAGGATGCTGCCCAAATTTATGATGTAAAAGTGAAAACCGTGGCTTCCAAACAGGGAAACAAATCCATTACATAATATGCCAATCAACTCAAGTCTCTATGGATGGAATTGGATCACTATCGAGTTATAAAAGCAAAGTGTTCAGAAGACTCAACAATTCTAAAAGAGTTTATTGAACAAGATAGGGTCTATGATTTTTTGGTAGGCCTAAATCCTGAGTATGACCAAGTCCGAATTCAAATCCTGGGAAAAGAGAAAGTCCCAGGGCTTAATAAAGTGGTAGCCATTATCCGGAGTGAAGAAAGCAAAAGAGGGTTGATGCTGGAGACTTCAACCATCGAAAGCTCTGCAATGATAGTTGAAGGAGGAACAATCATGGTTGCCAACTAGAGGAAAAACTGGGTTCCCAGTATGGAGAAAAAACATGAGGAGATTTGGTGTACCCATTGTAACATGCCGCACCACACAAGGGAAAAGTGCTGGAAATTACATGGAAAAACCCCAAGCCGAGAATGGGGGCCGAAAAACCCAAGCTGAGAATGGGGACCGAAAGGAGGTCCACAGAAAAAAGGAGGGCAAGAGCAAGCATACATTGCTAATGGACAAGGTGAAGAACTTGTCCAGTTGAATCATGAAGAGATAGAACACGTAAGATCCATCCTTAGTAAATTGGAGAAGCCCACAGGTACGTGCTCCTTGACATATTCTGGTAAGTTTCCACTTTTGTTTGGGCTCAATGTTTCAGATACACCATTTACACATTACTAGATATTAGATTCTGGAGCCACTGACCATATGAGCCCCTACCCAAATAAGTCTTTGGTAAACAAGTGGGGAAACAAGGACTTGATAAGACTAAATGAAGGATGCCCAAGCCTTTGATGATGTAACCATATTTGAGATTTTGCCCACGTCTCAGATGTAGCTTGTTGACTCATGATTTTTGTGTTGCTTTGGTCATTAAACCCTAAAAAAGACAACCCACTCTGCTCCTTAGCAGTTAAAATTGTCTTTCCTTGGGTAAGGTCCTGAAAAACACAATAAGTTGGAAAAAATGTTACTAAACAATTTAAATCCTTTTTGAGTTTTTGCAGAGAGATAAGACTATTAGCTAATTAAGGAACATGTAAGACATCCTTTAATACAATAGATGAGTCCAAAATTATATTCCCAGAGCCGCATATAGGTATACCCTGACCATTCGCAACTGTAATAAGTTGTTCTTTATTTCTTTTACCATATGAGTCGAAGGACACACTGAAAGGTGTCATATGATCAATTGCACCCGAATCAAGGATCCAAATACCTTGTGACACATGATCAACAGTATTGAGGCAAATCTTACCTTTTATGGACAGAGTACATGATCTAAAGGGCTTACTCATTGATTCATCCATTGCTTTCAAAGGAATAATTTTTACTTCAGACATCCCGTAGAACGCAACCAAGAGTGTCCAAAACGATGACGGCGTATGAGTCACACCGAGAAAAAAAGGAGCAGAACATAAAACTCATATCTACTCAAATATAGGCCAAACGGGTCATCAACAACCCTAAAAACAGACTCAGGAGGCTTCGGCGACTCTTCTGTGGCGGCAACGGCGAGTGGGTCACACCGAGAAAAAAGAGCAAAACATAAAACTAAAATCTACTCAAATATAGTCAAAATGAATCGTGACTGACCCTAGGAATAGACTCAGGGGGCTCCAGCGACCCTGTTTGTGACGACGGCGGCGCGTGGCGGCTCCTCTCACGGAGCGACTCCCGGCGTTGTGATCGCCGGTGTTGGGTGCACGTTTCTACCCTATTAACGACCCCAACCGGCGACGGCGGCAGTGGCGGAGGTCGGACAGCGACGGCGGTGCGACTTGTTGCAGCGGAATCGAGCCCCAAGATCAGGAGCTCTTACACCAAGTTGAAAATAAGACTTATTTTATTATTCTCAAATCATAATAATACATTCTCATACCCTCTATTTGTAATAATCTAGTTCTCCTAAAAAGGGAAATAGGAAAACTAGGAAAAATAAAATAAAATAAAAGATTATGTATCTATTTCCTCTAATTAGGAAGATTCTAAAGATATTATCTCAAATTGCAACAGATGGAACCCTCATAACTGCAGCCGGACAAGGAGACGTCCAAATAAGTCCATCTATGACTTTAAAAAATGTCCTTCATGTCCCTAAACTATCTACCAACCTGATTTCTATACAAAAACTCACCAAAGATCTTTCATGTAATGTTGTTTTTTTATAGCAACACTTGTATATTGCAGGACAAGAACTCGGGGAGGACGATTGGACATGCTAGAAAATGGAATGACCTATATTACATGGAGGATCCTAATCTGCCTAACAAGAGTCTCATCTCTAAATCCACCATGACCAACAAAGAGAAAGCTCAACTTTATCATTGCCGGCTAGGACATCCGTCATTTCGAATTATAAAATTGTTTTTCCCTTGTTTAAAAATTTAAATGTGGAGAGTCTCCATTGTGAGGTGTGTGAGTTTGCGAAACACAAACGTGTACCTTTTCCCATTAGCAACAAGATGAATCCTTTCCTGTTTTCTCTTGTTCACACTGATGTATGGGGTCTTGCATATGTTCCTAATATTTCAGGTGCAAAATGATTTTTAACATTCATTGATGATTGTACCCGGGTGACTTGGGTTTTTTTATTGAAACAAAAATCTGAAGTTAGCTCTGTGTTTGTCCAGTTTGTCTCGATGATTAAAAATCAATTTGGGGTCAGTATCAAAAGAATTAGGTCTGACAATGCCAAGGACTACTTTAATCTTGTACTAAACTCTTTTTCCAAAAGGAAGGGATAGTCCATGAGTCCTAATGTGTGAACACACCCCAACAGAATGGGATTGCAGAAAGGAAAAATGGTTACCTTTTAGATCAAACTAGAGCTCTACTTTTTCAAAATCATGTTCCTAATAGATTTTGGGGGGAAGCCCTTCTTACTGCCACCTACCTAATCAATAGGTTACCTACTAAAGTTTTAAACTCAAAAAGTCCCATGGAAGTTTTATCCTCATTCTACCCACACTTAGACCCTACAAATAAACTCCAACCTAGAATATTTGGGTGTGTATCCTTTGTACATGTTCATAGTAATGAAAGGGGAAAATTGGATCCTAGGACTGTCAAATGTGTTTTCTTAGGGTACTCTACCACACAAAAGGGGTACAAATGTTTTCAACCCCTTTCCAAAAAATTCTATGTGTCAAGAGATGTCACCTTCAACGAACAAGAGAGCTACTTCAAACAGCCTCATCTTTAGGGGGAGAATGTAAGAGAGGAAGATGAGACTCTCATGTTCCCAAACATGACGTTTGGACCTGAAATTGGTACAAATGGCATTGTTGTTCCTGAAATTGAGGGAAGAATTGAACCTGCACTTGAACCAGCGAGACCTGCACCTGATGGCGGCGGAAAATTTGGGAAAAATCTGGTATGTTCAAAGAGAGAAAAGGCCATTCTAGAACCGGGCAATGTCCAAGAATCCAAACCACTATCAATGCATGAGGTAACACCTTCAAATCCTATAAATTCCAATGATTCTAATGAATTTGTTTCTAAAAATCTAGAAGCGCAGGTGGACCAAACTCTTGACCTACCCATTGCCCTTAGAAAGGGAACTAGAACATGCACCCAACAACCACTTTACCCATTATCAAATTTCTTATCCTTTGAAAAATTCTCACCTACTCATAAAACTTTTCTCACTAACCTCAACTCCACACACACACCTTCCTCTGTATCTGAAGCATTGTCTGACAGGAAATGGAAACATGCCATGGATGTGGAAATGGAGGCGTTAAACAAAAATAGGACCTGGGAACTTGTCACCCTACCTCCTGGAAAAAAACCAGTAGGGTGTAAGTGGGTATATGCAATAAAGTATAGGGCGGATGAGACCATCGAACGTTACAAGGCAAGGTTGGTGGCCAAAGGCTTCACTCAAACCTATGGAGTTGATTACTTGGAGACATTTGCCCCGGTTGCTAAGATGAACACGGTCAAAGTAATATTGTCACTAGTAGCAAATAATGATTGGGATCTGCAGCAGTTTGATGTGAAGAATGCTTTTCTACATGGAGACCTTGAAGAAGAAATATACATGGAGTTGCCCCCTGGTTACAATGGACAGGTTACTGCTGGAACTGTTTGCAAATTAAGAAAGGCTCTATAGGGACTGAAACAATCCCCAAGAGCATGGTTTGGAAGATTTACCAAAGTTATGACAGGTCTGGGCTACAAACAAAGCCAAGGGGATCACACATTATTTATCAAACATTCAGTTTCAGGGGGAGTAACAATTCTATTAGTATATGTAGATGACATTATAGTAAGTGGAGATGACAAAAAGGAACAACAAGTGTTAAGCGATGCCTTGCCACTGAATTTGAGATCAAGACACTAGGGAGGCTTAAATATTTTTTAGGAATCGAAGTGGCTCATTCCAAGAAAGGAATCTTCATATCTCAACAAAAGTATATTACTGACTTGCTTAAAGAAACATGGAAGACATGCTGCAAACCAGCAAGCACCCCAGTTGATCCAAATATAAAATTGGGAAGTATGGAGGAGGATATTGTTGTGGACAAGGAAATATGTATCAAAGACTTGTGGGCAGGCTTATTTACTTATCTCACACTAGACCAGTCATTGCGTTTGCTGTGAGTCTAGTTAGCCAGTTTATGCATCAACCAAAGGAAGCACATTTACAAGCTGCCCTTAGAATTGTCCAGTACTTGAAAGGGACCTCCGGAAGAGGGATTTTGTTCAAACGGAACAAGAGTGTAAGTCTTGAAGCATATACGGATGCAGACTATGCGGGGTCAGTGGTAGATAGGAGATCAACAACGGGATACTGCACCTTCCTTGGTGGAAACTTAGTGACTTGGAAGAGTAAAAAACAGAGTGTAGTGGCTAGATCAAGTGCTGAAGCAGAATTTCGAGCAATGGCTTACGGAATATGTGAACTTCTATGGCTGAAGATTATATTAGAAGACTTGAGGATAAAGTGGGATGAACCTATGAGGTTATATTGTGACAATAAATTTGCAATTAGCATAGCCCACAACCCGGTGCAACATGATAGAACTAAACATATTGAAGTTGATAGACACTTTATCAAGGAGAAACTAGACAGTGGCATGATTTGCACACCATATGTATCCACCCAGAACCAACTTGCAGACATACTCACCAAGGGGCTGAACTGCATTAACTTTGAAGGAATCATATCCAAACTGGGAATGGAAAACACCTATTCACCAGCTTGAGGGGGAGTGTCAGAAACCGTGATTGACGTGATAGATTGGCATGGTGTATTTCAGGAAGTTTTATAGTTGATGTGCTGTATTTTTTGTAACAGTTATGTGCTGCCTTTGTTAGGTTCATTTATGTTTGATTGATCCCGTAATCACAGGGATCTATCCCTTAGAATTAGCAGTTCATATTTCCTAAAATATGCTGCAGACTTATGTATTTATATAGAGGTTAATAACCTCTTAATTAAATAAGAAAGAATTCTATTCCTTCTAAATTTGAGAGAACCAATAACTCGCCAAACCTCCCTCCATGCATCTATAGACGAGCTTCATCTTCTCCTTCTCCGTCACGCTCTAGAGGTCGAAGAGTTTCTCTGCCTGTGCGATCTAGCCCATGGGATCCGCACCTTCAAATATGTAGGTAGTTCAACGCGCTTCCTCCAACTGCGTCGAACTTCTCCTCTGTCTTCTTCCAATTCCTCCTCCGAGTTTTTCGGCGGTCGTCGTTCACGTCCAGCATTGACAGAATCACGACTTCCTTCGGAGCTCCAATGTTGCTTCTTACTTCGTCATCCACGAGCTCCTTGGAACTCGAGAGTCATCGCTTGCACCTCCGCCTTCAATTCCTCCATTGACGACTCCATCGCCGCCATTCGTCCCTCCATTCTTCCTTCTAGTGCATTTAATTTTCCCTCCATTCTTCTTCGCTATTGTTCCTCCTCACTTGCTCTTCTTCCCTCCGAAACAGATTCGGCAGGTCGAAGCAATTTGTTAGGTTACTTTATGCAAATAACTTAATTTGATCCCCTCTTCTCACTTCAACACTCGAACAACAGAATTGAAAAGTATGTATGTATTATTGATTCAGTAAAGTATCGAAAATACAAGTATACTCTCCCCAAGGAAGCCTATCTTCCTCCACTGGCTAATATGCCCAGTCTATACTCTAAAGAAAATAACCTAATGAATAGAGTTCAGGAAGACTGTTTATAGTATCTCATTCTCGCGCCTCTTCCTAATTCTTAAAACAGTCAGCCTCTAACGTTTGGCCTCGCTTCCCATTGCCTTACTGTTCGGCTTCTCCTCTCACAACGTTCGGCCTCGCTTCCCCCTGTCTCTCTGTTCGGCCTCACTTCCTCCGTGCCTTACTGTACAATTTCTCGTCTCATGCACAGTTCGGCCTCACTTGTCTTAATGGTCGGCTTCTCCTCTCATGCACCGTTCGGTATTAGATTAATTCCCTCTTTTATTCCTAACAAAAACTGACTTGTAAGGTGAGGTTTGCACCATATATATACTCTAAATTGGACTTATCTCTAGTCGATGTGAGACTTCCAACACACTACTTCATGCCGAAGTATATATATGTGTGTGTGGAACTAGACATTAATGGGTGGTTCAATAGCGACTCGATAACGAGTGGATCTATATGTCCAACAAACAACAAATCTCGCTAAGATAGACTTTAACTAGACTCTGATACCATGTAGAATTGTATATGTTCTGAATGTACTGTGTCTAATGTAGACCACATAGAATGTATTTATAGCATAATTCATAATCAATTATAATAAATACACCTAATAATTAGGAATAATTGATCCTAATTTGTTAGATTATGTAATGCTTAATTCTCTAAAACACTGTAACAGTTGATTTCATTCTAACAACTATCATCCATTGATATCATAATTTCATTTAAAAGTTTTACTATGATTACAATTATCTATTACCTAAGAAGTTGAATTATTTTAATGATGTCTGATAGGACTCCTAATAAGGATCATGAGGTGGGAAGTGCACATCGACCTGTTACTCAGCATGGAAAAATTATAGAAGGAATAGATAGGCCCAAAATATGAAATGTTTATGTAAGAAGAAAGAAAACGAAGTTAGGAAAAGAAATAGTGAGAAGTTAGTTAGGAGGGGAAATGATGTGTCAAGAATCCAGGGATGGCAGAATTCTGTTATAGGAGAGAGAAGGGAGAATGTGGAGGGGGTACCGAGAGGAAGTGGTGAGTTGGTGAGGAGGAGAGTCATCCTCTGGAGGAGTCTAGTGCTCTTGGGTTTCCTTGTTGCTATAGAGCTATCAGCTCAATAACTTGTACTGCATAATCTTCTCAATAATACAAACTTTGATATTCAGTTATTGCTTGGTTTCTATCATTGGTTCGACCTGCCGGATCCCGAGAAGAGCTAGCATTGTTGTCCATGCCAACCAAAATGTCCGACCAAGTTGAAGCATTCGAGGAGAGATTTTTAGCGATGGAAGTCTCAATACGAGAGACATTGGGGAATTTCACCATTTAATGTTGGAAGAGTTTACTAAGTTTCATAACGAGCAAGTGGGAGATCGTCGAGAATCTCCATTTTCAGATATGGATTCAGGAGCAGAGTATAGGATGGCAGCAAAGAAGGAGGAATTGTTATCATTTGATGGTACTGACCGTGTGGGATGGATTACGACGACAAAGACATATTTTGAAGTGCAAGGCTCAACAGAGGAGGTGAAGGTCCGATTAGCCAAATTAAGTATGGAAGGTGCAACCATTCATTGGTTCAATCTTCTACAAGAAGCAGAAGCGGGGTTGTCGTGGACCAAGTTAAAGAGAGAGTTGATCGATCGTTATGGTGGTCGAACTAGCGATAATCGTTTCGAGGAGTTGAAAGATTTGTCGCAGACGGGTAGCTTAGATGAGTACCTGGCAGTGTGTGAGTACATCTCGTCTCAAGTATCTCGTTTATTGGAGGAGCAATATCTTGGCTATTTTATTGGAGGATGGAGATCGGGGATTCGGCGGAGGGTTCACACCTTCAACCTTGTGAATCGTCTCCAAGCCATGTGCCTGGCTCTAGATGTGGAAGCATAATTGCAAGGAGAGGAATTTCAGCATGGAGGAGGAGTACGGGGTTGGAAAAGCAATCGAGATTGGGGTATGGGTCAGGGAGAGAAGTTTGGATCTGGGTCGGGTCAAGGCCCAAATTAAGGAAGATTAACAGTTGGATTAGGCCCAACATAGGGTACCCAAACTAAACCTTTATCGGTAGGAAGTTTGAGCCCTCACGAGTCACGCTCGGTGGCACAACAAAGCAGTCGCGTTTCCGGTGATCGTTCTCTGGTTGTCGATCGAAATCGCGGCATGAAGCATTTGCCTTATTCTAAATTGCTGAACAGGAAAGCTCAGGGGCTTTGTTTTAGATGCTGTGAAAAATATCACCCGTTGCATCGATGTATGGAGCGACAACTAAGAATGGTAGTGTTAGCTGACGACGAAACAGTAAATGAACTGGGGGAGGTTATTGAGAGTGAGATGCGAGAAGAGGAAGATGACCGTACCTTGGAGTGTGGTTCTATGGAGTTGTTCGCAGAGGTTGAAGTGTCGTGGGATGGTCGGAATTGCCCTTCAACTCTGTGCATAAAGGGTCGTGTCAATGGAGTAACCTTGGGAGTGTTGATTGATAGTGGCACTAGTCACAATTTCATCTCTCCTCATGTAGTGGCTGCCTCTGGAGTTGAAAGTGGACAAAAGAAAACTGATTGGGGTGCATTTAGGATATGGGCATAGGGTGTCTATTGCGGGGAAATGTGAGAAGTTGGACGTTCAACTAGGAGAATTCTCTACTACGGTGGAGCCATATGTGTTGGAGTTGGAAGACATAGACATGATTTTGGGAGTTTCTTGGTTGCGGAGATTTGGGAAGGTTACTTTTGATTGGGAAGAGATGACTCTAAGTTTTCTTTGGCAAGACAAATATCTAGAACTACAAGGTTAGAAACTGAAAAAATATGAAGCAATGTCCCCAACAGGATTACTTCAGCCCTTGCCTATTCCGGATAGAATTTGGGAAGATATTTCTTTAGACTTCATTACGGGTTTACCAAAATCAAAGGGGTTGGAAGCTATATTTGTAGTGGTGGATCGGTTGTCTAAATATGGCCACTTAATTTTGCTGAAACATCCTTACACTGCAAGGAAGATTACTGAATTGTTTGCTAAGGAAATTGAATTATTTCGGTTACAGGGAACAACTCTGAAAATGAGTTCTTCTTATCATCTTGAGACCGATGGTCAAACGGAAGTGGTAAACCGATATCTAGAAGCTTATTTATGATGTTTTGTGTCGGAATAGCTCAAGAATTTGTCATATTGGTTACCTTGGGAAGAATTATGGTAGAAAGTGGGCCGACAGGAAAGACTCTTTTCGAAATCGTTTACGCAAGGAGAAACGCGTGTGGAAGTTGTACCCATAACTTGGTTGATAGAGATAAAGCTATTCAGCAATTGAAATATCACTTGTTGCAAGTTCAACAACAAATGAAGAAATTTGCATAAAAAAAACGTAGATTCATGCAGTTGGAGGTAGGAGAATGGGTGTTTATCAAATTGCGACCACATAGACAATTAACCATAGCTCGACGTATTAATCAGAAGTGGGCACCTCGGTCTTACGGGCCTCTTTTATTAGTGGCAGAAATTGGAGAAGTGTCATATAAGTTGCAGTTGCCGAAATCAGGCAAAGTACATCCTGTTTTTCACATTTCCCAACTGAAAAAGGCTATTGGAAAAGGCTATTGGAAACCATGCAGTAGAACCGACTTTACCAACAAAGTTGAGTCTTAAGGAGAAAGATAAGGAAGAGCATGAGGCAGTGTTAGCATCTAGGGAGAGTCCAAAGGGTGGTAACATCATCAAACAATGGTTGGTGGAATGGAAGGGAAGAACAGAGGAGGAGACAACTTGGGAAGATGAGGTGCTACTACAGAGACAATTTCCTTTTTTCAGCCTTGATGACAAGGTTGCTGATGCAGGAGGGAGTAATGATAGGACTCCTAATAAGGATCATAAGGTGGGAAGTGCACATGGACCTGTTACTCAGCATGGAAAAATTATAAAAGGAATAGATAGGCCCAAAATATGGAATGTTTATGTAAGAAGAAAGAAAGTGGGGTTAGGAAAAGAAACAGTGGGAAGTTAGTTAAGAGGGGAAATGACGTGTCAAGAATCCAGGGATTGCTATAGAGCTATCAGCTCAATAACTTTTACCGCTTAATCTTCTCAATAATACAAACTTTGGTATTTAGTTATTGCTTGGTTTCTATGAATGTCACAACACGATTGTATGATAATCTAAAATAGTTTTATGTTAACACTGAATAAAAAATTTAAATATTCGTTAATTGATAGTTTTAAAAGAATGTATCATTTTAGCAAGTTGCTATGTTTACTTAATTTTTTCCATTCTGTCTTTTGGCAGCAAGAAGCTTCTGCCCATCAATATACCCACTAGGAGAACAGCAATGGCAATCAATTGTGGGAACTCCCCTAATATGCCTCCATTCTGTTCAGATCGTGCCTTCTCTTCCACCATCTTTTGCTTCTCAAACTGTTATTGATTGTCAACCTCTAATGGTGTGTGGCTTTGTGCAAGTTCTTTTAAAAATGGCCAGCTTGTGCATCTTTTCCAATACTTTTATGCCAATTATGTTATCTGAATATTTCTTTGTTTTCCAGATTCACCTCCAAGAAGAAACCTGCCTCAAGATATCATCATTCTTAGCTGATGATATTGTTGTGAATCCTGGTGACATTTTACCAGATTTCTCAGTAAAAGCTTTTACTTTCAATCTCAAGGGTCTGGATCTTACCGTTCCTTTGGATAAGACCTATCTGGATATTTCTAAAACCAATATGAACAATACAGTCAATAACTCTTTTGCTGGAGCAAGGCTTCGGATTGAAAATCTTTTCTTTTTAGATTCACCCTCATTGAAACTGAAAATATTGAACCTCGAGAAGGATCCTGCTTGCTTCTGTCTTTGGGAGGGTCAACCAATTGATGCCAGTCAGAAGAAGTGGACTACTGGAGCATCCCAGATTACTTTATCTCTGGAAGTAAGTACTGACAAGCCTGGACATCAGAGCTCTCTCGGATGGACGACTGGATTGTGGAGATGTGTTGACCTTAAAGATGCTTGCATAGAAGCGGCTATGGTAACTGCTGATGGTAGTCCATTGTTAAAGGTTCCTCCTCCAGGCGGTATCGTGAGGCTTGGTATTGCTTGTGAACAGTATCTATCCAACACTTCAGTTGAACAACTATTTTTTGTCCTCGGTGTCTATGATTATTTTGGGACTGTTAGTGAGAAAATAGCCATAGTTGGAAAAAAGAAACAATTAAACGATGTCAGGAACAAATATTTAAGTGGAAATCTGATGGAGAAGATTCCCAGTGACACTTCTGTAAGTTTGACAATAAAAAATCTCCAACTTCAATTTCTTGAGTCGTCTTCTGTGAACTCGGAGGGAATGCCTCTAGTACAGTTTGTTGGAGATGATTTTTTTGTTAGAGTTACTCATAGAACTCTTGGTGGTGCTATTGCTGTTTCATCCACAATAAATTGGGAGAGAGTTCAGATAGATTGTGTGGATTCTGAAGAGCGTTTTACATGTGAAAATGACTCACCTTGTAGTACTAGCGAAAATCTTCCCTCAATAAGTGATCATGAACACCCTAAACTGAGACCTGTTTTCTGGGTGCATAACAAAAAACAGCCACTTAATGGAAATGTTCATTCATACCCCTTTCTGGACATACATATGGTGCAAGTCATACCATTTTGTGTAGTAGACACGGAAGTACATACTTTAAATGTCTCAGCTTCTGTATCTGGTGTTCGTCTTGGTGGGGGAATGAACTACTCTGAGGCCCTCCTGCACCGATTTGGAGTACTAGGGCCTGATGGTGGTCCAGGGAATGGTTTGTGTAAAGGGTGGGAAAACTTACAAACTGGACCGTTGGCAAAACTTTTTAAGACAACACCTCCGATTGTTGATAATTTAGAAAATGGTAAAAAACAGTCTATTCTCATTTTCTGTTGTAGGTGTCATTGCTTTATATATAGTAAACTTTTATGTCATATTCCTTGTGTTTTGTTTGTTACTTTAAAGTGTAGTTTTCTTACAAACATTTACACCAGTTGAAACTACAAGAGAAGGGAAAGGTACCAGTTTTTCACACTTGAAGAAGCCAGATACCGTGGATATAACTATACAGTTGAGAGACTGGTTATTTGCTCTTGAAGGTGCGCATGACATGGCTGAAAGAATGCGGTTCTCAAGCTATGATTCAAACAGAGAAGAGAGGTGTTGGCACACAACATTCCGTACCTTGCGGGTAAATGCAAAAAGTTGCCCAAAGAATGCTCCAGAAAGAAAAACACAATCACACAGAATACAACTATATCCTGTGGACGTGGTTACGGTAAAGACATACATGCATCCTTCTTTCTCCAAATTTGATGCAGTGTGTTAGTGTTAAATGTATGTGTATATACATGCTTGATTTCATTAAGCTTAGCTGTTGGGCGGCAACTTTCCGTACATTGTGAGTAAATGAAAAAGGTTTCTCAAAGAATGTTTCAAATATAACTAAAAATATGAGAAGATGCTTTTCCACCATTAAGTGAACCAAGACCCTATTAACTTTCACTGGCTCAGCTGACAGCTGACAGTCAGTAGGGAAATTTTTTCGAATATTTTCCCTTCAATTAAATGGACATTTAATGAAAGAAAAACTGTAGGTGAAAACACTATAACTTTTAAATATTAGCTAAGTGTACACACTTTTGGTTCATTTTATTAGTTTATCTTATCTGTAAATCTGTCCTTCCGTACCCTTTAAATATTGTGCCAGAACTTGCAGGTTGGAGTTCAAGGGTTGAAAATCATTAAGCCTCAAGCCCAAAAGGACATTCCTTCATCAGTCAGAACCGAAAATGGAGTAGAACAATTCAGTGAAGAAGTTGAGGGAATTGATCTTGAAGTAGGCATGATATTACGTGAGGATAATGAGGATAATGAAATGGTTAATTGGGCAGTGGAGAATCTAAAGTTTTATATAAGACAAACGGTAATGGGCCCTTGGTATTCAAAGTATGTGGTTATTGACTTTTTCTATTGATAGCTCCTGTGTAATGTAATGAAGATTTTTCTGTACAGAATGAAGCAATTGTAAGCAAGGAAGACGTCCAACACCTCACTTTTCTGTGCAAATCCGAAATCGATTCTGTCGGCCGAATAATAGCTGGAATTTTACGACTATTTAAGCTTGAAAGTTCTGTCGGCCAATATGTAATTGACCGGCTTGGCAACCTAGGTATTTTCTTGTGTACACAATGCTTTTAATTAGAAATTCGTTACGTAATGGTCATATATTACATTTGTAATCTATCCCATTTTGCTCCTCCACATTCTGTTAGCTGTTACCAACCTACAGTATCAGTTTTCCTTTGGGTGTGAGGCTTTGGTTGATTTTGTTGCTGTTGGTCCTTTCGCTTAATAATGCTAATAATGGTATGATGATATGCAGGAAGTAAAGACATTGTCAAAAAAATTTGTCCTGAGAAGCCTAGCATAGACAGTAGTGTTTCTAGAAGTGGCCTCTCTCCATTACAAAACCCAACAAATGAAAGTCCAAGAAAGCCTATGGAAGAAACATTAACTTCGCTTGAGGAAGCAGTTGCTGGTTCACAGGCTAAGATTAGTGATTTGATATCTGACATTGGTACTTCTGACTCTTCCTTTCAGCATCTTACTGTTATCAAAGAACTCAGTGAAAAGATTGAGGCGATGCAGGGTTTAGTGGTGCAATTGAAGAACCAACTTTAACTAACACCTGTCATGTGTATTTAAATTTTAATAATTTTCGTAGGTCAGCATTCTTTTGTATATAGGATAGAAGTCCATAGGTTGATTTTGTACAAGATTTGCCAAAGGCTTTGCATTTATGCATGATTAAATCATCGAATGGAAGAAAATAAAGCAATTTTGTTCCACTGAAGTCCACCTTCAACTTTTTTTCATAATATGGATACAGGCAACTTTTTCAAAGAGGAGTTGATAAATATAAAGATGTATATTGGATGAATTTAAATAAACTTCTTAAGGTATCTATAAATGTAATTGTTTCGTACGTAGAATCGAATAAGACCTTCACAATTTCTCCTTAAATACTGGTTCGGGTAACTAATTATACAATCTTTGTCTTTAGTCTAGTCGTTCGGAAGTGTACTTGCTAAAGTTTCTTTGATGTTTAAAGTTAGTAAATTAGTCGTACCAAAGTCAGAGCAATAATATTAAATGTACAATAAATATGATCACCTACCTTTAACATTTGATTTCTATTTATAATTTTTGATATGAACTTGAGATTAGTGAAATCCTAATCTCGGTTCAATCTCTGCTCAATATCTCTAGTTACTATTTACCTTAATATTTATAGAAAAAAACTTATCTATTAGATAACACCATTTGGTCTTATCCTGGATATGCCTTATCTCACGAGACGTCCAACCCCAACTATTATACAATAAGGATTAGGAAACACAAATAGCAAATTTGTTAAAGTTGTTATTCTCTTGTCCAGTCTCAATTTTTTTTAAAAAAAAAACATTCTTTTAAATTTCTGACACCTGACACAAGAACAACCTTTTTCTCATGATAGATTACACAATTCAAGATAGATTACTTATTTCATTAATTGCGCGAATAATTTCAATTAATAATATGCAAAGACTTGTTTCAGTATTATTTCATATCTTCAATTCTTCATTATGAAGGAGCTTCAGTGGAAATGCAGTGTTGCTACTTGTTATCTTCAATTGCCGAAAGGTCGTTCTTCAAGGCCGGCGAATTTCCACCAAGCATCATTGCTAAGTTTGATAGTTCTAGATCCAGATCATATATCAGACGATACCCGCATTTCTTCACATCTATATCATAATGGTCATTCCCGACTAAGTCTACTATTTCATCATACAAAGGTGCGTACTGATAATGAATGAATTCTTCATTATTCAAAAAGGATATCCACAGGTAATCTGAAACATAGTCCGCGATGGCTAGATCAGAATCAAAAACCATTGAAATCTTACTGTCATTAAACTTTCCTTTTGCTTTCGGAGGACAAATTGATGACACAATCCCCTTTTTGAACCGAGCTTCGAATATTACACAAAACACAGCAGCCTCATAGTCATGCCCAAAGGGAGACTCATCAATCCTTGTTAACAGATGGTTGAACAGCCTTGGTATTTCATTTCCAGGTATAACACTTGAAAAAAGTGGGTTCATTGGAATGGACAACGGATCTATGCGGCGTTGCGCCTGGTACCAAAGAGAAAAACTATTAGTTCCTGGAATTTACACACAAAATTAGAGAAAGAGAAAGAAGGAGCTTGCAGACCTGAAGTATTTGTATCATCCATGAAACAGTCATTCTCGTACAGCGTTCCCTTTCAATCTCAACTAACTCTGGGCAGTTCAAAACTTCTAAACCTGAGTTTGTAACATGTAGAAGTGGTTTTTGTGGTGCGTTTGCCCATACTGGAGATTCTGTTGTTGGCCATGGCCTTTCGTAAATTACTGATGGCAAGTAAGTTTGTGAAGGTAGCTCAGGCAAATATTTCAGTTGCCTGCAATGCCTTAAGACTAATCGATACAGTTTGGAAAGTTCCTTGAGGTTGGGTAGTTTGCAAAAACTGTTTCCACTTAAGTTTAGCCTTTCTAAGCTATGCAAATTTCCAATAACATCAGGGATTTGAAGTAAAGCGCAGAAACTTAGATCAAGTTCACGAATGCATGAGAAATTGGGAGAAGGCAACAAGTGGCTAAATGAATCTTTATGGGTTCTTGAATTGAACAAGTGTAAAGGCGACTTAAACCACCTTTTCATGATGGAAGATCTTAGAGAAGCTTCACCTACACAAGGCCTCTTCGAATGACCTTCATCCCTTGGTTTTTCTAATAACTGGATATAAGACAGATTTGAACAGGCCGAGAGATTCAGATAACTGAGAGAATTGAGGCATAATATGATGTTGGGCAAGCTTACTAGCCTTTTGCAGCCTTTCAAATTCAAAACAGTAAGCTTTTTTAGATGATGAACGGAGGGATTGATCTGCCCGAGCTTCCTACATCCTTCGAGATTTAGAATTTCAAGATTTAGGTCCTCTCTAAAATGTGGTAACATGGTAAGATTTTCGCAGTTTTTCAAGTTCAAAAATTTCAGTTTTCTTATAAGACCAATGGATGGATGGATCTTCTCCAATTTTATACATCTCTCAAGATCTAGTATTTCAAGATTTTGGGTCTCCTCAAAATGTGGCAACTTTATAAGACTTTTGCAGCCTTCCAAAGTCACATAAGAAAGTTTTCTTAGAAGACCAATGGATGGATGGATCTCCCTTATTTTTGTACAACTTTTTAGAGATAGCCACTCCAGATTTATGGCCTCCCCTAAATCTGGCACCTTGATTAGGTCTTCTGATGAAGAGAGATCCAAACGCTTCAAATTGTGTAAAGGCTGAAAGGCCAACACGGGAAACAAAGTCAATAATGACGCTTACCTTTCTTTTGTTTCTTTAATTCTATGTTGACATGCACACTTAAGTTGCATCTATCTGTCTTGATACGTCTATTATAATGGCATGTGAGTATATATCATATCATTCATATAGTCCATAACTATCTATACATCGTATTTTCAAAACAATCATAAAAATAACTTCTGATAATTCTTCAAACAGAAAAGCATTAATACTTTGATTGTTCATTAAAAAACAGAAAAGAACAATAAGTAAATGTACCTTTGTATCTTCCCATAGTTGTTTGATTTTGCTATTAGCCAGGGATAACGAAACAAGCTTGTACGGTAGAAAACGAGGTGGCAAAGACTTAAATGGATATCCATGCCAACATAGATATCCTAATTCACTAGGAAGATAGTCCAGGCTTCCGGAAAATTCCACATAATTCAACTTGAGCAACTTAAGATGCCTCATGTTTGAAAACCCATCTGCGCTCAAGGTTGTTTTAAAGAGTGCGAACTCACAAACTACGGATTCCAGATTTTCTGCTGGCTACAACATTGAAAAGTGGAAAGAAAACGTAAGAACATTTATAAGTATTTGATGAGAGGGTGAGAACTTGTTATATTTGGGGCTAATTGTTTATTTTCATATTCCTCGTTTTCAAGTGTTGAACTTTGCTTCAAAATAGTTGATGAAATTATTTTGTCCTGCCACCTTTTCTTACTACCAATTCCAAGAAGTCTGGTCATTAAATATGATATCCTGATTGATTATCACCTTCTTCGGTATCCAATTTGACACAAAACTATAACAAATAAAGATATATCACCTACGTTCAAGCTTTGTTCTCTTTAGTTTGGGAACTTGAGCATAAAAACACATCCAAAATTTTTAAGATAGTTCACAATAGGCTTTCTTCTGTTCTAAACTTCAGATGGTATCATGTTCCAAACAAACTTCGTTATGCATTTATTCAACATGCAAATTGTGGTATTAACATCCTTTGGGGGAAAAAACTCGAGGCATTTCTTTCTCAAAGAACACAAACTTTACCATTTTTATCACAGTTTGGTTCTTTGTCTTAGATACATCATTTTGTTGGGATGTATACCAACAACCCATTGTCTATTTTCATCTTCATAAAATCTTTTGAACTTATTGGAAATATACTCCTTTCCCTTATCACTTCTCAAGATTTTTATAAATGTCACTTTGTTTCATAACAAGTGCTTAAATTATTAAATACATTAATTCATATTTTTCTCATAAAAGAAATCCATGTCATGCTAGTCAAGTCAACAATAAATAAAATAAAGTATGTATTTTTAGTATGAGAAAAGGTACTCATAAGACAATATATATTTGTACATAAACTCTAACACCTCTTTAAATCTCTCTCCTTCCTTTGGGAATGATTGGTGATGATGTTTGTCAAGCAAGAATCCTTATAGCGGCATTCGAACATTGACTATGAGACATGATTTTGGAATCAAATCCACATACACCATAGGATTTAATTTACTTCATCCACCTTTGAACAATCAATGTTGACAAACTTTTAGTTTCTTCTATAACATCCATCATATATAGTTAAATTATTCATTCAAATTAGTCAATATTTTACCAACAATTCTTCAATAATTGATTGTATCTCCATGGGACTTCATTCAATCACTGATTTAGAAATCTATTGAATATTCATTCAAATTTTCCTTTTCTTTCACTTTTTTCATTTTAAAAATCTCTCTCCAGAGATTAAAGTTTGATTGTTCACAACCTTTGAATCTCCTTGAAACTATTGTGGAAGAGTATCTCATGCTTCCTAGATTTGTTTTTTCCCTCATGATCTTTTGAAATATATCTAGTAGTGAGACTAGTTTTTGAATCATCAGAAGTACTCCAGCAATTGTGATTTTCTTTTTGTGTATTGTGCATATGTAGTGGCTTGATATTCATAACTTCTAGTGAGACTCAAAATCTTTTATAAACTTCAATTTTTTCATCATTCATCCGGATCAACTTCTTATATTCCTGGAACAATAGTGTAGGGAGTGGCTTTGTTAGGTTCCTGGGTATGGAACCTAACTCAAACAATCTCTCACACACACACTCAAGAACTCAACAGTAAAAAGAATGATTTATGTATTGATACGAAAATAATGTACACAGAAAACACTAACGGAGGCCTAATCCCCCTCACAAGGTCCAAGACCTGTCTATACAAAAGAATATCACTAACTAACTTTCTACGAGACCTCCCTGGCCTTCTTATAGAGACAACCGCTTCTAACTACCCAACATATTGTTTAGTCCTTCACCCTCCATTCCCTTAATCGTTCGGTCTGCGTCCCCCTGCCGTATATCCTATCATTACACCCCTCTCCAAAACAACCTTGTCCTCAAGGTTGGAACAATGAAGCTTGAGCCCATGGCATTGTGATATGGTCTTAGCATAGGAAGGGAACCCGCTGGCTACTACCTGCAACTTCAGGTCTGGAGGCTTGGGTGGTGGCAAATCCTCCTCCCATGTCTTCCATTCTTCCTGGATACTATTAATGTCCAGCATTCTGGTCACCACCTTTCCAGAATCATAGGCCTTGAGAAAACGATCTTTAATATCTTTCAGTGCTTTAAGCAGCTCTCTCCCCTCTGCAGGTGTAACACGAACTCCAAGCCCCCTTTGCTCCCCTTGGTTCTCGGTGGCCACATCCACCACCTTTACTGTTTCAATACCACTGATCGCTTACTCCGGAACACCTTCACTATTAATTTTATTATTATTATTATTCTCTTCAATACTCACCACGTTGTGCTCACCCTCTTCTCTTTTCACCCACGGAAAGAATGGTTTTTCCTTGTGCTCTTCTTCATAGTTGTCCTCGTGCCTTTGTTCAAGTTTGGGCATTTGAATGTGGTGCATGAACTTACTACGTTGCTCCTTTTTTTTGGCCCAATTTCCACGGGGGCGTCAAGCGCATCATTCCTTGCTTCGGTATCGCTCTCTGGATCAGCCATGCTCCGCTCCTCACGCGCCCTCATAACGCGTTCGACGGCCTCAATCAATTCGTAATCAAAATTCGGCGACAATTTGCCTCCAGCGGCAGCGGTTCCCTTGAAGCGGTCGTAGTTAGACAGCAATGCATGCCACTTGCGGCGACACTGAGCAAGGTTGCGCTGCATGTCCAAGGCCACGCAGTTCTGGGCGTTGATGTTCCACTACTGGTAGGAGGAGAGCGCGACGGAGCACTCGACTTCCACCATTGCGACTTCGTTCACCAGAATAAGCGACTCGACGATGCTCCAATCCGGAGCCGCTTGGGAGCGCATGCAATGAAACGCGTCAGCCGTGCCTGAAACGTCGATGACGTCATCTTTGTAAATCTTCATTTCTTTTTGCCCTTCAAGTCGCACCACCATAGCTTCCTTCAGTCCTTTCCAAGAACGATTCTTGGCTTTAGCCTTCCAAGCCCGGACCCAATACCCAGCACTTCCCTCCCTGCTAATGTATGCCAAGCGCACTTTTTCTTCCTCTATCACCCTCTGAGTCTCAAAAATTTTCTCTGCCCCAACAATCCACTCCATAGGATCAAACACTTCGAAAGTGGGTAATTCTACCCTTTTTACCAAATTAGGTTGGGCGTCTCCTCGGTCTTCATCCAGTTCCTCCTCCAAGATCTCTCTTCCCCTTCTCCGAATCTCGTTAATAGAATGTTGATCTTCCTATGAACCATCTTTCTTTCCTCTCATGGCAGATTCATCACTTCTTGTTGAGTCCTTTATCTGAATCTTGATATTTTGCATCATTTCTTTTATTGCTTGGGTAGTTCTTCTCCATTTTGCTAGCACTCTTTTCTATTCATTGGCCCACCTCTCCATAGTATTGATTCTTCCTTCCATCACGTTCTCCTCTCCAAGGGATCCGGCAGGTCGGACCAATTGTTAGGTTCCTGAGTATGGAACCTAACTCAGACAATCTCTCACACACACACAATCAAGAACTCAACAGTAAAAAGAATGATTTTTGTATTGATACGAAAATAATGTACACAAAAAACACTAACGGAGGCCTAATCCCCCTCACAAGGTCCAAGACCTGTCGATACAAAAGAATATCACTAACTAACTTTCTACGAGACCCCCCTGGCCTTCTTATAGAGGCAACCCCTTCTAACTACCCAACATACTATTCGGTCCTTCACCCTCCATTCCCTTAACCATTCGGTCCGCGTCCCCCTGCCTTATATCTTATCAAACTTTATGAACATATCATCAATTTACTCTATTCTTCCCACATGTTCTAACTTCACACTTTCTTCCTTTACTTTTTCTCAAATAAAATGAAATCGGTCATCAATGTGTTTGTTTCTTTTGTGATTAACCAGGTTTTTTGATAGCTCAATGGTTGACCTATTGTCGACTCAGATCACCACCTTCTCTTCTTACTTCAAATCCAAAGCACTTATAAGATTTCTAAGCCAAACAATGTGCCGCACACTCCAAGATGCTAGAACATACTTGGCTTCAAATGTTGATAGTGCCACAATAGGTTGTTTGTTTGAAAAACAGGTGAAGGTCGTGTTCCCCATGAAGAAAACATAGCCCGTTGTGCTTTCGGTCATTAATGTCTCCATACTAGTCACTGTTCGAGAACCCACTAAGTCGGTAGAAACCGCACTGCACTTCATCATTTTTTACTTTAGCCTACCTCTTTTAGGAAACAAAAATGCTTTCAATGCTTTGAACGACCTCCAAACCAATAAGGTACCACCTTAAACTCTTCAACCCTCGGCTCTACTTCCCATGAAGATCATATCATCAACATACAAGGTGATAATTATCTTATCTTCTTTGATCTTCTTTAAGTACGAAGCATGCTCATATAACCACTGCTCATACCCATTCTTCTTGAAGTAGGTGTCAATCCTTTCATTCGATGTTCGCGTGACCTATTTTAAGCCATACAACGTCTTCTTCAATTTCAGTACTTTCTTCTCTTCTCCACTACACATGTATTCGAGTGGTTGCTTAACGTAGACCTTATTTTCCAGAACTTCGTTAAGAAATGTCGACTTCAAACTCATCTGTTGTATTTTCAATCTTTGTTGGACTACTAAGTAGAACAACAGTCGTATTGTCTCCATCCACATTGAGTTTTCTCTTGTAAACCCATTTTACACCAATGGATCAAGCTCTTGTAGGTAAATTTACCAACTCCCATGTATCATTCCGTTTGATTGATCCAATCTCTTCATCCATTCCCTTCTTCCACTTGTCATCGAGCATAACATCTTCAAATCTAAGATCATTTGCAGCTGCCAACAAACAATAAATATCCTATAGACTCCGAGTTCTAGGTTGTAAAGGTTCATCTTCTTCATCAAAATTCTCATTATTCTTCCCAGCAATGGACTCTGAGCTCCTTCCACCAATTTTTGGGCTTCTGCTTTCTCTTTCTGAGCTCTCTCCCTGATTCCGACTTTCTAGAGGACTTTTCCTTCATTTTGTCCCACAGCTCCATTCATTCTACTCATCTATTTGGAAATCCTACCTTATAAGAACTTTCTCTGTAACTAGGTTATATAGTTTATATGCTTTCGTTTCTTCATCTTACCTAGTAAAAAGATAACTCTTACTCCTATCTTCAAGTTTTGTTTTGTGATGAGCTGGAACATGGCCATAACCTATGTTGCCGAAATGACTCACACTCAACCTTTTTCCACTCCAAGCTTCTTATGGTGTCTTTTCGTCCAATTTAGTATGTGGGCATCTTTTTTGTACATAGATAGCACATTGTACTGCAATCATGCAAAAAAAACTTCTCTGACATATTCTTACTTTTGAGCATGGTTTGAACCATATAAAGGATGGTTTTTTTCTTTTAACCACATTGTTATGTTGTTGCAAGTATAGAGCTGTTAAGAACCGCCTTATGTCATGCTCCTCACAGTACTTCATAAAATTCCCTAACGTGAACTCGCCTCCCTTGCCAAAGTGCATAGCCTTTATGTGCCCAAGTACCAAACCAAGTTGTTTGTGTAAGCTGAACTAAGCTCGACATGTAATTTTCGTTCGAACACAACCCAACTCCCGATATCCTTGATGTCATGCAGCTTAGATTCAGCTCGACATTTAGTCTCTTCGTCATCTCACAACCCAAACCCAACTCGACATCTAGTCTCTTCATCATCCCGCAACCCGAATCAAGCTTGGTATCCAGTCTCCTCATCATCGCATAACCCAAACCTAGCTTGACATCCGGTCTTCAGCTCGGTGTCCGAGCTCCTTGACATAATTAGAATTCCTATCTCTTCGTCATCTTTTCGATAAGGCAATTTTTCTTCTTTTTCTTCTTAACGCTACAGTACTTTGCAATGTGACTGACCTTACCACAGTTTTGCATAGTGGTCATGCTTGCCATACTTAAAACACTCAACTCTAGAATTTGATTGACCTCCTCGACCACTCCCTTGTTCACGGCCATGCCAGTTCTGCAGCTTAGTATGTTCTCTGTCATCTTCAAAATGACCTCAGCCTCGTCCTCATCATCCTCGGCTACCTCAGGCTCTACCACTAGAACCTCAGCCTTGAGTGTTCCGAGCTCCTCCCTTCAGGTCAAGCTTTTCTTGAAGTGCTTGATCATTTTGTTCCTTATCCTTTGTTCATGTGCCTTAAGCGGCAAGCTCTTCAATTGAGAGCGTTGGCAAGTGTTTAGACTCCTCAAACGAACATACTATGCTTTCGAAATCATTTGTTAATGATTTTAGAATCTTCTCCATAACCCGACTGGCAAGCAATGGTTCTCCATGCTTTCCAAGTTGATTTGTCATGGTCTCCACCTGAGTTATATACTCGGTCACTCATTCTCTCTCTTCCATCTTGAAGTTTTCAAACTCGCGTCTGAGAGTTTAAAGTTGGACTTGCTTAACACAGTCATCTAGGATCTCCCACGCTTCTTTTGAAGATGCAACTTTTAATATCTTCTCAAAGTTAGACTCGTCCACAACTTTGTACAATAGGTACAAAATTGATTTTTCTTTTACTTGTGTTTTACTCAGTGCAGCAATTTGTGCAACCGTCTGCTCTTCATCCTCCATTGGTTCTTAGTATTCATTCTCAACTACATCTCACACATCTTGGGATCTAAGAAAAGCCTTCATCTGTAGAGTCCAGTTATCATAGTTGGCTTTTTTCGTCAACTACAACAGAGACATATCATTTACAAGATTGGCCATCTCACTCTTTCTTCCTCAAACACTCAAGCAAACTTGCTCTCTTTTTTTCCACTCAGTCACTCAAGCACAATAGCCTTGATACTAATTTGTTGGGAAATAACTAACACAAGCTAAATATTTGAACGATAACCATATGTATATTCATTGAATGGAATGGGCGATTAAATAGTTGTGTCTCATTAACTGACCATCGAGTACATGAAAATAATACTGACCAAAATACTAATCGCGTACATAGATAAACCAAATAACCAAATACTGACTGATTACAAGGAATTAACACTGACCACTTACATTGAAATAAAAATAAAAACTATATGGCAACAGAAAACAAAAAATAGAAACATTACCATAATTACAAATTAACTCTAAAATTTAAGTTTATTCCAACAAAGAGACTATCTATCACCAAGTTAAAGGACCAATTTAGCTAGAAAAGAGAAATGTTAAGGAACCAAAAATAAAACTACTAAAACTTAAAAGGAACACACTAAAACTTTCTGTTAGACAAGATAGCAAAATTCTATATTGTATATCCTAGATAAATGTGAACATAATAAAATTTTATAATTAAAAACTATTGTACCATGTTATTTGACAGTATTTTTTGGAGATCCTTATAGCTCCACACTCTGCTCCAATTTCTTGGTTCTTTAGGTGATATTTCACGAACAATAGACTGCCCCAAATCCATCAACAAGCGATGCATTTTAATTCTCCCATCCTCAACGATCAAGAGTGATTTATTTATCAGAACTTGCAAGCCATATTCGGGATAAAATCCACGAAAATTTAGAATTTCTACTACATGTTCCACTTCATAGCCATGGAGAAAGCAAGATATGTCTAGAAATATTTGCTTGTTTGTATAATCCAACGCTTCAAAACTTATTCTAAGCAAATCCATAATCTTTTTACTTTTGTTTTCTCTTAGCATAGCTAATGCACTTCTCCATTGTGACACACTTAGACCAAATAACGATGAACCCAATATTTCAATTGCAAAAGGATGACCCTGAGCATGCCATAGTACCTCATTTGCCATCTTTTCATAACCATTCATAATAACATTAGCTTTGAAAGCATGTCTACAAAATAACTGAACGGCCTCTTCATCCTCCAGTGGTTGAACTTGGTGAACCTCATCTACTCCATGTATCCTCAATATTTGTTCATCTCTGGAAATTATGATGATTATGCTCCCTCTACCTAAGCAATCACGTAACATAGTGTCTCGATTCCCTGTAAAAATCTTTAGCTGTTCAACTTTATCAACATTATCAAGAACTATAAGTGCCTTTTTACGTTGTAGCCTTTTCCATATCAAATAAGTTCCCTGAGAAACATTGCAAATCTCTTCACATTTTTCATTTAGAGAATGAGAAAGCAATTGCTTTTGTACACCTAATGTACTAGAATCTCCATAAATCTGGTTCACATCATCAATATAACAAGTAAAATCATATTGATGAGAGATTCCTTCGTATAAAGCACGAACAAGAGTTGTCTTTCCTATTCCATCCATTCCAGTGATTCCAAAAACTCTAACATCATTACTTGACTCCGAATATAAAAGTTTTGCTAATTCCTCGACACGAAATTCCATCCCAACTAGATTACCATTTGGAAGACTTGAAAATTTATGACCCAATATATCTGTCACCCTTTGAATAATTTCTTCAATCCCTGCATATTGTGGCCTGCCATTTATTGAAAATAAGAAATGTTAAGTCGTCTCCCAAGAGAACCAAACATATATACACAGTAGACTATCAACTCATCTATCAATATTTATTCTCTCTAAGTCTTTCATAAAAGATTGGAATAGATTCTTCTCCCATTCAAACCATTCTTTCATCCTTTCAAAATTCCATTCCCATTTATCCTCTTCCCATTTCCCACATTTGGTTATGGTTCTTTCTTAGGTAGGAATCTCTAAGTGATCTCTTCCTTACTCATACATCTTCCCAAAACTTTATTATAGTCCCCGAGCCAATTCTCAAAGTTATACTTCCCTTAAACCAAGTTCTTTCTTCACTAAATTCGCATACCTATTGGAGATTGTTCCACCAACGAGATTCCCTCTATCTACACTTTCTATCATCTAAGCTTCTCCATGAATCATATTTTGAATTTAGAACATCCATATTTCGAATCTAAAATATCCTTCCATACTCCCTTCTCTTCTGTATATAACCTCCATTAGCCAGAAGGGCCACATTAAACATATTTAAATATTTAATGCTAAGACCTCCCTCTCCCTTTGATTTACATGAAGTTTCCCATTTAACCTATTCTATTTTCCTCTCATCTACACTCCAATCCCACAAAAAATTTCTTTGTATTCTCATAATGTGTTCACTAAGGAAGGTTGATCCATATCTAGTTATGTATTAGACAAAGTTTCATTGTACAACTATATATAGGTAATGTTTTCTTATATAATACATATTCTTATTAAATGAATATATCTATGGTATGAATAGGTAAGTGCACCTTTTATAGTCTTATACGTAGTAAATTTAGATTTATCATTAAATGAGAGAAGATTGCTTACTTATTTCTGATGTCCCAGCCACTGAGATTGGCCACTTGGGTGAGAGCTTCTCTCCATCTCTGCACTTCATCCATCCTTTCATTATCTTCTCTAAATCTTTCTTCGAGTTCGACAAAGGGTTTCTCAAAATATCCACTTTGTTTTCGCACATCTGACGGATCCACATCATAAAAAACAGGTAGAATATGTCTTCCTGGTGCTTCAACCAAATAGCAAATGTGGGCAAGTTCACGCAAGCACCAAGTGGAGGAAGCATAGTTCTTAGAGAACACCACGATGAAAATGCGAGACCCTTCAATTGCCTGTTGCAGTTCCGGTGCTATGGATTCACCTTTCTTGAGATCAGCATCGTCTTTGAAGGCATGAAAGCCTTTTCTTCGAAGAGCTTCGAAGAGAAAATCAGTGAAGTTGTTTCGAGTGTCTTCACCTCGGAAACTCACAAACACATCGTATGTTTTTGTGACTTGAGATGATGAAGAAGAGCTGCATTTCATGATGGCCTTGGAAGGCATTGCAAATGATAAAAGTGGAAGCGAACTTGTTGAATGAGCAGCTAAGATTCAAAGTATGTATGCACAAACAATTCAACAAATATAAATTGACCTAAGTCTTGAGGGCATTGAGTTGGTTTTTTCTTGGAAATTTCTCCCACTTTGGTTCCTCGTAATTGCGTTCAACAATTTTGAATTCCCATCAATGACTTTTCTTTTGCTTTGGGTGGAGTCAATTTGGGTACACTTCACTAAAAGTTGTAAATGAGTGTTTGTTCCACCCAAGATAATAATATAATCCTATCATCACATGCTTGCACACTGTTATGGTCCATGAAGGAAGATAAACTTCAATTATTTTGTCGGGAAATTCATCCTGCACCTCTATATTATTTTTTTTTTATAAAAAATTTGGCCGTGATAAGACGGCCCAAGAAACGCAAATGACGAATTTGGGACACTTGGGGGAAAAGAATCATGATGATCTTGCCCTGTCTCACCCCGGGAAAATTATACATGACACCTCTCACCCTTATTTTCTCTATCCAACACCTAATAAAAGTTATTTTTTTTATTTAATTTTTCTTAAAATATTTTATATGTTAAAATAAAAATAAAAACGCACATACTTAAACTAATTTGGTATTACATAAAAATATATCTATACTTATTCTACGTGGCACTATATTGATAGAGTTGTACAAGAGAAAATACAAAGAACTCTCTTCTCAATGCACTCTCCTTCCCCAACTCAATATCACCTATAGTATAAGATGTTAATCACCTCACAATCGCAATCCAGAGAACTCTCCTCTCTCCCTCCCCAACTCAATATCACCTATAGCATAAGATGTTAATCACCTCACAATCGCAACCCAAAAAGAAATCCCAATTTTCTGTAACCTTAGAGCAATCCCAACTCTAAATCACTAGAACACACACGTTCTCTTCCTGGCTCACAACAATAGGGAAACACAATCCTCTTGATTGTAGGTACGCACTGATCCTAATAGTATACACCTCAAGTGTAGAATATGATCAGGAATGTGTAAGAATAACTTCTTTGTGAGAATCTTGATGAATTTCCTTCCAATTAAGCAATTTTGATTCTCCAAGAAGATTAGAATGTTCCTGCAATTAATTCTCAGCAAAAAAATCACTTATGAAAGTGTAAGATCATAAAATCATGTTGAGACAGCGAGCAATGCCTATTTATAGAATTTTCAAACTTTGACACAGTTTAATCGATTAAGCACATAATGTAATATGTTAAGCTTTTCCTTCTACTTCAACAGTTTTACATTTGTTTCAAATTTAACAGAATAAATGGATCATGCAATCGATTAAAGAAATTATACAAGCCAGTAATAAACAGATATGATTGTTATTGACAGTTATGCCTTTTCAAGAAAATGATTTTCATAAGAAACGTATTTTATCCGATTAGGAAAATAATGTAATTGGTTAAGTTCCATATTGAAGCAATTTTGAAAACATTTTCCATTTTAAACACTTCAATGCACTCAACAAACATATATTGGCATAACAACGTGTTTTAATCGATTATACAATTAATGTAATCAGTTAAATCACAGTTGTTTTGCTCCTAATAAGCATGTACTGAAATCTGAAGAAATTTAACAGATTATGTAATCAGTGTAATCGATTATTTCTACTAGATATACAAAGTGCAATATGTTTTAACCTATGATTCATTTTCAAACAATGAATGCATCTACCAATTAGTTCAAGCACAAATATACAAATATGATCAAACAATTGTTTTGTCATTTGTTGTGCAAGAAACTATAAAACACTTTTCTTGTTCATCATAAAAAACATGTGTGTGAGATGGGTTCAACTATACACAGCTCCCCTATCAATAATCTCCCCATTTTTTGATGATGTACAACAAGAAATTTGTTTTCCAATCACTCTCCCTCTTTGGACATTAGCAAAAAATGGAATTACAAGTAACATGGAAATCAAGTGCTAAGAGAAACATCAAAATAAAATTCTTACAGACCATTTAAGAATGTGAGGCTCCCCCTATCATGAAGTAATGTAGCACTTAACCAGAATGAGCAGTAACAGATTTATCACAGTGTAAATTAGAGCTGAACTAATCACATTGAAAGCAATATAACAGTATAAGAATGTATACAAATCAGAGTACATATACTGATTTTAAATGAATCATGTGATATCATGTGCAATTTGCAAATACTTAATATGATTTATGCAAATAAAATGAAGCACGAAGTATAATTGCGGTATTAATGCATAATATATACCAACTAATACAACAATAGAATATGTGTAAACAGTTTAAGATTTTCTGCAACAATGGTGGAATTTTCAAAATGAAGCATATATCTTGATTTTCAAAATATTTTTAATCAATATGCAACATATGACATATCTAATATGCTTAACATGTATATGAGAAAACTTAAAACATGTTTAGCAACTAAGATCAATAGTTATAATCATGAAAACCAATTTGATATCATTTAATTGATTACATTATTAATGTAACATTAAAATAACTGCAGAGCGAATTCTTTAACAAAATATGGATCTGTTTAATCTGTTAAAATTCGTGAATATGATCAAATACATAGTTTTGATCTTTTAACTATTGAAGATTATGCAAACACAACTTTCTTGATAGAGTACAATGTTAGCACCAATTAAGCATGATGAAAGCAACAATTGTGAAGCAATTTAAGATTCATGAATGATTATGTGCAATTATCATGTAATAGGATAACATTCCAGGTTATTGAGCACAACTATGATCAAGAATGCCTAATTCTTTCTGATAGTGTAAAATCTTTCCTTTGACAGATGTTTAGTGAAAATGTCATCCCGTTGATGCAAAGTGTCAACAAATTCAATTTTAAATTCACCCTTTTGAGATATGATCTCTAATAAAATGATGCCTTATTTCTATATGCTTTGTCTTTGAATGCAGAATCGGATTCTTAGTTAAATTGATAGCACTGATATTATCACACTTTAAAGCAATATGATATAAATGGATGCCATAATCATCAAGTTGACTCTTGATCCAAAGTGATTGAGCACAATAGCTTTTAGCCACAATGTACTCGACTTCAGTGGTGGATAACGCCACACAAGCCTGCTTCCTTGAATGCCCAGTAATCAATGAGCATCCCAAAAGATGACAAGTGCAACTGGTGCTTTTTATGTTTAGTTTATGTTGTAATTTGAGATAATATCTTTAGAATCTTCCTAATTAGAGGAAATAGATACATAATCTTTTATTTTATTTTATTTTCCTAGTTTCCCTATTTCTCTTTTTAGGAGAATTAGATTATTACAAATAGAGGGTATGAGAATGTATTTTTGATGATTGAGAATAAATAAAATAAGTCTTATTTTCAACTTGGTGTCAGACCTCCTGATCTTGGGACTCCATTCCGCTGCAACAGTCGCAGCGCTACCGCTGTCCGACCACCGCCGCTACCGCCGTCGTTGGTTGGGGTCATTGATAGGGAGAAAGGTGCGGCCAACATCGGCGATCACAACGCTAGAAGTTGCTCCGTGAGAGAAGCTGCCATCGTCGCCAGTGCGTGTAGCCCACGCGCCTACTCCGGCGAGACCCACTCGTCGCGCCGCCACAAACAAGGTCACCGAAGCCTCTGAGTCTATTCCTAGGGTCGGTGGCGACTCATTTGGGCTATATTTGAGTAGATCTGATTTTAAGTTTTGCCCTTTTTTTCTCGGTGTGACCCACTCGCCGCCGCCGCCATAGAGGAGTCGCCGCAGCATCTTGACTCTGTTCCTAGGGTTGTTGACGACCTGTTTGGCCTATATTTGAGTAGATCTGAGTTTGAAGGTTTTGTTCCTTTTCTTGGGTACGTAACGTCTGAAGTAAAAAGTATTCCTTTGGGGGTACCTAATGACCTACCAAATATAGGAAGTACCTGTTGGTTGGATGATCAAAATTACTTACAATGGAGCCAATTTATTCAAAGGGTTCTCAAGGGTCGTTCAAAACATGATCACATAGATGGAGGAGGACCAGGACCAGACGACACTCATTTTTCAATTTGTGACAATGAAGATTCATTAATTATGACTTGGATGTGGCAATCCATGATTCCTAAGATAAGGAAAAATTATATGTTTCATTCTTCTGCAAAAGAAATATGGGATGATTTACAGAGTACATTTTCTTTAAAAAAGGATCTTGCTGCTTACTATGACATCAAGAACATGATATTTAATACAAAACAGGGATCCCTTTCCGTATCAGAATATCACGAAATCCTGAATGGTCTTTGGATGGAACTCGATCGGATCCAAACAATAAAGATGTGTAAAATAGATGTTGCCGCTCTTGTTGAATTCATTGAAAGAGAAAGCATCTTTAAATTTCTCCAGGGCCTGAATCATGAGTACGACCCAATCTGGGTTCAGATTTTTGGAAGAGAAAAATTACCATCCTTGTCAGAAGTTTTTTTTATGGTAAGAGGAGAAGAAACTCAGGGAACTGTCATGCTTAATGGAGGGATCTCCAACACAGGCTCTGCCATGACAACTGGAAAGGGAGTCCACAAGGGCACAAATGCTGGGGAAAAGACATTTGAAAAAGGTACTCATGGGGACTATTGTTCATATTGTAAAAGATCTAGACACACCAAGGAAATATGCTTCAAACTCCATGGAAGAAAGAATGTTCTCGAGCGCATAGGAAAAACCAAAGGGTCTACTCAAAGATGGGTAAATCATACTACCTCAGAACGGGAAGCCACCAATCCATCTAGTCCTTCACACACACCACCAAATCTTGATATGAAAGCTTATAAGGAGAAACTCGAACGCTTGGAAGCAATGGTTGAATCAATGAGTAAGCCCTCTGGATCATGTACTTTGTCCATAAAAGGTAAGATTTGTCTCAATACTGTTGATCATGTCTCTCAAGGTATTTGGATCCTTGATTTTGGTGCAACTGATTATATGACACCTTTTAGTGGGTCTTTCGCCTCATATGGAAAATGCAATAAAGAATAGCTTATTACAGTTGCGAATGGTCAGGGTATACCTATATGCGGCTCTGGGAATATAATTTTGGACTCATCTATTATATTAAAGGATGTTTTACATGTTCCTCAATTAGCTAATAGTCTTATCTTTGTGCAAAAACTCACAAAGGATTGGGATACAGACAAAGCCAAGGAGATCATACTCTATTCATAAAGCACTCTTCTAAAGGTAAACTCACTCTATTGCTTGTATATGTGGATGATATGATTATTGCAGGAGATTATGAAATAGAAAAATTAGCATTAAAAGATAAATTGACAGCTCAATTTGAAATGAAAGACCTAGGAAAACTCAAATATTCTTTTGGAATAAAGGTTGCCTACTCCAAGAACGAAATTTTCATCTCCCAAAGAAAATATGTACTTGATCTCCTCAAAGAAATAGGAAAGTTGGGATGTAGTACCTCAATAGTTCCTATAGAACAGAATCACAGAATTGGAAGTGAAGAAAGTGCTCTTGTAGAAAAGGCCTAATATCAGAGATTGGTGGGAAAATTGATTTATCTATCACACACAAGACCAGACATTGCTTATGTTGTGAGTGTAGTGAGTCAATTTATGCATGATCCAAGAGAGAGACACATGCAAGTAGTTGAAAAAATTCTCCAATACCTGAAGTCAAGTCCAGGAAAGGGGCTATTATTCAAAAGGGAAGACACATTGACTATGAAGATATATATTGATGCTGACTATGTAGGTTCTATTACTGACAGAAAATCTACTTCTGGGTATTGTGTATTTCTTGGAGATAGTCTGGTAGCATGGTGAAGAAAAAAGCAAGATAGAGTATCCCGTTCTAGTGCAGAAGCTGAATTTCGAGCCCTTGCTCAAGGAATGTGTGAAGGACTCTGGATGAAAATCATTTTGGAGGATCTTAAAGTCAAAGTGGAGAACTCGGTGCAACTACACTGTGACAATAAGTCTACTATGAGCATAGCCCATAATCCAATACAGCATGACAGAACCAAACACATTGAAATTGACAGACATTTCATCAAAGATAATCTTGACAGGGGCTTTGTGATTACAACTCATGTTCCTACAAAACTTCAAATAAAAGATATTTTTACAAAAGGGCTTCCTTCGGGTAGATTTCAAGATCTTGTAGGCAAGTTGGGAATGACTAATATTCATTTACCAACTTGAGGGGGAGTGTTGTAATTTGAGATAATATCTTTAGAATCTTCCTAATTAGAGGAAATAGATACATAGTCTTTTATTTTATTTTATTTTCCTAGTTTTCCTAGTTTCCATATTTCTCTTTTTAGGAGAATTAGATTATTACAAATAGAGGGTATGAGAATGTATTTTTGATGATTGAGAATAAATAAAATAAGTCTTATTTCAACTATTTACAACCTCCAAAATCAGAATCACTATAACCCTCAAGGGATAGATTTGCACCTCTAGGGTACCATAGTCCAACAATTTTAGTCCCTTTGAGATATTTCATAATTCATTTTAACAATTAAATGTGATTCTTTTGGACAGGATTGAAATCTAGCACACAAATAAACTTTTAGAAATTAGGAGGCTTGTTTCTCACACCAAGAGGGGGGGTGAATTGGTGTTTTATATAAACTTAAACTTTTCAAATCTTTTTAAGAAATTAGAATGATCTTTAAACTTTCTTGTAAGTAAATGCACATGCAAAGAAAATACAAAGATAAGGAAAGAAAATTAAACTCAAGATTTTTATCCTGGTTCGGCCTCAATGCCTACATCTAGTCACTCTCCCAATCAACCTTAGATTGGAGAGTATTTCACTATAATGATCAGAGTATTACAGTTAAGGTTTTACAAAGCTCTCTCAAATGTAAACCCCTTTCAAACTCTTAATCAAATATAGAAACAGAATACACCTGCACATACAGAACCACTTGTCCTTGTTGCAGAAACCCTTTGAGGATCCCCTCTCAAAGTCCAAGAGCTCCTCACTCTTCTTCCTAACACGCACTTCCAGGGAAACAACAAATCAAAGATTACATAAACTTATAAGTTTAAACATATTGCACATTACATTTCTGGTAGAAATAATCGATTAAACAATGTATATAATCTATTAAATTTCTCAATATTTATATACATGCTTAACAAAGGCAAAATAGTTGTGTAGTAATCGATTACATTAGTTGTATAATTGATTAAAACATGTTATACCAACATATGTGTATTGAGTGCATTGATATGTTAGGAATGGAAATTGATTTGGAAATTTGAACATAACTGATTACATAAGTTTCCTAATCGATTAAAATGTTTATCTTGTGAAAATTATTTTCATTTAAAGCCTTAACTACCTATAATGATCATATTAATTGGTTGTTGGCTTGTGTGAATTTCTTAATCGATTGCATGTGTTGTTTAATCTGTTAAATCTGAAACATATGTAAAATTGTTAAAGTAGAAGGAAAAGCTTAACAGATTACATTAATTGCGTAATCGATTAAAGTGTGTCAGGATTTGAAAATCCTATATATAATTGTCTTGCGCATTGTTTCAATACAATTCTATGAACTTTCACATTAATTGCGTAATCGATTAAAGTGTGTCAGGATTTGAAAATCCTATATATAATTGTCTTGCTCATTGTTTCAATACAATTCTATGAACTTTCAATTTCATAACTAACTTGTTGATTGAGTATTGATTGCAAGAGCGTCTAAGAACAAGTCTTGAAGAATCAAGATCACATTTGAGTTAAATCATCAATATTCTTGCAAGAAAGCTTAGCTGAAAGAGTTCTGATCATATATGAACTGCTGGTGTATTCCTTGAAGATCAGTTTTCAATCAAGAGGATTTTGTTCTTGTGCATGACATTCAGGAGGAGAGAACCGTGGTGTTCTTCATTGAGAGTTGGAATTGCTCTCAAGGTGTTTATGGAGTTGGGATTGCTCTCTATTTTGGTAAGATTCTGAGGTGTTCACATCTTGTTGTTGTAAGTGATATTAAGTGGGAAAGGAGAGTGCATTGAGAGGGGATATTTCTATATTCTTGCTTGTATAGTCTATCATTGTAGTGAAATCCCTTTAAGTAAGGATGTTGAAGGAAGACTGGATGTAAGCTTGGATGAACCAGTATATATCATTGTATTGATCTTTCTCTCCTTTCTCTTTTATTATTGATTCATATACTTGTTTTATTGATTTCAAGAAAACTCAAAGATTTTGTAAAGCTTTTTGAAAGAACGATTTTTTAAGCAAAATCAAATTCACCCCCTCTTGGCTTAAGATATAAGGATTCACTTTTCTAACAGGAATGTTAAAATTTTGTTGTTGAAAGCAAAAAAAGATGTTAATGATTAAAGTAAAACCTATTAAACAATGTATCTATTTTAAGTCAACATACTAGAATATCATGCCATAGGAGATTCTTCTCCATCTCTAGTACGTCATCCCAAGATGCAATGACAATGAAGACATGCGTTTTGGCCAACATGCCTAAATAACTTCGAAACTTTTCTATATGTAGGCCTTTAGGTGTACCCGATCAAGGATCAATCTCTACCACCAACCTCTCTATGACAACCATGGGATGTGACATCAAGTAACCGAGTCACATATCTATCATGTTTGCTCTTTCCTGATTCAGAGCTTGTCATACCTGAGAACATAGTGTTAGTAAATCATATATGAACAAAAGAAATTATTTCTACAAAGTTAGAATAGACAAAATAAAGAAATTGTAAAAATGGAAAAAATAATAAAAAGACACCTATTAGGATATTGTTTTCTCCAATATGTCTTCATTTTGATCACTTTAAATTAAATGAATTTCATCTGCTATGTCATCGACCTTGTTTTCAATGGTTCTTTATGAGAAAGATGTTGTTTGAAGTATATATAGAGACTTTTCATCATCATTTACATGCATGCTTCTATCTTTCAATACCACTGATCATTTTTTATTCGTTAGATTAATGACATAGAATATTTGTCTTACTTTACTAGTCATAATAAATGGTTCATCCGTATAACTCATCTTGTTAAGGTCCACCAAAGTGAACGTGAGGTCATCTGTCACCACACGCGAATAACTATCAACTCATTTGCACTTGAAAACTGGAACTTTAAAATTGTCATAGTCAACTTTCCATTTTTCTTGTATTATTCTAAAATAACTCATGGATGTTGTAATTAGATTTTTGTCCTTAGAACTAGTAAAGTGTACAACCTCAACTTTTAAGGTTACACCACTATTTTGAACTCCAATTTTGTCATCTTCCTTCTTTGAATGGAAACAATAATTGTTTATGTAGTAACCGTTGTGTCTGACCACATCGGTGTTCGATGCACAAACTAGCCTCAATAGACTTTCAGAAACATTTAGAGTCATGTAAACCTTTTTCTTAAACCAAATTAAGAAAGTTTTGTTATGTTCATTAAATGATCATTTTTTACTCATCAGTAGGTGTGCAAACTATTGATAGGGGGACCAATGTGATAAACCCAGTTCCCACGTGTTTGGTTTTTGATGATGACAACACATACATACCATGACAACAACTTAAATGTGTCTTTATGTTTGATACATATGTTGCTAAAATGATTGTTATGCATACTTACTGTGATCATAAATGTGTTTACTTTTGTTGTATGCATTCTCATGTGTTCATATGTTAAAACCACTTGCAAAAAGCAAATCTTTATGAAGTAATCGATTACACTAGTTTAATAATCAATTAAGTTCATCAGATAGCTTATGCTTAAATCTGTGGCAAACTACACAAGTTTAAATCGATTACATTATGTGTAAAATCGATTAAAACTCGTGTCTTTGCATACACTTGTTTGAAATGTGCAGTGATGAACAGTTTTCAAAAATGTCTACGTGTAGGACTTAACCGATTACATTATTTATGTAATCAATTAAGTCTGATATTATTTGAAAATTGTTTTCAAGCTAAGTTTAACCATAATAACGGTCATATTTTCAAATGTTTTGACTTATTGTTAACATGCAATTGATTACATTACTTGCGTATTCGATTAAATCTATTGCAATGTAATCATGGTATAAACTCTGCTAAAGCATAACCGATTAAATTATTTTAATAATCGATTAAAGTGCGTCTGATATGAAAAATTCTATATAATAACATGTTGCGCGCTGTATTAACAACTTTGACACTTTGATCATTTGAGAATTTTCATATCTGATATCAAAGAGTTTAGAAAGAGATTGTAGGTGTGCCTAGTGTTCCAAGAATCAAGATTCAAAGGTTTTGAAGATTTTGAAGAATTCTTGAAGGCTAGCATTGAACTTCTTTTGGCTGATCATTTATGTACAATTAAGGTGTATTCTTACCTGATTAGAAATATTGTTTAGTAATCTAGGATTGCGTTGTTTCCCTATGCGTGTTGCCAGAAAGAAGAACTTGGTGTTCTTAGTACTTTGAGAAGGGTCTCAAAGGGTTACTGTAGTGAAGAGGATTGTTCTTCTACAGGGTTGGTGTTTGCTATATTAGATTGGTGTGAGTTAAAGAGGTGTTTTACATTTTGGCAGTGTGGTCTATGTAAAGCTTTTTTGTAAAACCTCAAAATATTTATAGTGGAAAGTCTTTCAATCTAAGATTGATTGAAAGAGACTAAATGTAGGCATTGAGGTTGAACCAGGATAAAAAGATTGTGTTTGTTTTCTATCCTTAATATCTCTATTGCATTATTTTGATATTTCTATTGTGCGCATTTAAAGATCATCTAAAGTTTCCAAAAAGATTAAAAAATAAAGTGTTTTTATTGATTACCAATTCACCACCCCTCCCCCTCCCCCCCTCTTGGTAAGAGGAACAAGCCATAACTTTTCTTACCCAAACTTTATTTCATCAATGTATTGCGAAATGTAAGGAATAAAATTGTCTGTGTTGTTTAAGATATACCGATGAGCTTGATTAACTTTTTTCTACTAACACTTTCAATCTTCACTCCTCGAACACCCTTACCATCACATTTACCTTCATGATTACTCTTAGGAAGCCTTACTGGATCACAACTTGACATATAACTTGACCAAAACTCAATGGTTTCTTTTGCAATTTAGCGCTTTATAATTGAAGCTTTTGATCGATATTGATTCTTAAGATATCCTTTTAAGATCTTCATATATCTCTCAACTAGGTACGCCCACCTTAAGAATACCGACCCATATATTCAAATTTCCCTCACTAGTTGGACTATCAAATAAACCATGATATCGAAAAATAAGGGTGGGAAATACATATCCAATTGGCTTAATAGTCTTATGGTCTCATTTTGTAAATAATCTAACAGTCGAGGATCAACAACTTTCTTGCAAATGGCATTAAAAAACATACTAAAACGTATGATAATACCTCTAACAAAAGTAGGTAATATGGTTCGAATTGCTACTGGTAGAAGTTGTTACATCAAGACACGACAATCATAAGACTTTCAACTAACTAACTTTAAATCTTGCATAGAAACAAGGCTACTGATATTTGAGGAGTAACATTGTGGAACCTTCATACTACTTAAACACTAGAATTTTTTTTTTCTTTTTTAGAAAGAGTGTGACAAGTTGGAGGAAGGTAGATGCGTCTTCTAATTGATTGTGGATATAACTCAAAACAGATTCTCATGTAAGCCAAATCTTGTCGTGCTTTTACTTCATCTTTTGTCTTTCTTTTTAGTTTTAGTAAAATCTCAATGACACTATCACATACATTTTTTTTCAACGTGCATCATGTTTATACAATGTTGTACATCAAGTTTACACTAATATGGAAGATTAAAGAATATTAATAATTTCTTCCAAATGTTTTTCTGAACACAACATCAATGTTCTTCATTGGTTGTATACTTCTTCACCATTGTGAGGTCTGGACACAACATCACCTATAAAACTTCCATTAAATGCTTTTTCTAATCTACGCTACGAGTGATTTTGAAGAAAGAATTTTCGATGTCTTGTATGCACTGTTTTTTGACCATCTTCAATTGAAGATAACTAGTATTTTCTTAACAAATGGGACATGCAAAATTACCTTTAACATTGTAACCACTCAAGTTTTCATATGTTGGGAAATCATTTATGGTGAAAAACAACATTGCATGCAAACAAAAAGTTTCTTTAGAATATGAATCGAAGACATCAATGCCTTCTTTTCTCAACATTTTCAAATCATCAATTAATAGTTTTAGATACACATCAATGCCATTTCTAGGTTTTCTAGGATCTGATATCATCAAAGACAACATCATATGTTTTCTTTTTATGCACAACAAAGGAGATAGATTGTAAATCATCAACAAAATGGGCCATGAACTGTGTTTGCTACTTAAGTTCCCATAAGGATTCATACCATTTGTAGCAAGTACAAGTCTTAAGTTTTGTGGCTTTGAAAATGTTTCATCAATCGTCTTCCGTTGTGGGGAATCAATTGGGTGTCGAAGAAGATTATTGTCAACACCCAATTTCATCCGGGTGATTAAATAATATATATATATATATATATATATATATATATATATATATATATTATATAATTTTATTATGTTTTATTATTTAATTTTATTTTTATCTTCTTCTACTTTAACCCTTTGTTAAAGGTTCTAGACAAAAAAAAAAACAAAAAAAATGGCAAAGGTCAACTTTCTCGGTCTGCTTTGTTTTGTCTTCATTTCCATGCTATCTCTCATTCTTGCGCAAATCTTCTGTTGTGCCATGCATGCATCTACACTGCGTTTAGCTAGCTTACCTTAAGAGGAAACACAGCAGAGCATAATAGGGGACTGTTGCAGGAAGCAACCATTGGACAGGGCCATGCTTTTGACCTTGGCTTCATCTGACTCATGAAGATGGCTAAGGGAAGAGAGAGCAAGAAAAAAAGGAGGTTGGAGAAAAATTTTTGAATCAAGAGGGGGAGAGACATTATTGACACCTCACTACCATAGCCAAAGTAAAGGACGAGTACTAGAGGACTTCCTTTAATCGGCAACACCAACCATCAATTCCGGGGAACCATTCATCATTGGTAACAAAGAAGAAAGAGAGCAATCGAAGGAATAGGAGGGAGAAGGTTTTAATCAGAAGAGGAAGGTTACTAGAAATTAAAAGGAGAATAAAACATAAACGCAAAAGGTAAGTTCCTCTTCTTAAAGCTTCATTGCTATAATGGTAGAGGTTTTGTTGTATGTTTATATTGGGTGATATGTGCTTTCATTTGATTTGGTGATGATTTGGCCTCGTTTACTTTTTGTCATTCATTCATCCTAACAACAAACTAACAACAAAAACACACCTCACGGCCTTCAACAATTAGAGACCAGTGCTCTCTTTGCAGAACCCAAACCTACAAACTGGTATCCCTCATGCACAACCCCATTATCATTGTCAACCCTGACTTGTAATACCGAAATCCCCAATGTCGTTTTCCTGCAAGAAAAAGAATTAATCCAAACACCCACCCCGAATCAATTACAGCAACCACAAACTAAGTCAGATAATAAGTCTCCTTGCCTATGTTCATCTCAGGCCACCAACAAAAAGTTGAACCCCTAAGCAATAGGCACACACAGAACTAGAAACCATAAACACACCAGTCATCACCATCTTCGACCTCTCTGCTTTAGAAATGCAAGCATATTTGTGGAGAGGAAGAAGACCCCAGCCCTGATGAGGTGCATTGTCGAAGTAGGGTTGTATAGAGTTTGCCGGAGGTCAAAAGTCATGGTGGTGTAGGGGAGGCAAGCGGTGGCAGGAGCGCGTGGTTCTCGGAGTTAGGATTCGATCGATGAAAGGAGAAAAGGGTAAGTGTTTGAACAGCTGTGAATGGACGCGATTCCTCCCGGCTTGGAACGTAGAGTTTGGCTTTGTGAGCAGTTGCGATGGAGACCAGTTTCGTTGGTGCCTATAGTCTCGAACGCGAAGAAGAGGAGGAGAGGAGAGAACCTAACGCCATGGCCGACACCGATTTTGACGGCGATCAGTGGCACCGGCGATGACTGACTAGCGGCTTACGGCGGCTGTTGCGGTGGCTGTCCTGTAAGCGCGCCTGAGAGGAGACCGGTGCCTCTCTAGGGTTCTTGCTTTGCGGAGGAGCTCAACTCCCTTTGGATTCAATTGGAGGAGGAAAGGGACCCTAGGTCTTGGACGTTGATGGCGAAATGGGAGAATTCAATTGAACCCCTATGTTTTTGTCGGGTTTGTTCATTTGCCACAAAAAAAAAAAGTATAAAATATAAAAATCAAAAAAAAAATATGTTTTAAAGGTTAAGCACATGTGTGATTGCGTGCATCGTCCTTGTGCTAAAAACTTTTTTCTCTTTCTTTTATAAAAAAATACCAAAAAATATAAAATCTTTAAAAACTAAAAACATCTACATTTTCAAACGAACAATCTTTCAGCCAAAACTACGTGATCCTTGATTAGGAGCAAGACTAGTCCTTTTCAGGTTCACTTCCCAAAAATCCAAAATTATTCATAACTTCTCAAGTAATTTCCCAAACAAACATTCTCAAACAGATTTTTAAAAGAACTACGTAAGCTTGATTTCTCATTCTGAATGAAAATAGTAGGAGCAAGGTCAATCCTTGTCGGGCCCAAAAATAAAATAAAAAAAAAGTATCTTTTGTTTCTTTATAGTGTCATTTTTGGGGATGATTAAACATTTTTAAAACCACATCACATTCGTTTATTTAATTAAAGGTACTTCTTTAGGGTAGGCGTTGTAGGGTGCTAATACCTTCCCTACACGTAACTAATTCCCGAACCCAGAATCAGACCATGCCTTATCCTTTTATGATTTTTTCGTAGTTTTCCAGAATAAACTTTGGTGGCGACTCCATATCTCTTTTCAAAACCCGTTCTTTTTTGGATCTTCGTCCCGTCGCGATTCCAGTTGCAACAATTATCACACTTTATTCCATCAACATGTCATTTTAGGTTCTTCGTATATTCTTTAATGGAAAATAATTGTTTCAACCTAATAAGTATTATAGGTAAGAACCACATCACCTTAGCAGGTGGACCATCATTGTCTTCATCAACATTATGTTCATCAAATTTCTTCTTAAACCGTGATAAACCACATGTTGGGCACACCGTTAGTGAAACATACTGGTCTCTATACAATACACAATCATTAGAGTATGTATGTATCTTTTGGTATTCCAAATCATTGGACATAGAATTTTCTTCGCCTAGTAATTACAAATAGGTAACGTGTAATTTTCTAGAAGCATCTCCTTTAGCAACTCCAACAATTATGTGAAACATTTATCGACCCATCCATTTCTTGCTTTTAAACTAAACAATTTCAAAGTTGCTGACAAGCATGTAAAGTTGGAGCATCTTGGATACAACTCTATCTCTGAATCATTCTTAAGAAAATCATATAAATGAGTTCTTCCAAAATTTTCTTCACCGACATCACGTATCATGTCCTATAAATGATCATTCATTTGTTCGTCCATATAACTTGTTCCTCTTGACGGTGTAGGCTTGTATAATACTTCTCCATGCCAAGTCCAAACTATATAACTCCTCATTATACCATATGAATAAATTATCACACATATTATCCAAGTTTTGACATATTTGACTAAGACAACGAACACAAGAAAAAAAGTATGTCTCTTCATAGAGTTTGTGTGTTCTTGAACAAATTGTAAGAGCTCGAAAACTCCCTTTTCACAATTTTCATTGATACGAAGTTCATTCATTCAACTTCGATTCATACTATTTTTAAAACGTGAATAAAAAATAAAATGTCAAAAAACAAGTTAAAAATTTATATAACTTACAAGAAACATACAAAAATCAATGATACATAGAAGAAATAGCACACAAAGTATAACAAGGAAAACTAAAAATCACGTATCAGATAATATATCAGTACATTGCAATGTATATAAAATCAAGAAACTAACCTTGATAGAAGGTAGTCGTTGGTAGCAATGGAGAGTGGAGAACTTCCTGACATTGTTGTTCATTGTGGTGAACCTTCAATGAAGCACGAAAGTACAAAATGAATCTATAAAAACACAAACAAACATAACTAAAGTAGCAGAAACACATATATTTAAGGTAAATAACCCAAAACTATGCTTTTTTATTCCTTGCACTCGTGAACGAAGCAGTTGGTTCACTTGAAAATAGTGGAGTTTGAACTTGCATATACGATGTCAATGCGAAACGAAAAAACAATATTAATCAATCAAAACTAAATAAATATTCCAACCAAGGCAATAAAAACACTTTTGTTAGAGGTAAAAGACACAAAACTAACCTTTGTTCTTTCTCACACTTGTCAATGAAGATGTTAGTTTAAGTAGAAGAGAAAGCGCGTAGAGACAGTGTGTGTAATTTCCATTTTTACAAAATTTTTACAGGCCAAATGACATTGGAAAACGTAGAATTCGACGTCTTAATCTAGGTTATCAGACGTCTTATAAATTTTTCACGTATGCATCAAACGTTTTAATAAATTCACCAAATTTACAGGACATATAATGTTGAAAAATTGAATTTCTGACGTCAATTGATGTCGAAAAATGAGATTTCCGACGTCTAATTCGTATTTTGACAGCCCAAGGGACAATTTTGTTCAAGTTGAAATGATTCATTCAACTATATAATGTCTAGAAACTAAATTTCCAATGTCAATTGATGTCGGAAAGTGAGATTTTCAATGTCTAATTCTTATTTTGACAGCCCAATATAATTTCTATTCAAGTTGAAATGATTCATGCAACCATACAATGTTGTAAAACTAAATTTCCAACGTCAATTGACGTTGGAAAATGAGATTTCTGACGTCTACTAAGCATATGACGTCAAAAAATGAGATTTTCATCATCTAACTTAGAGAATTTATTTAAAACAATATCATAGGTCATTTTTAAAGTTGACTATTTTCTATTCTAAAATTAAATGTGAGACATGGAAGGCTTATTTCGCTGTAGTGCTTTCTCAAGATCTATAATGAGCTTTCTCTTCATGGTTACTAGCATTAGTGATGAAAACAAACTTTTCAACTTAAAAAGTCATCAAGATCTAACAAACCTAAGTGAAAGTTGGACTTGTTCACTCTAATTAAAAAAATTGAACTCATTAAAGATTGAAATAAGCTTAACAAGCTATACATTACATACATTAATGTTTTGAATCATAAATTAAACATAAAGTACATATCCAGATGCAAATAAATATTCTATGCTTATGTTCTCTTTTTGAAAAATACAAAAATACATTACATGTTAAGGATATTATAATAATTAAAACATGCATAAATTAGAATTACTTAATACTTTGAATATATAAGTCAAACTAGCTATCACATAATATTATTTACTATTATTCATATTAATTATAAGAACAATTAATCATTTTGTATGTGAACAAAAAATACCTTAGAATAATAATCATTATCTTTAACTCATAAATCAATAATTTATAAGTTAACATCTGGGTAATTCAAATAAAAATATTAAAATTATATATATAAAAAATAACGTAACATTGCCAAAATATTCTCAAATCACGTAACAGGATATTTGATTTTTTGCAATCCATATACATTTATATTTACTGGAATTTTTTATTAAATTAATTAATGGTATTTATTTACTTGCATATTTATTTTTAAATTGAAGTTGCATTATTATTGTTTTATAACCTCTTCAAAAGTTCATTATAATTACATCTTACACATCGTTAAATATTTTTTTAAAAAAATAATTTGCATCTGAAATTTAAAAAAATAAAAATAAAAAATACTACACTAAAACATGTAGTACGTCAACCACGCAAATCAGAAAGATGTCAATGAATTAGTGCAACAAATACTGCAAAATCCAGTATCAATTATAGTTAGTCGTCTCTAAATTATCTTAAAAACGTTCGGTAGGCCAACCAAGGAAATCAGAATTGTGTCAATGAATTACATCACATCATCTGTCATACTCTAAAAAAAGCTTTTATTAGATTATGCAGATTCTGAAGATGTGACATAAATTGTAATATATAGATAAATATAAAGCTTATTTTATTGAACTACTTAAAAAAAGTAAAGTATAACAAGTTCAAGAAGTTTATCATGTATTAATAGTGGTAGGTACCAGACTTCATGTTCAAAAAACACGTTTAGAAGCTGCAAATGAAATGCTACAGTTAAATGAGATTTTACAACGAGAGAAACGAAAACTACCATTTACCATTGTGAATTATGTGTTTAATCACACATATAAATCTTTTATTTATAATCATTCAAAATATAATATAATGAAATCGGGCTAATAGTGGAGAATATCCCTAACTTTTAGCTATATATATTTTTTTAATTACTAAGATGAAATCATATCTTAAACGGAATCAGCATCTTGAATGATGATCAAAAGTACTTTCTATGACAAAGAAGGTGCACAGTGTGGAAGAGCGATTGTAGGAAATATATTAAGCATAAAATGGATACATCATGTCAGGTGTGAAGCACATGTCTAAAGCCACAGAAAAAATTAGGCATATCTCTCTTTCCCCTACCTACCCTACAAATGTCACTGGAAAGTGTGTTCAGGTCTTGCTCTTTCTTTTGCTCTTTCTTTTGCTCTTTCTTCCTTTACGTTTTCCTTGCTCTTTCTTCTCTCCTACAGAATTAAGAGCACTATATGTTTCCGCACATGCCATGATGACAGCACAAACCTCCGCATCGTCTCGTGGAATTTTCTTAAGGATAAAGGATGCAGATCTGCCATCTCCAGCTGCCAAAAGTGTTTGATACATTCTACATCCATGGAAATAATTAAAAGCCAGAACCATTAGGCAAAGATAAAAACTGTGTAAAAACTGTAACACGGTCAGGGAGAGAAGGCTAACAACTTACCGCAAGTAACTTAATACATTGTAAGGAAACCCAGCAATCTCGTACTCCCTCCAAATCAAGCGAGCATTGTTCAAATCTCCAGCATTGGCACAAGCACTTAGAAGAAAATCAAGACACTGCCGTGAGGGCCTAAGGCCCAGTTCATCCTTGATTGCCCAAAGCAAGTCCAGGCCAATCTGTAAATGAGTGGCCTCTGATGCTACAATTGCAGAAAATACCTATAGACACACCGTTGACATTAGCAAGACATTTCCTTTTAGTAATTAGACATTAAATTAAATATATCAGTATCCTGACGTATTATGTAAGTTTATAAAATTGAACTAGGAGAGAAAATAGAACTCACTCCGTCAAAAAGGGCTTCCAGTACCATTTCATCATTTTCAAACGTATCCTTGAGTTGTTTGAGCAAAAGAATAGCAGAGCTGAACCATAAGACCAGAGTATGAAGATAAGCAACTTAAAGAATCTAACTTTGAAACACTAAAATTCAATGCGTGGGGGGGGGGGGGGGGGGGGGCGGTGGATGGGGCGTAAACCTCAAACCTCAAATTATTGTTCCGTGCACAGTACAAGATGACCTTGAAACAGCCATCAACCCAATAGTCCAGATCACTCATTTCGTTGAGTAGAAGTAGCAATCGATCCAACTCCCCATTGTGTTGAGTCAACTCTTCCTAGGAATGTCAGCAATTAATTATAATGTTGAAGGTAGATAATCTAAAATAACACTAATACAAAACCTTACAATTAGACATGTAATCGCTTTTGGCTCCAACTTATGTCCACCTTTCTTAATCTGTTCATAGACAAGGAGAGCCTCGGACAATTGCCCATGTGATACAAGATTTACGACAAGTACACTCTTGATTTCATTTAAGATCTTGACTGGTATGTTTGGATCCAAAACTACCTGCAACATGAAATACAACTTATGCTCTACACCAATATTGAAAAACGAGGTGATGCACAAAGTTACTCCAAAAGGGGAATTCTAGAAAAGCATGGGATACTACACAACATGAAGAAACTAATAATTAGGCTAATTTTAAGTATTTACCCAGTAAAATTAAATTATGTGTGGAGCCTGTAAAAGCTAATATTTTTATTTTTATTTTAGTTTTAGGTGAATAATAGATATGTAAAATAACACTTGTAATAATATGGTGTAATTTAAAAATATGAAAAAGCTTTAATTTGGATTGGGCATATGACAATCTCAAAAGCTAGCTTCTTAGGTGAGAATTGCTCTCAAACCTTTTATAAGATCTAATTTTGGCAATATATGTTGATTGATGTAACAAGCTTAGGTCCATCCTTTTGTACTTTTCTTTGTTTTTTGAGACCATTGTGCTACCACCACCCAGACTGGTACTCCTGCCATGTTGCAACCGCCACCACTACCACGGTTAGAACTGACTGTTGTGCTCATCTTGGCCACACAACCACTACACTACAAGAATCAGAATGATTAGAGCTCTAACACGCTTGCAATTCCTGTGTGTGTGATAACACATCTAGCCTCTTCTTCGACGGCGACCATCAATGTCAGACTCGCCTCTCCATCCTCCCTCAGGATCTGTAGTTTTCGTTGTGATGGAAGTTCATTGGAATTTGCTAAATTTTTTTAGGGTTATTTCTTTCTCTTGATAATTATTTTTGCTTTCTACAATTATCTATGGCCTCTTCTGGTAGAGCATTAAAGGTGTATGAATGGAGAAAGAAAAATAGTGGGAAATAGCGGGAAAGGTGGTTGGTGATTAGGAGCAGTTTGTTAGTTTGTTAGAAAGGGGAAGAAACTATAAATAAGGGTTTGAATTGTACAGGGGGGTAGTTTTTGACTTGTATAGTTAGACTGGATCATTGTTCCAGTAGGAGGGAGTTTCCCTTGAGTGTAATTCTTGATTGGATCATTTGTTTTACAGCAATAATATACATTCTCTTTTGCTATCTTTCGTGTGTGTTGGTGTGAATTGAAAGTGTTGAAATGAATACAGATATATGTATTACTTGAGGGCTTGCCTCTTCTCTAACCTTAAGCTTACATTTATAGGGAAATAAAGTAACTAACCACACTCCTTTCCAACTCACTCTTAGTTGGAACACACTTGAACACAACTCATACACACGCTCACACACAGTTCACACACAATAATCAATAATTTTAACACTCCCCCTCAAGCTGGAGCATACAAATTGTATGAACCAAGCTTGGAATAGATAAACTCAGTTTTGAACTAGATGATTTGTCTTCAAGAGTGTGAGGCAAACAGATGGGTTATCACATGTCAATGAACAACTAGCAGCTTGTGAAACTTCATCTTCAAAAGTGGATGAAGGAGAGCAACGGTGGACAATGACAAACTGCAAGGACTGAATCCCCATCTCTGATATTGATGGGTGATGGGGCCTATAATGGCTAAAAGCTACAAAACTACAGGGACTACCATACTTATGTGGCTTGAACCGCCATTGAATCCCCATCTCTGAGTTAGATGGGTGATGGGGCCTGCAGTGGCTGAAAGCGATAAAACTGTAAGGACTACCATACTTATGTGGCTTGAACTGCCATATTTATGTGACTTGCAGTGTCTTGGAAACATACTCCCCCTAAACAGCAACAAACGTGTTCAAGGACTTCACTACCCTGAACAACAACAAACCTGCAGGAAATAATTGTCCTGGAAAGGCTAACAGCAACAAACCTACAGGGACTACACTACCCTGCAGCGGCTTAAACTTTCTCCCCCTCACGACTGAACGGCATAATCGTGAAGGTGGAAGAACTGTTGAAAACCGATCCGTACGAGGGTTTGGAAAAATCTGAAACCCATAACTTCGAAAGATTGAATTCAGCGATCAGTCTCAAAGAACAACTCACGAGTTGTTATAACAAAGCTTTGGCAGTGAAGAGAGTCTTTCACATTACTGATGGCAGAAACCAAAACACCAAAGATTGGGACTTATGGCATCGAAAGGCCAAAGATAGGTTGGAGGTCCAAAGTTCTTTGCTGGACAACTCCCAAGTGGTGATACTTAACACTGTATCACAAGAAGTTTGGGCTAAACTCTAGCCCAAGAAGAAAGTGACCAATAACATCCAAGAAAGAGGTGACACAGTAGCGTCGAGAGAGGTCTGCAGGGATACTCATAACATCATTGTTGAGAACAACAGTATCCTAGTTCGGTTTCTTGAGAACAGGTCTGAATGGGAAGAAGAAACCCATGGCAGAAAGCCCTTCAGTAGAGGCTCGCACAACAGCAATCCTAGTTCGGTTTCTTTGCATACTCATAACATCATTGTTGAGAACAACAGTATCCTAGTTCGGTTTCTTGAGAACAGGTCTGAATGGGAAGAAGAAACCCATGGCAGAAAGCCCTTCAGTAGAGGCTCGCACAACAGCAATCCTAGTTCGGTTTCTTTGCATACTCATAACATCATTGTTGAGAACAACAGTATCCTAGTTCGGTTTCTTGAGAACAGGTCTGAATGTGGGATGTCAACACATGCCTGTATGCATAGGAAGCATTTGAATCATGGAGATTGTCAAAAAGGTTTCTTTGTATTTCTTTAGGAAAACTGCAATACACTGGAAAAAGTCGTGAGGGTTGTCAAAATATCAACTCTGATAGGTTTTAATACCACATGAAATTGAGTTAGATCATGTTAAATTTGGGAGAGAAAATGTAGAGATGAAAATATTACTCCATTGTGTCAAGTTTCTATTACACCAAATGTCCTATATAAGGAGCAAACAGATCAGCACATAAAAGCCCAAAAACTAAAAGTACAATTATACAATACAATATATATCAACACTCCCCCTCAAGCTGGAGCATATAGATCATATGCACCAAGCTTGGAACATATAAATTGAATCCTAGGCCCCCTTAGAGATTTGGTCATAATGTCTCCGAGTTGTTCATTAGAATTGACAAACTCAGTAACAAGTTCCTTAGTCAACAACTTCTCTCTAATAAAATGACAATCAATTTCTATATGTTTTGTTCTCTCATGAAACACTGGATTGGAGGCAATATGAAGGGCTGCTTGGTTGTCACATACAATTTCAACGACTCATTTCCACAAAATTTCAATTCTTAGAGAAGTTGCTTGATCCACACAAGTTCGCATGTAGTCAAAGCCATAGATCGGTATTTAGCTTCAGCACTAGATCTAGCAACAACACTTTGTTTCTTACTTTTCCAAGATATAAGGTTCCCTCCAAGTAAACCACAATATCCTGTAGTAGATCTTCGATCAATTGGAGAACTAGCCCAATCTGCATCACAATATCCTTCAATCTGAGTGTTTCCCTTGTCCTCATACAACAATCCCTGTCCTAGATTTCCTTTTATGTATCTGAGAATTCGAATCACTGCATTCCAATGGTCAACATGTGGATTCTGCATAAATTGACTCACAACTCCCACTGGATAAGAAAGATCAGGTCTTGTTATTGTAAGATATATGAGTTTTCCAACCAGCATTCTATATCTCTCTGGATCTGAGAAAGGTTCACCTTGATCTCTCATTAGCTTTTGATTTGAGTCCATAGGACTATCAATAGGCTTGCAATTTGTCAAACCAGTTTCCTCTAAAATATCAAGAGCATATTTCCTTTGTGAAATGATGATACCTTCTTTTGATGTGCCACTTCAATACCAAGGAAGTATTTTAGACGACCCAGATCTTTAGTCTGAAAGTGGTTGAACAAATGATTCTTTAATTGAGTAATTTTAGTGTTGTCATTCCCTGTAATAACAATATCATCAACATACACCATGAGATAAACACATTTGTCAGGAGAAAAATGACCATAAGACACTGAGTGATCCGCCTCACATCGTTTCAACCCAAAATTTTGCACAACCCGACTAAATTTACCAAACCAAGCACGAGGTGATTGTTTCAAGCCATAGAGGGAACGACGTAATCTACAAACTAACCCAGACTCCCCCTGAGCAACAAACCCAGGAGGTTGCTCCATGTATATCTCCTCTTCCAGATCACTATGAAGAAAGGCATTTTTAATGTCCAACTAGTAAAGTGGCCAATGACGAATGGCAGCCATAGCAAGTAAAATACGAACGGTACTGGTTTTAGCCACAGGAGAAAAAGTATCACAATAATCAATGCCATACCCTTGAGTATATCCCTTAGCTACTAGACGAGCTTTTAGACGATCAATTTCACCAGTAAGACCAACCTTAATAGCATAAACCCATCGGCAGCCAACAGGCTTCTTACCAGGAGGAAGAGGGACAAGGTCCCAAGTACCATTGTGGTCAAGGGCCTGCATTTCATCAACCATGGCTTGACGCCATCCAGGATGATCAAGTGCCTCATAAATATTATTAGGAGTCTTAAGGGAGGATAAGGAGGAAACAAAAGAGAAATAGGTAGAAGACAAACGATGATAACTCAAAAAATTATAAACAGGATATGGATTACGAGTAGAACGAATACCTTTCCGAAGGGCAATGGGCAAATTATCATCTGAGTCAGTAGAAGACGAGGAGGATGAAAGATCCATGGTCTGGTGAGCTAATGGAGGAGGAGATGAGTCTAGAGGATCTTTATTGTTCTGATCTTGAGATTGTCTCCGACGCTGATATGTGAGAAGAGGTGGAGGAACAATTTCATTCACATTTTGAGTTTGAGGTATAGATGCAAGAATAACCAAGGGATCACATGATGGTAGAGGAAACATTTGTTGAACAGATGAACGATCCTCCACAGAGGACGAGAAAAACGGTGTATCCTCAAAGAATGTGACATCAGCAGACATATAATATCTCTTGGTGGAGGGAGAATAACATTTATACCTTTTCTGGAGACGAGAATATCCCAAGAAGACACACTTAATAGCCTTGGTGGATAGCTTATCAAGACCTGGAGAAACATTATGGACAAAATATGTACACCCAAATACACGTGAGGGGATATGATATAGGGCGTCATTTGGAAAAATGACAGAATGAGGAACTTTATTTTCAAGAGAGGAAGACGACATCCTATTGATTTGAAAACAGGCAGTGAGGACTGCATCTCCCCAGTGATGCACAGGAATATTAGTATTCAACATCAAGGAACGTGCAGTTTCAATGAGATGTCTATTCTTCCTCTCTGCAATACCATTTTGTTGTGGAGTGTGAGGACATGTTGACTGATGTAAAATTCCTTGGGAAGATAAGAATGAAGAAAACGCTGAAGAAAAATATTCCTTAGCATTATCACTACGAAGGATTTTAATTGTCTTCCCAAATTGGTTCTTGATTTCATTAATAAAGGACACAAATATGGACAAAAGTTCAGAGCTCTCTTTCATTAAATAAACCCAAGTACATCGAGAGAATTCATCAATGAAGGTTACAAAATAGTTAAAACCAAAAGATGTAACACGACTTGGTCCCCAAATATCAGAGTGAATAGTTGAGAAAGGAGAATTACATAGTGTCTCAGACTTTTTAGGATGAGAAGATCTAACATGTTTTCCTAATTGACACGACTCACAATCTAAGACTTGAATGTTCTTGAGACTTGGAACCATCATCTTCAACTTGGATAAATTTGGATGGCCCAACCGATCATGCAAAAGTTTTGGGGATGAAGTGGTAAAACAGGAAACTGAAGAGCTATGTTTCAAAAAATAAAGTCCTCGAGACTCATGTCCTTCTCCAATCAGGCGACCCGTACCATGTTCCTGTATAACAAAGGAATTAGCAGTAAAGGTTACAGAACAATTTAAGGAACGAGTCAATTGGCTCAAGGAGATTAAATTGTAAGGACAATGAGGAATATACAAAACAGAATTTAAATTTAGTGAAGGAGATAAGGAAACTCTGCCAATTCCCTGAGATGCAACTTTGGATCCATTGGCAATAGTAATGAAATGAGGGATTTTCTGAGAGGACATGGAAGAAAATGAAGAAATAGTACTAGAGATATGGTCAGAGGCACCTGAGTCAAGGATCCATGGATTGTGACCTTCCACAGATTAAGATATACCGGCAGTTGACACATTGGACATGAAAGAGGATTGGTCAGGATTAGAAGATTTTCCAGACTTATACTTCAAAAATTCTTGATATTCTTCATTTGAAATTTTGGGTTCATCAGATTTCGAAACATGAACGACCTTGTCTGGATATCCATGTAAGGCATAACATTTCTCTCGAGTATGGCCTATCCTCTTACAATATGTGCACTGAGGAGGATTACCACGGCCACCACGTCCTCCTTGGTTGCCTCTGCCTCCTCCTCTTCCTTGTGGTGCTACCATAGCTGATGTTTCAATACCACCAATTGAACTTTCGTCTTTAACTAATGAAGGTACCCGAAGAAGTCGAGTAACTAAGCTGTCCATTGATGGAACTTGATCACCAGCTAACATTTGATCACGAACATGACCAAAATCTGAATGTAGACCTCTTAAAATTAAGACCATGTAAAACTTATCAAGCTTCTTGTTTAGGCCTTCTAAAGAATCAGCCACAAAGATTCTTCAATTCTTCTACAGCAGCACGGGCCGTTCCTATGTAAGTAACCATATCATGATTGTTTTGTTTGAGGGAAGTCACTCTTTGAGTTGCATCAAAGAGGCGTTGTACATCGTTAGCAAAGATATCCTGAGCTTTTCTCCAAAAGGAGGAGCACGTTTTGTAAGGTCTCAAAATTTCTAAAACTTCTGGTTCAACAGATTGCCATAGGACAGCACATAGTTGAAAATCAAGCTTCTGCCATTGAGATTTCTCTTCTTCAGGAACGGTGGAAACATCTTGTTCAAGATGGTCATGGTGTCCTTGACCAAGAAACCATAACTCCACAGAAGCAGACCAAGATAGATAGTTTTTCCAATTGAGTTTTGCAGAAGTAATGGTTGGAGTAGTAGAGAGAGACGGTGTTCCAAGACCAGCCATTATAAAGCCAAACAAGAAAAGAGGAAAAAAAAGATTGTGGGAAGAAACCCTAAACGGAGCAACCCTCAACGGAACAGAAAATCAGAGACCACAACACACTCAGGAGACGGAGGTGAAACGACCGACAGTGGCGCGGTGAAGATCCGACACGGGAGAGGCGGCGCGTGAAGCCCACGCGCCCGAGAAAGAACACACAAAAACGGCGCGTGACGGCGCGTTGAGAGGAGGATGCGGCGGCGACCACCAGGGATGGGTCGCGCTCTTCAAGGCGCACCGAACCCTTAACTTCGCCGAGAAAAGGCTGCGGCGGCGGCGACGGCGGCGGCGACGGCGGCGGCGACGGCAACGGCAACGGAAGCGATGGTGGACGATGGCGGGCAGTGGGTGGCTAACTGCAAACCCTAACCTGCTCTGGATACCATGTTAAATTTGGGAGACAAAATGTAGAGATGAAAATATTACTCCATTGTGTCAAGTTTCTATTACACCAAATGTCCTATATAAGGAGCAAACAGACCAGCACATAAAAGCCCAAAAACTAAAAGTACAATTATACAATACAATATATATCAACAGATCAAATCAAATCCCAAAATCTATCTCAGGAGTAAGGATTGCTCAAGCCCTTATAAGCTCTACTTTTCCCACATTTATAGTCAATGAGGTATTTAAACAAGCATGCAGAGTAATTATAGAGAATCAATCAGACTAAGAATATGGAGAATAAGAAAGAAAAAGCTTATATTATACTTAAGCTACAGCTGGTATCATAAATGTAAAGCAGAATCAAAGTTGGCTAAAATAGAAATGAAATAATCCCATAAAGGGATGTCAAGCCCAGGGCATGTGAATTCAGAAACTATTTATGGTTAATTAGATCAAATTATTAAAATTACTTGAAAGCATTAGCAGTAATAACTGCAAACATGACAATCTACTCGCCGCTACTCATGATAATGCAAGTTCTATCATCTAGAAATTTAAACTTCGCACAATGCCTCTATTACCCTTTTAGTCCAGTAACCGTAATGCCAGGTTTACTGCTTGTATCCATACCTGTTTTGCCTTCTCCAAATTTCCACAAGCTGCGTATGAATGAACAAGGGCCATAAAAACTTGCTTTGTAGGTTGAATTCCAGATTGCTTCATTTCATCACAATACTACGAAAAAATATGGTAATTAGCAACTGAAAATGTCCTACATCGAATCTAAACATCAGAACTTCAGTTAACATAAAATCTCAATTACATCAAGTCATCAAAAGTGGATTGATATAGCTACAAGAATGGATGCAATAAAAAACAATTAATCATTAATCAAATGTTTCTTTTTGGGTGTGAATGCTGGAGCATTTAACAATCAACAATTACTAGAGGTTCACTCATTTCAATCAATCATGATATCTATAATTACTAGAGGATCTCCAACACACACTTCTTACGTCGAGGTATATACATCTCGAGCATAGGACTAGACATTAATGGGTGGTCCAATAGCGATCCAATAACAAGTGGAACAATACACCTAAAAAATAACAAATCTTATTAGGATAGGCTTAAAACCATGGTTCCTATACCATGTTAAGGAGTGAATTTTAAACCAAACTCAACCTTACAAGCCAGTTTTATGAGGCTGAGTTACGCTTAAAGTCTATTTTTCTCTTATGATAAAGTCTAGAAAATGAACCACCAAACCATAATACCCTTTAGCCAATTATCTATCCTTTAAACACTTTTCACCTGCTCATAAAGCCTTCCTTACAAAGCCTAAACACTACCACAACACCTACTGTTCTCTAAGGCATTGACTGAAAGAAAATGAAAAAAAGGCCATGGACCTAGAAATGGAGGAACTAGAAAAGAATAGTACTTAGGAATTGGTTACACTACCAAATGGAAAAAACTAAATAAATAAATAACTGGGATGTAAATGGCTATAGAATATGAAATATAGGGTTCATGATCCATTGAAAGGTAGAAGGCAAGGTTACTAGCTAAGGGATTCCCTCTAACTTATAGAGTGATTAAATGCAAACATCTGCTCTAAGCTGCAAAAATAATAACAGTCAAGGTAATATTATCTCTAGTGGCCTACAAACCTGGTATTTTTCTACCTTAATTCAACAAGTGTACAAAATTTGTCATTTCTAGCAAAAATAAAATCCTTGAAATTGTCTAAAAGAAACTGTTTGAAATATGTCACTTAAGATTGAAACTGTAAAATAATTGTAGGGGGCTTGATTGATCCCTCAAACAATCTTCTATTTATAAGAATAAATTGATACACAAATACATGATAAATAGGGTAACCCTTGACACACTATAATGATGATAAAATAGGATAAATATCCTAACACTCCCCCTCAATCTGGAGCATACAAATTGTATGTACCAAGCTTGGAACAAATAAACTCAATCCGAGGACCCCTTAATGACTTAGTCAATACATCTGCGAGTTGATCGTTTGACCCAATAAACTCAGTACATATTTCTTTGGTCAACAACTTTTCACGAACAAAATGACAATCAATTTCTATATGTTTAGTCCTCTCGTGAAACATTAGATTTGATGCAATGTGGAGAGCAGCTTGATTGTCGCAATACATCTTCATAGAATGGATGTCACAAAATTTAACCTCTTGAAGGAATTGTTTCACCCATATAAGTTCACATGTTAGTGATGTCATTGCCCTATACTCGACTTCCGCGGTTGATCGAGCTACTACATTATGTTTCTTACTTTTCCATGAAATAATGTTTCCTCCCAGAAAAAAACAATATCCTGTAGTAGACCGTCTATCAATAGGTGAACCTGCCCAATTTGCATCACAATACCCAGAGACCTGAATGCTTCCTTTATCTTCATATAACAATCCTTGCCGGGAGCCTTCTTTACATACCTTAGAATGTGAATGAGAGCATTCCAATGGTCAACACATGAAGCCTGCATGAATTGACTAACCACTCCAACTGCAAAGGATAGATCTGACCTTGTAATAGTGAGATAAATTAGTTTCCCAACCAGCCTCCTATACCTCTCTGGATAAGAGAATAATTCACCTTCTTCTGTCCTTAATTTCTGGTTTGGGTCCATGGGACTGTCTACCGGTCTACAATCAATCATGCTTGTTTCTCGTAATATATCAAGAGCATACTTCCTTTGGGAGATTACAACTCCATCTTTTGATTGCGCTACTTCAATGCCTAAGTAGTATTTGAGACTTCCAAGATCCTTGGTTTGAAAATGTCTACACAAGTACTCTTTTAGTTGAGATATTCCAATAGCATCATTTCCTGTAATGACAATATCATCAACATATACTATTAAGTAAACACATTTCCCGAGAGAAGAATGACAATAAAAAACTGCATGGTTTGCTTCACTGCGTTTTAGCCCAAATTTTTGAACAATGAGGCTAAACTTTCCAAACCAGACACGTGGGGATTGCTTGAGGCCATATAGAGATCGATGCAATTTGCATACCATACCAGACTCCCCCTAAGCAACAATCCATATAAACTTCTTCCTCAAGATCACCATGTAGGAAGATATTCTTGATATCCAATTGATGAAGTGGCCAGTGACGAATGGTTGCCATGGCAAAGAAGAGACGAATAGTAGTTATCTTGGCTACATGAGAGAAAGTGTCACAATAATCAAGACCATAAACCTGAGTGTAACTTTTTGCAACAAGTCGAGTTTTGAGCCGATCAATTTCACCATCAGGGCCAACTTTAATTGCATACACCCATCGACAACCAACCGCCTTTTTTCCTAGGGGAAGGGGCACCAGCTCCCAAGTATTATTGTGGTCAAGAACCTGCATTTTTGCAATCATAGTTTGTCGCCATCCAGGATGATCAAGTGCTTCTTTCACATTCTTGGGTATAACAACAGAGGACACTGAGGATAAAAGAGAAAAATAGGAGGGCAACAATCGATGATAGCTTAGAAAATTATAAATGGGATGAGGGTTTCGAGTGGAACGAGTACCTTTTCTAAGGGCAATAGGCCATGCTGAATCATTTGCACCAGGAGGCATGGGAGGAGGTGACGAGGGAGAAGAATCTGAAGTAGGAGATTCACCATTGTCTTGGGGAGGTGGACTATCCATTGGGGCCCTGTGTGGGATGATCACAGTATGTGGAGAAACAGGTGTAGAAGGATTGTGATCAAGACTTGGAATGACAGAGACAGCGGAGCTATTTGACTCAGCCATTGGAATAGGAAGGACCTGCTGGAGGATATAAACATCCTGAACAAATGGAGAGAAGTAAGGAGTCTGTTCAAAGAATGTGACATTGGCAGACATGTAATACTTCTTAGTTTCAGGAGAGTAACACCGATATCCTTTAAGAAGTCAAGAATAGCCTAAGAAGACACATTTGAGGCAGGGATAGAAACATGACCGACTCCTTTGGAAGAAGTTTTAGATCCATTTGCAAGGGTTATGAAATGAGGTTTTTCTTGAAAGGAAATAGATGAGAACAAAGAGGTATTACCAGAGATGTGATCAGAAGCACCTGAGTCAATTACCCATGAATTTTGACCTTCCATAGATTGAGAAACGCAGGCTGTTGATGTATTGGGAGATTGAGATGGTTGTGTCAAGCTTTTAGACTTTAACCTTAAATACTCTTGATATTCATCCTCAGAAAACATAGAAGTGGAAGTTTCAGTCTTCGAAATATTGGCGGTTTTGGAAGGGAAACCATGTAAGGAGTAGCAATTCTCTTGAGTATGACCCATCCTTTTACAGTATGTGCATTGAGGACGTCCCCGACCTCCTCGTCCTCCTCCTCTAGTGTCACATCCTCCTCTTCCTCGTGTGGCAACCATGACAGATGATTCCACTAGTTCATGCGCCTCTTGAGTTTGAGATACCGGACACGCAGAAGGCGAGTGGTCAATGTTTCCATAGAGGGGACCTCATGACTAGTTAGAAGTTGATCTCTGAGATGATCAAAATCGAGATGTAGGGCATGAAGGATCAACACCATGTAACATTTGTCTAGTTTCTTTTTTATATCCTCTAATGGATCTACTTCCAAAAACATCCTAAGTTTTTCGACAGCAGATTGGGCTTCAGCCATGAAGGACACCATATCATGGTCTGCCATTTTAAGAGATGCAAGCTTGTTCGTAGTGTCATAGAGACGTTGAATATCGTTGGCATAAATGCTTTGGGCTTTCTTCCAAAAGGAGTGACAAGTTTTGAAAGCCCTCAAAGATAAAAGAAGTTTGGGTTCCACTGATTGCCATAACAGGGCACACAACTGGAAATCTGCTTGTTTCCACTTATCAGCTTTTTCAGTAGGCACATGGCTTCCATCTCGCTCAAGGTGGTCATAATGCCCTTGGCCAAGGAACCACATTTCAACGGCAGTAGACCATGATAGATAATTTTTTCCATTTAGCTTCTAGGAGGTAATTGATGGACTTCCAGAGAAGGAAAGAGTACTGCCAGACGCCATTTCTGAAGAAGACAAATAGTACTAGCGAGGAACAAGAAAACACTAAGGGTTTAGATGAAGGAAACTGTGACAGTGATGGACGACAGTGGCCGGCGGCGACGGTGGCCGGCGATGGACGACGGTGGCCGGCGGTGGATGGTGGCCGGCGGCGGGTAGCAGCGGACGGTGGCGGGCGACGAAGAACTGTGGCGCCAGACAGATATATATTACGAGACAGAAACCAGAGCAGGATCGACGCGCTCTGATACCAACTTAAGATTGAAACTGTAAAATAATTCTAGAGGGCTTATAAGAATAAATTGATATACAAGTACATGATAAATAGGGTAACCCTAGACACAATATAATCGTGATAAATAGGGTAATCCTAGGCACAATATAATCATGATAAATAGGGTAACCCTTGACACACTATAATGATGATAAAATAGGATAAATATCCTAACAATGTCAATAAAAAAAATACCCTCTAAAGTATACATTTTCAATAAATGTGTTGTAATTAGAGAAAATATCTATAAAATCTTCTTAATTAAAAAAAAAATATCTATAGAATCTTCCTAATTAGAGAAAATATTTGTAGAATCTTCTAGATTATTTTTTAGTATATTGTTTCCTTATTTTCCTTATTTGTCTCAATACGGTTGGTCATTTGTCTCAAGGTATTTGAATTCTTGATTCAGGAGCAACTAAACATGACACCTTTTCGTGTGTCCTTAGACTCATATGGTAAAACAAATAGAGAACAACTTATTATAGTTGTGAACGGTCAAGATATACTTATATGCGGCTCTGGGAATATAATTTTGGACTCGTCTATTGTATTAAAGGATGTTTTACATGTTCCACAATTACTCAACAGTCTTATTTATGTGAAAAAACTCACAAAGGATTTAAATTGTTTAACAGAAGAATGGTCTATACACTCAAGATACAAGGGCCTAACCCCTTCCACAGGTCAAAGGCCTGTTAGTACTAAAGTCTCCAAAAGTCCCCCCTCCAAACAAACTAACAACTATTTATACAACTGTTTTTCCCGCCCTTCCCTAACTGTTATAGACAGTTAGGTCACTAAAGCTAGTTAGTCTTCTTTCTTCTTTCGTAAACTATCCACCTCTTCTCATTCCTATCAATGATTGCGAGTGGTAGGGAAGTTGATGGACTCTTTCTCTTTGAGGATAAATTTAAGGGAAAACAAATGATCTCTATTGAAAACTTCTAATGGCTATTTAATGAGAAGGGCTCCAAGTGGGCAGGGCAGTGTTTCCCAAACAGTATTCCTAGTCATTTCCGAGATAGTTCTTGTGGTTTTCTGACAAAACTATCATGTTATGGATTCATGATTTCATTCTAAAGGTAAGCTATCGTTGAATATAACATTTAATTTTTAGAAGGCAAATAACATTGGAGACTGCCAATGTCAAAAGTTACAACCATTTCACAAGAACACTAGACAAAAATTAATAAATTGACATCAATATAAGAGTTTATGCTCAATTACGAGCCAAGTATTACTATCATTACATTAAGCTTAAGGTACCTTCATTATATCCTCTTCCGTTTCACAATTGTTAATCAAATAGCTGAAAGTCTGAGAATCAGGGTCTACATTGGCACCTAGCATGTGTTTCAGGACCCTTAACCCAGCACTGATATTCTTCTACAAAACAACAAAATGGTTAAAAAAGATTGCATTATTTGAAACAAATTCAATACTATTTTCAATAATGAAGAGAAAAAAGTTCAAAAATAGTATATGCATATAAGATAATAAGTCCATGTGTGTCAGAAGGCTATTTTCACTTATTGTTGAAAAAGATAAAAATAGCAACATATTGCAATTGATATTAATGCCAAACATTAAAATATAGTTGGCAAAATGGTTGCATGTTTGACTGATAAACCTATCCTAAAAATTCAGGAATGTCACCTCTCGAAAATATCCTGCCATTATAGCATTGAACATGTTTGCCGTAAGTTTAACATTCATTTCCTCTAAGTCACCAATTATTTTGTATGCGCCTTCAAACTGCATCAAGAAAGTAAATACAAAATAAGTTTGCTGCATACTTGACACGTTGACACCAATATGAGACCGACAGTTTGAATTCCTATCTACTATGATTCCTTTTCTTTTTTCTTTCTATTTCTTTTAACTATATATATATATATATATATAATGGAGAGAGAGGCACATATACACATGCATTTGCTAGCATACACCGGCTTGTTCTTTTGAAGAAGTACATCCACAAGCTACACATTGGGCGTATTTTTAAATAATTGTAGTCATTTACTGCTTTCAAAAATCAAGTTGGTGAGTGTTAGCAAACTTCCTACTTATATAGAAAATCCCACTCTGTTACAAAATACACCTTGATTTGTACCCTAGAGCATTTGTTCAAGTGATTTCAACCAATAATGTTCATCAGTTTTACTTTTGGGAAAATAATAAAAGACTAGGTATATGATTAATTCTCCTTGTGTAGAAAATATACATTAAGGTAATGTATTTATAATGAAGAATCATATAGGAAAATATGGGCTAGGCCTAAATACACATCATATTGTAACTAACAATATCTAATATTATCTTAACAATATCCAACAACTTTCAAGCATGCATGTTTGACTTCACAATGGGAACTATCAAAACCCCCTTGAATTGAACAAAATCCATAAAAAGTGCTTTTGTGATAGGTTGAAAAATTTACACTTTGAAACATACTAGCTTTCAAGGTAAAAAAATTAAAATATAAACCTCTTCGAAATAACTTTAACCAAAATCAATGCTGCAAACATTCGCCCAAACACGTCTCTATTTCAAGTTAATTGATTATGAGATCAATTCTCACAATGTAATTCAATAACTCTGTTAACATAAAAACTATACACCAAGGAATAGAATTTCCTCAGCTTTTATACGACTTTACAAAAACCATGTTTCAGGAAACGGACATCTTGAAAAGATTAATCTGAATAAGAGATTTCATATAATTCATTGATTTGAAACTGCACATCAGACGCTATATATAGAGAACTTTAACCCTAAAGTAAAGATTGCAAATAGATGTCTAGAATCTTCTAATAACTTCTAACAAAACACTTATATCATACTAAAGCTTATTACTATATTTTCTTCTGAATCAACATACCCATGCACCCATATAAACATAAAAGATCCAACTTACATCTTTTATCCTCACACAAAAGTGTACCAAGCACCTGCATATTTCACCATTCAACTCCAAATGATAGCGACATATTATTGAACAGATTCGATGTACCTTGATTTTTTAGTCAAGCATGGAAGAAAAGAAAGTTATCAGTACAATATGAAGAATAAAGGTTTAAAACAATTAAAAATTATGACACAATCAATTTCCACATAAAGGAATTAAGCTCTACTGAAATATAAAAATATTGAAGACTTCTTAACTTTAAGAATGAAATTGCATGAAAATACAAAAAGGGCACAATGAAGTCCATGATGTAATTCCCATCTATGCATGAAGAATAATTTTCTTGTCCAATAACCTTTTTTTCCTATCTTATGTTGTGCATATCGCTTAGTCTTTGACAAAGGTATTGTAAAACATTAGTTCTTCATTTGTAACCAACATCATCATTTTAGATAATTGACCAACAAAAAGGGTAAAATTTTATGATAATTGGGAACTAATGTTGTGGACAGAACAATCCATTTTCATTATAATTAACTACAAATTCACCCTTGAATCTTAAGCCATTTAAGTTGAAAAGTGTAAGGTGGTATTAGAGACTCCATGACCAATTATTTTAAAATTACGCAATGGCTACTCACTTGCTATATATATATCTGTATTATGTTTTATATTTTATATTATATACAAGCTATGCCATTTACATAGCTTAAGTTTCAGTTCTGTTTAGCCAAGTTAGCTTGTTCATGAGTTGTCCCCTTAAGCTATTTACATATACACTTTGACCTATCTCTCTCATGCCTTTTCATGAGTTACAAGTTTTATTTGGGTGCATTTATGGATTATGTTAGATATATTATATATTTTATCTTTTAGTTAGTTTGTTATTATTTCTCATTTGTATTTTGGGCTTAGCCCATATTTCTTTTATTATAAATAGAGCACCCTATGTGTGTATTTTACACAAGGGAGATTAATTCAAATATAGTTTTTCACTATATTCAACAGATTACATTATTTAGATTAAGAAGTTTAAATAAGCATCATACTATTCACATTCTTTTATTCAACATATTCCAAAACAACATTAGTGAAATAATCCCAGCTATTGTAAGGAGAAAAACAAAAAACTATCAAAAATCATTCATCTCAAATTCGAAGGCAAATAAAGTGAGTGAGCATATTAAACACACTAGAATGATAATTATAAGAAAAACAAATAAGAAGTTTACCTGTTCCAAATTTCAATTAAAAGAAATTGACATTTGCATGGATTTATTGCAAACAAAGCCGTTTTCTTACTAGGTAAAGGGTTAAATCATGAAAATAGACCATCATGAAAATAATTATTATGCACTTCAAAATGATGTTTGATTTCTAATTATCGTTTCTTTTTATATTATTCATATGCATTACATGTTTGCTACATATAAATTTTATAATCATGATATAATAAAATAATAGCATCAATACAATAGTACATCTAGACATCGTTTTAAGAAATTAGTTTACTAATATTTTATAATGACTTGTTACTAGAGCCCTTGGTGATTTATTGTTTCATTATGTTAGACATATTGTATAAATGATTCAAAATGTGCTTGATAAATAATTTCTGTAAGGGCTTAATTTACAGAGAGCAAATATTATTTGTAAACTCATGCATACTACTTGTGAAAGACAAGTTTCAATCAATTGAAAAAAAAAAATACTTAGTTTAGTTTCAAAGCATTCAGTAGCTATTAATTTCTATGATGCCTCTGAGTGCACATGTCTATGTCTAATGTCAACGAAACGTCTGCACAAGGTAGTTTTGGATTATCGTCTGTCTTTTGAGACCTACGGACCTTAAAAAACAAAATAGTTCTGCAAATTAACGCATACTCAACATTGACTGCTTGGGAATCTATTACCAAAATTTTATTATGTTGTGAGAAGAGATGAATAGATCATTGGGTACATTATCAAAAAGAAGAAATAGATGACATGTAAGGAAGATGAATTATACCCAAATATATTCAAAAGATTCCTCGCAGATTTGTAATATGAATTGTAACACGTCAGTTGACAAGTTAAAGCCAGCATCACACATTTGTTCAACAATATCTAGAGCATCGCCCACCTGCATTAAAAAATGAAAGGCAAAAAAATTAATAAAAATGCAATTGCGAGTTAAGTTGTTGTATATGAATAACCCAAAGTATTGCCTTTCATGCAGTTTCCTCGCTTGAGAGGACAGAAATGAGCTCTATGAAGACCTCTACACTTCCTATTTCAACCAACATCCCATGGATTTTCAAACTTTCTTCCACCAAACCTTGCAATCAATGTTACTTTAAATATTTCCCATGTGAAAGAGGTTTCTGTTTGTTTCAATCTATTGAACCAGTGTATAGTTGATCCTTCCGTACTAAATTTGGTCTATTGAACCAGTGTACAGTGTTCTCCACTTCAAAAACCCTTGAGCCCCTGTGATACTCTCCTCATCAATGAAACCTAGCAGTTCTACTTTCTTAACCAATATAAAATGCTCATTCTGGCTATCATGGTGATCATAGTCTGACCCCATTCCGGCAGAACAACTCTCACCATCGCTTTCTGGTGTAGGAAGTATTTTCTTTGTTATCTCACTCTCTCTAATAGTCAGATCTAAAATATTTTCTGAGTAGGATGAATGCTATTAGAGATGTAGAAAATTAGTTGGCTAAATAAAAATACTTTTGCATTACCAATACTGTTAGAAACATAAAAACATCTAAAATATTATTTTAGAATATTTTAGAGTATCTAAGACGATCTCTGAGCATTTATTCTTCTTTGTATTTTGAATTATTTCCCTATCTAATTAGGATGTTTATGATCCAAAATTTAGTGATTGAAAAGGAAGAAGAAAAAAACACCAATTATTGTGGGAGAGAATAAAAAGAATTGGAGAAAACTTTAGTAAATAAATTGATTTAATAATATTTTGAGCAATTGGAGTGAGTAATAAACAGATTACTGTTTATATTTGTTCAATTTTGGAATACGTTTAGCCATGGATGGATGCATTGAAAAAGTTGAGTGCTCTGAAAAGGCTCTCAAGAGAATTGGAGAAAACTTTAGTAAATAAATTGATTTAATAATATTTTGTGCAATTGGAGTGAATAATAAACAGATCATATTTCGTGTTGGAATATGTTTACCCATGGGATGGATGCATTGAAACAGGTTTGAGTGCTCTGAAAAGGCTCTCAATACTGATCAGGTTATCATTTTCGTTCTATCTTTTTTTTCTTCTCTTCCTTCCTTATGATTAACGTTTTTCAAGTTAAGTGATGCCCACAATATAAGGATGAATAAAAAGAGGTATACCTGGTCTAAACCACAGCAATGCAAAATAAGCTTTTCATATGATGACGATGAAAGCAAGACTTCTAGTAATTCATGCAAATTATTGACTTTTGCCATGATGTCCTCAACCTTCAATATTACCAAACAACACGAAATATCAATCACATCACATCATTACAGACTTATTATAGGACTTCTAACTTTATGGAATTTGTTGGACACAATTTAAAAATAATTTTTTGTATGATCTGATTCCTAAATAAGTTACATGAGATAGGAATGAAACAGCATACTATTAAAACTTAAACTATAGTTTTCTTCACAGAAGTTTAAAAAATATATACTTCTTAAAATTTAGATTTCAATCTAACTCAAACTTACGAAACTAGTTTGTGAGAGACATGTTACATTTACATTTTTAGAAACAGTAATTGAAGACACAGGATATAAAAAAACAATAGGAAGGAGACAACTTGTGATAGAAAAAAAATTATAAATAGGAGACAACTTTTGACCCTACTTTGTTTTGACCTACATTTGTACACTTATTTTTATTTTATTATGTCTTCCTATTAGTTTTTAGTTCAAATTCAGTTTTTAATATATGTTTATTGTGATTTTATGTTTTTTTGGGTTATTGTTCCTTTTTTGTTGTAAAAGGAGAAGATTTAGTCCCAATTGGAAACAAGCATATGTTTTGCCTCGGCGAATGTTGTTCAATCAAGTAGTATAAGCAAAGACCTCTCTCTTAAGCTAGCCTTTAAGGCATTTAAGTGAAAGCCATGTGACGTGTACCTTCAAAGATTCTCAAAGATTAGGACAACCTATACTATCTTCAACAAATTTCTCAAAAGGGCACAAAGATAGTCAAAATTCTAGTTCCACTACTTCTATTGCACACACAAGTACATCATTTGTTCACCACACTGACTCCAACTATCTTGGCCTATGAGTTACCCGTAAGCCCTCTCTTCATAATAATGCTATGAGTTATCATATGTTATCTCTATCTCTTTATAATTTTCTTTCACATATTTCCTATGTTACAATTCCAAAATTTGTAGGTGATACCTTAACTTGCCCTGGTTGGTGTCAAACCATGCTTGATGAAATAAGTGCTCTTATAAATTGTGTAACTTGGAAACTCATTCCTTTACCTTTTGGGAAATGTGTTCTTAGTTATTGGTGAACTTTTGCTATCAAGGCTGGTTTTCATGATACTATTGATCGTCTCAAAGCTCGCCTAGTAACCAAAGGTTATACACAAATTTTTTTATTGGACTAGGTTGACACTTTTTCTCCAGTTGTAAAAATGACCTTTGATCGCTTATTCATAGTCATGGGTACTCTTCAACATTGGCCTCTATATCAATTGAATGTCCAAAATGTTTTTCTAAATGATGATGTACGAGAAGAAATCAATATTTGAGCAACCTCCAGTTTGTTGCTAAGGGAGGAGAGTCTTTTAAATTGGTAAGTCATCTCCGCATATTTTAATATGCCCTCAAGCAGTCTCCTAGGGCTTGGTTTAGCAAATTTAGCATTGTAGTTCAACAATTCGGTATAACTCGAAGTGAGGCAGATCATTCAATATTTTTGTCACTCAAGCATTGGGTGTATCTATCTAATAATATATGTTGATGATATTGTGATTACATGTAAAGGTCGCTATGGCATCTCAAAGGTAAAGCAACCCTTTGTGACCACTATCAAACCAAAGACCTTGGCAAACTCAAATATTACTTGGAGACTAAGGTAGCACAATTGAAAAGTGAAATTTTTATTTCTCAGAGAAACTATGCATTGGATATTTTGGAGAAAACTAGGTCAATGAATTTAAAGCCTAGTGACACACCCATGTATCCCAATGCCAAACTTCTACCTAATTAAGGGGAGCCACTCTGAAATCCTAAGAATTATATAAGATTAGTTAGAATATTTAATTATCTAACAGTTACTCATCCTAACATTTGTTTTCCAATTGGTGTGTTAATTTCTTAATTATCCATGTACAAATCATTGGAATGTCGTCATTTGTATATTGAAATCCATCTAAGGTTCTGCTAGAAAGGTTTCTTATATGGATAAAATAGTCATGCTAGAATTATATGTTATTCAAATGTTGATTGGGCAGGCTCTCTTTCTAAAAGGAGATCCACTTCCGAATATAGTGTCTTCATTGGTGATAATTTAATTTCTTGAAAGAACAACAAAGAGAATATTGTAGCAAGATCTAGTGTGGAAGAGAACATAGAGTTATAACCTCAAATATTTGTGAGCTTATTTGGCTTAAACAATTGCTTAAAACCCTATCTAGGGACTAAGAACTAATTATATTTGTAAAATGCTTGGTACATATGATTTATATGCACCAACTTAAGGGGGAGAGATAAATATAATGAGCTTAGGTCCATATCTCTGGATTTTCCTATTTATAGATATAAAACCCTATGAATTCAAAACAGATTAGGGATTCAGCCTATGTCCCTCTTATTTCAACAAGTATTATTAAGACTTACAAAATTATAATTTGATAACTTAGATTTTGTTGGAAGTCCCACATCGATTAGAGATAAGGTCAATTCAAAGTTTATAAGTAGGTGCAAACCTCACCTTATAAGTGAGTTAGGCTTTAAACTCACTTTCTAACATGGTATCAGAGCCAGGTTAAAGTCTATTCTAGCGAGTTCTAAGTGGGCATTTCTGTTTCTATTCCACCCGCTATCGGACCGCTATCGGCCCACCCAATTTCTACAATCACGCACGAGATGTCTATACCTCGGCGTGAAGGGGGTGTGTTGGAAGTCCCACATCGACTAGAGATAAGGTCAATTCATAGTTTATAAGTGGGTGCAAACCTCACCTTACAAGCCAGTTTTGTGGAGTTGAGTTAGGCTTTAAACTCACTTTCTAACAGGTTTTATGTTTTTAAGCTTATAAATTCATTCTTTAATATATATATATATATATATATATATATATATATATATATATATATAATATTAGAATAGTGGTCATCTGGTATCCCACTTTTGGGGCCAATCGTTCTGCTTCAATATCCAAAAATGACAAATATAATAAAGGCAAAAGCACATAACATTATAATACAGCATCACGGACATTTACCAGTAGTATTCATGAGAAGTTCCTCACCGCTAAATTAGGAATGCTAACAGCATAACTAACAATGAAGTTTGAAATATTATCTTCATCATAATCTGCACCACATAACAATCCATCATCAACATCCTTAGCGTTACATGCCACAAATTTATAGAGGAAGATAATACTTCATCTTTCTGCCACCATCCATTAAAATTCCTAATAGATATTGGCAAAGTACTAGAAGAACATAAATTAGTGCATTTGCAACTTCAACTAAAGCTTTAAAAGAAAATATATCTCTATATTTATATTATATAACACTAGGTCTCTACCTAAGTAAATTATACATTATGATATAAGAAAGTTAAAGGCAATCTTGTATTCTAAAGCTCCAATAATTTCCAATTGAAACTTGTTTATGTATATAAGCATAGTTTATTTTAACTCTTACTGGTGTAATTGTAAATAGCATATTGTTACGATAAAAAATTATTCTCAATATATCCATACTACTTAAGAAAATAGCATATTCTCACTATTACTATACCAGATATGTCCTTTGCAGTTGGTGTTGTGAATCAATTCATGCAAAATCCTTACATTGATCACTCAAATGCTATCATTTGTATTCTAAGATATCTCAAAAAGGCTCCAAAATAAGGACTTCTTTATGAAGATAAAGGGAATAACCAAATTGTTGGCTATTGTAATGTTGATTGGATTAGTTCTCTTATAGATAGACGCTTATGATAGGATATTGTGTGTTGTCAGAAGGAAATGGTATCTCTTCGAAAAGCAATTAACAAAATCTTATTGCTCGATCATTTGTCAAAGCTGAGTATAAAGCAATGCCCTCCCTTACATGTGAGCTTGTATGGGTAAAACAATTCTTACAAGAATTAGACTTTTGTGACATGCAGCTGATAAATATGAATTGTGATAATCAGCCTACCCTCCACATGGCCTCGAATCCAATGTTCCATGAGAGGATTAAAAACACTGAAACTGATGGTGACTTTATTTGAGAAAAGTTGTCAAAGGAAATCTACACAAATTTTGTTGGCTCAAATAATCAATTAGCATATGTATTAACAAAAACCTTAAGGGATCCTCAAATTGAATTTATTTGTTTCAAGCTTGGTACATACAATTTGTATGCTCTACAGTAAGAGGAAGTGTTAAAATAAATAGTCTTTAATAGGTTTTATTGTAAGGTGCTATGTGCCAAAACTAGTTCCTAGGTGTCTCTCTTCAAATTCCCTAATTTTCCCTCTCATTGTATGTGGTGGCTTAGAGTTATTATAAATATGAAATCCTAAGAGAAGGGAAGTCACTCTCTCAAATTCATTCTAATATTCTTGTGTATCTTTATTAAGTGTAACGTTCTAATGTGCCATCAGATTTATACTTTACATTATAAAGCCATATACATCCTATTGCCCTTTCATCCAATGGCTTGTCAACAATTTCCCATGCTTGGTTCTTTTCAAAGACATTCATCCCTTCATTCATGGCTTGAACCCAATCCTCATCCTTCAATGCTTCTTGAACTGACGTAGGGACTATAATTGCATCAATGACAGAGGAAACCCGGGTGCTGCATAGATATGGTTTTAGTAGTCACAAAATCAGAAAAAGGATACTTGGTACAAGACCGAGGTCCTTTTCTAAAAGCAATGGGCAAGTCATCAAGGTCAAGTTCACAATCAATAGTCAAGGAATTTTCACGAGGTTCAAGGGTTTTAGAATAAGGATCACTTACCCCCAGTTAGATGATTATTGTTGTTCTTAGATCAGGTTAGGTTACTTTTGTCTGCTCCAATATTATGAGAGAAATTATCTCGACGACTAATTTCTGGAATTGTCTCTGACTCAAGAACAAAGATGTCCTTGTTAAGAGTAACTTCAGCAACACGACTAATTTCTGAAGTTGATCCTAACTCGAGAACAAAGACGCCCTTAAAAGAAGTAGCTTTAGAGATATCCATACAAGATTTTCCAGGAGAAGTATAACGAGTACCAAGAGTAGTATTAGTATGAGACGATTCTTGTATGAAAGGGACAAAATAACTCAGAGATTCAAAAGACTCAACTTCAAAAGAACTTTCACCCTAAAGTTGACAATGTATAAAAAAAGTCTTAGTTTCATCAAAAGTAACATTCATGGAGGTAAAAATCTTTCAACTCGAACGGTAACAATGATATCCCTTTTTATTAGATGCATAACCAAAACAAATATGCATTTAATAGCTCTAGGATCTAATTTTCCAAAGAACTGACTATGAATATGGACAAACACATCCCTTTCATACAAGATTCAATGGAGTCAGACCATCTATGACTCAAGAGATTAATCGATTAATAAAACAGGCACCAGTGAAGATAGTTTCTCCCTATTATGATTTACGGACACTCATTTGAAAAATATGTCCATGCCACCTCAAGAAGATGCTTATTTTTTCTTTCAGCAATGTCATTTTGTTATGGTGTATTCACACATGTAAATGCAGGAACAACACAATTTTCAGAAAGGAATTTAAACATCTCATGGGTTACACATTCCCTCCCATTACCAGAACGTACACATTTAATTGACTTCCTAAATTGTGTTTTTACTATATGGAAGAATATAACAAATAGAGTAAATACTTCATATTTTCCTTTCATGAGAAAAATCCATATAACATGGGTACAACCATCAATAAACATGACAAACCACTTAGCATTAGATTTACTATAGTTTTAATGTAGGCCCCCAAACGTCACAATGAACTAAATCAAAAGGATGGACATTCTTTGTATTACTAGGAAGATATGGCGCGATGATGTTTTGCAAGTTAACATACATCACATTTAAGTGACTTAATAGACTCTTTGGAAAATAAGGAAGGAAACATGGACATTAGAATAGAAAAGGATGATGCCCTAGACAACGCAAAGGTGGTGCAAGATTGGAGACAAGTGATACTTGTTTGTGTACTGATACTTTCTTTAACAGTTCCAGTCATCCTCCCTATGTCAACATCCTAGAAAACATAAATTGTGGAAAAGAAGGTTACAAAACACTTTAGGTCATTGGTCAGTTTATAAATAGAAATAAGATTATTGAAAGTTTTGGAGCATAAAGAACACCTTTAATGTTGAGGAATGGTAAACATTACCATGTCCAATTACTGAGATACAAGTCTCATTAGCAACAATAATGCCGTTACTAAAAAGAGAAACATATGATGTTAAAAGAGATGAATGAAGGATTATATGACTTGTCACATCAAAGTCTAGAACCCAAGAGTACTTACATAAAGTTTTAGAAATATTAAAAGAGGAATTGGAGTTCTTACCGGTCATGGCTAGAGAGCAAGTACTAGAAAGAAGGTGACTTACTGATAGAGCATGAGAGATTTCAGAATTTCAGTATCAACACTTAGTGCATGTACCTCTAAAGTTAGAAGATCAACATTATTTAGTGGAGTTGTCATGCTTAAGTAACAATAGGGATTCGTTAGCCCCCTTCAACTAAAATAGAATAATAAAACAAAAGGCATCAATAGTGGCTGCTGCAATGACAGTGACAATTCTGACAATGGAAATGACTAAAGCTCCGACAACCACTCTAACAAAGGTCCAATGACAGTTTCGACAAAGGTCCAACAACAGCTCTGAAGTAGGCCTGGGGACAACTCTAGCAAAAGTCAATAGCAGCTCCAGTGGACAGCAAACTCGGTGTGACTGCCAGCAGCAGAACCACAATTTAAAAGGAACCATATCTAAGAGGTAAAGAAGAAATGTTGAAGCACGACTCCCAAGATTGGGAGCTCTAATACCATCTTGAAAGGATTAATATGAAAAAATGAAAATTCATCTAAAATAGTACATCAGCATTGAGATATAGAAAACTCTAACCATAAAGTAATAATAACAAAAAAATCTCCAGAACCTTCTAATAGCTTCTAACAACTTCTGGTAAAACATTTAATATCCTACTAACAACAATAGTTAAGAAGAAAATAAGATCATAATCATACCACGTGTTCTCAAATCCAAAAGTATGTCATCTGCAACAGATTGCTGTTGGAGCCTGCCTAATGATCGGAATATATTTACAATACATTCTGCAGATAAAAGCTTGATGATGTCTACATTCTTCACCACATCCAAAAGTTGCATTGTCTTATCACTTTCACAAAGAGCCATCAAGTAACTTACTGCAACAGTTAATTTTAGCTGAGTTTACTCTACCCGTGAAACAAAAATGGTAATGGCACGTGGACATAAAAATAAACAAGAATTGTTTTTAATAAATGTTATCATACTAGATGCACAAATTTTCAAATAATTATGCTTAGCACAATCACTTCTATTGTAGGTAGGTGGATCCATCAACATACTGGGAAAACGATTCAGTGCAAATTCAATTTTCTTACTGCTTCCAACATGGCTTGAAGTAAGAAAAAACCATTGCTTGTAACACAGGCATCAAACATACATTCCCAAAGCAGTTATCATTTAAAGCATGTCACTTAGTATACCCTGGTAGCAAGAACAAGAATGCCTTATAAAAGGCACCATTGTTGTCCCTATTGCTTTTACTTTTTTTGGTTTAGGGGATGGAAACAAGTTGGTCTTGTTGATATGGGTCTTAGTCATGCATCTTTTCCCTTATCCAATTGGTTCAAAGATTTTGCTTGGCTGCCCGACTTTACATTAGAGAACTTTAGCTCAGAAACTTCAAATTTGGAATGTTGGCTACCTAGTCAATGAAGACACATAAAGAGTAACAATTTTCTTGGATGTGATCCATTCATTTACAATATGTGCATTGAGGACACCTTCTACTGCAAGAACGCTGTTCTCTAGTTCCATGGCCTCTTTTTTAACAATTAAAAATTATGGCAGAGGAGATAGTCCCTAAAGACATGAGGAGCAAGGTAGAGGCAGGAGGACAGTCCAGAAATGCAACAAAGAAGCCTAGGGTTTCAAGTGAGGAAAACTGTGATTAACACTAGAAGTCGTACCAAATGCTCCCGGAATGAAGAACAAAGGGCAGAAATGGGCCCAAAATGCTCCAACAAGTCAAACCGTGGTAGTCTAAGAAGATTCTGCCCACCAAAAGATGGCACTTGAGACATGTGCCTAGAGCAGTGCAGCAGTTGGACAGCTGTTGGTCGGAGTTTAGATGTCCAACCACCGAGGTTGGCATTCATAAATTTCTTACAACTTGCTTTAAAAAAGAGTAAAGTAAGCAAACTTGGAAAGAGACAATGGGTTCAACAGCCAAACAGTTCTGAAGAGAGTCTAGATACCATATTCAAATTATTAGTGACAAAACAAAACCCAAGGATGGTACTGCTCTGGTACCATGTTGAGAAGACAAATTGAAAAACCATAAGATGAATTTAGTGTCATGTGTACATATGAGTATTCCTCTTTATAACTGATAGGAACCCGGAAATAGTTAGGCCCAAACCCAAAATATCTAAGGTGTATGTTAGACAAAGAAGGAAGGGCAAAGTAGGGGATCAAAATGGTCAGAGAGAGAATGAGAAGAATCTTTCTATATAACAAACTGCTGAGCTGGCACAGTAGGAAATGAGTGATTATGTTGTTTGGGGTATAAGGAGTGGAAAGAGAGTGGGGAGAAGGGGGAGCTGGAATTGGCTGGGAATTGGGAGAGACTAGACACTCTCTAACTGTCTAGAAATACTTTTTTTGTGCTGTTACAGATCTGTATTCTCTTTCTGGGATATGCACTCTGTTTTTCTTTGATAATAAAGTGACTATTCAGCTATTGTGTGCTTCCTTATTTCTAGTATCTATCAATTGGTATTCAGAGCCCGCGCTTCTTGGGGTCTGGATGGTTATTACAAGAACAACAATGGAGTCGAGGATTGAAAATCTAGAGAAAAGTATGCTTGAATGGAAGCATGAGAGTCAAATTCAAATGGACGAAATCAAACAGCTATTGAAGGAGAAAAATCGCGGAGACACAAGGGGTCGATCACGACAACGACGTTCTCCGAGACGTCACGCGGAGGGGGAGAGTCAAGGTAGTCGAGCTATTTCATCACGAGTTTCTGAACCCTATTCTAGAACTCGCGATTCGCGGAGAGGGAGTCGACCACCGAAAGGGGATTACAGAGGGCGAAAATTGGAGGTTCCTATATTTGCTGGTGATGATGCTTATGGATGGATTACCAGAGTTGAACGCTACTTCAAGGTGAACGATATGGATGACTCTGAAAAGATGGGTGCGGTGTTAGTAGCATTAGAGGACCGGGCATTGAATTGGTACCATTGGTGGGAGGAACAAACACCTTCACCAAGCTGGGTCCAGTTCAAGGAGGCAGTGATTCGGAGATTTCAACCGGACTTAGTGCAGAATCCTTTTGGGCCATTGTTGAGCATTAAGCAAACTGGGACAGTAATGGAGTATAGGGAAAAATTTGAGATGATTTCAGCTCCATTGAAGAAAGCGGACCGGGTGATGTTAAAAGGAATTTTTCTAAACGGACTCCATGTCGAATTGCAAGCCGAACTGAAGCTGTACAACATAGAATCGTTATCAGGACTCATGGATCGGGCCTTATTGTTGGAAGAGAAGAATTGGGCTTTGAAGAAAAGGGTGTTAGGCTCGGGTGAGAAAGTAAGCATGGGTGAGAAGGAGATTTCTCCAATGGTGACTAAGATGGGTAGATCGTATAATGCAACAGTAGATTTTATGAAGAATAAATTGAATGCTAAGAAGCCCAATTTTGGAAGTGCGGGTACAACGGAGCCCAAACCACAAAATGGGCCCAGTGGAGAAAAACAAATCACTATGGGCAGAAGGCTTTCGCAAGCTGAGTTGCAAGAACGGAGTAAAAAGGGGCTGTGTTTTAAATGTGGGGAGAAATGGGGACCTGAACATGAATGCAAGCTGAAGCATTATCAGTTGGTTTTGATGGAAGAACGTGGAGAGGAAGAATCGGAGGATGAGGAGGAGGAAGGGGAAGAAAAAGCAGAGTTGGAGCACAAGACACTTCAATTGTCTTTGAAAAGTAAAGTGGGGCTGACCTCTCACAAATCTTTTAAGATTTGGGGAACTATTGGCCAAAGACGAGTGCTGATATTGGTGGATTGTGGAGCAACCAGCAGCTTCCTTTCTAGAAAATTAGTAGATGAGTTGGATATTCCAGTGGAGAATACCCCTACTTATACTGTGGAGGTAGGAACAGGTGAAAAGGTGAAGGGTAGAGGACTGTGTAGAGGAGTTGATCTTGAGGTGCAGGGAGTCAAAATTAAACAAGATTTTTTTCTGTTTAATTTGGGTGGAACTGAGGTGGTATTAGGTATGGACTGGTTGGCGGATCTTGGTGACATTGAAGCTAATTTTCGAAACATGATCATTAAATGGGGAGATGAAGGAGGCAAGAAGGTGTTAAAGGGAGACCCTTCCCTAAGCAAGGCGCAAGCATCCTGGAAGAGCATGATTAAAGCCTTACAAGATGAAGGAGTGGGCTACTATATTGCATATCAGCAGTTGGAGGATACAAAGGAAAATCAACAAATATTATCTGATGAGATGAAGGCTGTCCTAGAGGAGTATAAGGACATTTTTCAAGACCCACAAGGGCTACCGCCAAGGAGAGAGCATGATCATGCAATCAATCTCAAAGAAGGTGCTCAAATACCAAATATCAGACCTTATAGATATCCCTATTATCAGAAGAATGAGATTGAAAAGATAGTAGGTGAGATGATGCATGCAGGGATTATTAGGACTAGTACTAGCCCTTACTCTAGTCCTGTTATTCTTGTAAGAAAAAAAGATGGTGGTTGGAGATTTTGCGTGGATTATAGAGCACTTAATAAGTTGACAATACCTGATAAATTTCCTATCCCTGTAATTGATGAATTATTGGATGAAGTAGGATCGGCTGTACTATTTTCCAAACTGGACTTAAAATCTGGTTACCACCAGATTCGAATGAGGGAAGAAGACATTCCTAAGACAGCTTTTAGGACACATGAAGGGCACTATGAATTCTTGGTCATGCCATTTGGGTTAACAAATGCTCCTTCTACCTTTCAAGCTCTTATGAACAGGGTCTTAAAACCATATCTAAGGAAGTTTGTGTTGGTATTTTTCGATGACATTCTAATCTATAGTCCGGATGAGGGAAGCCATAAAAAACATCTCAAATTGGTGCTCCAATTGTTGCGGGAAAATAATTTATTTGCAAATTCTAAGAAATGTAATTTTGGGCAGCAACAGTTGAGATATTTGGGACATTTGATTTCGGGAAAAGGAGTTTCCGCAGACCCAGACAAGGTGAATGAAATGATAAATTGGCCAGTTCCGAAGGATTTAAAAGGGTTGAGAGGATTTTTAGGGCTCACGGGATATTATAGGCGTTTTGTTAAAAATTATGGCAAGATTGCTTGGCCACTCACACAGTCGCTCAAGAAGGACAATTTCAAGTGGGGAAATGATGCTCAACAAGCTTTCGAACAGCTCAAGGATTCAATGACCACTTTACCTGTCTTAGGTGTTCCAGATTTTGAGAAACCTTTTGTAATAGAGACAGATGCTTCTGGAAAGGGAGTAGGAGCAGTGCTTATGCAGGAAGGCAGACCCATAGCTTACATGAGTCAATCATTGTCTGATAGAGCTCAACGTAAGTCTGTTTATGAGAGAGAATTAATGGCTATAGTGTTGGCTGTTCAGAAATGGAGGCATTACTTGATGGGTAGCCATTTTGTGGTGCACACGGATCAGAAAAGTCTGAGATTTTTGGCTGACCAGAGGATTATGGGGGAGGAGCAGCAAAAGTGGATTTCAAAATTAATGGGTTTTGACTTTGAAATAAGGTACAAACCTGGTTGTGAAAATAGGGCAGCAGATGCCCTTTCTAGGAAGCTACAATATTCTGCACTTTCCACGGTACAATTCAATGAATGGGAGGGGTTGGAAGATGAAATTCAAGCTAATGCCCGATTAAGGGGGATCATCCAGGATTTATTGAAACAACAGGATGCACATCCGGGGTTTCAATTAATAAAAGGAAGATTATATTACAAAGGACGAATGGTACTACCAAAGAATTCTTCTAAAATTCCTCTAATACTCAAGGAATTTCATGATTCAGCGTTGGGTGGGCATTCTGGATTTTTCAGAACATATAAGAGAATTTCGGGATTAATATTTTGGGAAGGTATGAAGAAAGAAATACAACAGTATGTGTTGAGTTGTGCAGTTTGTCAACAAAATAAGTATCAAGCCTTGAACCCAGGTGGGCTGTTACAACCTTTGCCAATACCTACTCACACTTGGTCTGACATTTCGATGGATTTTATAGGAGGATTGCCTAAAACCCAAGGGGTTGACACCATTTTTGTGGTCGTGGACAGGTTAACAAAATATGCTCATTTCATAGCTATTGCCCATCCTTACACTGCTAAGGACATTGCTGAAATTTTCATCAAAGATATTGTTAGGTTGCATGGGTTTCCCTCCTCAATTGTGTCTGACCGAGATAGAGTTTTTATCAGTCATTTTTGGACAGAACTATTTAAAATGGCTGGCACTAAGCTGAAATTCAGTTCTGCCTATCACCCTCAAACGGACGGGCAAACTGAAGTGGTGAATCGCTGTTTGGAGACTTACCTTCGGTGTCTCACTGGGACTAAGCCTAAACAGTGGCCTAAATGGATTAGCTGGGCAGAGTTTTGGTACAACACTAACTATAACTCATCTACCAAAATGACTCCCTTTAAGGCTTTATATGGGAGAGAACCTCCAGTATTAATTAGAGGAGATATGACACAGTCTTCCGTGGAGGAAGTCAATAGGCTGATGGCAGATAGGAATCATATGTTGGATGAGTTAAAAGAGCATCTTGTCCAGGCCCAAAACAGAATGTGCAAGCAAGCCAACAAGCATCGACGGGAGGTGGAATTTGAAGTTGGAGATGTAGTATATTTGAAGATACAGCCTTATAAGTTAAAAAGCTTGGCTAAAAAGGTCAATCAAAAGTTAAGTCCGAGATATTATGGGCCTTATGAAATTGTGGAGAAGTTTAGTCCTGCTGCCTATAAACTGCAACTACCTTCAGGAAGCAAAGTGCATCCAGTTTTCCATGTTTCTGCACTTAAGAAATCCATTGCTGCAACAATTACTAGCCAACCATTACCCTTATTTTTAGCAGATGATTGGGAATTGAAGGTTCAACCAGCAGAAGCACTTGCTGTTAGAAGGAATCAACAAGGGGATCTCGAAGTTCTTATTAGGTGGAAAGATTTACCAGATTTTGAAAATTCGTGGGAAGCTTTATCTATAATCAAGGAGCATTTTCCTAATTTCCACCTTGAGGACAAGGTGCATCTTGTGGAGGGGAGTGTTGATAGGAACCCGGAAATAGTTAGGCCCAAACCCAAAATATCTAAGGTGTATGTTAGACAAAGAAGGAAGGGCAAAGTAGGGGATCAAAATGGTCAGAGAGAGAATGAGAAGAATCTTTCTATATAACAAACTGCTGAGCTGGCACAGTAGGAAATGAGTGATTATGTTGTTTGGGGTATAAGGAGTGGAAAGAGAGTGGGGAGAAGGGGGAGCTGGAATTGGCTGGGAATTGGGAGAGACTAGACACTCTCTAACTGTCTAGAAATACTTTTTTTGTGCTGTTACAGATCTGTATTCTCTTTCTGGGATATGCACTCTGTTTTTCTTTGATAATAAAGTGACTATTCAGCTATTGTGTGCTTCCTTATTTCTAGTATCTATCAATAACGAAGAAAAGACATAATACTAAAAAATGAAATAAATATCTAATAATGGGAAATATTTGGTAAGATATTTCCCTATCAAATATCATATCTCCCTATTTAATATAATTAAATCGTGTATCTCTAACATAATGAAATCATATCTCAAACAATTTTCATCCATCATATTTCTCTTCTCTTTATCAACCAAAGCATGCATGAAAAAAATAAAGCAACTCATAAATTTCTTAAAACTTGTTTTTAAAATCCTGCAGTGGATGTTCAAAATCGGATAAAAAAAATCATGAAAATTGATTAACCAACCTCGTAAGGCTGAATCTCTATCATCAACTATAATAAACTCGCAAATGTCCCGGATCATTTCTTCATTGTCAACTCTTAACCACAACAACATTTCATAGTAACCCAATCGTGAAGCTGAACGAGGATTCTCAGCTTTGATAACATCAGAGAAAAGTTGAAATTCTTGAACCAGACCCATATCAATTAGATACCAGAGAAGTGGACCATATGTTTGCTCTTCCAGCGGACATCCAAAATCCCTCATTGATTTGAAAAGGTGAAAAGCCTTACTCATCTCATTTACAGCTATGTATTCATCATCAGTCGCCCTAGCCTTCTCTATGCACATTTTTATCAATGCATTGTACTCCTTTACGCCTGTTTTTCGACCCAAGTGACTAAACATATTAACTGTTTTTGTTGCTCCTAGCCTATGTGCACACAATTTAATTAACCTGTTGAAACGGTCATTACTAGAGTATTTAAAAATCCACTTATGCTTCCGCTCACGCACTACCTCCTTTCGTTTGACCGATAGATTACCATGAGACAGGTCTGCTATCCATGGTATTTCTAACGCAATTTTCCTTTTTTCTTCCTGGTCGACTTCCTCGTAACCAGACCCCTTGTCCTGTTTAGCTGCAAAGGAAAAAACAGCAAATGCCCAACATTGATACAAACAAAAACATGAGCAAAAGTCATTTCAATTCTCTAAGTAACCACGTCATCCAAAGTAAAACACATGACCAGTATTCTCTCAGTAATTTCAACAAACACTTACAGCACAGTAAAGCAGATATCTGCCCAGTACCCTCATCTTCGCCGACCAAATCCCCTGCACCAAAATATTGGAAAACAACTCCATTACACACCCAAATACCCCAACAGCACACCAAAGTAACCCCCAAGAAACAAAACAACTGAAACCAACGCATTCACTACCACAAATCCCAATACTTTTTTAGCTCCAAAAACACAAAACTCATTAACGCAATACGACTCCTCTATGAAACTTAACACAGATGAAAATAAGGGCAGGCATAAAAAATGAAACTTGACAAGGTACCTAGGGAAAAGTCACCAGCGAGGTCGTGTTCTAAGGAATGTTGCAGTTCAGAACCAAAACCGACTTTGAATTCAGGAGAAGGTGCTATAAAGGATTCAACACTGGTGTTGGGTTTGCCGATTAACCGAGAGCGAACGAGGGCGGCGAGAGTGCATAGGTTTCTTCCGGCGGGGGCGCGCATCTAAGCTCTGCAACAAGGAAGAAAAATACGAGTTTACTTGTTGGGTGCTTAGGTTTTGTTGCAGCAGTGTTAGTTTCGTTCGTTCTAAAAATGCGCTTTTTGTTGGTGTACGAAGCTGAAACCCAACTACTGCATACGAAGGACCAACGTGAAAATGGCGAAGAACGGCGTGTACACAGAATCCACAAAATGCTGTCACGGAGGGTGTGGGACGAGCATAAGAAAATCATAATAAAAAAGGAGACTAAAAAATAAATAAATAACAGTAAGAGAAATAACACACATCGAAAAGAAAACAATTACTTAATAATTAATATATTAATAACCTAATTATGCATGCTTTTAATTTTTATCTTAAAGTACTAATTTATATTATTAAAATGTAATTACAAATCACTTGTTTTCTTTAAAAATGTCAATGTATACTTTTTTTAAAACTCTTTATCAAACAAGAATTTTTTTCATCCCTCAGACTATGTTATATATATTTTTGTTTTTAAACTAAAAACTCTTTACTAAATTAATAATTTAATTTTCAAAATTATAATAATTCATTTGTCTTCAGAATTGATAACAATGGTATGAAATTGATATACTTATTAATTTACTTCTTGGTATTATATTAGATAGTTACTCTTCTTTTTTAATTACATTTACATCTCAACATTTTTGAAAAATTTATACAAAACTTTTTTGAAAACATTGCACCGACTGTTACTGGTAGCTAGAAAATTGAAATGGTATATTTTAGATTTAAAGCTGTAATCTTGTGTAAACATCTGTGCATTCGTTGATTTTGCTAATTTTTAGTGTTGAAATTAGTTGGAACTAGTTTAGGAGAAGGTTAAATAAGTTTGTTAAGTTTGAATAGATTAAAAAAGTAATCTATTAAAATGTTTTTCAAAGTAGTGAAGAAAGAAGAAATTAACATATTAATAAGTTAAAACTTTCTTTTAATCAATAAAAAATATTTAAATCATTTCAGAGTTTGTAAATATTTTTTTTGTCAAATTGAACATTTATAATTGACTCAAAAGTTATAATTAACAGTTAATATACTTTTTTTTTCAAATTAAAAGTATAATTCATCAAGTATTATAATTTGATTGAATTGACTTATACGTAGTGAGCTCCTTTAATAAGATTTGACCTTATGTGGATTGTAATCAAAAAATTATTTATTAAAAAAACTCACATGACTAAAAACCCTCCAAAGTCCTATGGGTCAGGTGAGTCCATAACCTTTCTTTTTATCAAATTTTATATACAGAAATATAAAATCATCGTATCAAACTATATTAAACACATCACTCACATAAGGCATTATGCAGGCACCAAAGAATAAAAAATCTAGTCAAAGCAATTCTGCATTCTTAGAGCCTTTTTATGAGGGCATCATAGAAAATAAATATTTGCATTAGCCATAAAATCTGAATCATACACCAAATGTTGGGATATCTTAGAGCCTTTAATCTCTTCCCCTGCACCAAATTTATATTTTATTCGTTTTCATTATCTACTTTAATTAAATTTTTTTAGAGGATTGGGGTGTCATAAAATATATGTATTTACATCAACAATATAAGTTGAATCCTACACCGAATGCTGGGATATCTTCAACATTTATTTAGTATCTTCCCCTGTACCAAATTTCTATTGTATTATTTTTGTATTTTGTACTTCTCTGGTGTTTTTCAGAGGATGGGGTGTCATAAAATATAATAAGTAATTACATAAACCATAGAAGTTGAATCCCATACCAACTACTGGGATATCTTGACCATTTAATTTCCTCCCCACACCAAACAACAGAGATTGTTGAGTTCAACAGAGATAAATAACTGACTTCAACAGAGATAAATCATTACAGCAAGAGAATTTCAGGAGGAACCAAAACTTTTTTATTTGTGGAAATACTTTCAGATGGACCAGGAGTTTAAGATGCAAGATCATCAATCAAAGTTAAAGAGTTACTCTTAAAGTGGTTCATATTTAAGAGGCAAATTTAAGGCAGAAAAAGGGGAAGACAAAAGATGCCCAAAATAGATCCAAATCGTGTTATTAAATATGAATCAAATAAGTTTAAAGGTCACAAAATCACTATTAAAATCATTATAGCTAACAACATAAAGCATAATATGAAAAGACAACAACATATTAAAATCATGATATTAAAATTATTTATCCATATATGAAAAGACAACAACATAAAGCATAATACCTAATATGAAAATTCAAACGAAAAAAAGAATGTTATCTTAATCAGAAAAAAAGAATATCCCGCCCATTCAATACACATAATGCAGGCTGCAGGAGTTCAATAAAACAAAAAAACAAAAAACAAAACAAAAGGCAGAAAAAACAAAATGGATCATTAGTAACATTTACCCGTTATGTTTTTATCCCGTGGAGTATCAATCAAAAGTGCAAGACCTGTTAATAGAACAAGCACAGGTAATCAACAAACATAGTATTTAAAAAACGAAACCAACCAAAGTAGAAAAACAGCAAATTAACAATATAATAACATGAAGGAAAAATTACTAAATTTTGAGAATCTGAAATTGAGTTAAAGAAATTGAGAAATGATAAAAGTTACATTGAATAAAGAGAATACTTCTTCTTGAAGCTTAAATTTGTTTTCTTGTGAAAGTTATCTTCTTAAAAAAGAAAATACTATATCCATTATGATGCATATCATGGAACAAAGAGACCGGTCAATCTTATAAATTATAAGTTATAATGCAGTGTTCACTCAAATGGTTATAATGCAGTGTGTATAACTCTTCTTCCCTAATGAAAATGACACATCAACTTTTCGTTTTAACCTATATTCTCTAGCCAATTTCAAGGTTAACCACTACTCACCCCCTGATAAAGTTATGTAAATATCATTACACAATCTGGTTTTCTGCCATCTGAAAATGATATTTGGATATCATCTAAGAGATTACTGTCCTAAGATATCAAAAGTGCTCATCACTTCACAATTATAATATATCAAACACATTTTACTGACAAGGATTAATAAGAACAGTTAAGAGATTATATATGTACATTTCATGATCCGCCACATTGCGTTTCTGCCAGTCAAAGAAGGGAGCTGAGAAGAAAATTTTTTTCACCAAAATCCTAAGGGGGCAACTGAGATAATGGTGGGTCCATTTTTGTAGCTCTTTTCCACAGTAAAGTCCAATCCTTTTAGATCAAAAGAGGGGGAAAGAATAACGGCTTATGCAACACCTAACTTACTGTTTTGGTAAGAAAATGTTGTCATGGATCTCATTGCAACCGTGTGGATCCTCATACACCCTCTTCACACTTGGTTTCCTAATATCCATGCACCAAAGTTGCAAATGAAGAATGCTACGCATACAGACAAATTTTTACATACTTTCCTTAAAAAAAAAACAAATAAACCCTTGACCTTTGTCTAAGAATACATTGGATAACATTTTCTGCAGGGGTCTCGAGAAGTGATTTAGTAGCTTATGAATCATTGATGAACTGGGCCACAACAATCTTTAGAAAAAACACGAAAAGTATTTGAAAGAAGCTAACATTGGTTCTTCTTCGCCGCCCGTACCACCGCTGCCGTCAAGTGTTGTCAAGCGCTGTCGTTGACTCTACTTTGTGTTGTCGTTCAATGTGTGCTGTCGTCCACCATTCGCCGTCGTCTGCCGTCGACTCTGTACTGTCGTCTGCCGTCGACCTATGCTGTGGTTGCTAGCTCTTAAAGCAAGTGTTACTTGTATAACCTTCAAGCAAAAAATAGTCATGAATTTAATATCATTTTTATTTACTTTTCACACAAATATTATGTTGCTTGTGGGTTGGCATCCAAAGGAAGAGAGTCTTTCATCCTACACCTCTAAGATCTCATCTTCCAAAAATTTCACTTTTAACCTTCTCACATTTCATCATTATCTTAGACCTATAACTTTATAAAAAAATTTATTTTTAATTTTAATAAATATATTTTTATTTTCTTTTTTTTCTTGTTAAAAAGACTCTATATCACCTTAATGATAATTAAATTTAAAATTCAAATATTATTTAATATAATTTTATATTTTAATAATTATTAAAATATGATTTATGTTATAATAATAATTATATTAAAAATATAAAAATAAAATAATTAAAAATAAAAATAATAACAAAAAAGTAAATTATATTAAATAAAATATTTAATATATTTAAATATATTAAATTATATTAAATAAAATATTTAATATATTTAAATATATTAAATTATATTAAAATATTAAATTAAATTAAATAATTATTAAAATTTAAATAATAAACAAAATTTTAAAACAGTTATTTATCACATAACAAATAAAATTATATTAAATAAATATTTAAATATACTAAATTATATTAAAATATTAAATTAAATTAAATAATTATTAAAATTCATATATAAAATAAAATTTTAAAAACATTCTTATCGGATATGGATACCGATTTATAACTTATCGGATATCTATATCCCATTACCAAATTTTTCAAAATTTTTGATTTTCTAAAATTTTAATAATTATTAAATTTAATTTATTATTTTAATATAATTTAATATATTTAAATATATTAAATATGATTTTAAGTATTATTTTTATTTTTATTTTTATTCTTATTTTAGTTATTATCTTTTAATTTTCTTAATAGAACTATTTTAAAAATATAAATTATATTTTATTAATTATTAAAATATAAAAATATAATAAGTTATATTATAATTTTTATTTAAGTTTAATATCTATTAAATTTTAAATAAAAAGCAAATTATTAACATATTTTATAGATTTTAATATATAAATAAGTTTTTTAAAATTTTCATTTTTATTTAAAATTTAATAATTATTTAATTTATTTTAATATTTTATTATAATTTAATATATTTGAATATATTAAATCAAATTTATTTTTATTATTTATTATTATTATTATTATTATTTTATTATTTTATTTTTATGTTTTTAATATAATTAATATTATAGTATAAATTATATTTTAATAATTATTAAAATACAAAATTATTTTAAATAATATTTAAATTTTAAAATAAATTAAATTAAATTATTATTAAGATAGTGAAGATTATTTTTAATAAAAAAGAAAAAAAATGGAAAAATATTTATTAAAGTTAAAAATAAAATTTTGAAAAAGTTGGAGGTGCAGGATGATATGAGATGTCAGAAGGTTAAAAATGGAATTTTTGAAGATGTAGGATGAGATTTTGGAGGTGTAGGATGAAACACTCAAAGGAAGATTACTCTTCTTTATAAGGACTTGAGTTGTGAAAAAAAAAAACTAATTGTGTAATACACCAAATGACCTCATTCAAGCACGAGAATGATGCTTAAAGAGTGCTCAACATAAAAATATAAATGATCTCGTTTAAGTGTTTGACCAAGAAATATAATCATGCATGTTCTCTTCAATGAGAGAAGTGATAGAGTTCTATCTCTTAATTCAATACAAGAAAAACTTAAAAATGATCCTTTTAATTTAAAGGACTTGAAGACATAAATATCATGGCTTCAAACACAATTATAGAATAAATTTTAAGCAATTAAAGCGATTATAATTTATTTTATTTTTGTAAGCTTTTTGCATGGACGCGATATTATAGCAAAGGAAAAAAATGGCTTCTTAACAAATATTTAATAAATAGTTATATTATAATAGAAGATTAATTGTGTCCATCAAATTGAGCGATGTAAGACCCTGAAAAAATATAATAATTAAAAAATATATTTAAAGTGATTTATTATTTTTTTATTTAAAAAAATTTATGGTATATTAATTATTCAATAGAATTATTTTATTTAAAAGATATATAAAGTGGTTATTATAATATAAGTTTCCTAAAAGGTATATAAAGTAATTCTTACATTATAAACAAGTTGTATATGATGGTTATTTCTTTAACAAATTTATTAAAAAGATATTAGATTTATTATGTGTAGAATATTCATTATATACAAGAGTTTTGAAGATATTTTCTAAGAAATAGAAATTGAAAGGTAAGAAAAGATATACCTAATATTTTATGATTATTAAAAGATTACCTAAAGTCTATTAAGAGTATCTAGGGTTTTAAGAGTGAGAATAAAACCCATAAATATACACATTAAACGAGCGAGTAGGTGTTACACTTGGAGGATGGAGCAAAACTAGTAAGGAAATCGTAGAGAAGGCAAAACCTAGTGATTTTGGATGTTATCAAGAAAGAGGTGACCAGTGATTTTGGATGAGATCATCTATCCTATATCGGATAGTTAGTGGGTGAGCCCGGTCCATGTTGTGCCAAAGAAGACTGACCTCACTGTGGTGAAAAATGAGAGGGATGAGCTCATCCCCACAAGAGTACAGAACAACTGGAGAGTCTGCATTGACTATAGGATGCTTAATCAAGCAACAAGGAAAGATCATTTCCCCCTGCCTTCCATTAATCAAATGTTGGAGCGTCTAGCAGGTAAGTCTCACTACTATTTTCTTGATGGTTTCTTTAGATATTTTCAAATCTATATTGCTCCTGAGGATCAAGAAAAGACCATATTCATCTGCCCATTTAACACTTTTGCCTATAGGAGGATGCCTTTTGGCCTATGCAACGCCCCTAGAACCTTCCAATGGTGCATGCTTAGCATTTTTAGTGACTTTCTTGAGAGTTGCATAGAGGTGTGTGTGGATGATTTCACTATAAATGGATCCTCTTTTGATTCATGTTTAGACAGTTTGGATAGAGTTCTTCAAATATGCATTGAAACCAACCTTGTTCTCAATTTTGAGAAATGTCACTTCATGGTGGAACAAGGTTTAGTTTTAGAGCATATAATTTCAAGTGAGGGTATTCAAGTAGATCCTGCTAAGATATATCTTATTACACAATTGCCTTACCCCTCTTGTGTGTGAAAGGTGCGATCTTTTCCTAGGCATGCAGGTTTCTACAAGCGCTTTATAAGATATTTTAGTAAGAAAGCCCTTCCCTTGTCCAAACTGCTCAGAAAGATGTTGATTTTGAATTTGATGATAGAAGTAAGCAGGCTTTTGATTGCCTCAAGGAAGCTTTGACCAAAACTCCAATCATTCAGGCACCAGATTTGATAGCTCCATTTGAACTGATGTGTGATGCATCCAACTATGCATTAGGGCCTTTCTTGACCCAAAAGATTGACAAGCTACCAGAGTGATTTACTACACTTTCAAGACTTCAGATGTTGCCCAAGAAAATTACGCAACCACTAAGAAAGAGTTGTTAGCAATTGTTTTCGCTCTTGATAAGTTTAGATCTTATTTGCTTGGTTCACCTGTTATTGTGTTTACTGACCACGTAGCTCTAAAGTTTCTTTTAAAGAATGTTGAGTCAAAGTCGAGGCTAATTCGGTGGATGCTCTTACTCCAAGAGTTTGATCTGCAAATCCAAGACACGAGTGGAGCACATAATTTAGTTACAGACCACCTAAGCAGGATTGAAAGAGCTAAGGATAAAGTTGAGGTGTTGCCCATACAGGATGACTTTCCTGATGAGAATCTACTAACGGTTTCAGTTTCTTACCCTACCCCTTGGTTTGCAAACATTGTTAATTTTTCAGTTGCTTCTGTTTTTCCTCCATTAGCATCTAGAACTAAAATTGCTAAAATCAAGAGTGATGTTAAGTACTATATATGGGATGACCCATATCTTTGGAAGTTTTGCAGTGACTAGGTTACTAGGAGATACATACCGGACCATGAGATTGACTCAGTCTTGCAATTCTTTCATGATTCCTCACTTGGTGGTCATCATGGAATACAAAGAACAACTCGCAGGGTGCTTGACTGCGAATTTTATGGGTCCACCATCTTCAAGGATGCGGAGAGGATTTATAACACCTGCAACAGATGCCTTAACAACCCATGTTGTTTTGTGAGGTATTTGATGTCTGGGGTATAGATTTCATGGGTCCTTTTCCTGTCTCTTTTGGTTTCTCCTACATTCTTTTAGATGTGGATTATGTTTCAAAATGGGTGGAAGCTAGAGCCAACAGGACTAATGATGCTTGGATTGTTGTAGATTTTGTCAGATCTCACCTCTTTTGCAGGTTTGGAGTGCCTAGAGCAATTGTTAGTGATCAAGGAACCCATTTATGTAACAGGTCCATGCAAGCTTTGCTCAAGAAATATGGGTGGTGCATAGAGTCTCTACACCATACCACCCTCAAACCAATGGGCAAATAGAGATTTCAAATAGGGAGATTAAGAGGATCTTGGAGAAGATTGTTCAGCCCAACAGGAAGGATTAGAGCAATAGGTTGGACGATGCTCTTTGGACGCACAAGACTGCCTATAAAGCACATATAGGGATGTCTCCTTATCAGGTTGTCTTTGGAAAGACAGGTCACTTACCTATCAAGATTGAGCATCGGACATATTGGACGGTGAAGACTTGCAACTTCTCCATGGATCAAGTTAGAGAGGAAAGAAAGTTGTTGTTGAATAGCTTGATGAGATCCGGTTAGAAGCCTATGAAAACTCGAAGTTCTACAAGGAGAGAACGAAGAAGTTCCATGATAAATTGACTGTTAGAAAGGACTTCGAGGTTGGGCAGAAAGTGTTATTGTATAACTCTAAGCTTAGACTCATGGGGGGTAAGTTAAGGTCAAAGTGGATTGGACCTTTTGTTGTTACTAACATTTATCCTTATGGTACAGTTGAAATCCAAAGTCCATCAACAGATAAAAGCTTCAAGGTTAATGGACACAGACTGGAGTCTTTCCTTATCAATCTTTCTTTGTTAGATGCAGTTGTGGAGGAGACGTCTTTGCTCAATCCAGCTTCATTTTCCCCTTGACTCAGGGAGTTTTCTTTTCTCCTTCCTTTATCACTTTTATTGCACTTTGTCTAGATCTTTTGATTGTTCTGATTGTTGATCTTATGTTTGTGACACATTGAGGACATTGTGTACTTTAAGTGTGATCTATTGAGGGAGATTTTTCTTTGTTAGGTTTTTCTTTTCTAGGTTGTTTTTATTATGTCTTGTGTACAATTTTGCATGTTTCTCTTGATTTATGGACTTTGTTTAGGTTGTAGGATTGTCCTTCACTTCATTGATACTGATTGGTTTAAAATCCTTGCTTTTCTTTGATTGGAAAGATGATTATGATGTTTGATAAGTTGATTGATTGTGACAAAAATACCCTGTGTGAGAATTTGAGCCACTTGATGTTCTTTCTCGTGTGTGATACCTCTTGATTGCTTGCACATATGCCTTGGCTTGACTCTTGTTGATAATTCTTGATTGATATGCATGTTTGGAAGTGATAAAGGAAATTTTGTTCTTGAGCCTCTCTAGTCAAATAAGCTTACCTTGAGCCAATATGTTTTCCCTTGTTCTTTGCTTTCAAGCTCAATAATGAACCTTAAGTGAAAAACCATGATTACCTTAGCCTTAAGGAATTTTGGAGCTTTGGAATTGTTTTGGGAACAAGTGTGGTCTTCTTGGAATTCTTATGAATTGGCTAGTTGGTTCCTCTTCTTGGTTGTTTTGTAAATATGTTGTGTATCTTGTCTCTTGCAGTTGTGTTCTAAGAAAAAAGAAAAGAGACAAGACAAGAAATGATAGAAAAAAATGAGAATTTTTTTTTTGAAAAATGGAGTCAAGAAGATGATTGAATTAGAGGTTTTGAGTGTGATTTGATTGTATTTTCACTTGTTCCCCATTGCTCCTCTATTCTTTTTGGTTTGTAGCTTCTCATGCATATCTTATCCTCCTTTGTCCTTGACTCCATTACAACCATGAAAAGACCTTTTGATTTAAACACACATATGTTTTGAGTGTTGATATTAGAGCCTTGCCAACTCTATTTGTTTCTTACTTTCTTGAGTGTAATGAGTTGACATTGTTTACCCTAAACTCTTGAGAGATACAATGATAGTGCATCTGTGAGGTTCTGTTGCTTTTGATTCACCTCTTGAGCTGATTGATTATTTTGCCATGTCTGGATTTCTTGGATGATTTCCATGAGTATCTGGTTTCTCTGATTCTTTGTGTTGGTTACTAATTTTCTTTTTCTAGATTCATTGAGAATTGTGTAAATCTGTTTGTGTGTCTTTTTGTTTTTGTATCCTAAGGTTGTGTCACAATCTTGATGTCTTCTGAATTGTTCCTTGATCTGCATCTTGATTTTTCCCAAGAGTGCAAAAGATTATTTGTAGTCTATTTTGATGAATCATTATTTTGTACTATTCACTTAACTTTCTGCATCGAATTGTATTAGTGAATTGTGTTTAATTCTCCATTATTGTCTCATTTTCACTATTTGGTCTTAATTTGACCAATAATTCTTATTTTAATTAATTTGAATTATCTGGGCTTATTTATTTTCATTATTATTTTCACGACAATTTTAGGAAATGCATTTTGGGACATTACGAGAGTTGCCACATTATTCTCCACTCTCCAAAACAACATTTTATTGCCTGAACCAATTGTTTGAATTCGTGTTTTAGTTGTTTAAATTCAATTCGTAAAACTGTCCACAAACCCCTCCCCCCCCATTACATGTTTGTTTTATTGCCTGAACCAATTGTTGGTCGTTGAGAGACGACCTAGGGGTCATTCTCCGAGTATATTGTATTTTAATTGCATATTAATTTGATTTGGGTACGACCCCGATCAAGCTCCCGCAGCATAAGCCATGCAGACAGCATATCAAGCGTTAAACTCATAGGCCATATTTGTGGCCTCTTATGGAGTCATTCCCTTGAAGGGTTTCTTCTCTTCAGGGGTAAGGTTGTACTGGATCCGTTCAACAATCCAAACGTTAAGATCCATCGGTCCAGACAGAAGGGGACCTTTAAGCACGCTCTGCCTTCCCCGTTTGTTGGATGAAACAAACCTCTCCCAGGAGGCCTTTCTTTTTGTCTTACCCTTGGGAGCCGGAATTTGTGCAATGGGGGTCGACTCAGAGGCTTTAGGAGTAGAAGAGGGATCGGGCTTAGGGGTTATTCACAAAGCGGCTAGGACCGACCAGGAGGAGGGCAACGACTTGGGAACCTTAGGACAAGTGAAAACAGAGGATGTTCCTTCTCCCATCTTCTTGAGTTCTTCTTTTCATCGGGCCATCATCATGGCAAAAGCACTGGTTGTTCCCTTGTCCATAACAACGCAAACTAAAATTTAGATAAGTTACAAATGACGGTCCAACAAGAAATATTTTAAAGCGCTTACCGAACACTCTAGTATATAGCGCGTTGGAACCCAAGAAGCCGATGAGCGTCTGGGAAGAGGTCCGACGGGGTAGCTAATCAAGCTGGCCGGCTACGTCCCATTCAGCGGGGGTCATACTAGACTTCGCCCATGAAATCATCCTTTTGGGGTGCTCGGTCTAGTAGAAAGGAAACTTCGGCTGACCATCGTCTATAAAGAAGTTGGACCGACCGACTTCTGTTATTGCGACTTTGAGAAATTTGGTTTTGAAATCTTTATACGATGTGTTAAACAATGTGAACAACTGACAATCTTTAACGGACATCAGTGATATCCACGATTTATTAGGATGAGGCAACGCTCGGAAAAAATAAAGGAAAGAAGCAAGAGTGGGCGTAAGAGCCAAGGCAGTGCAAACGACGCTGAAAGCTTGCCCGTCCATTCGGATGGAGCTGTGTAGGTGCAAAGTTCAGCGTGCAGAGAACGCCTATTTGAAAGTCGGAGAAGGGAAGACGAACGCCTAAGTCACGAAACAAGGTCGAGTACACATAGAAAAAGTCACTACTATACCGTTATCGCCCGTGACAGGCTTGTTCATTCAATTTACAAAGGTTTAATCCTTTTCAATATCTCTATTTCTATAGGATCGTCTCAAACTGGTCCTCGTATTTTAAAGTCTCTCGATTAGGTCCTTAATTGTTAAAATTTGAATCAAATTAAACCTTGCCGTTAAGTTAGGTAGACGACGTCAAAAAAATTGATTAGTGGCTTAGTGACTTGACTAAGTGTTGTTGACGTGGCACATATTGATTATCTGAGTTGGCTTTTTTTTTATTTATTCATTTAAAAAATTGACTTTAATCAAAACGCAACGTTTTGTCTACGAAAAATGTATTTTTTATTTATTCAATAAAAAATAATTTTTAAAGAATATGTAAAGGAGTGAATAGATTATTTAGTGATATTGAATCTGATATTATCAACAAAACCAATGTTGAGATAAGTAACATTTTTTTGAAGTTTCTGATTCCTCTTCCCAAATCTTCCATCAACAAAATACCATCTAACAATCCAACAAAACTTCAGCTCCGCAACGAATAAAACATATATAATTCCACCATACATCAACAACAACCCTATCTTCTTCCTCCAGATCCACACTCTGCGTCCTCGTCTTGGCCGACAACCGCACAGATCATGGACGGCGACCTCAAGACACCCCTGCTGGTGGGAGAAATCGAGGAGGTGGAGGCGACACCGAGGGAGGTCACTCCCCGCATGAGCGAGCGGGCGAAGCATGTGCGGACGAAGGTCTCCGAGGTGGAGATCCACCTCTACCTGCAAGGCGGGGCCCATCGCGGTTTTCAAGTCGCCACTGGGCACGGCGTTCCGGTCTGACTTCATCCCAGGAATGGGAGGTCCATGTTGACGGACGGTGCGGCGTTCTGGTCTGGCTCCCCTCAGGATTTCAATCTTCCAATTTAGGGATTTCTTGAAATCCCAGTTACTTTCCCAAATTTCTCAAAATTCCACATTGAGTCAATTCTGATTATAAAAAAACCTAACTATAATCATTTTTCGTAGACAAAACGTTGCGTTTTGATTAAAGTTAATTTTTTTAAATGAATAAATAAAAAAAAAAGCCAACTCAGATAATCAATATGTGTCACATCAACAACACTTAGTCAAGTCACTAAGCCACGAATCAATTTTTTTTGACGCCGTCTACCTAATTTAACGGCAAGGTTTAATTTGATTCAAATTTTAACAATTAAGGACCTAACTGAGAGACTTTAAAATATGAGGACATGTTTGAGACGATCCTACAAAAATAGGAATATCGAAAAGGATTAAACCATTTACAAACGATCAGTTTAATGTTGTTAGCGTCAGTTTCACTAGCCAAGATGTACACGTGTCCGACGAGCTCCTCCAAGGATAACCTAGTAACGAAGGAAGGAGCGTAAAGCCTTACTTCATGAGGAGCCCAGCCATACCCAGGAGCGACGACAAGAGGAACACAACGACCGTTCCATTCTCTGGCAGTATCAATCTCTATCTCCACAACGATTTCCTCCTCTGCGACCTCCTCGGAAGAATCACTGACCTCGATAGGAGAAACCCTAGCAGTATCTTCGGCCCTCTGAGCTGATGAGGAGAGTGCCTCCGTCGCATCATCGACATACCCCCGACCCTCTCTTTGGGACAACTTCGTCTCAAACGACATAATTACCCGAAGATAAGAAGAGCGATCGGTTTAGTAGGAAATAAGAAGAAAAGTGTGAAAATGACAACGACCCCACCTCTTATTTATAGTCGATAAAAGGGGCTTATGGGCCTTGATCATGACTGTTGATCGCATTTTGATCAAACGACAAAGGATGGTTGACCTTTCATCTTTAGCATAAAAACAAATCTTGTGGATCCATGTGTCCCACGATCAGCGGTTAACAAACGGTAAATTTATAATGGTAACTGCAAGTAACCGCGCTCCAGCACCAACACCTTAACCGACCGGTGACAATTATAAACCCATCGCAACTAAAGTCGCTTGGGACTCGAGGGGCCTGTGTACCATATGTTATACCGATCGGTATATATCCAGGCGAGTTGACTGCCGACAGGACATGACCAATCAGAAGTGTTAGATGTTAAAGGGTATTAAAGCCTCATTAATACAATAACGGTCGTTAATGGATGGTTAACTCACATCTTAATGGCTAGTAATGGTTAATTAATAAGTTTGATTACTAAAAATTTTATAAATAAAGGTTTGATGACGAGGTAAAGACACTTCTGACATAATTAAGTACATTTTATACCTTCTTGAGAGACACATCTAACTTGAGCGTCAAAGTAGTCAATTACCGATCAACTTGGAGTGAATCGAAGGACAATCGAACAAGACGGTCGTCCCTATGTACCGAAACAATATGGTTATTTTAAAAATAAAAATATATGTTTTTTTAATCTTGTTCAGTTCGGTTAAACTTGAAATAAATATTTTTGAAATATGAAAATTTCCAATGACTTATGTAAGGATAATTAATTAAATGGATAATGATACTTTGACAGCATTTTTTTGACAACATTTTAACATCATCTACGTGTTATTCTGTGATTGGTCCATGTAAGTGTTTATGATTATTATTATTAATTGTAGAGTAATTTTAGACCAATCATAAAATGGCATGTAGATATAGATGATATTAAAATGTTTAAAAAAAAATATTCTTAAAATATCATTATCCTTGATTAAATATAAAGCTCCATCACATTCACGTAACCACATTCGAAGACCGCCACAACAGAAAAGAATTTCAAACAGCAATACTCCATAGTCGATTCTCGTGTCAGCATCTCAATACATCACCAGTTCACTTAAGAAAACGCACTTCCTTCTTCTTCTTCTTTATTTTTTTCTTCTTCGGTCACGTGCATGGATAGTTGCCGGGACCTCTGCAAGTGTTGCCTCGGCATCGTCTTCTCCCTGGGTTTCTCGGCGCTCTTCCTCTGGCTCAGTCTCCGCACGGACCCTCCCAAATGCTCCCTCCAATCTCTCTCTCTTCTCGCCCAAAACGACACCGTCGTCTTCCAACTTTCCCTTCGAAACGTCAACAAGGACAAGGGCGTCAAATACGGCGTCGTTCTCGTCACCTTCGCGCTCTTCCTCGACAACACCACCACGCGCCCTCTGGCCAACGCCACGCTCCTCCCATTCTACCAGGGACGCGGAAAAACCGCGCGCAAGTGGGGTTCCGCCGTGGCGCCGCGCTTAGCCCGACTCAACCACACGGCGGCGGTGAAGAACGGGAATGTGTTCCTGCGCGTGGAGTTCGCTACTCGGGTGAAGTACAAGGTGTGGCTGTCGTTTTACATTAAACGGCACCATTTGGTCGGAGGGGCTAATGTTGAGATTAATGCTAGCTCCGGGGAGAAGGTGGAGCCTAAAGCGATTAGGCTCGGAGACGTCCCTCCCAGGCTCGGGTCCCGAGCTGCGATGGTTCGGAGTTCGTATGTGGCGGTTGTTGGAGTTTTTGTCACAGTTTTTTTTCTCACTTGTGTTGACCGTTGACTATTGAGTGTGATATGTTTAATTATAATTGGTAATTTATATTGTGTTGAATTGCTTTGATGCTGAGACGGTGGGTAAAAAAGTTCATGCAATCGGAAATGGTGGTAAGTATTGGTGTTATCTAAGAATAGTTCTGTCATTTTTTAGTATCTTGTCATTGATTTATAAGAGAAAAAGAAACACCAAATATGTTAAATTTTTTATTTATTCACACATTTTAACTAAGATAGATACACATTAGTACTAACCCTAGTTAAAAAATTTAGAAATGAATTTTTAATTGAAATATTTCTCTTAATTTTTTAATGAGTGTTAAATATCATATATCGCAATATTAGGGAAGAAAAATAGGTCATTCATTTGAAATATTATTTGTGTTAGTGCATTATATTTTCCACTTTTTTTAACTATTAAAATTACATTTTTTTTTCAGGCATGCTTTCGTAAATGTAACAAGAAGAAGAAATTGCAAAATAGATTTTATAAAAATAAAAAATATTCATTTTTCTTAGTCTATAGCAAACTTCAAGAAAAAAAGATAAGACGTCATGATACATAACGAAAACAAAGCACCAAGTTTTGATTTTAGAGAAACAGGGAAATGATATTTTAACATTTTTCATTTATTTGACAATTAATTTTTACAATTCATTTTTAAAAATAATATGGTTATTAGGAAATTTTATTTTTATATTTATAAGAAAATATAGATGATGAAGGATAAGATAAAAAGGTGTAAAAGATTATTCAATGTCAAGAAAGTATAATATATATAATTACTATCTCATCATTTAACATTTAATGGGAGTCGACATTTTTGCTTTCCTCCTAACACTCTTATGAAATACGAAGTTTATAATTAATTGGTACAAATCATAATTTTCTTTTTCAATTTTATGAGAAATCATATTTTGAAATTTAGAATTTGTTTGCTTAATTGATTTTATATGAAATCTTTTTTTTTTTCATTTCATTAATGAATGTTTTTTTCGAATAGTTTTTGATGAAACCTTAAATTTGGTATATCTCCTTTCTGGTGCGTCACATATGATTTTTCTCTTATAA